>NC_045763.1:70956146-71631674 GCF_008692025.1 Phocoena sinus
ATCCCTGGACCATGTTAGAGTTTGCTTCAATTGTTTTTTGTTTCTTTTGATTGTCAGTCACATTTTTTTGCATCTTGCATGCATAGTAAATTTTTTAAAAACTTAAACCAGACTTTATCATAAGAAATCTGTATAAGTATAGATAATAACTTCCACCAGCAAAAACCCTCTCTTTTCCTCTCCTAATAAAATAGAATGAAGGGATGATCATCTCATCAGGAATTGATCAAGGACAGGACTGAGTTCCACTTTTAGTAAAATTTCTGTCCTTTAACTTTCTGCTTCATTAGCCTCTCAATTTATGAGGGTCTCTAAGTTGGCAAATGTCATGAGGAAGATTATTTGTTTGAGTAAGGGTATTTTTCATCCACCCCATCAGTGTGACTTTGTCTTTTAGCTCCTAGACTTTACTACTACCCCAAATTTAAAGTAGTCATGTAAGGAAAATCAACCTTTCTTAGGGGATATACTTTGATTTCCCATCCATGTACCAGTTTTATGAGATATTAAAAGTGACCATTTTTTTAATGGATATTTAATGTTTGTAAGGAAGAAGGTATTTTCCCCACTGTCAGGGTTAAACTGTCTATTTAAACAGAAATTAGTTTGTCTTCCTCATTGGCACATCGAGTACTTCAAGTACTCCCCTATTGGGATAGATAGATAGATGGATGGATAGATAGATAGATAGATAGATAGATAGGTAGGTAGATAGATATAGTACTTTCTCCATGATATATTTATCTCATTTTCTTCCCCCTGTTTTTAAAATATATTTGGTTTTAGAATTTATCTAGTTTCCTCTTTATTTCTTCTCCACTCTTACTGAATTGTCTGTATATTATTCCTCAGAGAGCTTACACACCTATCCAGTTTTAGCAATCATCTTTATACACAATTCTAAGTCTTTATATCTAACTTAATCTTTTTCTTTGTTCTACTCTTGATGGTAAAACTGTTTATTACTTGTCCCACCAGGCTGTGCTGCTGGTTTCTCAAATTTGAGCAACCAGGGAATGACATACACTAGTTAAAAAGATGTCATTGAACATATTTAGATATACATCATGCTGTCTACTCTAGAATTTCCAATAAGAATAAGTTTAGAGGCAGCAATCTGGTTTCAAGGTCATTTCAGAGAAGATCAAGCAAACTATCTTAAAACTAAATGTTTATATCAAGTTCCTCATTCATTCACTGAAAAATATTTACTACACGTATTTTCTTATAAATATCCTTCTAAGCGATGGTGATACATCAATGAACAGAATTAAATCTTTTTTCTTATAAGGTTTACATTAAATTTGAGGAGATAGACAATAAATAATAAACAGAATAAATAATGAATATATGTAACATAAACATACTATATAATGTTAGAAAATGATAACTTTTATAAAGAATAAATAAGCAGACTAAGGAGGATTGGAAGTTTTATACTCTAGTGCTCAGGTTTGGTCTCACTAAGAAGTTGAAATTTGAACAAAGGCTTACTTAAAGTAGGTAAATGAAGAGTCTATCAGATAGGTTTTCATTATAAAACAGAACCATTAGTGTTTGTACGTGTGTGTGTATTCTCTTTGAGAGAGAGAGAGAGACTATGAGAAAAAAACAAAAAAAAGAGGTGTGTGTGTATTCAGTCCTCTTGTTCATGGATTTGTGTGTGTGTGTGTGTGTATAAATATACATATATTCATGGGTATATGTGTATAGTAATCATAGGGGTGTGTGTGTATGATCCTCATTATTTATGGATTCCATATTTTCAAATTTATCTACTTGCTAAAATTTAATTGTAACTCACAAATTGATACAAGACAATAATCATGGCACTGTTGTGATCATTCACAGACATGCACAGAGCAGTGAAAAAGTTGAGTCACCTGACACACATGTTGCCAGCTGAAGTCAAACAGGGCAACACTATGCCTTCTTGTTTTAGTTCATACTGTAAACAAGTCCACTTTTCATGGTCTAATCAGTACTATTTTTTTTCTCATTTTTGTGCTTTTTGTTGGTGATTTCACTCTTTAAAATGGCCCCAAAACATAGGGTTGAGGAAATATCTAGTTTTCTTTAGTGTAAAAAGTCTGTTATGGAGCTTCCCTGGTGGCACAGTGGTTGAGAGTCTGCCTGCCGATGCAGGGCACACGGGTTCGTGCCCCGGTCCGGGAAGATCCCACATGCAGCGAAGCGGCTGGGCCCGTGAGCCATGGCTGCTGAGCCTGCGCGTCTGGAGCCTGTGCTCTGCAATAGGAGAGGCCACAACAGTGAGGGGCCTGTGTACCGCAAAAAAATAAGTCTTTTATGTACTTTATTGAGAAAATACGTGTGTTAGATAATCTTCATTCAGGCATGAGTTACAATGCTGTTTTTTTTGTGAATTCAATGTTAACAAGTCAACGATGTACATTAAATAAGGTGCATTTAAACAGGAACACACACAAAATAAGGTTATGTGTTGATCAGTTGACGAAAATATTGTGACTAGAAATTAACTCTCTATTTCCCCTAAGAGCAATGGTCCAGTATTCTCTAACTCAGTGTTCTTGGTGACTTTATAGAACATCATTCCCATGAATAACAAGAGCTGGATGGAGCTATAACATTTTATATATATATATATATATATATATATATATATATATATATATATATATAGTTTGTTCGTTAGTTTTTGTGTTTTTTTAATTTTTTTTCATGGTTTTTGCTATTCATGGTAGTGATGGTTTAGTTTTTTTGTTATTCATGGTAAATCCATCATAGTGATACATTTATTTCTTTTCTTCCCTTGTTTTTTATTTTTTTTCAGACAGATTTATTGCAAGGAATTGGCTTACACACTGAGTCAAGAGCTGATGCTGCAGTCCACAAGCAGAATTTCTCTTCTCTAGAAAATTTTAGTTCTGCTCTTAAGGCCTTTTAACTGATTTGATCAGGCACACTCAGATTATCAAGGATAATCTCCTTTACTTAAACCCAACTGACTTTAGATGTTAAATACATCTACAAAGTACCATCACAGAAACACTTAGATTAGTGTTTGATGGGATAACTGGGTACTATAGCCTAGCCAAGTTGACACATAAAACTCACTGTCATAACAAGTAAATCTGGATCTATTTGGGAGAGGAGTATTCCAGGTTGAGAAATAGTCAGTGAGTCGTTTTAAGGACTCTGACTTTTACTATGAGAGAAATGGGAACTTACTGTACAGTTTTTGAACAGAAGAGAAAGAGAGTTTGGTTTATATATTAATAGGATCAGTTTGACTGTGGTATTGATAATAGACTGAAGGACAACAGGACAGAAAGGGAACACATTTAGGTAAGAGACTATCAAATTTGATCAGAGTGGTAGCAGTGATTGTGATAAGAAATGATCAGATTCTATATATTGTGTAGTTAGCATCAACAGAATCTGGAGAAGAGTAGTGAAAGAGAGTGGACAAAAAATGACTCCATGAGGTTTGATGTAAGTAACTAGAAGAATGGAGTTGCCTTTAACTAACATGGGAAGCTCTGAGTAAAGATGGCTTGGATTGAGGAAGGAATCAGAGTCGCAGCTTTGAAATGTCTTATGAATAACTAAAACGGAGACTTTGAGAGGCAGTTGGATAAATGAGTCTAGAATTAAGGACCCTTAATTTGGTATAAATTTTGGAGTCTTCAACTTATATTTGGTGCTTTAATCCATGAAACGGGATTATATCACTAAGAAGGATTAGGCAAAAAGAGAAGCCACCCATAGGCTAAGCCCTGGAATACCTCAATGTTAAGGGGTTGGAGAGAATGGAAAAAAAAAATGTAAGAAAGAGTGGGCATTGATGTTAGAGAAAAACCAAGGATGTGGGATTATTTGGAACCCAGGTAAAGAAAAAGTTACTTGGAAGGGAGAATGATCAAATGCTGCTGATAGTCAGTGAATCTTGCACAAACAATTGTTTACTGGATTAAAAAATGTAGAAGACCTAGTGAAAAACAGAGACTAAAACATGATTGGAATGGTTTTAAGAGATAATGGGAAAAAAGGAAATATATACAGGGAGTGAAAACAACTCTATTAGTTTTGCTGCAACATGAAGATAATAAATTTATTTGGAAATATAAGGAGATTTGATTATTGGCTAAGGGAGATAACCTCCTTCCCAACCAGACTCAAGTTACCATAACTGGATGCTGGTCTTTGAATATGTTCTATACTTCAACAAGAATTTTTTTGCTCATATAGTTCTGCATAACTAGAGTTATCTCCATCTTTCAAAATATCCTTTCCTGACTAATTCCATCTTGTTAAAGCCATTTTATTACTTAATCTTCTCAAAACTGTACTTTTGAATATAATTCTCCTTTTCTTTCATCTCAATTTTATATTACTTTAAATGTATACTTCTCTTAACATTCAGACATATTTTAATCTATAGGGTAACTTTTTGTTACTTTCCTTATTTCTGCTAGATTAAAAACTACTCCAAGATAGGAAAGTTTTCTCCCTCATCATTGTATTCCCTATAGCACCTAGCATGATGCCTTGTATAGAGTATGTTTTGAGTACTTATTTGCAGAATGAATCAGTAAACATGATAGTTTCTATCTGTTGAATGAATAACAATTCCTGGGAAAAAAGAAGACAAAAAATTGGCATCAAAGTTTAGTATGCATTTTAACTAAGTCTTATAAAGATAATATTAAAACACTGAGTTTAGAAAACACAGTCATTGTTTTTGTTATTCTCGTTGTTCAATTAATTTGCTATATTTCACTGTCTATGAATATGTTCCATTTGGTTCTTTTTGACTTTTTTGCATTTATACAGTCATATTTAACTCAGACCTCTATTCAATTTGTCATTACAAGAAGTAGCTTAAAGGCATAATGAACAACCTCATTTCCTGTAATTTTTAAAATAAGTTAAAACTATTAAACTAAAATCCACTGGTGTGGTTCATTAATAACCATGTTTCTTTTAATATTTTATTATGGCATTTTTGCAGATGATATAAAATAAATGTCCAAAACTTATAATAATCCTTTTTCACATTACATAAAATGTATTATGTCTATGAAAAAAGGCATGAAAGACCTAAGAACACAAGACATAGCAATATAGATTATTATGTTTGTTTAAAAACATAAAATTAGTCCAGTGAGACACTGTCAAAACATGTTTTATCATATATTATTATGTGAATCAAGTTTCTTTTGGTTTCTAGTAATAGAAACAGACTATGACTAGCTTAACCTAGAAGGGGCATTTATTAGAAGGAAACAGAAACTGGAACTCTTGAGAGGAAGGAAGTATGAGCTTCATCATGTGTTGGAGGACTTTCTCAGTAGAATGCAATAAAATATGATTTACCTCTAACAATGCCCCAAATTTCAAATTTTAGGAGGAAGCATCTCATTAGCTTAGCTTTCATCAATTAGCTATAGCAAATTTTGACCATTTAAATTTTATCTTTATATGTCCAGAGTAGTTCACAGAAAATCAGAAATCATTGCTAGCTACAGAGGCCATTCTCAGAGATAGTTAAAAATATTATTTAGAGGTTATTTTTTATTGTAAAAATGGATTTACTATATATTGACTGATCTTACTTTCCCATTAATATTTTAATGAAATTCTTCTCATCTATCCAGTTTTCTTTTCATTCATTCAGTTATACACCAAACAACTTATACATATAGTCTTTGCATCTTGCACTTGGCTACACACTAAGGATAGAAGTCAGAGACAAACTTCTTACTTTCAAGGAGCTTTTAGTTGAGCAAGTGTGAAAATATGCATACAAATAATTATAAAATAATATGTTAAAATTTGGGCAAATTGCTGGACATGCACAAAGGAGAGAATAAATTTCTTTGAGGGGTACTTTTAGGTACTTTTAACTATCAAAAAACATAAAATCTCTCATTTGTCCAATGCTGGACACCAAATAGCCTTAAGATACCAATCATTTTCAATCATTTTCAGATATTTGATAAAATCTGGGAGAGTGACCTGAAGTGAAAAGTTCGAAATCCCATTACCGTTCAGTAAGCTTCTCAGTCTCTGAAAAAAAAAAAAACAAAACTTTTTTGATGGCAGTTCTTCAGTTCTACAAAATGATAAATAGCAGAATATTACTGGAGTTTAAATATTTCTGTGAGAGCAATTCTTCACTCCCTGCTGTTTACAAGTAAAACACTGTCTACAAATAATACATTAAATTAGCTGTCTTCTTTATCATAAAGCCATGTTGAATACTTGTAACATTTATAAAAAGACACCAACTGATTGCAAGATGAGCGTTACCCTTGAGCAAATTATGAACACATTTATTTCAGTCTTATGCATTTGAAACTAATTTTCTGGTAATATGAAAAGTGTTCATAGAATTAATTTCCTGTCAGTTCAGCAGTATTCAAGTGAATATTTTATGATTTTGCATTAGCTGTATTTGTCTAGAGTTGTGACATGATCGAGTCATTCTCTGAGGGAAACACATTAATAATTAAACTCTGTCCAATGTGGAGTGCTAAAGATGACAGCATAATTGTACATTTCCAGAGACCGTTTCACAAAGCAGAGGAGAATTGCCCTGCCACCATTTAAATGTCAATTTAGAATTTCTTTCTAAACTAAAACAGAGCTTCAATAAAAAAGAGGGAGGGGGGAGTTGGTGTCACATTTGGAAAGTGTTCTCTTTACTTTCTGTTTTAAAATGTGAGCTAAATGCAAATAGCCTCCTTCATTCTTTCCTTCTCATGCTGAATAAACTGTCAGTTAGAAGTTCTTTCTTTTGACAATATAACATCATCAATGGTCTTTGAACAAGGACTGTTTAAATGATAAATACTACTAGCATAGATTATCTCTGTAGGAAATAGTGCAGCTGACTTGAGAAACTTTGACTGGTTTTAGCTCTTATATTTGAGTCTTTTTTAACTTAGGTAACTGCAGCAATAATTTAAGATTTTAATCTACTTCCAAGTCAAATAGTTGTGGATAGATCACTTTATGTGTCCTTATTTATGTTTCCTATTCTGATACTTAAAATAAAGTTATTGGATTTTTAGAAGTGATATTTTTTAAAAATTTCTGAGGCATATATATTATACACATTAGAACTCACATTTGTGTTACCTTCCTAGACAAATTGTGATTAAAAATTGTGACTGGAGAAAACTTAAAATTGAATTCAACAGAAACCGTGACAAGAGGCATGGAAATGCTCCCCAAATAATCTGAGTGGAAGTTTGCTTTTGAATAGAGAGCCTAGAAGCTAACCGCTCAATGAACTTCAGTATATTTCAGATAGAGACCTTCCTTAGCAATAATAGGTATTTTCTCATTATTTAATATTGGCTGAATAATTACATAGTCTGAAAAATCCTACTTCCTGGAGTTTATCCTAAAGAAATAATACCAGGTGATTAACCACAATGTAGTGCCTAGCAGCACTGTTTATAAAAAGAAAAACAAAAGGAAATTAATTTAGTTGAATGGCTAAAAATAGGAGATTCATTAAATAAATTATGATGTATTTATATCATTAAATATTCTAATGCTGCAAATAAAAACCTTCAGTGACTAGGATTTTTTTTCATCTTTTTTTCCTATTAATTTATTCATTTCACAAATATTCATTTAGTTCTTATTAAGTGCCAGGCAGTGTTCTTGATGTTGGAGATAAGGCAGTGTTGAGAACAATATCCCTAGTTTCATGGAGCTAGCATTCTTGAAGGGAGAGTCTGTCAATAACCACAGGATGTAATACGCCACAATGTGTGAAGCTGTGAAGAAGAATAAGGTAAATTAAGAACTGGATTGGAGGATGGGGTTTTTCATTTGGGTGGCCAATGAAGACCTCTGAGAGCTGAAAATAACAAGGTATTTGGAAGCCGAGCTCGCTAGGATAAATGACTAGGGAATTTAACGCCTCAGGTGAAGGTCACCTTGGTGTGACTGAGAAGCCACAAGGAAGCCAGCATGACTACAGTGGGTGAGGAAAGAAGCAGCAATGAAGTCAGAGAGCAGCCACCAGCATTTAGTGCCTGTAGGCCAAGGGAAGGGCTTGGGCCTTCTGAATCAGATGGGAGGCCACCAGAGGTTCTGAGCAGAGGACTGGGATGATCTCTTCTAAAAATAGTACTTGCATGATATATTAAGTGGAAAATAAGCACCTAAAAAAGAAGTATTATACAACTTATAATGTATAATGAAGTAAATGTTGATTTTTATTTTGTAATATCTGTTTTCCCCTGTGAATTCTAAGCTCAAAGGGGGCAGAAACATATGCCTATTTTTTCTTCGCTATGTAACCAGCACTTAGCTTGTCATCTGGTTTATATTAGGCACATAGTAAAATTTGGTGGATGAATGAAAGAATAAATGAGTAAATGGACAAATATTTTAGAATATTTTAAAAGGTTATATGTAAATAAAACACTTGTTTTCCTTTAATCATTTGGTTGTAACATTACTAGTTCTTTTTGCTCTCTTGAACCAGTGCACTGGAGTTCCACAAGGTTTATTCCCGGGAGTATCCAGGAAATATATTTATTATTAATTTATTTATAGTGTTTTTGAAAAAAACAATTAAGAGTTTGTCTATGAGGTCCATAGTTGAGTGTGGTATATGAAAAAATATATATTCTATATTTTCAAAATTTTCTATAAAAACTATATTGTTCTTATATTGACAAAACAGGAATAAACCATAAAAAACTTTAAAGATAACAGGCAATTTAATAAGGTTGAAATTTTAAATTTACTTTAGTAATAAAATATTTTAAGAAACATTTCTCAAATTTTACTTTTTTAGAATTTAGAGATTGGATTGACATTTCTTCTTTGCAGTAGAGAGCATAAAGTGAAGCTTGCGAAAGAGGTGAACCATGGAAACAAAAACCCAAGGGACACATCTATATTTCTTTTTAAACAAACCAGCTCCAAGTACTGTAAAAACCACAATTAATGAAATTTCAATCTCTCAGAATATTCAACTGTTAGAAATTGTGATTGCTATTTTTATTTTGCTTTTTCAGCACCAACATCTAGAAGAAAGAAGCAAATAACAAAAATATCTCTGGGCAATTTTTGGAATTCAGAAAAATATCTTCCAGACTATATTATGCTGTCAAAACACATTTTTACTTTTCTCCACTTCCTACATCTCCATTTGTACACCTGTGCAGTGATCACCAATGTTTAAAAAAACCTAGAGGTCTTAGATTTCATTAAGATCATTGGACTTAACTAATTTAGGAGGAAATGTGAAACACTGAATTATAGAGTTATCTTCTCATATTTTGAAAATTAAACTGCATTTCCCAAAAGATTCAATTAGTGAGTATGTACTCAATTTTGAAAGCAGCCATTACAATTTTTCTGTAGTGTATGAGTTTCCCTTTCAATATAAGAAATATGTAGTAATCACAAAGTTACCTGTCATACTTGGAGAACTAATTATCTGATTATTTAATAAAATGATTTGTCTGAAAAGTAACATATATGGCAACCATAAGTTAACAATCCTCAGAATATTAATATAAAATAAAATCTTTAACAATAGACTAACACTAAATTTTATTTGATTATTTATAAGATCCCTCAGGAATTCGAAGGCTTATTTTGAAAATTTATCATGATAGAACCATATTTAAGGAAGCCCTAATAAATGCAAGCAGAGAACAGACACAAGTATGTACTAGAATATCTAACAGGCAATATTTTATTAACTTACCATCAGGTTATTGCATGTGCTAGATATCACTGTAAAATTAGGATTTCTTTGAATAGAATAATATACTGTATATATCATCCCAAGTCCAAATTAATGAAGTTTTGCTCTGTGTTAACTCTATATTAGGTTTAGAGTAGTCTACATAGGATCATAGTTCTGAAAAACAGATTTTTGGGAGCGAGGTTTAGAAAACTAATTAATAGATTTCATTGACTTTTGAACCTCTCGGCTAGTTTTTTTACATTAAAATTATCTTTGTAGGTCATGAAAGTGATCATTTGTATTGTAATGCTAGTGGTGCATTACTAACGTGTTGTCACTTTCTTGTTCCTTGTTTGCTTTTTTCTTTCTTTCCTTTCCTTTTCATTGAAGTGTCAACTTTCTTTTAGGAACAGTATAAGAACGTTCTGGAACAAGAAGTACCATAGCCATAGTCAATTTAGAAAATTATTATCAGTATCTTTCTCAATCTTTTTATTTCCTACGTATTACTTCAATATCTTTCATTTCAGGGCTATTCTAGATACTCTCTTTGCTGATTCTTTGCACTCCTGACACAACCTAATCTTGGCAGATCATTTATATATATATATATATATATATATTTTTTTTTTTTTTTTTTTTTTTTTTGCGGTACGCGGGCCTCTCACTGTTGTGGCCTCTCTCGTTGCGGAGCACAGGCTCCGGATGTGCAGGCTCAGCGGCCATGGCTCATGGGCCCAGCCGCTCCACAGCATGTGGGATCTTCCTGGACCGGGGCACGAACCCGTATCCCCTGCATCGGCAGGCAGACTCTCAACCACTGTGCCACCAGGGAAGCCCCTATTTTTTTTTTTTTAATTAAAAAAAGCATGCTAACATGTTTTTTTAAAAATCACAGTAATATTCTTAAAAATTAATACTGCTTTAAAATACCTCTCTCTACTCCCAATTCTACCCAAACACCAGGTGAACTTCCCAGAGCTAAACAATGTTACTAGTCTCATATATTCCTATAGAAATTTTCATATGCATACATATCTATGGTAAATTTATATCTATACATCTTCTTTTTCTAGATTAATAGGAGTATTGTATATATTGTTCTGTACCTTCTTTTTTTCACTTATCGATAAAGCTTGGTTATCTTTTCATACCAGTGCATATCAATCAACCTTATTTATCTATTTATTTTTAACCAATTGCATACTATCTCATTGTATGGATAAAACTGAGTTTATTTAACCAATCATTTATGTATGGAATTGTGGAATATTTCCAGTCATTCCTATTGAAAATATTGCTGTAATAAATATTGTATAAAATGTTATGTGAACATTTCCGGTATTAAGTCTTCCTATCCAAGAACAAAATGTTTTTCCACTTATGCAAGCCTGCCTCTCCTTCCCCTCTCCTGAGTGTTTCTCAGGAAAAAGTTGAAGTGTTCTTCATACATATCTCCATATATGGAGTGTTCTATGACTACTCTATCTACAAGTTGATCTTCGCTACTAAAACAAGTCCCTATACACTTTTGTTTGTATCCAGCTCGTTACTAGATCAGCAGCTTCAGAGAAGTTACTTGACATTTCTGTGCCATAGTTTTATTATCTGTAAAATAGGGATAATGATAGTACCTACTTCATGGGCTTGCATACTATAGATAAAGGAGTGATTAGAAGTGCCAGGCACAATAGTAAGCACTTAACCAACATGTTATCAGTATTATAATCAGTTCCACTATTATTATTCTATGTGAACCTACTTGATGTTAAGGAATACTTGTTTATTTGTAGTTTATTTAGAAGTCTTAATGAAGGATAAATATTAAAAGTTTTAAAATTTCTTCTCAAAATCTATTGAAATAAACTTATAATTATTTTTCTTTACCTTCTTAGGTATTCATGATTTAATTAGTCTGCAGTTATTTTTTTCTTTATTTTTAAAATTACCTTACCCAGGTTTACATTAATGTCATGCCTTCTTTAGAAAAAAGGTGTGGTGGGTTTCTTTTCTTTTGACCTGTGGTCTAGCAAACATTTTAAAGCATTAGATATACATGTGGGTCAGTTTAGGTATTCTACTGCTTTGGTAAACAATTATGGAAATTTGTATTTTCTTAGACAAATATTTGTTTCTTACAGTTTATGAAGTAAATTTTATTTACAGAGGGTTGAGTTAGACTGTTATTCTTTTAATATTCTTTTTCTGATTTTTCATCCCCTTTCTTACTAATTTTCTATATTTATATGTTTCTTTTCTTCTTCTTTCAGAGCATTTTCTCAACAAATGTGCTGAATTCTCCGCAATTTTGTTTTCCTCTTTGAGGAAAGCAGAAATCTGCAAGCCTCTCTGGGAACTCTCCCTACCACTGCCCACGTCACCCCTTGCAACTAGAAGATATTTCTGTGCTGATCTGCAATTTCATGACTCATGCCAAGGACACTGATGATCCAGACAAGGGATTCAGTCACCCCTTTTGTATCGCCAATTTCAAAATACCGCACTTACTTAAGATTTGTAGAGTCTATTTTTTTCTACCTGAGCCTGTCCTTAGTTTGGTCTTTTGTAGTATTTGACAACTGTTTCTTGTAGATAGAGGTTTACGGTTGTGACTAGCTCCTGATTTCATTGTTGGTGATGAATTTTTAACATTTTTCTTGTTAGTTTTCTTATTGTTATTTTTATTTGGCATTAAAGAAAGAAGTGAAACAGAATGACTTTATTGCATCATATTCAACTGTAAGTCTTATTTTTTAGTTCTTAAATTTAATTTCATCAGTTTAATCCATTTCTTTAAGGAAACTTTCTAAAATCTCACTAGGTTAGGAAAGGTATTCTTTAAATGCTTATCATATTTCCCCATACCTTCCTTTTTATCTCTCATTTCTTATAATTTTTTGTTTGTTTGTCTTTGTCCCAAAGTGGGTAAACTGAGAGATCAGGGACACTGTCTGTCTTCACAATTATATCCCTAAAACCTAGCATATAGTAGGCTCTTAATAAATATTTACTGAATGACTTCTTTCTCCCATGGTTGTTTGTCATTTCTACTATTGTTTAGCAAATTATTTTTAGTATAACAGACAATATTTGATTTCACTCTTTGATAATAAAACATTGTCGGTTGTTAATCAATGAAAGTTTCAGGTATTAGACCAGTCCATTAAGTATAGGACGATGTCACAGGATTTTGGATGTCGCCTCACTCCAATCACCAGTATCCCAAAACACTATCATGTATCATATCACTGCTATAGATATTCTTCCTTTGGATCATCAATACTTTCATCCTCAATAACACACACACACACACACACACACACACACACACACATACACACACACACACACATACACATTATGTGAATGAGTCCTTCTTTTGCAGTTATAATATTCTGAATTCAGTTTGTAGAAGCTGGCTGACCATTATTCAACACAGCATTGCCACTAACTGGCTCTATGAACTTAGGCAATTTATTTAATGTCTCTAAATCTTAGATTGATCATTTATAATATAGTCATAGTAGTATTCCTACTTTGTGTGAATTACATTTAAAATGCTAAATGCAATATCCAGCAGATTATAAATGCAGAATAAATGCTTTTATCAGCAATTGTGTATTTAAAGAATAGCAAACTGAGAGAAAGCTTCTTGAAAAGGGATTACATCACAGTTAATCATGACTAGGTTTAGGGGAGAAAAGGTGATTTGATCAGAAAAGTGAAGGAACTTGTACACCTCTTTCTTGATTTTGCCAAGGGCTTACCCTGTTAGAACAAAGTAAATAGGACAAAAGCAGTGGCCTCCAGCAATCTTGGGTTCCCATTCCTTTCTCACACTTCTAAAGTTCTAGTGTTTTTTAAACAATCATAGCCTTAACCTTCTTTAATATTGCATTAAAACCATTTACTATGCCATGATTTTTTAATGCAAACTTCAAAATGTGCAGAAGGGAAATATATGTCTATAGAAGGTTAAATCATAAGAAAAGATGTTGCAGGACATCAAATGGTGTCTGCAGCAGCCGGGTAAATTCCTTTGTCTCTGGCTTCTCAGAGCTATCCCTCAGGCTAGTTTCAACTTTACTCTTATGAATTCCATGCTTTCTTTCAAACAACTACCACTGAATCACTCAGCGGCTGAATATCCAGATTTTGTATTTTCCTTCTTCAGCCTGTAATCTGTATGAAATCCTATAGGTTACAGAGTTAGGTGATCTTCCTATCAGAAAAAAAGGAGAATAAAACATAAGCTTTTTAATTGGCCCATTTCATCATTTTATCTCCGTAGCTTAAAACAAACAAACAAGATAGAAGCAGAGATCGACTCTATAGGTTAAACCAAAAACTTGAAATTGATTTATCCAGTAATTTCCCCATTGCCGAAATGATCATGTCAATGTTTCAGCAGTATATTGTGGCACTGCAAGCACTGCCTCCATAACAATGTGCTAGTTGGGGAAGTTTTTAAAATATCGTTCTTTCCTAGAAACAAATGAAAAGGAAAACTTTTAATGTCAAAGACCTACCTTAGTAAGGGATTGAATGCAATGTCTCTCATTTTATAGGCATCTACCATAGTACAAATTGAAAGTAGAGGGCTTCGCTGGTGGTGCAGTGTTTGAGAGTCGGCCTGCCGACGCAGGGGACACGGGTTCGTGCACCAGTCCGGGAGGATTCCACGTGCCGCGGAGCGGCTGGGCCCGTGAGCCATGGTCGCTGAGCCTGCGCGTCCGGAGCCTGTGCTCTGCAACGGGAGAGGCCACAGCAGTGAGAGGCCCGCATACCACAAAAAAAAAAAAAAAAAAAAAAAATTGAAAGTAGAAATATTTAGCAATGTGATAACTAGACTACTAAGCATGAATAAAGAGCAAGATTCCAGGGTTGGATGGAGCGGAGAATTGAGAAGGAAGAGAGAAAAGTTAGAGACACAGAAAGAGACAGGTCTAACAAATGACAGTAAGCTGCAGCTGGAAGATGATATTGTCCAGTAAAGAAGTCCTTTTGGTGGAGTGGCTGAAGAGCATTTCAAATATGTGTCCAATATTCACTTCTAAGCTAGTTACACTATTTTCAGCTAAACCTTCTCCATGCTTCAAAACTCAGCAAACCTGTTATATCACATGCCCAGTGAATGTCCTTGAGAGAGGTGAGGAGGTGGATAGGGAGAACTAGAATATGGTTTTAAATCCTTCTCTCAGTCAGTGGTGAACAAAAAGAGATAATAATAATAGGAAATGAGATGCTGGTGAAATATAGAGTTCACTGGAGCAAAAACTTAAGAAACTGGAATTACAAAAATAAGTAGAGAGGGAGATCATTGGATATCCCACAGAATATTGGCTAGGGAAATTCTTTAAAATTGAAAAATAGGATATCTCATGAAACATCTGGTATATAACAGTTTAGTGTTTCCCTCCTTTAAAATAAGAAATTAAATATACAGTGAGACAGTTAAAAAATACTGTTAATGAAAAGAGAACTTTCCTCTCTCTCTCCTCCTTCTTTCCCTCTCTTCTAATCCCATTTAATTCCCACATATTTGCCATGTACCAGAATCAACATTTAGAGTAACTCCAATTGCAAAGGATCATATAAGTGTATTAAAGCATCAAGTAAATCTTTAGCAAGCATATAGTTAATGATTGCTGAAAGAAATGGACTAAAGTGGATTTAAGAAGTAAAAGTCTAGGGAAAGAGGTGATCTGTATACTTTCTGATCTGTAGATATTTATCAAAATTCCTCTCTCCCCCAAACACAGTAATCTGTCTAAGTGACTCATTTTCTCCTATACTTCTGTTTGCCCAGTGAATAAACCTGAAAAGGTACATATTTGAAAAGAAAAACATGACATTTAATTAGACACTATAGATTTGGAGAAAACACAAATGAGTTAATTGTAGTGGCAATTTCTAGTAATTATTCTACACCACAATTTATTTATTCTTTTCCTTTGGGTGGATGTTGGATTTGTTTCCAGTTTGGGGTTATAAATAATTTTCCTGTAAACATCTGTGTATATAACTTTTGGTGAACATATATACTAATAATTTTGTAAATATAACTTGGAGTATGACTGGTGGGTCATAGGTTAGGCACATATATAACTTCAGAAGGTAATAGCAAACAGTTTTCCAAACCCATTTACCATCCCATCAATAATGTATGAGAGTTCTAGTTACTCTACTTCCTCTGCAATAGGTGGCATTGACAGTCTTTTTGAATTTTGTCTAGCCTTATGAAAGGTAATGGTATATCATTATGGTTTTACATCATATTTCCTCATTAAGTAATGATGTCAGGCCCTTTTCATCTCACTATAGGGTATCTGAATATCCTCTTTTGAGAATTGACTACTCAAGTATTCTACCAATTTTTTAGTTGGGTCATTTGTCTTTTTCTTATTGATTATAATTCTTTATATAAGTTATTTTTCAGTTATAAATATTACAAAAATCTTCTTTTAGACTGTGACTTGTTTATTTCTTAATGATGTATATTTGGTAAACAGAGATCATAATTTTAATTAAATCCAAGTTATTGTTTTTAATAATCAATGCTTTTTTCTGTCCATTTATGAAATATTTGCTTACTCTAAAGGAACAAAGACATTATCCTTTTCCTTTGGGAAGGTTTATTGTTTGTTTGTTTGCTTGTTTTCTCACATTTAGTCCTGTAATCAACATGCAAGTGAATAAACATTGTGGTTTACTCATACAATGGAATACTATACAGTAATAAAAAATTACTTATATATTACAAGAACATGGATGAATCTCATAGATTTCATGTTGAGCAAAGGAGCCCAGAAATGAAGAGAATATACTGCTTGATTTCATTCATTTCAAGAATGGGCAAAGTTGATCTATAATTAAAGAAGTCAAAATAGCAGCTATTGAGTAGAAAGAGATACAAAGAAACTTTCTGGAATGAGGGAAATGTTCTATATTTTCATCTGGGAGTAGGTGCACACACATGTAAATATTTTTCAGGCGATGCACTTAAGATTTATATACTTTATATGTAAATTACACTTCAATTAAAAAAGTAAGTGCCTCAATTAAAATATGTAGGTGCTTTCTTAGATTAGCTGATTTACTTCTCAGAATCTTCCTTCAAGTTAAGCATTTTTATGACCATTTTTGCACCTAAGCCTCAAGGATATTAAAGGGTTTGCTTAACACCACAGCACTAATAAATATGGACACCTTCCTAAGTTTGATTATAAAGTCTGACTTTTTGAAACATTTTGCAAAAAGAGACCATAAAGAAGAAATTAAATAGATTTGCAAGTATATCTTTCAGTGTAGCTTTTGATAACTCATAATTGATTCTTTTCAGGATGAATTTTTTTACATCTTAAGTATCATCCATTTAATTTGTCATTAGAGCTAGCATTTTAATTAGTGATTATTTTTTAAAGATTAATATTTATTTAAGAAATATTCATGTTTCCAAGTTGTGACACACTATCAAGACCTCCTCACAAGAGTAGAGAAACTTGGAAAAAGACTGTATCATTGGTGATAGCTTCAGTTTTATGTTCTTAAAAATAAAATCGGGAGGTTGGACACATAGTGTATTAGCTTGCAAAGGCTGTGGTAACAAAGTATTTACAAATTGGGTGGCTTTATGCAACAGAAATTTGTCTCACAGTTCAGGATGGTAGAAGTCCAAAATCAAGCTGTTGCACGGTTGTTTCCTCCTGAAGACTGTGAGAGAAAAAATTGTTCTAAGCCTCTTTCCTTGGCTTGTAGATGGCCATCTTTATAATTACATTGTGTTTTCCCTGTACACGTATCTGTGTCCAAACTTCTGTCTTTGAGAAGGACATCAGTCTTGTTGGATTGGATGCCTAACCCTACTCCAGTATGACCTCATTTTAACTTAACCAATTACATTTTCAACAATCCTATTTTCAAAGATCATATCCTGAGGTATTAAGGGTTAGGACTTCAACATAGGAATTTGGGGAGGGGCAAAACTCAACCCCACATGGCTGCAGTGTCATAAAACCCAATGCAGAGAAACCATGGTGCATTTTGAAGGATTTTATCAATATATTAATGTAATATTAACCATTTTTTATGAAAAATTGCTTATATATATTTCAAAATTTTTCCAAAGATGCATCTTAAGATATGCAAAAGAGTAATTTATTAGGCTTCTAATTATGAATCATTATCTATATAGATCAAATGTCCTTGTCTTGCATTTTTCAAATAGCTACACTGAAATGAATTTATTCTGACCTTTGATTAAAATGACATATGGAAACAATTAAAAATGCAAATAACTCACATATGAAATTAAGCAGAGATACCTAATAATATCCTAAATTTGATTTTGGCCCAGAAGTACATAAAATTTATATTCCCTTTATATCCCATTCTCATATTTTATTACAATGAAAATTCTTGCTCAATGCTTTTAGTATTTACTGTGAATTAGATCTCAAGACTTTAAACTTGTCCATAATCATAGACACATCATAGTGTTTTATATAGTGAGAATTACATAATACATTTCTCACTTTACCTCCTCATAGCTTATCTATTTAAGAATGAAAACACCACCACATATAGTACTATAGTAGTTATGTTATTATTAATTTGTATAAAGTAATAAATGCATAACTAGAAATAATTCAATTCACTTATGAATGCAAACAGAAAGGCTGTATTTGGTCAGATCAATGTTAAAACAAATACTTTTTAGAGGGTTTTTTTAAATCTATGATCTTACAAAATATAATATTTTGCATTATTTTTTTTAATTCAAGTTCTTCTCACATCCATGTATGTCAAACAACTAAAATGTATCCATAGTATAGTCAACATTTACCCAAAATCTGTATTTTCTTATTGTAAAAATTTGGAATGGCCTGCCAGAATTTTTTAGGGCCATTTTCCATCGTCTTTATGTATTGGTACCTCATTTTTTTTTCTTTTTTTTTCCTGTGAGACACATATCAAGGATTGTACTTACCTCAGTTATCTTGAAGTGAAAGGAACCAACAGAATAAAGCCATGTAACAGCCAAATATAAATACAGACTAGTAATAAATGGTTGAATTAATATAAAGAAGTAAAAGTGTTAAAACAGGTTACTATGCTGATCGACCCAAATGTCCTTCCTTGTAGTATAGCCCTCCTCCACCACCCACATATTCACTAATTTTCTGTTTTTGATTGCCTAGGTGATTGTTGCCAATGATATTGACCTTAGGATTTTGTGGAAAGCCATTTGTTACAGGTTGAATTGTTACTGCCCAAAATTCATTTGTTGAAGTTCTAAACATCAGTATCTTAGAATGTGACACTATTGGGAGTTAGGGCCTTCAAAGAGATAATTAATGTAAAATAAGGTCATATGTTTAGGGGCCTATTCCAATATACTTAGTGTTCTTGTAAGAGGAGATTAGGACACAGATAACACACTGACCAAAGGATTATTTTGTAAGGACAGAGAAAAGGTGGCCATCTTCAAGCCAAGGAGAGAAGATTTTGGAAGAAACCAGACCTACTGACATCTTGATCTTGAACTTCTAGTTTACCAAACTGTGAGAAAACTAATTCTGTTGTTTAAGCCATACAGTCTGTGGTATTTTGTTATGGCAGCCCTAGCAAACTAATACATTATTTTTTTTTTCCTTTTTAGCAGAAGTTGCTCATGGATTCTTGTTAGAAAAGGCATTAGTAAAACCATCCTCTGTTTTTCTGAGAGCACATGCTTCATGCTCACTGTTAAATTATAATTGAACTTCAACAGCCCTGTCCCTTACAATTCTCCACACAATAATTGGATGTATGTAGCTCTTTTCTTCCTGTAGACTTATAGCTCCTTCAAGGGAACTCACATCATTTTACTGATGGGGAAACAGAGTGGATAGATAATTTCCCCAATCATAGAGCATGTGACACACACATGTATGATTAAGACAAATAAATTAATCCTATTCAGAATTGTTCCTTAATAACACTAGCTTTTATTTATTCTTAGAAATTGATGTTTAGAGAGCTTACATAATTTACAAGAGTGAGATAATTAGTGAAGATTCTAAACTAGGTTTACAGATTCCAAAGCCAGTTTTCTATATACTGCTCTAATTCACACTGTCTAATGCTCATACATGACCATTTGTGTTTTCAGGTCATTACTACCTCCACAGCAGAAGCCAGTATAAATTCTACCTTATAAGTCTTCAGAAGAAATCCTCAGTAAATATTTGTTGATGCTTTGGGTACTCTATATGCTCTTCTATTTCCTTACTTCTTGGTTCTAAACATCTATAAGAGATGTCAATTCAAGGTAAAACTGTATTTGACACAAATGTCTGAAAACAGTCCACATCAAGCCTTCTTCATAAAGGATTAGGAATAAGTAACATATCTAGAAGAGGACCAAAATATTGAAAGAATTCTGAGATTCCAATTTACAACAAACAAGCAAGAGATTGTCACATGTAAATAAGAGCAAAATGTGTTGTTGTTTTTTTTAATTTTAGGAAATTTTAAATTGTTGATATCAAAGGAAATCATCAGTCTCAGATGGACATTATTCATTTGAGACCATTAAAGGCCAATGCTAGAGCATTTTAAATTGCACATGTCATTCAGAATTGGGAGAAACAAATGTACTTGGATTAAGTGAGACTTTTCTGATGACTACAAAATACATCAGAACATATTGTTTTAAACAAAAGCCAAACAGAAATTAAAGCATCTGGCTTGTAAGTGTTTACCCTCCTATAATGTAGAACTACTTTACAGACCTGATTGCTTCCTCCCTTAATAATATGTCTGGATCGGAATGCTGTTTTATTTATTGGTTCTGTAGTATTTAATGGTATTTTGGTTAAACTAGTATTTTATAAAAAAGGTACAATATTTATCCAAGCATCCAATCTGTGTTTAAATCTATGAAATAAAAGGGCTTCTTGTAAATACTCAATTTGATTTATGGGGCACTTCAAGTAAAACTCTTGTTGTAAATATGGTGGGGATAACTTAGATGGAGGCAACAATGGAATGAGAACGTCATTCCTGATCTTTGTTTTTGTACTCATCTAATTTAGTGTAGGCTTTCACAGCTGGACTCCCCACTCTATAAAATAAAGTGGAGGGGAGTGAAGTTATCTAGCTATAAACTAGAGAGGGAGGGAGAATAGTTTCCCATGACCCAATGTGAGCAGAGCCTTTAATAGTAGTGATATTACTAAGTAGAATATTCTAATTCTACTTGTCTCATTCTACTAAGCAGAAATAGTTACTAACAATTGTATAGAATTTTATCACTTAAAAAATTACTTCAAAATATTACTAATTTCACTTCTACAAATGTATTACAGAATACATATATTTATTTTCATATTGCAGTTACAAAGATGTGATTTATCTAAAATATGTTATTTATACAAGGTTACTTGGTAAGTGGCAGAGCCCGGGATGGAATTTACTTCACCATGCTGGTCATACCCAAGAAGTATGGATAGGATGAGGGTCTGTTCATAATAAGATATCAAATCTTTTTCTGGCTGTCACATTGATTACTGACATCTGGACAACAACACCCTTTCTCCATTACAAAGTTGGATGGGCTGGAAATGAGAGAAAACCAGAAGAACACACTTCTTTGTAAACAGAAAGCTACATTTTTTCATTTTCATTTCTTATCATCATTTGTTTTTTCTGTATTTAAACTGTGTAATGGTTAGAGTAAAAATATAAAGAAAAATTGAAGCTAATAACACCTGAAAATCGAATGTTTAAATATAAAAATTTGCTCTCATCAGGAGCAAATTAACATAAAAATATTTTGTAATATTTTACATAACTAAAAAGATAAAAGTGAAGTGGAATTGGATCATTGAACAAACAGATTTCTAGGGATGATAGAATTTGTCCTTTTTTCTTTAGCAGCTTCTTTGGTTATGCTGAATTAATTAGTTGTTACCCAAATTCTCTTTATATTAGATTTTTATGTGGTATGCAGACTGCTCATAAGCATGCATAACATGTGATCCAGATTTTCAACTTTAATGACCTCACAATTGGAACCACCAGGATTCTTAATATGACTGCGGTGAGCCTGCATTGACTTTGCTAGACATTTTCATAGACTCAAAGAACTACAGTCTGAAATTCAAACAACATATTTCTATTTTAAATACTTTAACCAATTTTAAATATTTTAACCAATCGTTTATGCACTAAAAAGAATGGAATGCAATCCAGTGAGAAATTGACTTCTCTGGAAATTCTTATTTGTATACCATATGCTTTCAAACAGTAAAATATTTACTATTTAATAAAATAATCCCAAACTGAAACCCATGTATTGCAGATGGAGTTGTTTCTTTATTTAGAATGGTTTACTAAATTTTAGTTGAGTGGAAGATAATTCAGGAAGAAGTCAAACGTCTCCCAGTAAGACAACTTTTCTCCTGCATGTTGAAGGTAATTTTATAGCACTCCATTAATGGAAAGATCTAAGCAAGATTAAGAGACCTCTCCAGGTCCCTCCCACAGCCCAGCACGCACTGAAGTACTTTAAAGAAACTGTTTGCATTGGAATTCTCCCATGCATTAGCACTTAAATCTTTAAAATATCTTTGAAGCCCATCTGCGGCAGAGCTTCATTTTTTTTTTTTTTTTAAAGATATTAACCTTTGTCGGCACTTCTTTTCTATTTTTTTTAAAATTTATTTATTTATTTTTGGCTGCACTGGGTCTTCGTTGTTGCACACAGGCTTTCTCTAGTTGTGGTGAGCAGGGGTTACTCTTCATTGCAGTGAGCTGGCTTCTCACTGCAGTGACTTCTCTTGTTGCGGAGCATGGGGCTCTAGGCACACGGGCTTCAGTAGTTGTGGCACATGGGCTCAGTAGTTGTGGCTTGCGGGCTTAGCTGCTCCATGGTCTGTGGGATCTTCCTGGACCAGGGCTCAAATCTGTGTCTTCTGCATTGGCAGGCAGATTCTTAACCACTGTTCCACCAGGGAAATCCCAGAGCTTCATTTTTAATGAAAATGGAAAGGAGCAGTCAGAACTGTCTGATATAGTAGGTCTTTTTCTATAATTCTTATTTGTTGTACCTCAGAGGAGATTGTTGGATCAGAATTATTTTCATTCATAAGACAATTAATCCATTGCAGTACTATTTACAATAACCAGGTCACAGAAGCAACCTAAATGTCCATTGACAGATGAATGGATAAAGATGTGACACATATATAGAAAAGGATATTACTCAGCCATAAAAAGGAACAAAATTGGGTCATTTGTAGAGATGAGGATGGACCTAGAGACTGTCATACAGAGTGAAGTAAGTCAGAAAGAGAAAAACAAATATCATATATTAACTTATATATGTGGAATCTAGAAAAATGGTACAGATGAACCGGTTTGCAAGGCAGAAATGGAGACACAAATGTAGAGAACAAACGTGTAGACACCAAGTGGTGAAAACAGGGTGGTGGTGGTGGCGGTGGTGGTGGTGGTGGTGGTGGCGGTGGTGGTGGTGGTGGTGGGATAAATTGGGAGATTGGGATTGACATATATATACTAATATGTATAAAATGGATAACTAATAAAAACCTGTTGTATTAAAAAAAAAAAGAAGTGATGGTGATTTTAGGGAAATTATTTTGTCTCCATTTTCTCACGTATGAAATTAAAACTAAGATTATTTAGAAGGTCTCATTAGATGGATGATGTTTACAGACAAATATCTGATACTTTTTCATCCTAATAAGTAAGGACCAAACAAAAAAATAAGATCATGAATCCATTGTAACCAACTTGTAATAATGAAAATCATAGGAAATGGAACTATATCATCCCATAAATAGGTCATTTTCCATTACTTTAGAGTTGTATTCTACAATAGAGAACATATTAGTTTGTTGCTCATTCAAAACTTGATATTGGCATCTTTACATATAGTGTCCAACAATATTTTCATATTCAAATGCACTTGAGTTGTATTTTTGAAGAGACTATTAATGTTGTAAAACATAAAATGGAATAAAATATTTGCAATTTCCCAATGCATAAAAAAGACAAAAAGACAACCCTCAGAATGGGAGAAAATCTTTGCAAATGAAGCAACTGACAAAGGATTAAGCTCCAAAATATACAAGCAGCTCATGCAGCTCAATATCAAAAAGAAAAAAAAAACAACCCAGTCCAAAAATGGGCAGAAGACTTAAATAGACATTTCTCCAAAGAAGATATACAGATTGTCAACAAACACATGAAAAGATGCTCAACATCACTAATTATTAGAGAAATGCAAATCAAAACTACAAACAGGTATCACCTCACACCATTCAGAATGGCCATCATCAAAAAATCTACAAACAATAAATGCTGGAGAGGGTGTGGAGAAAAGGGAACCCTCTACCATTGTTGGTGGGAACGTAAATTGATACAGCCACTATGGAGAACAGTATGGAGGTTCCTTAAAAAACTAAAAATAGAACTACCATATGACACAGCAATTCCACCACTAGCCATATACCCTGAGAAAACCATAATTCAAAAAGTCATGTATCACAGTGTTCATTGCAGCACTATTTACAATAGCCAGGACATGGAAGCAACCTAAGTGTCCATCAACAGATGAATGGATAAAGAAGATGTGGCACATATATACAGTGGAATATTACTCAGCCATAAAAGGAAACAAAATTGAGTTATTTGTAGTGAAGTGGCTGGACCTAGAGTCTGTCATACAGAGTGAAGTAAGTCAGAAAGAGAAAAACAAATACCATATGCTAACACATATATATTCAATCTAAAAAAGAAAATTGTTCTGAGAAACCTAGGGGCAGGACAGGAATAAAGAAACAGACGTAGAGCATGGACTTGAGGACACGGGGAGGAGAAAGGGTAACCTGGGATGAAGTGAGAGTGTAACGTTGACATATATACACTACCAAATGTAAAATAGATTGCTAGTGGGAAGCAGCTGCACAGCACAGGGAGATCAGCTCAGTGCTTTGTGACCACCTAGAGGGGTGGGATTAGGAGGATGGGAGGGAAATGCAAGAGCGAGGGGATATGGGGATATAAGTATGCATATAGCTGATTCACTCTGTTGTAGAGCAGAAACTAACACACCATTGTAAAGCAATTATACTCCAATAAAGAGGTTAAAAAAAAATAGATTTAATCACTCCAAGTTTCCCCCAAAAAATTGTCTCCTTGGTTCTCCTCTCTAAGTTGGAGTGTTTTATTTTCCCAAACAAGAAGAATGGTTTCTCACTTTTGAGGCAGTGAGATAATGGATAATGTTTGGGCTTTGAAGACAAACTATTCACCCTACTATTTTATGAGGCTTAGCTAAGTTACTACCTTCTCTGAGGCTTAGTCTCAACCTCAGTAAAATAAAAATAAAAAAGAGATCTAAACCATAGGGTTGCTGGGAACTTTAAACATGTTAACACATGTAGAGAGCTTGGCATATAAATAATCCTCAATACATGTTATGTATAATACAATTATGGTAATTTATTTCCTACTATATTTCTCCCCCTTGGCCACAACTACCGCAGTACACTTACCTAAATAGAGATTACAAAGAACGGCTCCACAGAATTGGTCCATGGGGCAAGTGTGAACTTCTTAGAGTGTCACATTTCTCTGACTTAAGGCTTCTGAAGGTGCTCTACCTTTCCTTCACTTTCAGCATCAGGAAATAGAATATAGAAGGAAAAGCACAGAATTCTCCTTCATAAAAAAACATGATTTCAGAATCTGCTTCTTAGAGACAATGTAGATTGAAGAGTAATTTTAATTCATTTATTAAAAATGGAGAAGATTACATAAACTTTTAAAATTTACTGAGAGGAACAAATAAAATTGTATATGATTCAGTAGACATTCAACAAATACTCCTTTAAATATATATATATATATATTTTTTTTTTTCTCTTTTTAAAGTAAACTGGTTCAAGAACTTCTACTTACAGCAAGGTTAAAGGAGCTTGTGGTGGACACACATGCCAACTGAAGCAACTAAAAGTAAGCCAGAGAGAACACAAAGTATTGCTGCTGGAAACAATAAGGATTATAGGGCCAATATCCTGCACAGAGGAGAACTGGAAGAATTGAGCTGAGTTCCTGTAGCTGCATTTTCCTCTGGGGAATTGCCATATCTGAGTGCAGGGAATAAATCTGAGAATACAAACTTTGCCTGGGCAAATGGTCACTGCTGGGAGACAGAAAAAAACAGCAGTTTATGGTGATCTTTGGGGGCCAAAAATACAAAATTGTCCAAGATGCCAGAGAGAATGATGGGCAGAACACAGCTTGCCACACAGGCATCTTTCCCCCAAGACATCTGCAAAGTCTAAAACTTGAGTTACAACAGGCCAGGAAGATAATCAGAAAAATCTCTTTCCTTTCTAAGGAGACTGAGATTAGAATTTAGGAACAGCCAGGTGAGGAGCTCCAGCAAATACACAAGGTTCTCAGTTAAATGTTTTGAATGAGTATGACCTAGGAGTGAATGTTAACTGGAGCTAGATGGAGCCTCATTGAAACCAAAACCAAACCAAAAGCAGAACCAAAACCCAGCCCTCACCTCAGCTTAGTCTCCAGATGGATTCAGATGATCAACCTGCAATCTGCCTAATGGTAGAAAGGGTAGAAACTCTAGAGGAAAATGATATACTCTGGATCCTCTGTAGCTTTTATTTATAATATCCAATATTTAATTTAAAAAAAAATACTACAAGAGCCAGGAGATAGGATGATGTGTGTGTCTATGAAAATAGTGAAAAATATGAACATTTAATGAGAGAATAGTACTTAGAAAAAATAAACTGGGAATTTTAGACTTAAGAAGCATAATAAATAACTCAAAAATAAAAGGAAAAGATTTAACAGCATATTGGGCATAGCAGAACACAAGATTGGTAACCTGGGAAATATATCAATAAAGACTATATACAAACCAAAGTAAAGAGGATAAAGATAAATTTTAAAAGAGAATAATTTTAAAATTCTTAAAATTTTAAAATAGTAAAAAGTGACAGGTGAGACATTTTCCAAAAGTCTAACCAGTGGACAATTAGAATACATTTATTAATAAGGCTGAAATAATATTTGAAGAAATAATGTCCATAAGTTTCAAAAACCAGTGAAAGGCAATAAATTTAGTTTGTAGAAGCACTATAAACCCCAAAAAGTATAAATACAAAAGAAAACAACACCTAGACTTATAATAACAAAATTGCAAAGTATGGATACCAAGGGGGAAGGGGGGGTGGGATGAATTGAGAGATGGGGATTGACATATATACACTATTGATACTATGTATAAATTAGATAACTAATGAGAACCTACTGTATAGCACAGGGAACTCTACTCAGTGCTCTGTGGTGACCTAAATGGGAAGGAAATCCAAAAAAGAGGGGATGTATGTATACGTATAGCTGATTCACTTTACTGTACAGTAGAAATTAACACAACACTGTAAAGCAACTATACTCCAATAAAAAAAAAAAAAAAAAACCTGCTAAAAACTGCAAAAAAAAAAAGAAGGAAAACATTAAAAGAAGCCAAAGTAGGGAAAAATCGCACATTACCTTCAAAGGAGAAACAGTATGATTAGCAGAAGACTTCTCAACAAAAACACACTCAGAAAATAATGGAATAGGCTCTATGAATATATAAAGAAAATAATTGCCAACTGAGACTAATATACCTAACAAAAGCACCCTTTAAGATGAAGGCAAAGTAAAAGCTTTCAGATCAACAAAAACCGAGAAAAATGTGCCACTAACTCACCTGCAAGAGAAGAAAAATAAAAGGTCCTTCTTCAGGCAGAAGGAAAATAATGAATAATGCCTGTGGAATTGAAGACATATTCAGAATTTCACTGTGTTTTCTATTTTGTCTGATAGCAATAATTCTTTGCTTCTATTTGTTATTATTTGTCTGCTAAATACTTTTTCCATCTCTTTGAATACAATATTTTGTGTATCTTTAATTGTTTCTTATAAGTAGCATAAAACTGGATTTGATCTTTGATTGTGTTTGCTATTGATAATCCCCCGTCCGCACAGCAACATACATTTCTGGAGTCTCCGTCATTTTAAGTAGTGTTTTCCTCTTCACATTTTTGGACATTGATAATACAATTAATTAGGCATTATTCCTTCTAGCTTTCTTAATATTTATTTATATTTTATTTCAGGGATTTGAAATGTGTTATGTGCATTGTGTATAGATATGATATTCATATAATTTCTTCTAATGATCATCCTTTAATATTGTTATCACTGTTTAGAGTTTTTCATAACACTACATATATACATTTGGAAACAGCTTCCAATTTTCTCTTTTTTTGTCTTGTTCTAGTACTTCCATGTAGATATTCCCTGGTATTTCACTTTCATGTTGTTTCAGTGTTTTAATATTATGTGCCAATAAGTGTTGGATTTAACTATAAATTTTGTTGCCCTTTTCACACTAATATTTATTTTTATCATGTGCTCTTCATTTTAGATTCATTTTTTAATTTTCTTGGGTTATAATCTACAGTATTTCTATTGGTAGTTTATGATTGTATACTCCCCTTCCGTGTTAGAAAACCTATTTGAATATGTCTGCTCCTATTTTACTTTCAGACCTGGGCAAGTGTTCAAGTTATATGACAATAGTTAGCAATTTATCTTGCTCTAGAATTAAGATAATATGTAGGTATTCCCAAAGCATCAAAGAGAAAATCAAATTAATACTGGAACACTATGCTATTATATGTCATAAAAAATAGTACCTAACGGGCCACAAAGTTACATTGACATTTTCCTACTTACGAGAAAACATAATTTTAGAGTAAATAAAATGATACTGTGGGCCTTATTTTGTTCCATATTAATTTTTCTCTTCTATGATATTTCATAGTACTTACTGTCCATTAGGAAGTTTAATTTATAAATATTTCCTGCATATACATCTTTTTACCTTTTGACATTTTCAGATAATTTCATAATCTTGGTATTCCTCCATTGCCTGGTAAATACTGGTTTAAATGAATTTAACATCAAGTACATAAAGTTGTATGTAAAGATATTTTTACACAAACTGGCCAATTTTTTTTTCTCTTTTAGAACCACTACTCTCATGTTTTCTCTGTTCTTTCCAATTGTTCTATTTTTCGACACTGATTGAGTGCTCTGTGATTTTTCCACATCCTCCTTTTACATGATACACCTCTTCTGAAAGACCCCCAGCTGTAGTGCTCAAGATAAACCTCCACGCATGGGTCAACATCCTTCAATATTTGTAAGAGCTCCATTGTTGAATCTGCAGATATCTAGGAGCTGCATTACTCAGACAGAGTGGCAAAGAGACAAAGGATAATGCAGCCCAATACTCTTAGGTTAAGCAAAATAAACTAAACGTTTCCAGATATGGGTGACTCTGTTTTAGATTTAATTCATTAATATTGAGCCACATTTCCTAAGAGGTACCCAACTAAGAGTTTGTAGAGTAAGAAAGACATGTGGATGGGAAATTTGAGAGGTAACAGATAGTAGGAAGAAGTTCAAAGCAGGCAACAAAGGAGCTGAGCAGGTGACAAAGGCCCAGGGAAATAATACAGCAGAGGAAAGACCCTATGTATACATAGCAGTTGTGTAGAAGGTAATAGTAATTTGCCTATGATAATGAAGGTCTCCAGCTCTGAGGTCTTTAGACCTGAGTTAAAAATCCCTACTCCACAATTGAAGAGCTGTATCTTTGAAAGCTTTTGTTTTCTCATCTGTAAAATGAGGGTAGTAATAAAATCTGGTTTAGAGAGTTATTATAAGGATTAAATGTGATAAGGCAGTTAAGTAATGTTACTTCTTCTTAGCTGTTATCATCATAACCCATCTAGGCCAGACAAGATAAGAATAAAATGTAAACAAGTAGGTTTAGACAGTGACAGATTAGGATAGTTGATTCTAATTGGGAATAAAAACAAGAGAATGTAAGAAGCGCTCAGAGTAGAAGCCTAAATTACTATATTTCAGACCTCTAGAGAAAATTGTTCACATCATAGTTAATGTGAAAGGCACCTAATGGATTGATACAGTAAACACTGCATAATTACACCTAGTAGTCCTGGTACAAGATGCTAATATTAACATAATTTATCCATCTAGGTAATTAGAAACAAAGGCACTTACACAAAACATTTTTTTGGTCATCCATTTGCATGTTCAGTATGAACTGAGACTAAAAATTCCTTCTAATCCAAAATATGTTGAAAATGTATTATTTCATAATGAGAAATATGGTCTCTGGAAATTTACCATGTGTTGGGAACAACTGTAAATGCCCCAAGAGAAGAAAGACGCTCTTAAATATGAGAAATAATGGCTTCTCAGAGTGGTGTCTGTTAGTATCTGGGATGGCCCTTGTAGAATTCATGCTAGGATGAACACTATTGGGAAACTTGGTGCTTAGAATTAATGCTATATAAAGAGTAAAATCTTGATTCTTGCACTCAGACTTTAATTACTGACAGCTGTAAATTGTAGTCTTTAAAACAATGCTGTTGATATGTCTTTAATTCACCACTTGAACTTCAGGCCTCTTAAGAATCCCTCTGTTGGCAAGCTTGGACTTGTATGCTGTTGGACACATGGCACAGAATTGACTAGAAGTTTGGTTGTTTAGTTCAACTTGCAAATGCAAGAGAAAGCTTCCTACATAAGGCAGTTTTACTCTTTCTACTGTCCTTAATATAGGTGAAAGGAAACAGTGTCTCTTAGGCAACCATGCTGAATGTTTGCCATAAATTAGCTAAAAGCTCAATATGTAATTTATTGCTGGTTGGAATTTTCTCCTGAGTAGGTTATACTATATACTGCACAGACATACATACAAGGAGAAAAGAGGAAAAAAGTCAAGAGTTATAATTACATTCACGTGTTGACTAATTGAGCCTTTCAGGGCCTTCTTCCTAATTATAAGAGGGCATACAAAGAAGAAATATCACAAAAGCGAGTATGTATAGAATTAATATGAGTTTAAATGGGTTGTGCTGGCCATATAAAAGCTGTAAAACTTGATAGGAAGGGAATGTTATTACTTGACAAACATCTCCTACACATTAAAAAAAAAAAAATCAGGCCCACAGCAGTGTCATTGACAGACTCTAAGACGAGAAAAAAATTATGTTATGTTAGCTTTAAAGAGGACACATTGAAAAAAATGAAGGCTCCTAATCTATATTCTAGATGCATCTTTTCATATCTGTTTTAGAAATGCAAAGAAATTATAGTCTTATGATACCACTTGAAATAAAAAATACATATATATGTAAGATTTTTGCAAGACTTCTGAAAAGAAAATTACATAGATGCATTACATAAATATAAGCCTGAAAATCTTCAGAAAATTTATTCACTTGTAAGGTGTAAACTTTGATGATATTATTTCATAATAAAAGTAAAGGTAGATTTTAATCCCCGACACTGGAAAAGTATACATTATTGCTCTGATAACTCTTACAGTAAAATTTACAGTTGTTTCTCTTCAGTTTCTCCTGGGGATTTAAGATGGCAGAAAGGGTTGAGAAAGAGTATACCCCTGTTAGAGTAAACCATGGAACTTTTTACAAGTTTGTAATTCATTTTATTTTACATCAAGTGGTACCCTTTTGACATGTCTATAAAAGTCTCAGTGTTTGTAGTAGATGTGTATATAATATTACATTACACCTCATAACCGAGATAAACTGGCAAGAACCCTAAAGCTCAATAGGAACAAGATTGCCTTTATCTCTTAAAACTGTCATTTTAATTTTCCACACTAGCCAATGCTATAGATGCAGGATGACTTACGATGCTGGTTACTGTTATACCACAATCTTGTAATGTTTTGAATTTAGTACCTAATCAAATTGCTTTGCTTTTAGTATTCTTATCTTGATTTATGTGAATTGGTATAGGGCATCCTCCTTAGAATACCCGAAGGAGCAGTGTATTTTACAGCATTCTAAATGCAAATCCTGCTCCCAGATTTATACCATGGACAATGCAGCCGCACTATTAAAAAATAATATAAAATGAAACCCAGAAAAATTGAAATGACAATTTTCGAGTCAAGCAGTCTTTAGCAACTGGCCCTGATGCTACGTGGTCTGCCATAACTGAGCCAGAGCAGTCAAGCAGGGCACAGTCCACAGCCTGAAATTTCAAAGTTACCTTCTGTGGAGCTGGAATTAAATGCCCAGTAAATATAAAGGAAAATTTCCCTCGTGCAAAATCTAATCAAATGTAATATGTCCACATTATAACTACTATTTCTATGACTATTATAATTCAAGTTCCTAATTATGAGTTCAGTTCATAAAAAGAAAATTGGCTTTCATTTGAGCAGCATTTTCAGTAAGAAATAGAAAACACACCTTTAAGTACACAGGTTTTTAATTCATTATTCTTTTTATTTCAATATCCATTATGGGCCCAATTCTACCCTCAAATACTGATATTCAACCCCCTAAGTAGTCAGGTTTATACACAAATCTTGGGCTCAGCATAAGTAGGAAAAGTACAAAAATGATTCCTGAGGAAGAGAGGGGGAATTAAACTATTCAAATGGTAGATTGGGGGCAGGGGAAAAAAAAAAGAAAACTCTGAAGCAATACTAAATATACCAGATTCAATAATCTCAAGCTAGGTATGTTTGGAATAATAATTAAATCCTTGGTTACTATTGCTTTCCATTCAATGTTCTAGTATAGTTTCTCCATAGATATATCTATATCATAGCTCTATCCCCATTTGTCTCAGTGTTAGAATAATTTGAAATAGTTTTACTTGGGACCATAGACTACATAAATAGGCCCACCACTTAACTCTGTAAAACTCAGATAATTATTATTTTAGGCAAACTTACAATATTCAATTTAAAAATTAGTCAAATCCAAAAATTTTCACTAACAGTTTTTTTGGGTTTTTTTTTTGGGGGGGTGGATTTTTTGTGTGTTCGCTTTTTAAAACTCAAAACGCATTTCCACATAAGACTAAAGGCCAAAATGTTTTCACTTTGAAGCCAGGCTATAAAATCTGATTTAACTTTTAACATTTGAAATATGTCAAAGTGGGCCTGAACTGTAAATACTCCATCTTGTCTGCAGATGAATCATGAGTCTCAAGTATCTAGGAATCCAGATTCTCTCTGACTCTAAACCAGAGCACTGATGTTAACTAAAAGTTGAGTGGAATTGTCCACTTAGTTGAAGGCAAAGTGAAAAGAAGCTCTAGCTGCTGTGCAATTTGCAAGACAAAAAGTGGTTTTGCTCCAGTAGAACAGGAGATAGGAACAGAAAATGGATACAAGTTTCTTTGGCTCCCAAAGAAACCTTAGAATAGGAAACTCATGAAAACTTGATTAAGAAATCTGAAGGCGCATCATCAGTAGTGCTAAGTGATATGTATAACAAGGGAAGACAAGGAAAGATCATTAAAACATAAAAAATATCTTTGCATTTGTGAAATATGAAGTTGTAGATGTTCAGCTGTCCAAAAGGAAGTGTTTTCTGCAAAGCCCACACATGCCTGTATGATAGTGTTGGCAACATCTAGAAAAGGAAAGAGAGCTGTTACTGAATTCAGTGACTGAACAGACAAAAAAAGGCCCACTTGGATATTCTTACTGAAGTAAACCAAGGTTCACTAGATTTTCCAGCTTATGAGAAACGTAATCCTGATCTAAAAGGAAATATCTCTCCTTAATTCATTTATTTCTGTTTCTGTAGAGTGCATTTTTCATTGAAATGGAATATATGAAGATATGAACTGTGTCTAATTTTGCTAGCCATCATGTTCACAATTTTCAGAACATAATAGCCTCCAATAAATATTTAGTAAATGAATTTACACATGAGAAGGTGTTATTCTTGAACTTATTTTCTCTGATCAAGCATATTAAAAATATACTCACTAATTTTTCAATGATTTGTAACAGGGATGCTTGTCAAAGGAAATTAAGTGAAATTAAATATTAAAGTACTCACACTTAATGTACTAAGTACTAAGCACTATGGGTTGAACACTATACATATTTTACAACTTGATAATTCAGGGTTCAGTGAGAAAAAAAACACAAAAATACAATGAGACATTTCAAGAATTTAAAGGCTTATCAAAACAATGATCAGGCCAGAAAAGGAAAAGTCAGGGACTCTGCCACTAACATTTAAGTCACACCACTATCCTGAGGTCAGAAACTTGCTACTGCTACTTAGAAATCAGAAGATGTTAGGAACCTACTTCTAATGTCACAGCTTCCCTTTAGCTCTGTGGCTGGTATTTAGGAGAGGAACTCTTATAGACACACTGAAACACTTTTAGAAAAAGAGGAAGCAGCATGGGGCAGTTCTCAGAACAGGTTACATGAAAAATAACCGAAGATACACAAGGACACTTACCTTGGGAAATAGAAAGTTAAAAAAAGACTAGATATGTTTTGCATGAATAATCTAGGAAAGTCATGAGGGTACCCATTTTGTCCTAAGCAGAGGACAGCATTGATTAGAATGGGGGGAGCCAATGAGTTAGCTCTGAGTCACTGGAATAGTTCCAAGTTTAAAGAAGTAAAAATTTTAAAGTTCTAGAAGCTGAGTTAGATGATCTCACCCATTTGTGTTACTTATATTATTAGAAAAAGGCAATTTGAAATGAGTATACTTCCCAAATTATGTTTACTATATTAAATATGTAGTCATTCAACGTGATGTTCACTTTGATATTAGAAACCTAGATAGAAATTGATGAATTCTGTTCTTAACTGAAGTATTCTGATAGCAGTAATTATAGCTTCTACTCTCTTACTCTGTGCCAGACACTCTGAAGTTACGTGAAAACAGTGACTCTGCTTTGCCTCATTCTCACTATTCCCAGCACATATGGCTTATAACTGGTAATTCAAAATGAGGTATATGAGGAACTGAAGCCTACCAACAGAAGACTCTCAGAAACTTGTCAAGGCAATAGAATAAAACTTGAATAAATTGGACATGATTATCTAAAATAATTTACAATGCTTATGTATGATTCTGAATTAAACACCCAAGAGAAGTTAAATTGATATTTTTATGTTACAAGATTATTTTGTGATATAGATATTTTGTAGAAAATAATTTTAAATGAATGATTTATTTAATTAATCTGTCCCCAGTATGGTTCCTAGAGTCATAAACAATGGGTTCACATCATAATTATATCTGCTAATTATGTGATGTTGTACAATTGACTTAATTTTTTCAGTCTCAATTTCCTAAATTGTCAAAGAAATAAAATATTTGTCCTACTTCATTGTTAAGATAATTCAATGATGTAGACTATATACAACTGAAAAATTATACATATATATGTAAATCATCATGATAACCACAAGTAATTATTGAGCCCTTACCAAATGTTAGCTACTCTGCTCGTGATTTTTATGCATTATTTCATTTAGTATTCACAACTGTCCTATTTGAATTTTAGGAAATTCTTATGAAGTAGATACTATTATTATTTTTATTTAACAGATAGGCAAAACAAGGCCTAGAAATCTATATATTTGGCTGAAAGTCAAACAGTTACTAAGTAGTTATGGGGTACTTAACTTCGTATCCTTAAATTCTATGCTATGTAAATTTTACCCATTATATTAATCATAATGGTCATATTAATCTATAAGGTATGGTACTAGTTAAATTTTTATTTGATATTCTCAAAGCTACAGAAGAATTAAAAGAACACACACACATACATTTCACCTTGTCTTTTTACCCTCTGCATTGTTAAGTAGATTAGAAAAAAACTATTATACAGTGTACTGAATTTACCTGAAGTTAATAACACATTCAGATTACATGGAAAGGCATCACTTTACTACCACTGAGAGAGCATCTTGATTAGGTTCTACTAGTGTTTAGATGCATGGATTTCTGAATTACTCATGGTTTCATCTGTGGAGCATAATCACCTGTGCCTAAGCCATACCATAATTATTTTCTTTGTAGTCTTATTTTCTTTGCAGAGAATGTCTACTGAATTAAGTTGGTGAACTTTTGGTACTTATGCTTAATCCACACAATTTCCACAAACATAAGAGTCATAATTCTCATGGTCCAATAATAATGGTATCCTTCAAAACCATAAGAGATTCTACAAGGGGAAGTTCTAAGGATGCCATCACAGTAGAAACTGAGTTTTCAGGAAGTAACAAAGACAGGTATACCATGTTTAAAGGAAATAAGAACATTTGAATTATGAGAAGAAGATCATAGTGTAAAGGAGATTGTAACTTACCCTTACATTACCAAATAGTATCACTGTTACCCCATAACTGTCAAATCAAAAACCTCTAGTCTTCTTCCCTGGCTAGTGAGAGAGAGAGAGAAAGAGAGAGAGAGAATCATTGGAAGCTAGGCAGCATAAGAGAAAGACTGAAGGATAAAGACTCACATCTAAATGGATAGATCATCTTAATTTTGCATCTATCTGTGTATCTATATCTTTATCTATAATGAAATAAGATAAGGTTATGTAAAGTAATGTAAGTAGCAAATTTCAAATAAACCAAGCACCATGTGAAAAATGAAGGATTAGCTTCAACTTCAAGCACTTTTATCTTTAAATTTAGGACTCAGATTACTGCATGCAAAAATTCAAATTTCAGCAAGAGAACAAAGTACTTATTTTAACTTCAAGGTGAATTTTCTTGTAATAATGCCTAAAACCAAAATTTTAAAGATTGATATTTCTTCCTTAGAATTTTATGCAGAGAATGTATTTATTCAGTCAAGATTTTAACCAGAATACATTTAACTGGAGCATGTACATGTCAGATTACCCCACTGTATCTCAAACCCAATTTTTAGGTTTGTCTATAAATGTTCCTTTTTCTGTTAAAATGTTTTTAGAGCTAATTATAAATTTAAGATAATATATCTTTAAGTTTTGTGAATGTTTTCTAATGCAATTGAATCAAGTAGTTCAAGGCCTTATGACAATAAAAAGTTTTAAAATGAAGTATAAAATGCACCACAGTCTGCTATTACATAGCTCTTTAATTTTATTACCAAGAGTATACTGACTGAATATTGCCTGATGTGTTTTTATTCTAAGTCCCATTTCATTAGTATGAGTGCTTAAAACACTATTCATTAATGAGAAAATTTTGATGATGCATATCTTTTTTCTCTTGTAGTATTTTATTATCTTGGTAATATTAATTTAGACACTACCAAATACTTGTAACAGCCCAACATTAAGAATTAAGAGTCTTTTCAAAACTGCTAGTTATACACTGGGTCTTTTAATTCCAGATATAAAACAGAGAGACTACATTCTATTCACAAACTTCTCTAAAAAATGATAGTTTTGTTACATGAAAAATATGCATGAATACAAATAATAAATTTGCCTTTACCTCTCATATAAGCCATAAAAACATATATTTCTACTTAGTCTTTTGTATAAGTACAAATATTTCTTCCTCTTCTATGTGAAAATGTTTCATTAGAGAGATGTTTCTTTCTGCTGAGGCTGACTTTTTCCTACAGCAATGTTGGAAGAATGTACCTAAGAGCCAGATTGACTAGATTTGACTCATGGTACTGCCACTTCCTGGCTGTGTGCCCTTTGGAAATTCATTCACTTGCTCTTGCATCAGTTACTCATCTGTAAAATGGGAAAAATACTGGCCTATGTATTGGGTGATCTTGAATTACTATATGTAAAGGGTTACATGAATTAATATATGTAAGGTCAGAACTATGCTGATCATATAAGAAGTATTGTATGTTAGGGGTTATTATTCAGAAACTAATTCAAGAAATATTTATTGAGAGATTACTATGTGCTAGGCACTCTTCATTGTGCGGAGAGACTATCTTAGTTCCTAAAGTTGATCTGAAATGCCATTACTAATGGAGAATCAGTCACTCTACTAGGAACTGAGTTTATCAAAATAAACACCCTCTAATCTCAAAACACTTACAGTCAAGGGAGTAAAATGATGATTATAATACATTGTGATAAGTATTATGATGGAAATATGCACAGGGCACCCCTGAAAGCATAAAGAAGAAATGTAATGCAGACAAGTCTAGTTCAGATAGGACAAAATATGGCCATTTATGGAAGAGGTAATATGCGTACTGATTGATGTAGACTAAAAGGATATTTCTTGAAAAGTGTGAGCAATGTTAAAGCACATACGTCAAAGACAATTTTCCCATAAGAAATAATGAGAAAAGATTACATTGCCTCATTTCTAGGACACCAGCTACAGTTATAGGTTAATTGCTGATTCTGGTACTGATTAAAAGAGCAATAGAGGTCTCCTCTACTGGCCCCCTAGGGCAAAAATTGCAAATGCTACAAGGTCCCCTTAGGAAAGTCTGGTCAATAAAACAGCTTCTACTCTGCCCTGTGGAATGGTACACAGCAATAGCTTTATGTGACTTATTAGAATTAGAGATTCCATATTGACCTTGATTACTAAAAGGCTACTCTCCTGATATAATTCAAGGCCAATCTGAATGGTTAAAGCAGAAAATCATAAAATGAAATGAAACAATAATAACAACAACAACAACAAAAAAAAACAAGAAAGAAAGAGAAGAAATAAAGCATAACATACATTCAAAGCAAAATCACAAAAGTGCAAAAAAAGAAGCAGCACTGAGCAACCATTTACCAAGGATTAGCTTAAGATGGAAACAACCTTGGTGAATAGTAATGCATGTATGTTAAAGAGTCTAGATAAAGTGTGTGCATATATTTAAACTAACAAATGGCACTAAGTTTCTACCACAGAAATTCACATTAGTATACTGTGTTCTTTTTACCTGGTCTGGAGGATTCTAGCAGCTTGAAAACCAGGAGCCCCATAGAGAAGCCAGGAAACCTCTTTAAAAAAAGAGAAAAAGAAAAACTTAAGCAAGGAAGTAAAAAGTAAAAGGTGACAAGAATATGATAGATATGAGTGTTTTAAATATATTTGAAGAAAAAATACTAACACATGTTTGGCAGATTACTATTTTTAATAAAACAACATATCTTGGCATTCATTTTATTTCCTTTAGAAAATGTATGATTTCATTTTTAGAGGAAAAGAAATAACCTGTATCTTAATATTTGAAATTAGATGGAATGAATGAGCACATAAAAATCCTTATCTGGAATATTTTAGATAATGACTGTGGGAGCAAGTGCATATTTAATTGTATGATGTTCCTTTTGTGAGATCTCGAAATGAAACGAGTTTTATTCTTTCTATAAGGCAAGAAATGTGGTTGCCAGAGTAAAGAGGTGTAGAGACCATATATGTCTAATGACTGAACCTCGCCTGAATTTAGCTTGTATCAAATTAGTACTTTACATAGATTTTTCATAAGGATATTGGTGTCAGTCTTTCTCTGAAATGTCCTCAAGAAAACTCACCTAAGAGTGCCTGATTTCTTTTGAAAACTAATTCCTGTAAAATGGCTACTCCTGTTAGATGGTGTAATAAAAGCATAGAAGAAGAAATAAAAACCAGGAAGGACACCTATCTTTCCTTTCCAACCAGCACCGCCTCGGTCCTCTACTCACCAAATCTGTCAAAGTTAACTTTCTGTTCTTAACCAGATGTTGGTGGTATACAACTCTAACCAATATTACGACAGCTATCATCTTATTTATGCTATTGATATTGCTAGTAGCAAAGTTTTAAGCATTAGTTATTGTGGCCCACTGATGCCAAGTTGACTTTTCATATGTGGATCTCTAGTATGTGGCTTTATCGGCACTGACCTCAGAGAAGAACCTGTGAAGGAATTAGTGGGAACAGATATTGCTACAGCTAGTCTTAATTCTTTAACACTGGACAAGTCCCTTCTCTCCTAAAGTATAAGTAAAAGTACATCCTGACAGCGTGTGGTTATTCAGCAAACTGTTGAGTCATTTGTTGAATAAAGTCTTTGGGGGATAGAGTCTCTACCCTCATGGAGCTTATATGCAAAGTTTCAAATAAGAAACCTAAAATAAAATTTGTGGCAACACCAAGACTGGCATGTCTTGCATATCTTGGCATAAACATAATCTATAATTTATTCATTTTAAATGTTTTATAGGAGAGTTTTAATGCTCCAGCTTGGGGTTGCCTCACCTCCCCCAAGTGGATATGAGACACCTAATAACAGAGAACAGGTATTTATATATGCCTGATTTATTTTACAGACTTATCAGTCCATGAAGAATTGGAAATTTTGAGAAAAAGATTCTTCACCACTGATAGTTTGAGAAGTATGTCCTCAAATCCTGTGTATTTGGGGAAGGAGTACAGAAATTATCTTTAGCTAGATATAATTACATCAAATGAAATAGAAAAATTCTGTAGGTAACAACTAAATTTTTTTTTAAATCAAGTAACAGGAGAAATGAAGAATTAAAGATAAAACTGCCAATCTCAAACAAAGGAAGAAAATTAAAAAGAAATAGGAGATATTATAAAGGAAGGGTAAGAAGGAAACACAATATAACTCTAGGGACTTTGGATTTTAAATGAAATGTAAATATAAATGAAATGAATTTTTTCTTTCAATAACATATCAGAATAGAATGAAAAACAAAATAAAATCCAGTGATATGCTGTTAGTAAGCAATCTAACATATGGAAAAGAAGAAAATTAGCAAGTAAAATGATGGAAACGAAAAAAAATGATATAGCAGGCAAATACAAAGCAAGAAAATGCTGGTGTTCCTTTATTTAAGGCAAATGGGATTTTTAGGGTTAAGAACAGTCACTATATATTAATAAAGATTGAAACTCAACAAAAATAGTTTTACCAGAGAATACATGGAGAGAAATTAGCATTAAATGTTTATAGCAAAGGAGAAAGTTTGAATATTAATATGCCTAGTATCCAACTTAAGATGTGAGAAAAAAACAGAGTATCACTAAATAATATATAAAGGGAAAAATATAGAGATAACAGAAAATAATGATAGTGAACACAAAATAGGGAGGATCAACAAGGCCTAAATTTAGTGATTTGTGAGAACTAGTAAAACAGAAAAGGTTTTTGAGGATTGATCAAGAAAACATACAGAAAGATCAAATAAACAACTTTAGAAATTAAAAAGAGGTCATAATACAGATACAATTGAGGATTTTTAAATGATGAAAGACTTATACAGACAATTTCAGGTAAATACATTTTAAAATTAGAAGCATCAATTTGCTCCCCACCCCCAAAACTTCACACCCAAACACACATACGTAAACACAGTTATTTAAAATTGACTCAAGGAAAAAAAAAAAAAATTGAATTGACCTGTAACAATTAACAAAATTGTATCAGAAGAATCAGTAGCAATACATCTACCCCATACATAGTATAAAATCCGTCAGGAAATTTTATAAGAAATTTCTATTGCACACTAAACATTTATAATATTTGCAAAACACTAGAAAAATTGGAATGGCCGTTTCCAAAGAGGAAATTTTACGAATTCATATATATTAAAGTGAAAACCTATTGTGCACCAAACTGAATCATAGTCAAAGTGAAAGACTAGGCATAGACTCAGAATTTATACATAATGTGTAAAAACCACAAAGACTATATATAGGTAGTGTATGTTCCTAAAATTCAGCATAAAAACAAAAGAGTCCAGTTTAAGATGTGCAAAAAATCCAAACTAAAATTCACAGAAAATAAAACTTGAATAGCCAATAAGCATAATAAGGTTTATAAACTTGATGAAGTATAGATGTCTTCTAGATTTCAGTAGAATACATTATATGGAGAAATTTTTATTAATCCACGTGAAGGATGCTGTGAGGCACTGTCCAGATACCCTTCAAGGATGAAGACATTCATTGCCATAACTGCAGGAAAAGCTACCATTGGAAATCCCTCAGCTGTCAGCTTCCTTTAAGGAAATTGAGAACACATCAGCTGAAGAGAACAGCCTCATCCAAGCTTACATTCAGAAACCAATGACCTTCCGATGCAGGGGCATAGAGGCCTGGATTGTTTGTTCCAACTCAGGACAACTGTGAAGAGTTAAGCTAGATTCAGATTCCCCAGTCAGGTGGGTTAAGGTCTCAGTAAAAACTGCGTCAGGACTCTTCCCCAATCCTATTTACTTGCCTCCCCTTTCATAAATGTTTGTCCTCAGAGTACTCGCTAATACACCTCCAGCTTCCTGGTCTCCAGCTGCTGCAGGTGAACCCAACTCGTAACAGTGGGTGCCAGGCATGGTCTGAGAATGGTGATGATGGAATAGGATTTGGGAACTGGATCGTCTGCCATCTGGCTGGTAACAATTACCCCATCCCCGGTGGTTAGGGTAATAAATAGCTCCAGGCATGAGGTAACAGTGCAATTGCTGAAACAATCCTAAGAGGCACCTTTCCTCAGAATTTGTCCTTACCTCCCCTACTAAGCACTAAGCCAATGACTAAAGTTAAGTCACAACAACATGACCAACACAGGGACATATTAGACCTGATAAGAGAGGAAAATGATATACCTAAATGGAACTACAGGACTCAGTCAAATTGGTTCAGGAAAGCAGGCATAAAACTGCATTCTATGGGTGCATAATTAAGAGGACAGAACTTAGACAAACATGTGCAATGCTTTAAAAATCACATGTATGAGAAAATCAAGTTAAAAAAATTTGATTTTCATGAGGAGTACACCATTATATAAATAATTTCATTTCATCAACATATCATAACCATAGCATTACACAGTGAAGTTCAATAAAGAACATTTCTTAAAAATTCAAAATAATTTATTCTAAATATGCAAAATCTCTGATGAATTGACATGATTTTAGGGTAAATGTTATGACATAAAAGAGTGGATAAACCATGTATGATGGGAAAAACTCCAAGAATGTTATTTCTCACAATGAAATTTTTGAAAAACAACATCATCAACAACAAAAAAAAGAGTAGAGAAGTCAAGATTATATTATCATCTATTGAGTACCTAGAATCTACAGTTTCACTGTTACCAAAAAATGATGTGCCTGCTTTGAAGACTAGGTGAGATCTTACATTTTGGTTGCAAAGAACACTATTTGGAATGGGTGCTTGTAAAGAAAACCATCCAACATCTGCAGAAGCTGGTGCAGAGCATATATAGGAGCAGGTAGTTACCTGCCTCAGTTAACTGCTCTGGGTCTAGCCCAACACACTGGCAAATAAGTAGTTCACAGCCAAAGATCTACTACCTTAGAAATAGCTTTAGTAATTTTAGACTAGAAATATTTAAAGCAGATATAATGAGTTTTCCATCACAACCTTAAAAAAGGCACTAATATAACTTATTTTTACAACCAAACTATGTGGTGAACTCCATAATAGGAACCGGATGCATAAACTGTAGGTAATTACTTTTGACCTGATACCTAGGATTATTAGAAATAAATATGGAATACCATATGTCAATGAATATGTTAACTTTAGACTAATAACAAATTCTAAATAATTTTATAGTGGAACAAATACCCATTTCTAAAATGTTATAGTCAAATCAGTTATTGGAATCCCTAAGAAAATATATTTCAGAAAGACATACATTCCAAATAATCTATAATGTCTAATCATAAATACACAGATTTTGTTGAGGACAGGTGAAAAATAGCTGCATTTTACTTAATTGCGGCCTATTTTTTTTTTTTTTTTTTGCGGTATGCGGGCCTCTCACTGTTGTGGCCTCTCCTGCCGCGGAGCACAGGCTCCGGACGTGCAGGCTCAGTGGCCATGGCTCACGGGCCCAGCCGCTCCACGGTATGTGGGATACTCCCAGACCGGGGCACGAACCCGCGTCCCCTGCATTGGCAGGCGGACTCCCAACCACTGCGCCACCAGGGAAGCCCTATTTTTTTTTTAATGACTCTTTTATTCTACCCTAACTTTCATGGCATTTTATAAATATCAATATCAAGGAAGGGAAAAGCCAAACACTCCCTTTGAAAGGAAATAGGATATTTCAAATCTTTTGTTTAGACGTGAGGTAAATTATGACAAGTTTGCCACACTACATTTTTTTTTCTCATGAATAGAGGCTACATTTCTAATTTTCCTACCCTTCAAATATCTGAAATACTGAAAGAGTTCAGATTTTGATGAACATAGGAACAGAGTTAGGGTTAGGAACTGTATGCACTTGACAGTTACTGTTCTATTTATATCTTGGTTGACTACTAGAAGAAATCAATGATATAGCTGTGGAGTCATAATGGAGAGATGGTGGAAGGAAAAGAGTTGTCATCCCAAGATTCCACCTGGCTTTAAGAGAAAATTCTATGGAGCAGGCATACTTGACTAAAACAAAAACCCCAGTTGACTTTGCCACGCATAATTTTGAGAAGGTTTTGCCAAAAGAAGAATTTTAATGAAAAATAGGAGAAATATTTTTGGTATAAATTATTATCAAAATGGATCCTTAAATTCAGGTCTCTATAATACTCTGGATATTCTGTATGATAGAAGGAAAACACCGTTTGAAGTGAGAAGACCTGTGATCTATGTCCTTTTCCATAATTCACTCTGTAAGTGACTTGGTCTCATATATTAACCTTGCCTCCATACATTCATTTATAAAATGTAACATGATTTAGAATCTAATATAATAGTTTCTAAATAGTGATCACAAATTACAAAATAAGCTAAAATCGTATTTCATATATATATATATATATATATATATATATATATAATGTTATTAATTCAGGATCTGTACCTGAAAATTAAATTAATATAAAACTTTTCATTTGTTTGTTTTTATAGCCTCGTTTTCACCCCATTAGTGAGGAGAAACTTTCATGCTAGGACTATGGACATGGCCAAACACATGACACATGACACTGGAAAGAGGCAATTGATAGCAATTTATTAGTCACAGATATTCACAGCCCAGGAAGGAGGATGCTGAAAGCCATGAAGGGACTCCCAGAGGTTGTACTTGAAACACAGTGAACAATCAGGGGCTGTTGGAGACAGACCTTCAGGTTTCAAGAAGGTCATGTGACTCCCTGTTTCCTGCAAGAAGATGTGATTGACTTGATTCAACAACTCAGTGGGCTGGCAAGGAACTACAACCCACTACTCAGGGAAAAGCAGGAACTGTGCCTGGTCCCCCTGATTAAAGTGTTTTTTAGCTACACAACCTTATCCATGGGAACAGAGTAGGGAAGAGAACTTGCAGTTAAGCCATAATTTTAGGTCCTTCACTACACAGGTCACCAGGAGAAATCTGTAAAATCAAATAGAAGGTAGCCTTCTGAAAACATTTTGAAATCTGTGAAACTGATCACCTGATATGAAAACTGTGTCATAAGTAGCCTTTTTAAGAGAAATTCATTACTTAGAATAAAATAAAGGTTGCTTCTATTCATGGTAAATCTTTCTGGCAATAATCAGTACAGTTAATTTTCTAAGTACTTCTGAAATGCATTCAAAGTTAGGGTCAGCTGTCTTGAAAACTTTTATTATTTATTTAACTTACAAGAAGTCCTTTAAAAAAATCTTTAAATGTTTAGATCTTGGCAGTTTCCATGGGAAATGTTTGCCCTTCAATGACCCTTTACTCCCTATTTCATAGATACCAAGTATCCATTACAAAAAGCATTCTTCCCTCATTAATGGATTTAGTGAGCTTGTTTTTTTCAAAAAATTTTAAAACTTTTTTTTTTTTTTAGGAGAGGGACATTGTTAATTCTTTTAATTCTGTTATGCTATTCAGTTATACTCCTGAATCAATTACACCATACTTTTGTCTCACTAGAAATGTTTTTCATGGATATTCCACCATTTGTTCAAAACATTGCTTGACAGGACCATGTTTATTCATTGCTTCCAATCATGCATAGATAAAATATAAAGTTTTCTTCCTTATGGATTAGCCATCTATTTTCTTCCTGGTGTTGATATAATTATTTCATTGGCCTAAAACAAATCCATTTGGCACAGAATTATATTCATTTTTGGTTAAAGACTTCACATGTCTACATTGTCTAAATATGCACTTTCAGTCTATTATGTGGAGGTTTAAAATAAGAAAGGTTTTAAAATTGGGGTTCACATATCAGATCCCCTCTAGTTAGAGTTCACTTATAATACATTTGTTATTACCTAATGTCTATGAAAGTGTTCTGTACTAAAGCACTATACAAATAGTATTCTTCACAGTAATACTTCCCTGACTTTTACCACTCTCTTCCTCAATACCATTTTTTTCTTTCTTAAAAGTTCCACTTTATTACTTTTCTGTATTGATTCCTTATGCTATGTTAAGATGATGTCAACCTACCACTTTATCCATCTCTAAATTATTTCTGAATCTAATGAATTAATCATGAGCCCTTCAGCATATTTAAGAGGCCACTTTTACCCCTTAATTTCTAAAAGTATGTGTAGATTTGTGTACCTCTTTGTTAACATTAGGAAGACTTGATATTTAGAAAAGAATAACATTTGTGTTTGCAATATTTGTCAATATTTCCTTCTAAACTTATAGCCAAATATATACACACAAAAGAAAGTTGTCAAATATACTAAATGTAATGAAAACATACAGAACATTATTTTGTTCTTTCATGCTTTCACACAAACTATGGAAATACATGTGTGATTATACTCAAGCATCAGACCATCCGATGTTTTAGTCTTCACTGTTTTTATAGTTATATAAAATTCTTGATTAAGCCAGATATACAACTTAATTGTGGTACTCATAATTATTCATGTATACCTGGGGAGACACCATTTGAATGGGGGGGAAGCTATCAAATTTCACTGTTATATTCCTTTATGGCTTCTTTCTCCAATATTCTCTGTCAATATGCACGCTCTACAATTTATGAGAGGCAAATTACACATATAGTTCTAATTCTCACAAATCTATGTATAACAGAGGGTGTCTGATCAATACATTATTGAGAATAAAACTATTCAATGAAAAAAATGAGTAGCATAATTTTAAAAATCTAAGGAGTCTTATAGTTGGAAAACATGTTACAAAGTATGAAGATCTTATTTGCCATCCGAGTAGATAAACATTCAAGTTTTTGTTGAGTCTGAAATGTTAATATTTGAAGATTCCATATTCAGAAAAATAATATAAAATTAGAAGTACAAGATTAACTTCAGGTCCTTTGAATAAACTTGTAAAGATGAGTAAAGCATAAGCTTCATTAGTTTCACCATTAATCTATACTTCTCTTTGTAAAAATATCGTATATAAAATCCCATATCCATGACTGGATACATTTTTTTTTTTTTTTTTTTTTTCCGATACGCGGGCCTCTCACTGTCGCGGCCTCTCCCGTTGTGGAGCACAGGCTCCTGACGCGCAGGCTCAGCAGCCATGGCTCACGGGCCCAGCCGCTCCGCGGCATGTGTGATCTTCCCGGATCAGGGCACGAACCCGTGTCCCCTGCATCGGCAGGCAGACTCTCAACCAACTGCACCACCAGGGAAGCCCTGGATATATTTATCTAATCTAAAAGTTGGGCCTTATTTTGACCTCAAATCTACCTTGTTTAGATGTTTACTCATTGTCTTTTGGAAGTACTCAGAACATTTGCTCCTTTCTCATGATAGCTCTTTAAATGTTTGAATTAAACTGTCATCTCTAACCAAAGTTGTTGTTTGTTTGTTTTTTTTTAACTCAGTGTTAAATAATCTCTGATTCCCTCAATTATGTCACATACATTCACAATCTCTCTGAACTCTTCTAATTTGACATGATTCTTCTCAATGTGAAGGATACAAACCGCATACAATTCAAGAAGTGTTAATGTAATAATAGTCCTACTTTCCATTTCGATACTACTGTGATTCAGACTACCCGACTCCCACCCTCAGTGCCAAAGCAGTGGGCAATAATGACATCTTCTTAAAGTAATTCCAGGTTGATGCTAAAGGTAGTTAACCACAGGAGTCTCACATCTGAGAATTCAACCTAGTTTTATGTTATTCTATATTGCTTTAGTGTTAAGCTCTTTATTGTTCAATCTATTAATTAATCCTTCAAGAAAGAACCATCTGTAGGTAAAATCTCTTGGCTAAATATTGCTACCTGTTTGAAATATTCTTCAATGCTTCTGTATAGGACTTAAAGTTCCCCTTGAATGCAAATGACTTGCAAGACAATTTATCTTTTTAAGTAGATTAAAGGGACATTTTCTTATTTTGCAATGAGTTAGCTGAAGAATGTATCTTCTGTTTGAGTGTTTTAGTTTTTTTTTCATTTAATTTTATTTTTTAATTGAAGTATAATTGATTTACAATGTTGTATTAGTTTCAAGTGTATAGCAAAGTGATTCAGTTATACATGCATATATATGTATATATATTCTTTTTCAGATTCTTTTCTTTTATAGGTTATTAAAAATATTGAGTATAGTTCCCTGTACTATATAGTAGACACTTGTTGGTTATCTATTTTATATATAGTGTGTGTATGTTAATCCCAAACTCCTAATTTATCCCCCCCCCTTCCCCTTTTGTAACCATAAGTATGTTTTCTATGTCTGTGGGTCTATTTCTGTTTTGTATATGAGTTCATTTGTATTTTTTTTTTAGATTCCACATATAAGTGATATCATATGCTATTTGTCTTTCACTGTCTGGCTTACTTCACTTAGTATGATAATCTCTAGGTCCATTCATGTTGCTGCAAATGGTATTATTTCATTATTTTTTATGGCAGAGTAATATTCCATTGTATATATACACCACATCTTCTTTACCCACTCATCTGTTGATGGACATTTAGGTTGCTTCCATGTCTTGGCTATTGTAAATAGTGCTACAATGAACATGGAGGTGCACATATGTTTTTGAATTATGGTTTTCTCCAGATATATGCCCAGGAGTGGGATTGCAGGATCATATGGTAGCTCTATTTTTTAGTTTTTTAAGAAACCTCCATACTGTTCTCCATAGTGGCTGCAGCAATTTACATTCCCAGCAACAGTGTAGGAGGGTTCCTTTTTCTCCACGCCCTCTCTGGCATTTATTATTTGTAGACATTTTAATGATGGCCATTCTGAGTAGGGACTAAGAAAGCAATAGAAAAGATCAATGAAACTAAAATCTAGTTTTTGAAAAGATAAACAAAATTGATAAAACTTTAGCCTGATTCATCAAAAAAAAAAAAAAAAGGGAGATGACCCAAATCAATAAAATTAGAAATGAAAAAGGATAAGTTACAACAGACACCACAGAAATATTAATAAAAACAACTATATGCCAATAAAATGGCAACCTAGAAGAAACTGGCAAATTCTTAGAATGGTACAATCTCTCAAGACTGAACCAGGAAGAATTAGAAAATATGAACACACCAATTACAAGTACTGAAATTGAATCTGTGATTAAGAACTCTCAGCAAACCAAAGTCCAGGACATGATGGCTTCACAGGTGAATTCTATCAAACATTTATAGAAGATTTAACACCTATCCTTCTGAAACTATTCCAAAAATTTGCAGAAGAAAGAACATTTCCAAACTCATTCTATGAGGCCACCATCACCCTGATACCAAAACCAGACAAATATACCATAAAAAAAGAAATTTACAGGCCAATATCACTGATGAGCATAGATACAAAAATCCCCAACAAAATACTAACAAACCAAATCCAAAAATACATTAAAAGGATCATACACCATGATCAAGTGGGCTTTATCCCAAAGATGCAAGCACTTTTCAATATCCTCAAATTAATCAGTGTGATATAACACATTATCAGAATGTATCTTATTAAAATGGAGTTGTATTGAATTCATAAATTTACTTTAAAAGTAAACATTTTTTTTTTTGTACTGAGTTTAGCCTAAGTCATATTTTAGCTATCATGTATGCCATGTCATGATCTTTCAGCCATTTGAGGGAATGAATAACGCAATTTACAATCATGATTATTCCTGTGTTTACTAAATAGAATGATAGGGCCATTTTACTACTACTGTCTCCCAGTACCTAGCATAATATCTAGCATAAATGCTTCCCAGCTGGTAACAAAACCACAGTTAAAGTTTAGAGTTAATACAGATGAAACATTTTTGCCATCTCTGATCGGATCCATAAAGATGTAAACTCTTTGTTTTCCTCCATTGTTGAAGGATATGTTCTTTCACACAAAGGCTGTAATTGTTCCTAACAAATGGAAAAGAACTAACTTATTTTGTTTGAGATACAATTTTATCATCAGTGTCAATCACAGAGACTAAATTGACTGAGTTGTAATTCACATTCGTTAAGGTGATATAAGTAAATTAAGCAGTTAGACATGTGTTCAGTCATCCTTGAATCAATGATCCAATATTTAAAAGTCACAAAATTTGGAGGGTGATTAAAGGTACAAATGATTCAGATCATTTCAATTTCACAAAATTAAATTCAGAAAATGTTGGAGAAATAGCTGTTAAGTAACTAGAATTTGAGTGTCAGTTGTGGCTGTATAGTCTTGAAGAAGTCACTTTCTTCACCTTTGTTTTTCTTCATCTATGAAAATAAGAACAATACCTTCTGTCCCTCCTATACAAGACTTATGAGAAAGATCATCACAAAATTTAGAGTTGATTAGGAAAGAGGAGCAATTAAATAAATAAAAAGTACAAAAAAGTGTGTAAAGATGATACTTTAATTTCTTAAATAAGGTCATGAAAAGTAATGTTTTCTAGCTCCTATAGTATGGCTGAACCTGTGGCTTGTTCATTTCATCTCTGATATCTCGTTTAAACCTCACACAACCTGGCAGGAGATATATTAAATGTACATGAAAAACAAGGAAAGGTATTCTGAAAGAATAAAGCAATGGATTTAATAATTTCTAGAACTGGGATTTGTACTCTAACAATTCTATGTGATTTCAAAATCAAAGTCTGTCTGAGTTCATTCTGCAATATCAGACTATTCTGCATTGACTTATTGTATTGTAATCTGCTTCTTTCACTGTATTATTAGTAGATTTTCCAGATTCCCATTTGAAATTTTAAAAAAAGGTTTAAATAGCTCTTTTTAAAGAAATATCATAGCAAAGATCTGTTTTATCTGTTTTTCTTTTCCCCAATTAATAATAATAATAATTGGCCTATTAATAGGCTTAATAATTGGCCTATTATGATAAACATAAGCCATATAAAACATTTTGTAATGAAAATCAATCCCAGCGTTTGAACTAAGCTTTAAAAAGAAAGTAGAAGATAATAAATTGCAATCATAATTTTTGCCAACATAAGTGTATTATTCTTTGCTTAAAAATGCAAGTATCTTCAAATAAATCCATACAAACAATATTTGGACACAATACAATGAGTCAGTTCTGTTTCTGTAAGGTCCATCAGATAATATCTGAACTATTTATATAGACTTTTGTGTTGATGTGATACTAAAATAAGACACAGTGGGTGATGTATATTTATAGTGAGTCTATTCTACACTACAATCTTATGTAGAACTCGTGATTTGAAAATTCCTGCTGAAAAAGTCAGAGCTCAATGTTACCTGATAGATGCCATGACACAACAAATATGACATGTGATAATTATATATTTTTTTCTAGGGATGTTTATAGTAACGGGGGAAAAAAATCAACATGTTTAAAAATAGAAGTAACAGGACAGATTTTAAATATAGTTTAGGTGTAGGACAGCTCCTGAGAGATGGCAGGGATACAAAAGTACTTGTTAAGTGAATGAATGATAGAACAGGGATGCAATCAAGTATGAGCTCAAATTTACACTCTACTAAGTATAAATTTAATTTATTTCAATACTTAATGCTTGTTCCTACAATATAAATTGTTTCAGACTAGGTCTGAAATAGGTCTTTACATACAAAATCTTGGACTTTATGCTCTCTTTCCTACTTTGAAAAAAAAAATAGGTAGCGGTGAGGGGTTGGGTCCTCTGAGAACCCTCAAAGATTTTTCACCCTCTGCCTCTGGCTCACAGACAGCTTTCTCCATGGAACTCTTGATCAACAATGTGTGTGAGCTGTGAACACCTGGGTTGCCCTGCTGGGAGCATGGTGCTCTGTCTGTTAAGGATGTACATTGCTGTCTGCAAGTTTTGTCAGCAGGAGCCTGAAAAAAAAAAAAAAAAGCAAAAGAAAATCCAGCAGAGGTAATTCACAGGGGGGCGAAATCCACACATCAGTAAAATGGAGGTGGCAGAGTGTTTCAGCATCCACAGGGAACGCTATCAGAAAAAATGAAAGTGCTACTTTGGATTGTGAGGAGCAGCATGGGGTGAACTCCACAAAGAGAGAAAATAACACAAATTGTCTACCTGTAATAAACTAGTCAAGTTCCTGGAGTAGTGGTTTCAGAACATCCTCCCTTCTTCCTTCTGGTCAATTGAATGCCTTTCAAGTGGGGGTGATTCAGTGCAGAGGTTTTATTTAGAGTAATCAAGTGTTTGAGGATAAAACATTTGGAAATGTATAATGTCTAAGTGGTTGTGGCCAGTGAACAGTCACTTGGGAAAAAGAAAAGAGTAGAAAAGAAACTATCTTTACATACATAAAAAACATCTTTACTAGATCTTTAAAACATATGACAAGCCATTTGGGGCCAATAAAAGGGATTTTTCAGTCTTATACAATGTGGCATTTTGAAAGGTTGACATTCACCCCAAAGAGATTATATAATAATAGACTAAAATAAAATGCCACCCCTCACCCCACCTTTTACTTCCTGATATCAGGCAGTGTTTTCCAAATCATCAAGGAACTTGATATTGCTCATGTGATTATCCTGCTTAAAAGACAAAAATAGGAGCAAAGAAGTCAAAGGTGAGGTTTCTGTCTTATCTAATGAGTAGAAACTTGGTGTTATTTAGCCTGTGTGGCTTGGGAAAAAGCCATAACAAATACAGATATCCTTTTTATTTTCAGAAAGCAAAAGCTTCATTATTCATGCATTCATTTAGCACATATTATTGTAGATTTTGGTATTTGATGCTTTGCATGCCTCTAATACAAAATCAAGTAAGAATGTCATTAAATTTTTTTAAAGTATTATGAAACCTATTAGCCACCTGACATTTAATTTAAATCAGACCTGCCATTCATTTTTAATAATATTTATGAATCTCTGAGGTAGAAGAAATCAATACATATTTTTATAAAACAAAATCAGCAGGAAGTAGAAGACCCTCAGCAACACTTTGATTTTCTTCTGGAAAAGCAGCAAATGATGTTGTTTTGTTGTCCCTCTTATCTAAACTTTCCTGAATTCCTTTAGTCATCTAGCAGTATGCTGTTAGAGAAACATTTTTACTAAAAAGCTAAAGCCTTCAAAGGGATTGTTTACTCTGATCCTTGAACATCTCTTCCTTCCTCTCTGTTTTTCTCTTTGTGCCTTGATTACCTAAAAAGACAAACAAAAGTATATGAAAAAGATTCTACGTCTTTTGTTTTTCCAAGACTAACAGGAATCAAGGAAATCGAATACCACAGAGTCTAGGGAGCATCTGCTGGGGGAAGGTGGGTAGGGAAGGAGCCCACTACAAACACAGATGGAAATGATTATGAGGGAGGGAAATGTTTAACAGAGAAAGTGCTTTTCAAATATATTCTAAGGCCTGACGGGGAACATGAACTGGCACTTCTGAAGACAGAAATTTTACCTAAAATGATGATAAGGCTGGTTTCAATGATTAAGGAAAGCAGATCTCTGAAGGAAGTGTGGAGTTTTCCCAGCAAGAGTGAAGACATTCTAAATAAAGTTGATCATCGATTGTTAATATATCAATTATCAAATGATAAATGTTCTGGAACATCAGGAAGTTGATGGACCAGAGGCCAGATAGCCATCATAATAATGTAGCATCTATATAATTACATATTAGGCTTTTTTGAAGTGGATCCCAGCCCAAAATCCTATCTGTAGAGTCCACCCCTCCCCCCACCTGCCTGATTCTCTAGCCCAGTGCTTCTCACTTCCAGCACTACTGATGTTCTGGGCCAGATAATTCTTTGTTGTGGGGACTTGTCCTGTGCATGGGGATGTTAGCAGCACACCTGGCTTTACACAACTAAATACCAGTAGCAGCTCTCTGTCATGAAAATAAAACATGTCTCCAGACATTGCCGTATGTTCCTTGGGGAGAAACAAAATTGCTACTCATCCAGAACCACTGCTCTAACCTCAGTTAACTGCTGAACTACTTTTGAATTAATGAATTCCTTTTTATTTCCTGAACATGAACGATGCTTTACTGTTCTGTGCTTTGCCCATTGTTTTCTATGACTGCAATACTTTCCTATCTTTATCTAGCATGCTTCTTATTCTTTAAGCCCAAACCAAATGCAACTCCCTGTAAAATTTCTGACATCCCCAAATAGTAAGTTACTTCCTTTTTGAAACTCTTAAAGCACTATATATAAACCTGTATTATATTATATAATAATCATCTTTGTAAACATATATTTCTCTACTGCAATTCAAAGTAGTTAAGGACAGAAATTTATCTTATCCCTTTTTCCCACCTACACCACCCAATATGATATATCATACCTAGTTACATCAACAGAAATAACCACAAAAACACCACCAAGCATCAGGGTCTATTCAGGTACTGTTCTAAGCACATAGTATGCATTTGTTCATATTAGCCTCACAATACCTTTATGAGGTAGCACTATTAGTATTCCCATTTTACAGATAAAGGAACTGAGGCCCAAAGTGGCTAAGTAGCTTGTCCAAGTAGGACATAGCTGGTTTGAAACCAGCCAATCTGACTTTATAACTACACTTTGCAATACTGCTATGCAATACCAGCCTCCCAAGTAAAGTAATTAATATGTACAAAATTCAAATTGTTAAAACATTGATTTATATTGTGAGAAGATGATTTGGTATTACCAATTACTGATAAAACAGAGAGAAATGTGCAGACCATGGAGATTCAGCTTAATGTAATTTAGTAGACCTAACAGTTAAAGAAGATACAATTCCAGAGATAACATGAATGAAATCCACTGTTTGGCATTTGGTATAATATAGGGTTTAGGGTTGGCAAAGGACAATAAAGAGACAAAGATTGGTTACTGAACTTAAAGAAAATTGAGAAAATTAGCTGAATTTATAGAAAAGCCTGCTTTTGTCTAAGACACACAAAACAAAGCAAATAATTCTATTCTGTCAGTTGACATCAATCCTCATGCAAGCATCAGTGGTCTAAGTATGAGGCAAATTATGGCTTTCCCATCTCTATTAAACCTCTACAACATTTTATTTCTACAATAAAATATATGGGTGCCCAAATACACTTCCTAAATTATTCATTTTCTTTAGCAGATTGTCTTAAAGTTCAGCCACTATAATGAATAAAATAAATTTGAGAGTAGTAGAGAGACTGCCTTTTTTTTTCCAACAAGGAGAAATCAAAGAACACTTTATAGATGCATTTAGAAATTAAGATTCTTTTATTCTTCAAAGATCACCTCTGAAGATAATTTCACTAAGAAGCACAAAGCTCTCAGGACATGCTCATATCTGTTTAAGAATAACCTTGAAATTCTCAGCAGCTCTCACATAGTCATTGATGGTTGGACTATCAAACTGTATCTATTCCTTAGGTACCTCTGTTTGCCAATAACATGATGTACTAGAATCAATGGAATCATGTTACAAGTGTGCAGTATATTCAGAAATTCCTTGCAGATATGGAAAAATATTAGACAAGTTTTTTCTGCAGCCATTTAAGAATAAGGCTATTCTTTTTAGTCGGCTGAGGTTGAGCAAACAGAGGCAGTGATGTAAACACAGTTAATTTACGTATGTTATCTATTGTCAGCCCCTTGCTAACCGGTAAGATCTAGTCATTCAGCTATTGCTAACCTAACCATTTACTAATGTTTAATCTTTTAACATCATGTACAAATGAATAATTTTAAAATAATTGAACAACATTGTATTCTTTAAACTACCACTGATTTCTGGAAAAGAAACCCCTCCTCTCCTAAGTCAGTAAGTTGACACTAGGTGTACCTTAGTCCATGCCCTAGTCCAAGCAGTTGTTCCTGCTTGGGCAGCCTTCCATGTGGTTCTTTTAATATTGTGGCTCTCTCCTCCTCTCCATCATCATAGTCCATATTCATTATTATCTATGTTCAGTTAATGGGTGGAAAGAAAGAGTGAGAATCACTTGAGGGAGATTTCTAAGGGCCAGGATTCTAAGTTGCACACATCACCAAGAACCTATTCCATAGGTCAGAACTCAGTGGTATGACAACTCCAAAATGCATAAGGACCAAGATAGGCAGACAAAGGAAACAGAATTTGGTAAACACACAGTATCCTCAGCCACAGCATTATGAACGATGGTTTTATTAAATACTTAACTTAGATTTATGTGTCACGCACACATAACTATTTTTTCACATATTTAAAGCAAAGTAAATAAAATGCCTCCTCAGATTTGTTTCTCATTTTAATCACCAATTATTCCCACTCCAGTATTGATGACTTAGTCTAGTCCTGTTGCTTCTGCACTTCCTTCTTGTTTCTGTGTGTCTTACTCTGATGATTTTTGCCACTCTCTTCAAGTGTCTTAGAATGTCTTCTCTCTTCTGAACTTGTTAGAGGGACGTCTTATAACAATTGTATTAGTCAAGTAATAGTACCTCCTCTCACTTTAGATTTGAAAAGGGTTTTACTGGATCTCAGAACACTGAAGGATTAGACGCTGAACTCTCGAGAAAGGTAGAGGTACAGCTGGGCCTCAGGAACAAGTGGAGACCATGAACTAAATTCACCAGGGCTCCATCACTAATTCTCATATTTGTTTCTCTCTGGGTGTCAGATTCATTCTCTTTCTACAGAACAGCTGCCCAAATATGTCAGAAAACATTGTTTTTACATCTTGGGAAATCCATCACTGAAGAGTAACCGTTTCTCAGTTTCAATTAAAAAATTCCACTAGGTTTAGTCATATGCCCAACTCTGCATCAGTCGAGGGGTTTGGGGGAGGTCACAGAGGAAAACAGCAGCTTCCTTGGGAGTGAGGTATCTGTACAGGATGTGGAACAGTTCCCAGAAGATGTGGGGTAGGAGGGGAGAGGTAAAGCTGGGGAGGTGGGAAGAGAACTCCTGGTACTAGGAAGCAAAATAATATATCTACTTCTGAAGAAACTCAGATTTTTCTCATTAAAAATTTCAGTCCAGTTAGTATGCTGCAAAGGTTTGCAAACGTTACTGGCAATCTTCTCTTTGTTACTATACTGACCAAATGACTTTATGTCTTCCTTTCCTCTTTCCTTCTTATCCATCATGATTTATATCTAATTTTCTTTTCTCATTCTTAAGTTATCATTTTAATCTCTGAACCTCCGTGCAGCATACAATATTGTACTGCCCTTAAATACCATCTACCCTTTTATATTACCCTCCACATAATTATCTGAGACTGCACCCTCTCTTTGGCCACATATCTCCTAAAAATACATTTTGGGATATAGCTTCACCAAGAGTAAGCCTTCAAACTTTTTTAATTGTGACCCAAATAAAAATTACTTTATACATCATGGCTTAGTACAGACTCACATACATGCACATATATGTATGCTTATTAATGAAAATAAAAGGCTTGTGAAAAATATTTGTGTGATGGGGTCTCCTGTTTATTATATCATATTTCATTTGTAAAATGCTGGTCACAAACAACTGAATTTATTTCACAACCCTTGGCTCTAAGGTAACTCACTCATAGAATATAGACTATATGGGGCACACTGGCCAATGTCATCCACTGGCCCCACTGGCTACCTGGTAAACATGCAGACCTGGCATTGCCTAAACCACTCATCTTGTAAGTTATAGAGTGACTACAGCATCACCAACACTAGGACAAACTAGAGCATTCCATCTTCAAGAACCAGAATATCAAATCTCTGGATTATATTCTGTCCTCAAGGGGCTAATTATCCAGCCAAAGTAGTAATAATTCTGGAATGAAAAACTCTCTGAGCTTGGATTTCCTTGTTTACAAAATAGGAGGAAAAATGATACAGAAGTTAACCATCCAAATATCCTAAATAATGTATCCTGAAGGGCATGGTAAGAATATGAGCAAAGCACCACAAAGTAGCACATGGACATTACTCTCCCCACCTCCAAGCATAAGAGGGATTGCATTTTCTCTACTGTTTTCAAGTAAACTTTCAGTGTAAGTTATTTTAGTCAAGACTTGATGAAATACATTTTTACTGGGAGAAGTAGCAGAGGGCAATGATTATCCAGCCAGAATGAATGTCAGAGCAAGTCATTTAATATCATATATTAAACAGGTCATTTAATCATGCTATTCCCTTTATATACATATCACCTGAGAACACTTCAGATTGGTTAATAATAGTATACTCATAATAATTGCAATCACATATTACACACTGACAGAATATCAGGTGCTATCCCTGCTTTATCATGTTTAATTCTCATGATAACCTTATGATACGGGTGTGAATATTATTATCCTTGCCTCACAGTTGAATGTGGCTATGTTTATTTGACCAAAGTCTCACTGCTAGAAGTTTTGAAATCAGAATTTAAACCCAGGTCTGTCTCTTTCCTTAGTTGGAGCTTTAACCACAGACTGTGGCTGTACTGCTCCCTGCTCTCCACCTTCCCAGCTCCCAGCTGCCAGGTTATGATTCATCACTTCCAAAGTTGTTGCCACCATAATCCGATACATGTTCTCCAACTGTCATGTAAGAATTTTAGCAAAATAATTCTTTGAGTTGTTACTCATTGTTTTTTCTACTAGAGCTGCATTGCCCAATATGGAAGCCACTAACCACATATGACTATTTAAATTAATTAAAGTTAAACATTTAGTTTTTCATTTGCACTAGCTACATTTCAAGTGCTCAATAGCTGCATGTGGCCTGTGGCTAACATATTGTCCAGCAGAGCTATTATAACACTACCATCATTGCAGAAAGTTCTCTTGGACAGCACTGTCCTTGACTTAACCCTAGAAATCAGATACCATTTCTACTGCTCTGCACTGAAGAACAATGTGAGTCATAGAAACTCTGACCATTGTCTATATTATTTGAAAGAATATAATGTGATTTGATTCCATTTTATTCCCTCTCATCTTCCTTAGTTATGACTCATGAAAATTAATTTCCTGAATCCTGAGAAAACTTCAGCTATGCTCATCATTCTATATGTATGTGTCTAACATTTATTCCATTGGCAGAGGTACAGTAATCTTAAAAACAACAACAGCTACCTTGTAAAGTTGATTAAATATTTATTTAATTCTGATTAGCCCATATCATCCAGTGCCAATAACTCCCCAGAAATTAGTTAATGCAAATGAAATTCTTTGCTGTGTCTACACAACCACGATGTGCCTGAGTCACTCATTCACTTTTTCTTTCATCAAACTCGCGCCAAGTGCCTACTACTGACAGGCAGTGTGACAGGCATAGGGAAGCTTTAAAAATATGGTCCAATCATTCTGGGTCTTATAGGTGCTACAAAATATATCCTCCACGGAGGCAGGCTTTTCACTGGCTTTGAATTCTGCTGTATTGCTAGCACCATTTGACACCCAATAAGCACCTCCAATATATATATTTTTAAAAGTGAAAGAATGAATTATTTATTTTTATTTATGTTTATTTTTTCATGTCTTGGCCATGACAAGACATAATATAAAAAAATAAGGTGAAAAGAGCTGGCCAAAATCATCCTAATCCCATTCTGTTTGCCCACTCCCCATAGACATGGTTTTAATGTAATTTAATTTAAAGCAAAATTTTCTCACATAAAAACTTCAAATAAATCTCAGATATGTTACTTAGATACTGCTTTTCCTAATAGGTTTAAAATGTAAGCTAAATTAGAAATTGAAACAGCAGGCCTAAAATTAGATATGAATTCCTTTGTGATACTGGCCATCACACTTCGCATACCTGATTCCATAGAAACATTATTGGAATTAAGCTGAGGTGAACTCCAGATGTTCAAGGAACTCTCACTCTTCCAGACGAAATTAAAATAGGAACCCCTCATTCTGGCAGCTGAAATGCTAACAGTTGGCATGAAGCCTCTTAGAAACTAATGAGAAAGATGAGAGCGCTAATACTACTTTGAGAGTCTATTTCATTATTCATCCTCTGCTCTCTGTGGAGGCTTTACAAACATTAACTCATGCTCAGAAACATCCCTGGGAGGTAGTTTATCATTGATGTCTTTGTCTTGTAACTTGGAAACCGAGGCACAGGGAAAGATGCATTTATGTGGTCAAGTTCTTGTGAAAAGATATCAACTACAAAATGTAGAAGCTATGTTTTTCTAAATTCCAAACTTTTGACACAATCCTTATAATAGTAACAATTATACACAGAATAAATATTACAGTAGCCAAATTGTTTTCAGGTGAAAAAAATCACTAGGTTATTTTAAAGCCTTCTAATCTGAATATCCAGATTTTCTGAAGGGGAGAAAAAGATTTGTTTCTTAATCATTCTTCCTTTGTTTAAAGTATAGCAATATGACCTAGAAAACCCATCTTCTGGTATAAAATCCTTGTGAATTGTTGGCTTTGTAAAAAGAGCCCCCAGATTTTTTAGAAGACCTGGCCCTGCTCTCGGTTCACTGTGCTACATTTCACCATGTTATCTAATAATATTATAGCATAATTTCAATAATACCATATCCTAAAATATAACTATGCTATGGTTTAGGCAGTACTTTCCCTTTTTGGAATATTTAACTTTGATCCAATTTACTAATTTGAGTACTTCTACAATGCACATTCTTGCACATAAATCTGTGCCCTAATCTCCAATTATATGTTACATAGTAGTTTCCTAGAAGACAATTCAAAGAGCATGATCAAAGGGTAGGGAAATTTTTAACACTCTTTCTACATTGCTAATATTCTTTTCTAAAAGAGTATCAATTTGGCCTCCCACTAATGGCATTTTTAAGGCCTTTTTGAGGTACTTTCCCCAAACCTGAATATAAATATTTTTTCAAATCAATATTTTATAATTTTTAAAATAAAAATGTATATGTCATTGATTATTGTATGATGTAGTGTGAATATTTTAACCAGTGCTTGTTATTACTTTTATTTCACCTTTAGTGAACTATTCTATTAGGCCTAAATCAAACACTAAAATAATCAAATCCTTTTGGCAAAAGAAATGGATTATTCGTGAACCACTATGTTAACTAATGATATATGGATAATTAATTATAAGCATGAACTTAGAATATTTTTATTTCAATCTGTAAAATATGTATGCTATTTATTGACATCTACAAGGTGTCTTCAAATAAAAAGTGACATTACTGGATCTCTTTGGGGATGTTTCATGGTAATAGAAGGAGAACTTACTTGAGAGTCCAGTGTATCTGGCTTTTAATGCTGGGTTTGTAATTTGACATGCTGTCAGATTTTAATCAAATAATTTAAACTTTCTGTATTTCCAAATATTTAGCTGAAAAATATTATTCTATCTCACAATGTGTTGTCATGAATAAATGAGCAACACATGAAGGGGTGCCCAGCACGTATGAAAGGTAGTAGTTAAACAATATATTACTTTTTTTCTCTAGTCCTAGATTTTCTTAACTTCAGTAAGAGCTCTTTTTTGAGCTCTATTCCCAGAGGAGGCAATAAAATTTTCATTGTCCCATGAACTGTCTCTAATCAGTTAATCTCCTTAACACACTAAGCAGCATATTTCCAAGGCAAGATGCTAAAGTCTAGAGTGTGATCCAGATCCATGCAACCTGTCTCAGCTAGTTTCCTGATGTAAGAATTATACATCTACTTTATCCTCAAGAACCTCAAATCCTGCTCAACTAAACTATCCAATTATAATCATTCTAGTGGATTTAAATTATGATTCCCTTTTTAGTAATTATCTGACCTAAATTCCTATTTTCATGTCTCTACGAACATACATAGTTCTCTTTTGGGCAAGTGATTCAGTAAGACTAAACAAACCAGTTTTATTATTTAATTACATATAATTAATTAATTAATAGTATATTTATTTGATTTAACAGGTGAGACACATTTAGCCCTATACTAAAAAATCTCTCTCTGCAATTTCTTTCCTTTTATAGATATTCTGTAGCTATTTACATCTTGAGATATGGCTATGTGTTTTAACAATCTGAAATTGTCTGTTAATAAAGGCTGTACCACAGGGTTGTTTGTTGTACCACAATATCTATTTTCTCCTTTCAGAACAATAGAATTTGTAGTTTGACACGTGGCATTTAGAAAAAATATATTTCCAGCTTCCTGTGTAGCTAAGTACAGTTATGTGGCCAAGCACTGTTCAATGGGAGTCATAGAGTAGCTTCTGTAAGATTTCTGAAAGATTATGCTGGTATATGCCCTTTGTTCTTCACTATCCTTTTCTTTTTCTTCCTCTCTGGAAAGGGAAGATTGTGACTAGAACTGGATATATCATTTCTGACTATGCTCTGGAAGCCACATGTTGAAGATGGGAAAACAATAAAAGAGAAGAACTGCATTGGACACTACGGTGGTCCATACCAGCCAGGGACTCATGACCTACAGGTAATAATCATTACGTAATTTATTTTATTTAAGATACTCGAATTCGGGTTTATCTGTAACTCACAACTGAATGTAATCCTAATTTATCAGCCAGCTGATGAATATAATTGTTAAATATATTTTCAATTCATTCTACAATATATATGGAATATAGTTCTTTATTATAAAATACAATATTTAAACTGGATTTTGTACCCATTTATTGATTTTTAGAAGTCCCATGGCTTGCCTCAGCAACTAAGAATTACCTCTGATAAACAGGATAAACAACACCTTCTTAATTGCATAACATTCTGCCCACCAAAAATTCTCCCAAAGTCTCATTATCAGTTACTCTTCACACAGTTTTCACCATATGTATGGAATTCTGTGTCTATAACCCAATGGAAGATACTGAATGAAAGAATTTAGCTCAGTATTTATAGTATATTTTACAGTCTTCAAAGAGCTTTGCAATCATTGTTTACTGAATACAAACAATAGCTATATAAAGTAAGTAATATTATCCCAAAACTGAATAAAATGAAAGGTTTAGCGCCTTGCCTGAGGCCACACAGTAAGTAGAAGTAAGTAACAAAGTAGAGATTAAGATTTAAAGGTTTCTGACCCTACCTATTTTGCACTTTGCTTTGCTCTGTTAAAAAGCCAATATCTTTCCTTTGCTGTGCAAAAGCTTTTAAGTTGCATTAGGTCCCATTTGTTTATTTTTGTTTTTATTTCCATTTCTCTAAGAGGTAGGTCAAAAAGTATCTTGCTGTGATTTATGTCATAGAGTGTAATGTCTGTGTGTTCTTCTAAGAGTTTTATAGTGTCTGGCCTTACATTTAGGTCTTTAATCCATTTTGAGTTTATTTTTGTGTATGGTGTTAGGGAGTGTTCTGATCTGATTCTTTTACATGTACCTGCCCAGTTTTCCCAGCACCACTTACAAAAAGACAAACCTCAGAATGGGAGAAAATATTTGCAAATGAAGAAACTGACAAAGGATTAAGCTCCAAAATTTACAAGCAGCTCATGCAGCTCAATACCAAAAAAAAACAAACAACTCAATCCAAAAACGGGCAGAAGACCTAAATTGACATTTCTCCAAAGAAGATATACAGATTGCCAACTAACACATGAAAGGCTGCTCAATATCACTAATCATTAGAGAAATGCAAATCAAAACTACAATGAGGTATCACCTCACACCAGTCAGAATGGCCATCATCAAAAAATCTACAAACAATAAATGCTGGAGAGGGTGTGGAGAAAAGGGAACCCTCTAGCACTGTTGGTGGGAATGTAAATTGATACAGTCACTATGGAGAACAGTATGGAGGTTCCTTAAAAAACTACAAATAGAACTACCATATGACCCAGCAATCCCACTACTGGGCATATACCCTGAGAAAACCATAACTCAAAAATAGTCAGGTACCACAATGTTCATTGTAGCTCTATTTACAATAGTCAAGACATGGAAGCAACCTAAGTGTCCATCGACAGATGAATGGATAAAATTCTGGCACATATATAAAATGGAATATTACTTAGTCATAAAAAGAAACAAAATTGAGTTATTTGTAGTGAGGTGGATGAACATACAGTGTATCAGACAGAGTGAAGTAAGTCAGAAAGAAACAAATACCATATGCTAACACATGTATATGGAAACTAAAAAAAAAAAAAAAAAGTTATGAAGAACCTAGGGCCAGGACAGGAATAAAGACACAGATGTAGAGAGTGGACTTGAGGACATGGGGATGGGAACAGTAAGCTGGGACAAAGTGAGAGAGTGGCATGGACATATATACACTACTAAATGCAAAATAGATAGCTAGTGGGAAGCAGCCGCATAGCACAGGGAGATCAGCTCAGAGCTTTGTGACTACCTAGAGGGGTGGGATAGGGAGGGTTTGAGGGAGACGCAAGAAGGAGGAGATATGGGGATATATGTATATGTATAGGTGATTCACTTTTTTATAAAGCAGAAACTAACACACCATTGTAAAGCAATTATACTCCAATAAAGATGTTTTAAATAAATAAATAAATAAAATAAAGTAACTATATTCCCCTATGGAAGAAGTTTAAATTTTTGGAGGTTGAAATTATTCCTGAACATAATTTTTTTAAAATATATCTTAGGCTTTTGAATTATCAATGTGGCTCATCCTCTGTTTTATGGAACACATATTGTATCTATATGTAGTTTAAACCTTCCAGTATTAACTGATACACATAATCCAAAATTATTCATTCAACAAAATTATTATACATAATTAATAATGTCATAAAATATCTGGTGCTAAGACTAAAAGGAGTCAACAAGCCAATCTCCCTATGTTTAACAATTTCTGTTGTTAATTTACACTTTATGTTAAAATGCATAAATACTAATATGTACATTTTGTGTATATATTTAACATCATCTCGCAAAAATAGTGAATTTATACAACCACAGACAATTCAGATAATCCTTAAAACCTTATCCAACTCAATCAATATGCTGTGTTTATTCTCCTTTATATACAAAGGAGCTTTCATGTCTTAGTTCACTGCAGTTAAGAGACCAAATTCAAATTGCAAAGGCATTTGATTCATCCATGAGTTATATGAAGAAAAAAAAGTATTAAAATATTCCTTTACCAAATATAGACCTAAGGTTTCAGACAAGGCAGTTTAAGGGTTAAATGTTTGATTTAAGCAAGAGATTATTTAAACACACAAAATATCTTTTAACTCAAAGATTGTTTTATATGACTATATAAACACTAAATTTGTGTTGTTTGAAATTTGATATTTTCTTTGTGTGGGAAGTATTAATTCACTTTGGCTCTAAGCTATAAAGGAGTGAATGCCACAGGAGAAACAGCTTGAATTCTCATAATCCCTAAGAGGAGTTATTGTAGCAGATATTGGATAAGATAAATTTCTAAAGGACCAATACCATTTGACAAGAGAAAGTGGGATAGCCTAATGAAGTTTGAGGCCCCTTATGCAATTAACAGTTTGAAGTGTTGTCTACTGTTTTCTTTCTTATTGGTTATATTAACCTTGTTAAAATTATTTACTTGTTTTGCATTTATATAGATGTTTTAACACTATCACTCCCCCACTTCAATTCAGGCACAAAATCTTACTATTATAGGGAATCATTTGAGAAGGATAGCAGCAATTTATTTTACAGAATGAAAACCTCACAAATATCAGAAATCATCTAATAATGTAGAAGTCAGTTTGCATTCCAAAGTCTTTGTGTTGGAAGCCAAGAAACACAAAGAAAGAAAATGTTTAACTTCTGCTTTAGCTCACAAAATACATACCTTTTCTTTTGCAGTAAGTACAATAAAACTTTTTTTTTTAAATGATGAATATACCCAACCTATTTCTCTAGTATATATATTTAAAATACAGACAATTTTTCCAGACACTTAAAATGTATATTTCTTAAGCTAAAATACTTGTTATTTTACCCCTCTGAGGTCAGTACTACAGTCTTATTCTGGTATTACTGATAAGAAGATGGAGGCAGACAGGGCTCAAATGACATATCCATTAGAGCAGAGGAAACTAATGACAGCTCTGGGATCAGAACTCAGAAGCTTCTGGCTCTCTGACTCAGAGTTTGCGTATTTGTTTAAAATAAAAATATCACCCAAAGATCTGACTGTAACACTCAACAGTACCTCTCATCATGACATCTGATTTCTCTCTTTAATTAAACCAAATATATATTAACCAAAAAACACTTCTATTTCTTATTTTTCATGAGGTTCCTAAAAATGAGAACTACTCTGGTGTACTTGTGTGTAAATCCTAAGTGGAAAAGTTTCCAGGCAGTAAGTATCTCAAAGAGCTATCTCAGATGTTACCTGACATATTGTTGTGAGAGCTTCAAGGGAGTTTGAGACTTGGATTGGACTTGGGAAAAACTCTGTAACAGTCCATCTGGTTATAGAGTTTTTATGTGGAGTTTTTCTTTATGTTTTCTTCCATAAAAATGTGTGTATTATTGAGAGAGAAAATAAATCAGGGCTTTTACTCTTAAAAGAAAGGGCAATAAATTGTGTATTTTTAGGAAAAAAAAAAAAGGATGCCTAGTATGAGTTAATTAAACTATGTAAAGATAGCCATTTACTCCCTTTTTTTTTTAATGAGTGTTGTTGGTTCTATTCACTTTACTTAAATATACTGTTAATTCACAAGACATTAAAATGTAGAGGTTAGTACCTGAAACATTCCAATGTTCTCAAATTTCAGTTCCTGAAATTAAATTTGCCTGTTTGCCTGTAGCTGAACTGAACAAGACAGAAATAATTCTCCCCAATCAGAGAAAATTGCAGATGAAGTTACAGGGATAATTTCAGCCCAGTAATGTGAAGGAATTTATCCCCACTTCCACACATACAATAAAGGTCTTATATTGCATATTCCTCTCTTCCTTTAAATTACAGCCTACTGTGGAAGGACAGAGTTTTCTTTATTTATAGTGTGTCTTCAGAATTGGGACAAATTAAATCAAAGCATAGGTACATAAGACATTGGAAATGGGACAGGACAAGTTAGGTGTGGTGAGGTGTAGGACAGGCAAGGAAAGGAAATTGTCCAAATGGCAGTAATATTCTTTAGTCTTGATTATGCCCTCACCCACAATTGGGGTGCTGAAAGCTAAAAAGATGAGAGTGGAAAAAGAGCATGAAGGGAAAAAAAAGGAAAAGGTGGGTGAAAATGGACACTGAAAATAGACATTAAGGGAAATGCTACAGCTTGATTTGCAAATTCTCAGGAGTAGCTGTTCTAGCATCAATGCTCACCAATCACTGCCTGCTGCATTAAGTACTCTAAATACACCAGAGGGTCCTTAAACAGTATTTGCTATAGAGTAGAATTCAGCATGTGAACCATAGTCAAAGAATATTAGTTTGCAAAAGTAAATCATTATAACTCACCCTGTATGAGTCTCTAGAATATAGTTACAGCAAAGCTGTGTGTATGTGTGTGTGTGTGAGTGTGAGTGTAATACACTGTTCCCTAGTTGCTGATTTACTCCAAATAGGGTAAGAGAACATGAACACCCAGTATATGGAAATCTGGATTGTGTATTTTAGACTAGTTCCACCATAAATTTCACCCTTCTTCACATATTAATATTAAAATATTCATTTCTGCAATATTCAGAGTGTTACTCACAGCCACATCCTGACTGCCTATTGGTGGGGTCAGTGTCCCAACCTGCCCAAACAGTAGTTTTCCCTAGTGTTTTTTTGGCAATCAACACAGAAGAAAAACACAAAAAAGATATTTATTCATCAGGTGTTCATTCTAGGCACAGTGTTAATCTCATTATGTAAAATATTCATAATGTTATTTAACATATTCAGAATTTAAAAATAGATCCAAATTAAAATGTACATTTTGAATATGTTGCTCAATATAGACTCAACCTTTTCCAACTGAAAAATAAGGTGAAATTGTCCAATACTTTTTTTATATAATATCAAATGACAAGCCAATTATTATTATTTGTGGCCCAAAAAGTAAGAGATGTACATATTTTATTTTAAACTTTTTTTTTATATTACTGTTTTACTGATCTTTCTTACATTTTTCATATCAGGCAATTAAATGCATGTTCTGTCTTCTGGCAAGGTGAATAAAAATTAATTATTCATTTAAATAATCTGCATGCTTATGTTCAACAATCCACATCTAAAATATTATTAATGTGTTAAATTATTAAACATAGATCATATGACTAAAACTTTCAGCTTGTAGAAGTCACCAAGGTAAGTCATGGCAATCTCAGTGTCATTTAGTTTTCTGTTATATAAACTGAATTTTAAAAAGGCATGTAGCGTTCATTTATATAAAAATAGCTATACAAGAGTAATTATTTCAAATGTAAAAATGAAACAACAAACTTTATTAATTTATCATAATAAAAACCAATTTTCTAATGATACTATTAAGTCTTTTAGGTTTAGGTTTTCTCTTAATAAGTCTTCTTATCTTTCATGAAATTTAAATACCCAGACATTAAATGTATTTTCCTGTTGTAAAAATAGCTTGGGCATACATATATGCATATTGACAAAGAGTAATACAAATATGTTGAAAATAGTAAGAATAAAAAAGCCACAATGAGGAATTTGATTATGGATATCCCATTTAAAATAATTAAAGCAACATGATGATAGTATTAATCCAGACTTTCTAAATACTGATTTGCATTTATTTCATTATAAGCCCTAGAGATATTCATCAAAAGCATGATTCTAATAATCATAACATTTACAAGGAATTAAAAGATTCACTGAATAACAAAAATGTACCCCAAGACTCATTTGTGAATCCATTCACCTGTAGCCAAAGCCTGCACCCCAGCTAGAAAGCATGATCTTTTCTGCCATGTCTGACACAAACTATGGCACTTTAATAAATGATCACATTTGAAAATGTAAATGCATTTCTCTCAAGGAAAGATCAAACAGAACTCTTGTTTAATTCATGTTATGAATATAATTTTCAGTTCAAATACTCTTTCAAGATGTTTTGCTGGTGAAATTCATATACCACATATATATAAACATATAGAAAGTGAGAATGAAAAACTGTGTTGGAGAAGCTTTACACTTTGCAGGTCCTTTAATGAGAGTCAGAGAACACGATCAGGAACACTCACAAGCCTGTGTAAAGTGAGACTCATTTTAATGAAAACTTCTCTCACACACCTCATTTGTAGAATTATACGGAGCAGCTTAAATTCCTCATCTGTCACTTAGAGTTTAAGCTTGTTGAAATGCATCCTGGACCATGAAATTCCCCTTTTCCTTTTTCTCAGTTTCACTACTGCTGAGTTTTTGTTCTAAAGTCCATTGATTGGTTCTGACAAGAAAGTAAAGCCCTATAGTCCGCTTCGAGGAGGACTGATTGTCAGTGTCGTTAAATGTCTCCTATCTGAATAGATTTGTGAAATGATAGATGTTCTGAAGGAGAATTCCTTCAGGCATGCAAAAATTTTTTCAAAGTTTTAAAATTTATCTCCTTATTTAGATAACCAATAGTCCCTCTCTGACTTGAATTTTGTTGATTAATTGGTCTGGAAAAACCAGTAGTAAAGCATATGTATTTTTTTTAAGTGTAAATTCACCAGAATAAACTACTCAGAGTCAGTATAAAATACAAGAAGCTATAAAGTGTGCTCTGGCTGAGAAGAAGGACGAGAAAACTTCTGTAGATCAAAATGTGAAAAATGCAAATACTTATTTATAGCTAGTTGGGGCACATTCCCAGAACTCATTTTGTTTCTATTTTCCACAACTTCAGGAATCTTTTGAAACGCTACCACCAAATTGCAATTTTCTTGCATCTCAGTTGTGCTCAAGACTTAAATTTTGTTTTCATTTAAAGAGTCAAGAATTTCCATAGAAATTCCAGAAATATTAAATATTGGGTTTGGACAATCAGTTGAATATTTGTTGATATATTTGAAGATACTGTAATTCATTATTTTTACAAACTGGATTGCTTATGCTATAAGTTCTTATTTTTTATTAAAATGATCAAAACTCTCATTGCCAAACAGTATTTTAGTCTCTATAAGTAAAAGCTTATGCAAATATACATTAATATTAATAATATTTTTTGATTATCCTTGCTGTAACTACTTATCTATGACATGGTCAAAAGTATATTTTGCATAATTTATTTCTATGCTTTTGTCAACTAACAAAGGGGACCCCTTAATATTTCTTTCTACTTTATCCTTGCCTACATTTTATACATAATACAGACTATTTTATCCATGTGGACCCTCAAAATGTTCTTGACCATATTTGTGCCTTAGTTTATTTGCTACTACAACATCTACAAAATAAAAATACTGAATTATCTGACATTAGCCTGCCTAAACCACTGATCCGCCTTTCTCTCTGCAAGTAAAATAAGCATATAGCTTCTTTCATTATATAGTTACTCAGGAACTCAGTTGAAAGATAGTAGAAAACTTTTCTAGAAATAACCCCAAAATCGTTCTATTTCTCTTATAGTCTCTCTTGGAAAAGTTTGGCTTGCCATTCTCATTAGGCATTCTGAAGACCACCATGCAGTAGAACTGGCAATGTGGAACCACCACGTATTTGAGCACTTTCAGCATTCACTGGTGTATTGGAGGTTCCATAAGGCCTGTTAGAACAGTGCAATACTGATGAAGGTAATTTGTGCATCAGAACCCACAAAAAGGAGGCTGCCCCAGTGGCCCAGCCCATGTCACAACTCTACAATAAGTCTTCCAGCACTTACTAGAAATGCCACACTGGCAAGGAAACTACATACAACCAATCACAGTCCTCCAAACTGACTGTAGCTAGCTCATTTTACCCTAGAAAATAGGACCTACCAGCATTATAAGAAAATCCCAGACCTCCTAGCCAATCAGGCCCTATTTCCAAGTTGCCTATTCTAAAGATTTGTAAACTGACTCTTACCCCAAATCCCTTGGGAAGCGACCCACTGCTTGTGAGGTGTTGTATCCCCAAACCCATGAATTATTTTCCCTTGAATAAAGGACATTATTACTAAATTGTATTATTTCTGTCATTTGAAAAAATCATTTAGCATAAAATTTATGGATTATTATGTTTTTAACATCTTTATTGGAGTATAACTGCTTTACAATGGTGTGTTAATTTCTGCTGTATAACAAAGTGAATCAGCTATACATATACATGCACCCCCATGTCTCCTCCCTATTGTGTCTCCCTCCCCCACTCCCTATCCCACCCATCTATGTAGTCACAAAGCACTGAGCTGATCTCCCTGTGCTATGCAGCGGCTTCCCACTAGCTACCTATTTTACATTTGGTAGTGTATATATGTACATGCCACGCTCTCACTCCGTCCCAGCTTACACTTCCCCCATCCCACATCCTCAAGTCCATTCTCTACATCTGCATCTTTATTCCTGTCCTGCCTGTAGGTTCTTCAGAAATATTTTTCTTTTTTTGATACCATATATATGTGTTAGCATACTGTATTTGTTTTTCTCCTTCTGACTTACTTCACTTTGTATGACAGACTCTAGGTCCATCCACCTCACTACAAATAACTCAATTTCCTTTCTTTTTATGGCTGAGTAATATTCCATTGTATATACGAGCCACATCTTATTCCATTCATCTGTTGATGGACACTTAGGTTACTTCCATGTCCTGGCTATTGTAAATTGAGATGGAATGAACATTGTGGTACGTGACACTTTTTGAATTATGGTTTTCTCAGGGTACGTGCCCAGTAGTGGGATTGTTGGGTAATATGATAGTTCTATTTTTAGTTTTTTGAGGAACCTCCATACTGTTCTCCATAGTGGCTGTATCAATTTACGTTCCCACCAACAATGCTAGAGGGTTCCCTTTTCTCCACACCCTCTCCAGCATTTATAGTTTGTAGATTTTTTTCATGATGGTCATTCTGACTGGTGTGAGGTGATACCTCATTGTAGTTTTGATTTGCATTTCTCTAATGATTAGTGATATTGAACATCCTTTCATATGTTTGTTGGCAATCTGTATATCTTCTTTGAAGAAATGTCTGTTTAAGTCTTCTGTCCATTTTTGGACTGGGTTGTTTTTTTTCTTTTTGATATTGAGCTGCATGAGCTGTTTGTATATTTTGGAGCTTAATCCTTTGTCAGTTGCTTCACTTGCAAATATTTTCACTCATTCTGAGAGTTGTGGTTTCATCTTGTTTATGGTTTCCTTTGCTGTGCAAAAGCTTTTAAGTTTCATTAGGTCCCATTGGTTTATTTTTGTTTTTATTTCCATTTCTCTAGGAGGTCGGTCAAAAAGGATCTTGCTGTGATATATGTCATAGAGTGTTCTGCCTATGTTTTCCTCTAAGAGTTTTATAGTCTCTTGCCTTTCATTTAGGTCTTTAATTCCTTTTGAGTTTACGTTTGTGTATGGTGTTAGCGAGTGTTCTAATTTCATTCTTTTACATGTAGCTGTCCAGTTTTCCCAGGACCACTTATTCAAGAGGCTGTCTTTTCTCCGTTGTATATTCTTGCTTCCTTTATCAAAGTTAAGGTGACCATATGTGCGTGGGTTTATCTCTGGGCTTTCTATCCTGTTCCATTGATCTATATTTCTGTTTTTGTGCCAGTACCATACTGTCTTGATTTCTATAGCTTTGTAGTATAGTAAAGATTCTGGGAGCCTGATTCCTCCAGCTCCATTTTTCATTCTCAACATTGCTTTGGCTATTCAGTGTCTTTTGTGTTTCCATACAGATCATGAACTTTTTTGTTCTAGTTCTGTGAAAAATGCCATTGGTAGTTTGGTAGGGATTCCATTTAATTTGTAGATTGCTTTGGGTAGTATTATAGTCATTTTCACAAAGTTGATTATTCCAATACAAGAACATGGTATATCTCTCCATCTGTTTGAATCCTCTTTTTTTGCATTCATCAGTGTCTTACAGTTTTCTGTATAGAGGTCTTTTGTCTCCTTAGGTAGGTTTATGCCTAGGTATTTTACTCTTTTTGTTGCAATGGTAAATGAGAGTGTTTCCTTGATTTCTCTTTCAGATTTTTCATCATTAGTGTATACAAATGCAAGAGACTTCTGTGCATTAAATTTGTATCCTGCAACTTTACCAAATTCATTGATTAGCTCTAGTAGCTTTCTGGTAACATCTTTAGGATTCTCTATGTATGGTATTATGTCATCTGCAAACAGTGACAATTTACTTCTTTTCTGATTTGGATTCCTTTTATTTCTTATTCTTCACTGATTGCTGAGGCTAAAACTTCCAAAACTATGTTGAATAAGAGTGGTGAGAGTGGACAACCTTGTCTTGCTCCTGATCTTAGAGGAAAGGTTTCAATTTTTCACCATTGAGAACCATGTGGGAGGTGGGTTTGTCACATATGGCCTTTATTATGTTGAGGTAAGTTCCCTCTATGCCTATGTTCTGGAGGGTTTTTATCATAAATGGGTGTTGAATTTTGTCAAAAGCTTTTTCTGCATCTATTGAGATGATCATATGGTTTTTCTCCTTCAATTTCTGAATATGGTTTATCACATTGACAGATTTGAGTATACCGAAGAATCCTTGCATTCCTGGGATAAACCCCACTTGATCATGGTGTATGATCCTTTTAATGCACTGTTGGATTCTGTTTCCTAGTGTTTTGTTGAGGATTTTTGCATCCATGTTCATCAGTGATACTGGCCTCTAGTTTCCTTTTTTTGTGGCATCTTTGTCTGGTTTGGGTATCAGGGTGATGAGTGGCCTCATAGAATGAGTTTGGGGGTGTTCCTCCCTCTGCTATATCTTGGAAGAGCTTGAGAAGGATAGGTGTTAGCTCTTCTCTACATGTTTGATAGAATTCATCTGTGAAGCCATCTGGTCCTGAGCTTTTGTTTGTTGGAGGATTTTTAATCAGTTTCAATTTCAGTGCTTGTGATTGGTGTGTTTATATTTTCTGTTTCTGTGATTTTCTAAGAATGTGTCCATTTCTTCCAGGTTTTCCATTTTATTGGCATATAGTTGCTTGCAGTAATCTCTCACGATCCTTTCTATTTCTGCAGTGTCAGTTGTTACTTCTCCTTTTTCATTTCTAATTCTATTGATTTGAGTCTTCTCCCTTTTTTTCTTGATGAGTCTGGCTAGTGGTTTATCTATTTTGTTTATCTTCTCAAAGAACCAGCTTTTAGTTTTATGGATCTTTGCTATCATTTCCTTCATTTATTTTTCATTTATTTCTGATCTGATCTTTATGACTTCGTTCCTCCTGCTAACTTTGGGGATTTTTGGTTCTTCTTTCACTAATTGCTTTAGGTGTAAGGTTAGGTTGTTTATTTGAGATGTTTCTTGTTTCTTGAGGTAGGGTTGTATTTCTCTGAACTTCCCTCTTAGAACTGCTTTTGCTGCATCCCATAGGTTTTGGGTCATCGTGTTTTCATTGTCGTTTGTTTCTAGGTATTTTTTGATTTCCTCTTTGATTTCCTCAGTGATCTCTTGGTTATTTTGTAGTGTATTGTTTAGCCTCCATGTGTTTGTACTTTTTACAGATTTTTTCCTGTAATTGATATCTAGTGTCATAGCTTTGTGATCAGAAAAGTTTCTTGATATGATTTCAATTCTCTTAAATTTACCAAGGTTTGATTTGTGATCCAAGACATCATTATTCTGGAGAATGTTCTATGAACACTTGAGAAGAAAGTGTAATCTGCTGTTTTTGGATGGAATGTCCTATAAATATTGAGTAAGTCTATCTTGTTTAATGTATCATTTAAAGTTTGTGTTTCCTTATTTATTTTCATTTTGGTTGATCTGTCCATTGGTGAAAGTGGGGTGTTAAAGACCCCTACTATGATTGTGTTACTGTTGATTTCCCCTTTTATGGCTGTTAGCATTTGCCTTATGTACTGAGGTGCTCCTATGTTGGGTGCATAAATATTTTAAATTTTTATATCTTCTCCTTGGGTTGATCCCTTGATCATTATGTAGTGCTCTTCTTTGTCTCTTGTAATGGTCTTTTTTTTTTTTTTTTTTTTGCGGTACGCGGGCCTCTCACTGCTGTGGCCTCTCCCGCTGCGGAGCACAGGCTCCGGACGCGCAGGCCCAGCGGCATGGCTCACGGGCCCAGCCGCTCCGCGGCATGTGGGATCTCCCCGGACCGGGGCACGAACCCGTGTCCCCTGCATCGGCAGGCGGATTCTCAACCACTGCGCCACCAGGGAAGCCCTCTTGTAATGGTCTTTATTTTAAAGTCTATTTTGTCTGATACAAGAATTGCTCCTGCAGCTTTCTTTTGATTTCCATTTGCATGGAATATCTTTTTCCATCCCCTCACTTTCAGTCTGTATGTGTCCCTAGGTCTGAAGTGGTTCTCTTGTAGACAGCATATGTATGGGTCTTGTTTTTGTATCCATTCAGCCAGTCTCTGTCATTTGGTTGGAACATTTAATCCATTTACATTTTAGGTAGTTATCAATATGTATGTTCCTATACCATTTTCTTAATTGTCTTGGGTTTATTATTGTAGGTCTTTTCCTTCTCTTGTGTTTCCTGCCTAGAGAAATTCCTTTAGCATTTGCTGTAAAGCTGGTTTGGTGGTGCTGAATTCTCTTAACTTTTGCTTGCCTGTAAAGGTTTTAATTTCTCCATTAAATCTGAATGAGATCCTTGCTGGGTAGAGTTATCTTGGTGGTAGGTTTTTCCCTTTCATCACTTTCAATATGTCCTGCCACTTCCTTCTGGCTTACCGAGTTTCTGCTGAAACATCAGCTGTTAACCTTATGGAGATTTCACTATATGTTATTTGTTGTTTTTCCCTTGCTCCTTTTAATATTTTTTCTTTGTATTTTAATTTTTGATAGTTTGAATAATTTGTGTCTTTGTGTGTTTCTCTTTGGATTTTTCCTGTATGGGACTCTCTGAGCTTCCTGGACTTAACCATTTCTTTATCCATATTAGGGAAGTTTTCAACTATAATCTCTTCAAATATTTTATCAGTCCCCTTTTTTTAATCTTCCTCTTCTGAGAACCCTATAATTCGAATATAGTAGTATTTATTTCCACTATTTATCTTCCAGGTCATTTATCCATTCTTCTGCCTCAGTTATTCTGCTATTGATTCCTAATAGAGAATTTTTGATTTTGTTTATTGTGTTATTCATCATTGTTCATTTGCTCTTTAGTTCTTCTAGGTCCCTGTTAAACGTTTCTTTTATTTTCTCTATTCTATTTCCAAGATTTTGGATCATCTTTACTATCATTATTCTGAATTCTTTTTCAGGTAGACTGTCTATTTCCTCTTCATTTGGTCTAGTGGGTTTTTACCTTGTTCCTTTATCTGCTGTATATTTCTCTGTCTTTTCATTTTGCTTAACTTACCATGTTTTGGGTCTCTGTTTTGCAGGCTACAGGTTCATAGTTCCCTTTGTTTTTGGTGTCTGCCCCTAGTGGGTAACTTGGTTCAGTGGGTTGTGTAGGCTTCCTGCTGGAGGGGACTGGTGCCTGTGTTCGGTGGATGAGGCTGGTTATTGTCTTTCAGTGGGCAGGACCACATCCAGTAGTGTGTTTTGTGGTGTCTGTGAACTTATTATGATTTTAGGCAGGCTCTCTGCTAATGGGTGAGTTTGTGTTCCTGTCTTTCTAGTTGTCTGGCATAGAGTGTCCTGCACTGTAGCTTGCTAGTCATTGAGTGGACCTGGGTCTTAGCATTGAGATGGAGATCTCTGGGAGTCATTACGCCATTTGATATTATGTGGGGCCAGGAGGTCCCTGGTGGACCAATGTTCTGAATTTGGCTCTCCTACCTCAAAGGCTCAGGCCTGACACACAGCCAGAGTTCCAGGATCTGTTCTTTAGGAATTCTGGGGTATTTTGTTCTTTGTTTTCTTTCTTTCAGGTATTTTTTTTTTTCTTACTTATTTTCAGTGAATTTTCCAAAATGAAGCAATAGGCAGGTGAATGGTCTCCAATTCAAAGCTAGACATTTGTCAAGCTCTTGCTAGTTCTTGTTTTCCTGGTTTCCCTGGAGGGAGAACCAGGAGGTGGTGCCGGGCTCCATTCCTACTGCTTCCCCATGTGGACCAGTGCACACACGTCCTCTCACTGTCTCTGCTTTTGGAGGGGTAGCCTGTGAACACACGTCCCTGTCTGGGGCATGTAGGGCTGTGGTGAAGACCATCTGTGTATTTCTCACTCTGTCCCGTCTGTCCCAGATCTGCTGCTTCACCCTCTTCTGACAGCCTCAAATGCTTCCCTTCCAGTTATGAAGGGATCTTTATAGTCCTTTCTGGTGTCCAAGGTCTTCTGCTAGTTTTCAGCCAGTGTTCTGTGAGAACTGTTACATCTATAGATGTATTCCTGATACATCTGTGGAGAGGCATGAGCTCCACATCCACCCACTCCTCCATCATCTTGAATATCTCCTGGATTATTTTATTTTGGTATATTTAGAATGCCAAACACAAAAAGAGAAAAAAAGAAACTATACCTACGTTTCAAATTATTTAACTAGTATATGTTTTCTAGAAGTTCAAAAGTCACCTATATGAAAAAACTCATTTTCAAGTATTCATAAAGTTAAACACTAAGTAGAGGATTTCTGATTTTAAGAATCTGATCATAAATGATTGACAGAAATTATAAACCTGGCACAAAGCTAGTATTGTTATGATATTGTGATTTATGATAAAGAAATCTATATTTCATCTTTATACCAGTTCCTGACTGAGAACTTCTAAAACCTTTGGAATTTCCTAAGTGATAAGAGCAATAAATGTGTCTCTTATTATTCACAAGACCCTTTCAACCACACCTGACTTTATATTAAAGAAGTGACTTTTGGAAAGTCCCTAAATGTTGGACTGGCTGCCAGGAGAACCATATGATTAGAGGGTTGTAACTTTCAATTCAAACTCCACTGCCCCTTTACCCACAGGGAAAAGGAGCTGGAGATTGACTTAATAACAAAATACCAATGATTTAATCAATCATGCCAATTTAATGAAGGCTCCATAAAAGCCAAAAGGGCAGGGTTCAGAGACTTCTGGGTTAGTGAACACATGGAGAGGCTAAGAGAGTGGCAGCAATTTACCAGGAAGTCAAGCCCTCCAGTTTCAGGAATCTGTCATGCATACTGGGTTCTTTCTTAATCCCTGGTGAGAATAATGACAAACAGAACATGCACTGAATTCAAGGTTCTTTCCATTTCAGTTGTCAGATTCCAAACTAGATACAAATGAATTGCAAAGATGACCAAATGAGAGACCTGTTATTTAAAACTTCATAATTTAAGAAGAATTTAAAACTTAAAAATGTAAAACTTCTACAATTTTCAAAAGCAAAAGCAATTACAGGAAAATAAAATTTATTCAGAGGGATTGTTCATGTTAACAAGTGTATTCATGTGGTTTATCCAAGTTTAACCACCAAAGACTTTAAGAGCTGGCACACCTGAATAACATTGGTGATGATTTTTTTCATTATATCAAAGCCTGAGCTAAAAAAAAAAAAAAAAAGTATCAACTAATGATGACAGCAGAGAGTGGCAGGGCTAAGGACCTAATACTCATTTCCCAGGGGCTGATGAGGAGTAATTAAATGTGGTTCCAAAACTAAATGAGGGAGGTCAGAGACTCTTTCCAACCTTACCTGATGGCTTCTACTCAAAGCTAGGAAGTATCAAGAAAAGTTCTGGGTGGTGACAGTACAAAAAGGAACTTGAGGAGAAGGAAAGAAAAAGTAGCACTCCTTATTTAATGTGTGGGAAAGATGATATGGGAAAATTCCTGAATTTCTCATCAAAGGCCAATTTCAGAGGGCAGCATAGGGAGTACAATATATACTTCCACCAAGAGTAATGGAGGACAGTGGTGAAAAGACCTATAATTGGGAAGGTAGGCATAATTTAAGACTTAAAAAAAAAAGAAAAGATAAAAGAAACCAGGGGTACAGAGAGGAACCTTCATACACCCAACAATAGTCCCACAGGTTGTGACCTGAAATTTTAACATCTAAAAAACCACCCAACCTGGAGAGGAAAAGAGGCAGGGGATGCAGGAGGAGGTGATGGGAGAAAACACAGAGACCCCAGACCATATAATCAGCAACAAAGTGATTGTGTGATGTCTCTTTTCTCAGTTGAGTTAGATATGACCTACTGGTTCTAATGGAAATCAATTTAAATCTATTTTCTTAATCCAAAAGTTCAACTAAATGGATTAATGGTTACACTTGACAGGATTACATGTTATAGCACAATTTATATATTTCAAATGAACAAAAAGTTAGTATCACTTATAGGATCTTAAGATAAATTGCTTTGAATGTGAGTTTCCTTTCTACAACTTTAAGGTCTACAAGACATATCTAGAAGATTTACTGCTGTGAAATGAAATCAGTTTAAATAGAATAGAGGGGGAGGGGTGCTTGTGTAGCTGAGGGAGTTTCATATGTTCTTTCAACATTCTTAGGTGCCAAAGCTCTTATAGGACAACTTTGATGCTATAGGAATTCTGCCATTTTGCTAGCAGATATGGCTCTTGAGTTCATCACTCCATTAGAACTATTAACTCCATTCATATTATTGTTATAAATCTCACAAAGGGAAGGTGCTTCTGAGTATTTAGGTCCACATTCTATTTTATGCTGAATATTCAGTTTTCATAAATTTTTCTTGGAGGCCGAATTAGCATCCCTGTCCATTTTGTGTCATGTGTGTCATCTTCTAGACCCCAGCTAACTGTGCCATCTCCTACTGTTTTCTGGTATTCTTTGAATTCTTCCAACATGAGGGGCTTCTATTCTTGAACTTGTAGGGGCTGCCATCTTGCATCACTGTTCTCAAAGTCCAGCCAATCTATTTGTTTCTAGTGTATAAACTTAATAATGAGTTTGTGACCACCCAAAACACTTAGTTTAACCCATTCCACAACTTGGATGGTACTCCTAAGATTAGCCATGTCACATTTAGATGCCAGTGGTCACAAAATAACGTAACTGATATGCAGTTTTAGCAGTCGGTAAGAGGTTTTTTGGTTTCTTAATCTTTTTAAAAATTTCCTGAAGGAGAATGGTGTGGGAGTCAAGTAGTGAAGTACTGGATAAACATTTGTTCTGGAATCAGATGGACTTTGACTCAAATAATGTTTTCTCCAACTGCATCACTTATAATCCAAATATGTGACATATGATCTTCAGTTTCCTTACCTACAAGCTAAAATCCAGCTTGCATAAGTTTTGTCTATTGTTTAAAAAGATAACTACAAAAATATAATGCACTAGGTTAGAATCACGACAGCAAATAAAGTTAGAAAATTAAAATGATGGCAAAGGTTGGAAAGGGGACTTAAGTAACAACAAATGCTTTTGATTTCCTGCTACATAGGTTATATACATACATGGTCTATAGTTGACCATAGTGGCTAACTGCTCGTGGCCCTAATGAGAGCTTTAAGGACATCCTAGACATATAATAAACTAGGAGAAATTGTGGGAAAATGAGAGATTCTTAAATAAATATTTAGAATCTCCATTTATGCTTGACCCTTTAGACATGTCTTAGAACTGTATTTTATCAAATGTGATCAGGTTCTGTGATTTGAATTTCCATAGGACTTCTTTCTGTACATGGCAAAGGCTTTTCAGAATTAAAGTTCTTGTAGACCAGGTAAAAGGAATCTTCCTTCTTTCAATAACCATTATTGTCCTCTATTACCCATAATAATTCATTATTTTGCTATTTGATAGAGGCAAAGGCAAAGTCACATCAGAGCCTGTCTTCTTTAAGGCTTCATATCCTTCCCCTAGCCTCCAGCTGTTTGACACAAAGTGTGAAGTTCAATAAACAACAATTTAGAAAAAATATTCTATGCATCTTTTGCCAAGTTTCCACATTATATCTCAATAACTGACTGTCAAGAAAATGTCAAACAATAAACAGACATCTTCTTCAGAGGTGAAAATTGCCAAGGGTCCCTTTATTCACCTCCTTTAACATAATAAGTCTTGCATAGATTTCTTTCTCTCTCCCACAGAGGAGATTTTGTACTTTGTCCAGGAAGTTTAAGAGAATGATTATTTTCCCATGAAATGAGTCATTAAAAGGCACATAGCCATACTTAACTACATAAGTTTCAGCACTAGATTGACTACGATGAGGAATTTTACAAAGTTTTTCTGAAGATTATTTGTAGCCATAGGAAAAGAACATTAACACTGCTAAGTGTGTTGTATATATGAGGAAAACTTAGTTCTTGCTAGTAAAACAGCAAATGTTCATGTTATTAAATGTATTGTACTTAAACTCCCTCATATATCACATTTTAAGTCCCCACTGAAAATTTTGTATGGTCAATATTAAATGTTCACACATTCAAATGAATACTAACATTATTTTCTCTGATTACAACTGAACTCTTTTTCCAAAAGAAATTATATAAACCCATGTTCCCCAATAAAAATTATTGTAGTGGGAATGTAAACGTGATAAGTAATATCCTGTATACTTTAAACTGCCTATACTGCCACATTTTCCAGGATCCCTGGAAATTAAAATAAGTACATTTTCATATGTATATATTGGATTTTGGCCCAAGATAACAATCATTTACTTCATTTATATTCTTTCATATCCTGTGACCTTGATTTCAGCATGGATCTCTCACTCTTAACTTTCTACTCTGTTTAGCCATACTCTAAATTTAAAGCCTAAATTTAGGTTATAATCAAGAATAGGAGTTAAACAATAGTTCCTACTTGGAGAGAGTAAAATGGGAACAGGGACTCTGGATTACTTACTTCTTTGTTTTTTCATTAAAAAAAATTGAAGTATAAATATCATGGAGTAAAGCCCCATGAATCATCACAAAATGAAAAAAACTCAGGAGACTATCATCAAGGTCAAGAAATACAATGTGACTTGTACTAAAGAAGATATCTCTTGTCCCTTCCCAACCACTGTCTCAGTTCTCTGCACTAAAGGTAACCAATATCATTCTGTAATGCCAAGGAATAGTTTTGAACCTTTTATAAGTACAATCATACGGCTTGTGTGTGTGTGTGTGTGTGTGTGTGTGTGTGTTTGCGGTATGCGGGCCTCTCACCACTGTGGCCTCTTCCGTTGCGGAGCACAGGCTCCAGATGTGCAGGCTCAGTGGCCATGGCTCACGGGCCCAGCCGCTCTGCGGCATGTGGGATCTTCCCAGACCGGGGCACGAACCTGTGTCCCCTGCATCGGCAGGCGGACTTTCAAACACTGCGCCACTAGTGAAGCCTGTGTGTGTGTTTTAAGACAATTCTTTGAGTAGTTTTAGATGCATAGTAAAACTGAAAGGAAGGTACAGATATTTCCCATATACATTCTGAACTTACATATAAATAGCCTTCTCCAACATCCTCCACCAGAGTGGTACATGTGTTACAGCTAATGAACCTATATCAACACATCGTCATCACCTGGAGTCCATAGTTTACAGTTTACTCTTGATGTAGTACACTCTATAAGTACAGACAAATTTATGACATCCAACCCCTGGCAACTACAGATCTTTTTACCGTCTCCTCAGTTTTGCCTTTTCCAGCATATCATGTAATTGAAATCATACATTATGTAACATTTTCAGATTGGCTTTTTCACTTAGTAATATACATTTAAGTTTTCTTCATGTTTTTCCATGGCTTAATAGCTCATTTCTTTTGAGTGCTGAATAATTTTCCATTGTCTGGATGTAACACAGTTTATTTTTCATTCATGTACTGAAGGACATCTTCGCTGTTCCAAGTTTAGGCAATTATGAATAAAGCTTCTATAAACATCCAGGTGCAGGTTTTCGTGTAGACATGTTTTCAGCTTCTTTGGGTAAATACAAAAGAGTGTGATTGCTAGATCATTTGGTAAGAATGTGTTTAGTTTTTTAAGAAATCAGAAACTGTCTTCCAAAGTGGCTGTGCCAGTTTGCATTTCCCCCAGCAATGTAAGAGAGTTCCTATTGCTCCACATCTTCACCAGCATTTAATGCTGTCACTGTTCCAGATTTTGGCCATTCTAATATGTATGCAGTCGTGTCTCAGTGTTGTTTTAATTTGCCTTTTCCTGATGACATATCACGTGGAACATCTTTTCAAATGCATTTTTGCTACCTGCAGATCTTCCTTGGTGAGATGTCTGTTAAGATCTTTGGCTCATTTCTTAACTGGATTTTCTCATAATTAAGTTCTTGTATTTTTTGGATAACAGTCTTTAGCAGATGTATCTTTTGCAATATTTTCTTCTAGTCTGTGTCTTGTGTTCTTATTCTCTTGACATTGTATTTTGTAAAGCAGAGATTTTAATGAAGTTCAGCTTATCGAGTTTGTTCTCTCGTGGACTGTGCCTTTACTCTTATATCTAAAAAGTCATAGCCACAGTCAAGGTCATCTAGATTTTCTTTTATGTTATATTCTAGGGGTTTTAAAGTTGTGACTTTTACATTTAGGTCTATGAGCTATTTTGAAGTACTTTTGGTGAAGAGTGTAAGGTCTGTGTCTAGATTCATTTTTTTTGCATGTGGATATACAGTTGTCCCCCCAAAAATTGTTGAGAATCTCATCTTTGTTCCATTGTATTGCCTTTGCTCCTTTGCCAAAGATCTGATGACTAAATGAATATTGGTCTATTTCTGAGCTTTCTATTCAGCTACATTGATCTATTTTTTCCTCAATACCACACTGTCTTGATTACTGTAGCTTCATAGTAAGTCTTAAAGTTGAGTAGTGTAAATCCTCCAACTTTGTTCTTCTCCTTCTGTGTTGTGTTGGCTATTCTGGTTCTTTTGCCTCTCCAAATAAATTTTAGAATCGGTTTGTCTGTATTCACAAAATAACTTGTTAGGATTATTATTAGTATTTTATTGAATCAATAAATCAATTTGGGAAGAAATTACATCTTGACAATATTGTCTTTCTATCCATGAACATGAAATATTCCTCCAGTTATTTAGTTATTTGATTTCATTCATCAGTGTTTTGTAGTTTTCCTCATATAGACCTTGTACATATTTTGTTAGATTTATACCCAAGTACAGTATTTCATTTTTGGGGGGTGATAATGTAAATGTCATTTCATTTTAAATTTCAAATTCTACGTGTTTATTGCTAGTATATAGAAAAGCAATTTGACTTTTCTATGTTAACCTTGTATCCTGAAATCTTGCTACAATCACTTATTAGTCCCAGATTTTTCTTTTTCTTTTTTTTTTTGGCAATACACAGGTCTCTCACTGTTGTGGCCTCTCCCATTGCAGAGCACAGGCTCCGGACGCACAGGCCCAGTGGCCATGGTTCACAGGCCCAGATGCTCCACTGCATGTGGGATCTTCCCAGACCGGGGCATGAACCTGTGTCCCCTGCATCAGCAGGTGGACTCTCAACCACTGTGCCACCAGGGAAGCCCCCCAGGATATTTTTTTGGTAATACTTTCAGATTTCCTGCATAGATGATTATTTCATCTATATTTAAAAAGGCAGTTTTACTTCTGCTTTCCCAATCTGTATACCTTTTATTTCTTTTTCATGTCTTATTACATTAGCTAGAACTTCCAACACAATGTTGAAAAGGAATGGTGAGAGGCGACACCCTTGCCTTGTTCCTGATTTTAGTGGGAAAGCTTCAAGTTTCTCACCATTAAGTATGATGTTAGCTATAGGTCTTTTTGTGGATATTCATTATCAACTTAAGGAAGTTCCCCTCTATTCCAAGTTTATTGAGAGTTTTTATTATGAATGGGTACGTTTTCTTCACCTATTGATAATATAGTTTTTCTTTATAGCCTATTGATGATGATAGATTACATTAATTGATTTTCAAATGTTAAATGAGTCTTGCTTACCTGGGACAAATCCCACTTTGTCATCATGTAAAATTCTCTTCATACATTGTTGGATTTGATTTGCTACTATTTTGTTGAGGATTTTTGCATCAATATTCATATTCATAAGAGATATTGGTCTAAAGTTTCTTTTCTTGTAATGTCTTTGTGTGATTTTGGTATTAGGTCATGCTGGCCTCACAGAATGAATTAGGAAGTCCTATAAAGGTAATAAATGTGTCCTTCTTTCTCTATAAGAGACTCTAGAGAACTGATATAATTTCTTCTTTAAATGTTTTGTAGACTTTACCAGTGAACCTGTCTGGGCCTAGTCTTTTCTGTTTTGGAAGGTTGTCAGTTATTGATTCAATTTGTTTAACAGATATAGTCCTACTCATATCATCTATTTCTTCCAGTGTGAGTTTTGGCAAATTGTATCTTCTAGTAATTGGTCCATTTCATCTAGGTCATCAAATTTTGTGGGCATAGAGTTTTTCTTAGTATGTCCTTATTAACCTTTTAATTTCCATGGGATTTGTAGTGATTTTCTCTGATTTCCAGTGTTAGTAATCTTTGTCCTCTATCTTTTCTTCTTAGTTAACTTGGCTAGAGAATTATAGATTCTATTGATCTTTTCAAAGACCCAGGTTTTGGTTTCACTGATTTTTTTTTTTTTCTAATGGTTTCCTATTTTCAATTTCATTGATTTCTGCTCTACTTATTATTTCCTTTCTTCTGCTTCTTTTGGATTTAATATGCTTTTCTTTTTCTAGTTTCATGTGGTACAAATTTAGATTATTGATTTTAGATCTTTCTTCTTTTCTAATATATGTGATTGTTGCTATAAATTTCCCTTTAAACATTGTTTTTATGCTACATCCCACAAATTTCAACAAGTTGTATTTTCATTTTAATTTAGCTCAAAATATCTTTTGATTTCTCTATACATAGCAGTAAAATAATCTTTGTAAAATATGAAAATTTAATCCTATCATTTCCCTCCTTTAAACTCTTCAGTGGCTCCAAAGATAAAGTCCAAAATCCTATCATGTCTTGCAAGACATATGGTATGATCTCTTCCAAAAACTCCTTATTGAAGTTCTTTACACAAAATATACTATGGTTATAATAATACACAACATAAACCGAACTACAGATCGTCACTTTTCTTGATTTATTCATCCACCTGACAAATACAGAATGCTAACCACATTAGAATATGGTAGTTCCATATGTATTTTCTCACTTAATCTTCAGAAAATTATTGGAAATACGTTCTATTCTTACATTTTTACATATGGTAAAGAGTGAAGCTCAGAGAAACTAAGAAATTCACTTAAAGTCAAACAACTATGAAATAATGGAATTAGAAATAAAATTTGCAAATTGTTCTTCAAAACTCATTCTCCCATTTCTTCAAAGGCTTCTAAAGTTGTAGTATAATGAAAAAAGATAAGGCAAGCAGATTGAATAGGATCAGAATTTTTGAAAATTCTGGCCTTCCCTTCAGATTACCTTGCCCACAACAAACTATACCTTTCTTAAGCAATTCAAGCAGAGATTACACAACTAGGAAATCTACACTTGGTATTAAAATTTTGCCATGTTATATACATACATTTGACAATGATTTACTCTCTGTGGGCATTCTGCATTCTTACATAATATTGTTATCAACATTGTACATACACTAGAACATATATGTCCATACTCTTAGATAATCGATCAGAACAAGGGTTCTCTATCTTTAATAGACCTCATTATTCCCACTATTGGACAACAGAAAAATTTTAGCTGGACACATAACTGACCACCTGAGAATACATTTTCCAGCCTCACTTGTAACTTGTGTGGCCATGTCACTAAATTCTCAATCATGGTATATGAGCAGAACTAATATGTACACCTTCCATATGACTTGTTTAAAAGTAAATTGATTGCCTGGGATTTATTTCCCCTTCTTCCCATAAATCAGCATATGGATACTGCAGCAATCTAAATTTAACCATGAAGACAAAATCAAAACCCTAGGAAATCATACAGAAATATAGAATTAGCCTAGGTCACTAAATAGACCAGGCAGTACTTGAAAGGGAAATAAACTTATATATCTTTTACTTTGTTAAATAAAGTAGCTTAGTTTTTACCTTAACACATTTCCCAAAAGTCAAATTCAGGGCTATCTCATTATGTTTCAAGGAATCTCTATCATATTTAATGCACATTTGTTCACAAACTGTTTTGTTTAAATCATACTTCCCTAACCATACATTTTTAATATGTTCTTCACATAGTGGTACTCAATATATATTTGTTGATATATTTGTTTTCATGTTTATGAAATTAACATAGAAAGGAGTTTATCACCTAGTTAAATTCTCTAAGGACTCACAGTCTGAATAAATAGTTGAACATTAAACTGCTGGTTAGCAATGTCTAGAGCCTTGACACTTTGGCCCTTCTTCCTCTCTGTTTTCCAAAAGACAGACTGATTGTCTCATTTTTTCAATTCTTTGATTTATGGTGATTGATTCATCATTTAAAAATGCATGCCTAAGTAACAAAATTCAATGACAGGTTTCAGATCTGCAATTCTAGTAAAAATTTTAGTATGTAGGACTTCTCTTGTATTGGAGAGTCTGTGATAGTTTAAATTATCTTAGGTAATTGTCAATTACAGAATCATGCTGACTTCTCAAAGTATTTCTTAATAAATTAGTTAATATATATATCAAAACATAATCATTAAATAAGCACTAATCCAATAGAAATATGAGGTTTCTATGTAATTTTATATTTTCCAGTAGCTACATTAAAAAGAAGTAAAAAAATAAAATATATTTACTTAACCCAATATATTCAAAAAATTATTATTTAAGCTTGTAATCAATATAAAAATTATTAAGGAAAATTTTAGGTTTTTTTTCCTATAAAGTTTTTAAAATATAGTGTCTATTTAACACTTATAGTACATCTCAATTTGTTTCTCTTTTTTTTTTTTTTTGCGGTACGTGAGCCTCTCACTGTTGTGGCCTCTCCCGTTGCGGGGCACAGGCTCCGGACGCGCAGGCTCAGTGGCCATGGCTCACGGGCCCAGCCACTCCACGGCATGTGGGATCTTCCCGGACTGGGGCACGAACCCGTGTCCCCTGCATCGGCAGGCAGACTCTCAAACACTGCGCCACCAGGGAAGCCCGTACATCTCAATTTGGACTAAATTTTTATCAAAAATATTAATGTGTATACAGAGTTCATAAAATTTACACATGAACAATTAGATTAACAAGCTCAAATGATTCCAATCATATTTTTAAATATTTTAGTTTTAAAATTAAAATAAATACAAAATAAAATTAAAAATCTAGTTCCTTAGTTCCACTAGCCTCTTTTCAAGTACTCAATAGTCACATGTGGCTAGAAACTATTATGTTGTATAGTGTGGAATTTTTTGTTGACCATTTTCATGGAGATTGAAAATGTTCATAACTTATTGGTAAGAAAGTGGTCATATTTTTTAAAAGGTATTTTGATATCACAGTTCAGGTATCTTGTTGTGCGAACATTACTACATAGGGAATATTTCAAAAAATAAGAACTTTTATTCATTCTTACTTAAGTTATTATTTAGCCTTACTTAAGGCTTTGGTCACTAAGATCCAACCACTAAGCCACAAACTATAGCCTGAAGATACTGATGGATTTCTAAGAATATTAAACTTGCTCTTAACTTGTCAAATTCTGATTAAATAGGTTTTGTATTTTTGCAAGGTCTATGGGTAGAGGATAGAAATTTCAATACTTCTTTTAATTTATTTTGTTTATCTAATATAATACAGTGGAAAATCATATATATAAGAAATTTCCAGAAGAGCAATAAGATAAAATTATAGCCAATGGAACTGTTGCTTCAGCAGAGATAGAATAATAGGGGTCAGATTTACCTTCATGACTGAACTAACTAAAAAAATGGACAGAATATATTAAGAAGAAACAAAACAAAACAAAACATTGAAGATACCAGCTATCAGGCAACAAAGGACAGTAATCCACAAGAGATGGGAAACAAAAGAGGTGAGCTTTATGAGTGCCCAGCTTTCCGGCTGGAGAGAGTTTCCTGTCTGTGGCTCAAGGAGGGGGACCTAGGGAACTAAATACTTTCTCTGAGATGAAGAAAATTGTTATTCGGGGAGGACAAGGAGCTAGAGTTTCCAGAGTAGGGTACCAGAGAGGAAAGAACTCTTCAGAGAAAGAACTTCAGAGACAGCAGAGAAAAGCTCTCATGTCTTAAGCTTTGTATACTGGTCAGCATATCTGTGAGAGGATAAATACCCAAACCCTGAATAAACAATGGAAAGGTTTAGAGCAAACAATCTTCTGAATTCTCACAGTGTGTGAGATGGCTGGTTATAACAGGCAGAATGGAAAACTTCTTAAGTGACAAAGGAACATTATGCAGAATAATCAGAATGGTTTTGCCGCAATAGTGGGACAAATTATACCTAGACTAAATGCTGTTCTGTCTTTGTATAACAAAGATTAAAAGCAAGCCTTGAAGGATCAAAAGTTTCTAAACAATTTAAATGTATTGCCAAACAAAGTTCAAAATGTTTGTAGGACTTCAAAAACACCCAGTACTCAACAAGGTGAAATTCTCAAAGTCTGGTAACATACACAACATTTCCAGGCATGAAAAGAAGCAGGAAAATAGAACACTTACTGAAGAGATAAATCAGTAGATGGAAACCCAAACACAGGTATTAAAATTAGCAGAAAAGGGCATTAAAGCAGTTATTATACTTGCATTCCATATATTCAGAAAGCTACCTGGAGACACAGATGATATAAAAGAGACCCAAGTTGAAATTTTAGAGTTGAAAACTACAGTGTCTGAGATACGAATAATATTTCAATAGAATTATTGAAATTTCTATCCTCTACCCATAGCAGTTACATAGCACCTGTCTTGTGACAAATACTTTACATGACAGCAGATTAGACATTGCAGAAGAAATAAAGAGAACTTGAAAACACAGCAACAAAAACTATTTATAATAAAATATACAGAGAAAAGGGAATGAATAAATGAAAAATGTAAGTTTTGAGACAACTTTAAATGTCTGAATATATGTGTAATTATATTTCATAAAGGAGAGTGGGTGGGTCAGAAAATTATTTGAAGAAGAATACCTGATTTTTTCCAAATTTGATGAACACTATAAATCACATATTAAAGAAGCTCAATAAACCCTAGTACATTAAGGTACAGAATAATCAAAATGCCAATAACAAAAAGAAAGTCATAAAAATAGCCAGAGAAAAAGACATTTTGTACAAAGGAACAAAAATAACAATGACAGATTTCTCTTCAGAAAATGATAACCCAAAGATAGCAGAGCAGCCTCTTTAAAGTACTGAACAAAAATTACTATTACTCTACATTTTGATACCCAGCAATAATATCTTTCAAAAACTAAAGCAAAATGAAGAGTTTTTATGCATACAACGTCTGAAATAATTTATCACCAGCAGACCAACGCTACAAGAAATTCTAAAGGAAGTCCATCAAGAAGATGGAAGAGGATACCATGGAGATACCACCTGAACTGACAAAACTTTAGAATGATAACTATAAAGATAAGCATAAAAGTTTTTTTATTAGCATTTATAATATCTTTAAAGAATTATTGGTTATTTAAAGCAAAAATAATTACAATGTATCATGTGTTTTTTAACATATGAAAAAGTAAACTGCATGACAATAATAACAAAATTCGGGAGGAAGAAATAGAAGTATACTATCATAGAACTCTTATACTATATATTAAATTTTATAATATAACTTGAAAGTATGTTATGGCAGGTTTAAGTTGTAAACCCACTGAAATACCATAAGAAAGAGTTATGGCTTATAAACCAGCATAGTAGATAAAAGGGATTCATAAAAATACTCAATCACAAAGAAGGTATACAAAAAGGAAAAAAAAAAAAAAAAAACAGATAATTAGTAAAAAAGAAGAGCAATATGGTAGATTTAAACTCAACCATATCAATAATTATATTAAGGTAACTGGTCTAAACAGCTCCAATTAAAAGACAGATTTTAAGACTGGATTAAAAAAACAAGATTTTTTAAAAACCCACTTTAAATAAAATGAACTATACTTCACAGGAAATGAGTTGGGCTTCCCTTTATGAGAAAAAATAATATTACCTAAGAGTTACATAGCATTTGTCTTATGCCAAATATAGTATATATTAATGTTTATGATATTCTTATGAGGTAGACACAGTCATTATGCCCTCCCCCCTCTTTATTTTTAGATTAGGAAACTGAGGAATAGAGAAATGAGCCAAATTTTTAGGCTGTACAACACTGGTCTGATATGGTCAACCAGTGGGAAGACTGGGGCAGAGTGATGTAAAGGTTATTTATAATGGGAGTGTGGCATGGACAGAGAGACAAGGCTCTTTTAACTGCTTCTGTAAGTAAGAATAATTGAAGGGTAGGACAAAAATCCGAACAGAAGTTTTAGAAAACTTTCTCTGTGTAATTCTGATCAATCATTCCTCCTTCTCCCCAGAGTAGCTTATAAATATCTATACATTTCTGCAAGGATTTTAGCATCAGAATGGAGTGTCTTTGAATGTACATCAGACAACAGTTCTTCCATATGGGACACCTGTTAATTTGCGTTACACAAATACACTCTGAAAATACACTATATGGATCACCGTGTTGTATAAAACAGTGCTATGTAAAATGTGGTCTACAAATTAGTATCAGTCATCAATATTTTTTTAAACAAGTCAATAATGATGTCAGTCCAAAATTTGAAAGTAATTTAATTTTACAGTGTTGTACAAAGTATTGATCTTGCAACAAATTGGAAAAACAAAAGAAACTAAAACAAAGAAACAAACACCTGATTCTTTCCATCAGAGAGTTTGAAAAGCCATGGACTGAAACTTTCCTTTGATTATCAGATTTCCCCTTTTCATGGTTTTCTTTTGTAGAAGTGCAGAAGAACCCTAGGCATTTTTGTTGTTGAACGTTAAAAAGACATGTCTCTGTAGACATTACAGTCAAATGGCTAGGCTCTTTTCCCATTAGTGGTTAAGAATAAGGACTTTGGAATCAAGCAATCCCAAATTTCAATCTCATCTCCACCACATAGTAGATATGTGAACTTAAACATGTCACTGAATTATGATGTGTCTTTGTTCAAATAATAACTACCATACCACTATAAAGGTTATTTATTAAAATGAACTTTAAAATATGTGTAAAATGACAATGAAAACTCTTAAAATTCCATTAAACTCTGCATTGATGTACAAATGTAATCTATGTAGTTATATTGGTTTGATACATGTCTCTAGTGCCCCCTAGGGAATCTTGGTCATCTTTTCTCGTAGAAGATTCTTCACTGTTGATCCAATCTCTAGATGATACTTTAAGTATCAATTCTTCAGGATTTAGGGTTTTTTTTTTTTTTTTTTTTTTTTTTAGATAGTTATAAGGGTGGAAGAACTGGGACTCACAGCTACAATCTTCTTTTAGTTTTATCAAGCATCCTTTTCTTTCCCATGACATCTAAATATTTCAGGTCGGTGAAGGGACAGACACGAAAAAGTAGATAAGCCAGGTTCAAGTAAAGATTCATATTATATCTACAAGGACTTTTTTCTTACTCCACAAGACCATGCTTCTGAATCTAGACCTCACTGTCACACGCCATTTTTATTTATAAGGACCACTTTGAGGATGGAGGACATTCACTTAAGGCTTAAGTGATCAACCGAGATAGTGATGAGCTATGTGTATTAGTTTCCTATTATTATTAATTTTAAAACATCTTTATTGGAGTATAATTGCTCCACAATGGTGTGTTAGTTTCTGCTTTCTAACAAAGTGAATCAGCTCTACATATACATGCATCAAGATGTCTCCTCCCTCTCACATATCCCTCCCACCCTCCCTATTCCTCCCCTCTAGGTGGTCACAAAGCACTGAGCTGATCTCCCTGTTATATGCAGTGGCTTCCCACTAGCGATCTATTTTACATTTGGTAGTGTATATATGCCCATGCCTCTCTCTCACTTTGTCCGAGCTTACCTTTCCCCCTCCCCATGTCCTCATGTCCATTCTGTACCTCTGAGGTTTTATTGCTGTCCTGCCACTGGGTTCTTCAGAATCATATATATATATATATATATATATATATATATATATATATATATATATATATTCCATATATATGTGTTAGCGTATGGTATTTGTTTTTCTCTTTCTGACTTACTTCACTCTGTATGACACACTCTAGGTCCACCCACCTCACTACAAATAACTCAGTTGTATTTCTTTTTATGGCTAAGTAATGTTCCATTGTATATATGTGCCACATCTTCTCTATCCATTCATCTGATAATGGACACTAAGGTTGCTTCCATGTCCTGACTATTATAAATAGAGCTGCAATGAACATTGTGGTACATGAGTTTTTGAATTATGGTTTTCTCAGAGTATATGCCCAGTAGTGGGATTGCTGGGTCATATGGTAGTTCTATTTGTAGTTTTTTTAAGGAACCTCCATACTGTTCTCCATAGTGGTTGTACCAATTAACATTCCCACCAACAGTGCAGGAGGGTTCCCTTTTCTCCACACCCTCTCCAGAATTTATTGTTTGTAGATTTGTTTATGATGGCCATTCTGACTGGTGTGAGGTGATACTTCATTGTAGTTTTGATTTGCATTTCTCTAATATTACTGAAGTTAAGCATTCTTTCACGTGTTTATTGGCAATCTGTATATCTTCTTTGGAGAAATGCCTGTTTAGGTCTTCTGCCCATTTTTGGAATGGGTTGGGTTTTTTTTTTTTCTTTTTGATATTGAGCTGCATGAGCTGCTTGTAAATTTTGGAGATTAATCCTTTGTCAGTTGCTTCATTTGCAAATATTTTCTCTCATTCTGAGGGCTGTATTTTGATCTTGTTTTGGTTTCCTTTGCTGTGCAAAAGCTTTTAAGTTTCATTAGGTCCCATTTGTTTATTTTTGGTTTTATTTCCATTACTCTAGGAGGTGGGTCAAAAAGAATCTTGCTGTGATTTATGTCATGGAGTGTTCTGCCTATGTTTTCCTCTAAGAGGTTTAAAGTGTCTGGCCATACATTGAAGTCTTTAGTCCATTTTGAATTTATTATTGTGTATGTGTTAGGGAGTGTTCTTATTTCATTCTTTTACATGTAGCTGTCCAGTTTTCCCAGCACCACTTACTGAAGAGGCTGTCTTTTCTCCATTGTATACTCTTGCCTCCTTTATCAAAAATAAGTTGACCATATGTGCATGGGTTTATTTCTGGGCTTTCTATCCTGTTCCATTGATCTATATTTCTGTTTTTGTGCTAGTAACATACTGTCTTGATTTCTGTAGCTTTGTAGTATAGTGTGAAGTCTGGGAACCTGATTCTTCCAGCTCTATTTTTCTTTCTCAAGATTGCTTTGGCTATTTGGGGTCTTTTGTGTTTCCATACAAATTGTGAAGTTTTTGTTCTAGTTCTGTAAAAAATGTCAATAGTAATTTAATAGGGATTGCATTGAATTCGTAGATTGCTTTGGGTAGTATATTCATTTTCACAATGTTGATTCTTCCAATCCAAGGGCATGGTATATCTCTCCATCTTTTTGTATCCTCTTTAATTTATTTCATCAGTGTCTTACAGTTTTCTGTATAGAGGTCTTTTGTCTCCTTAGGTAGGTTTATGCCTAGTTATTTTACTCTTTTTGTTGCAATGGTAAATGGGAGTGTTTCCTTAATTTCTCTTTCAGATGTTTCATCATTAGTGTATAAAAATGCAAGAGATATCTGTGCGTTAATTTTGTATCCTGCTACTTTACCAAATTCATTGATTACCTCTAGTAGTTTTCTGGTAGCATCTTTAGCATTCTCTATGTACAGTAGTATGTCATCTGAAAACAGTGACAGACTTATTTCTTCTTTTCTGATTTAGGCTCCTTTTATTTCTTTTTCTTCTTTGATTGCTGTGGCTAAAACTTCCAAAACTATGTTGAATAAGAGTGGTGAGAGTGGACAACCTTGTCTTGCTCCTGATCTTAGAGGAAAAGTTTTCAATTTTTCACCATTGAGAACAATGTGGGAGGTGGGTTTGTCACATATGGCCTTTATTATGTTGAGGTAAGTTCCCTCTATGCCTATGTTCTGGAGGGTTTTTATCATAAATGGGCGCTGAATTTTGTCAAAAGCTTTTTCTGCATCTATTGAGATGATCATATGGTTTTTCTCCTTCAATTTCTTAATATGGTTTATCACATTGACAGATTTGAGTATACTGAAGAATCCTTGCATTCCTGGGATAAACCCCACTTGCTTATGATGTATTATCCTTTTAATGTGCTGTTGGATTCTGTTTGCTAGTATTGTGTTGAGGAGTTTTGCATCTATGTTCATCAGTGATATTGGCCTGTAGTTTTCTTTCTTTGTGACATCTTTGTCTGGTTCTGGTATCAGGGTGATGGTCACCTCATAGAATGAGTTTGGGAGTGTTGCTTCCTCTGATATATTTTGGAAGAGTCTGAGAAGAATAGGTGTTAGCTCTTCTTTAAATGTTTGATAGAATTCGCCTGTGAAGCCATCTGGTCCTGGGATTTTGTTTGTTGGAAGATATTTAATCACAGTTTCAATTTCAGTCCTTGTCATTGATCTGTTTATATTTCCTATTTCTTCCTAGTTCAGTCTCAGAAGGTTGTGATTTTCTAGGAATGTCCATTTCTTCCAGGTTGTCCATTTTATTGGTATATAGTTGCTTGTAGTAATCTCTCATGATCCTTTGTATTTCTGCAGTGTCAGTTGTTACTTCTCCTTTTTCATTTCTAATTCTACTGAGTTGAGTCTTCTCCCTTTTTTTCTTGAGTCTGGCTAATGTTCTATCAATTTTGTTTATCTTCTCAAAGAACCAGCTATTAGTTTTATGGATCTTTGCTTTCACTTCCTTCATTTCTTTTTCATTTATTTCTTTTTTTTTTTTTTTTTTTTAAACATCTTTATTGGGGTATAATTGCTTTACAATGGTGTGTTAGTTTCTGCTTTATAACAAAATGAATCAGCTATACATATACATATGTTCCCATATGTCTTCCCTCTTGCGTCTCCCTCCCTCCCACTCTCCCCATCCCACCCTTCCAGGCTGTCACAAAGCACCGAGCTAATATCCCTGTGCCTTGCGGCTGCTTCCCCCCAGCTATCTACCTTACTACGTTTGTTAGTGTGTATATGTCCATGACTCTCTCTCGCCCTGTCAAAACTCACCCCTCCCCCTCCCCATACCCTCAAGTCCGTTCTCCAGTAGGTCTGCGTCTTTATTCCTATCTTACCCCTAGGTTCCTCATGACATTGTTTTCCCTTAAATTCCATATATATGTGTTAGCATACGGTATTTGTCTTTTTCTTTCTGACTTACTTCACTCTGTATGACAGACTCTAGGTCTATCCATCTCATTACAAATAGCTCAATTTCATTTCTTTTTAAGGCTGAGTAATATTCCATTGTGTATATGTGCCACATCTTCTTTATCCATTCATCCGATGATGGGCGCTTAGGTTGTTTCCATGTCCTGGCTATTGTAAATAGAGCTGCAATGAACGTTTTGGTACATGACTCTTTTTGAATTTTGGTTTTCTCAGGGTATATGCCAAGTAGTGGGATTGCTGGGTCATATGGTAATTCTATTTGTAGTTTTTTAAGGAACCTCCATACTGTTCTCCACAGTGGCTGAACCAATTCACATTCCCACCAGCAGTGCAAGAGTGTCCCCTTTTCTCCACACCCTCTCCAGCATTTATTGTTTCTAGATTTTTTGATGATGGCCATTCTGACTGGTGTGAGATGATATCTCATTGTAGTTTTGATTTGCATTTCTCTAATGATTAATGATGTTGAGCATTCTTTCATGTGTTTGTTGGCATTCTGTATATCTTCTTTGGAGAAATGTCTATTTAGGTCTTCTGCCCATTTTTGGATGGGGTTGTTTGTTTTTTTGTTATTGAGCTGCATGAGCTGCTTGTAAATTTTGGAGATTAATCCTTTGTCAGTTGCTTCATTTGCAAATGTTTTCTCCCATTCTGAGGGTTGTCTTTTGGTCTTGGTTATGGTTTCCTTTGCTGTGCAAAAGCTTTGAAGTTTCATTAGGTCCCATTTGTTTATTTTTGTTTTTATTTCCATTACTCTAGGAGGTGGGTCAGAAAGGATCTTGCTGTGATTTATGTCATAGAGTGTTCTTCCTATGTTTTCTTCTAAGAGTTTGATAGTTTCTGGCCTTACATTTAGGTCTTTAATCCATTTTGAGCTTATTTTTGTGTATGGTGTTAGGGAGTGATCTAATCTCATACTTTTACATGTACCTGTCCAGTTTTCCCAGCACCATTTATTGAAGAGGCTGTCCTTTCTCCACTGTACATTCCTGCCTCCTTTATCAAAGATAAGGTGTCCATATGTGCGTGGGTTTATCTCTGGGCTTTCTATCCTCTTCCACTGATCTATCTTTCTGTTTTTGTGCCAGTACCATACTGTCTTGATTACTGTTGCTTTGTAATATAGTCTGAAGTCAGGGAGCCTTATTCCTCCAGCTCCTTTTTTCGTTCTCAAGATTGCTTTGGCTATTCGGGGTCTTTTGTGTTTCCATACAAATTGCGAAATTTTTTGTTCTAGTTCTGTGAAAAATGCCAGTGGTAGTTTGATAGGGATTGCATTGAATCTGTAGATTGCTTTGGGTAGTAGAGTCATTTTCACAATGTTGATTCTTCCCATCCAAGAACATGGTATATCTCTCCATCTATTTGTATCATCTTTAATTTCTTTCATCAGTGTCTTATAATTTTCTGCATACAGGTCTTTCGTATCCTTAGGTAGGTTTATTCCTAGATATTTTATTCTTTTTGTTGCAATGGTAAATGGGAGTGTTTTCTTGATTTCACTTTCAGATTTTTCATCATTAGTATATAGGAATGCCAGAGATTTCTGTGCATTAATTTTGTATCCTGCTACTTTACCAAATTCATTGATTAGCTCTAGTAGTTTTCTGGTAGCATCTTTAGGATTCTCTATGTATAGTATCATGTCATCTGCAAACAGTGACAGCTTTACTTCTTCTTTTCCGATTTGGATTCCTTTTATTTCCTTTTCTTCTCTGATTGCTGTGGCTAAAACTTCCAAAACTATGTTGAATAAGAGTGGTGAGAGTGGGCAACCTTGTCTTGTTCCTGATCTTAGTGGAAATGCTTTCAGTTTTTCACCATTGAGGATGATGTTTGCTGTGGGCTTGTCATATATGGCTTTTATTATGTTTAGGAAAGTTCCCTCTATGCCTACTTTCTGGAGGGTTTTTATCATAAATGGGTGTTGAATTTTGTCGAAAGCTTTCTCTGCATCTATTGAGATGATCATATGGTTTTTCTCCTTCAATTTGTTAATATGGTTTATCACATTGATAGATTTGCGTATATTGAAGAATCCTTGCATTCCTGGAATAAACCCCACTTGATCATGGTGTATGATCCTTTTAATGTGCTGTTGGATTCTGTTTGCTAGTATTTTGTTGAGGATTTTTGCATCTATGTTCATCAGTGATATTGGCCTGTAGTTTTCTTTCTTTGTGACATCCTTGTCTGGTTTTGGTATCAAGGTGATGGTGGCTTCGTAGAAGGAATTTGGGAGTGTTCCTCCCTCTGCTATATTTTGGAAGAGTTTGAGAAGGATAGGTGTTAGCTCTTCTCTAAACGTTTGATAGAATTCACCTGTGAAGCCATCTGGTCCTGGGCTTTTGTTTGTTGGAAGATTTTTAATCACAGTTTCAATTTCAGTGCTTGTGATTGGTCTGTTCATATTTTCTATTTCTTCCTGATTCAGTCTTGGCAGGTTGTGCACTTCTAAGAATTTGTCCATTTCTTCCAGATTGTCCATTTTATTGGCATAGAGTTGCTTGTAGTAATCTCTCATGATTTTTTTTATTTCTGCAGTGTCAGTTGTTATTTCTCCTTTCTCATTTCTAATTCTATTGATTTGAGTCTTCTCCCTTTTTTTCTTGATGAGTCTGGCTAGTGGTTTATCTATTTTGTTTCTCTTCTCAAAGAACCAGCTTTTAGTTTTATTGATCTTTGCTATCGTTTCCTTCGTTTCTTTTTCATTTATTTCTGATCTGATTTTTATGATTTCTTTCCTTCTGCTAGCTTTGGGGCTTTTTTGTTCTTCTTTCTCTAATTGCTTGAGGTGCAAGGTTAGGTTGTTTATTCGAGATGTTTCCTGCTTCTTAAGGTGGGCTTGTATTGCTATAAACTTCCCCCTTAGAACTGCTTTTGCTGCATCCCATAGGTTTTGGGTCGTTGTGTCTCCATTGTCATTTGTTTCTAGGTATTTTTTTATTTCCTCTTTGATTTCTTCAGTGATCACTTCATTATTAAGTAGTGTATTGTTTAGCCTCCATGTGTTTGTATTTTTTAAAGATCTTTTCCTGTAATTGATATCTAGTCTCATGGCGTTGTGGTCAGAAAAGATACTTGATACAATTTCAATTTTCTTAAATTTACCAAGGCTTGATTTGTGACCCAAGATATGATCTATCCTGGAGAATGTTCCATGAGCACTTGAGAAAAATGTGTATTCTGTTGTTTTTGGATGGAGTGTCCTATAAATATCAATTAAGTCCATCTTGTTTAATGTATCATTTAAAGCTTGTGTTTCCTTATTTATTTTCATTTTGGATGATCTGTCCATGGGTGAAAGTGGGGTGTTAAAGTCCCCTACTATGAATGTGTTACGGTCAATTTCCCCTTTTATGGCTGTTAGTATTTGCCTTACGTATTGAGGTGCTCCTATGTTGGGTGCATAAATATTTACAATTGTTATATCTTCTTCTTGGATCGATCCCTTGATCATTATGTAGTGTCCTTCTTTATCCCTTTTAATAGTCCTTATTTTAAAGTCTATTTTGTCTGATATGAGAATTGCTACTCCAGCTTTCTTTTGGTTTCCATTTGCATGGAATATCTTTTTCCATCCCCTTACTTTCAGTCTGTATGTGTCTCTAGTTCTGAAGTGGGTCTCTTGTAGACAGCATATATAAGGGTCTTGTTTTTGTATCCATTCAGCCAATCTGTGTCTTTTGGTGGGAGCATTTAGTCCATTTACATTTAAGGTAATTATTGATATGTATGTTCCTATTTCCATTTTATATATTGTTTTGGGTTCGCTACTATAGGTCATTTCCTTCTCTTGTGTTTCGTGTCTAGAGAAGTTCCTTTAGCATTTGTTGTAAAGCTGGTTTGGTGGTGCTGAACTCTCTCAGCTTTTGCTTGTCTGTAAAGGTTTTAATTTCTCCATCAAATGTGAATGAGATCCTTGCTGGGTAGAGTAGTCTTGGTTTCAGGCTATTCTCCTTCATCACTTTCAGTATGTCCTGCCACTCCCTTCTGGCTTGTAGGGTTTCTGCTGAGAGATCAGCTGTTAACCTTATGGGGATTCCCTTGTGTGTTATTTGTTGTTTTTCCCTTGCTGCTTTTAATATGCTTTCTTTGTATTTAATTTTTGACAGTTTGATTAATATGTGTCTTGGCGTGTTTCTCCTTGTATTTATCCTGTATGGGACCCTCTGTGCTTCCTGGACTTGATTAACTATTTTCTTTCCCATATTAGGAAAGTTTTCAACTATAATCTCTTCAAATATTTTCTCAGTCCCTTTCTTTCTTTCTTCTTCTTCTGGAACCCCTATAATTCGAATGTTGGTGCGTTTCATGTTGTCCCAGAGGTCTCTGAGACTGTCCTCAGTTCTTTTCATTCTTTTTTCTTTATTCTGCTCTGCAGTAGTTATTTCCACTACTTTATCTTCCAGGTCACTTATCCGTTCTTCTGCCTCTGTTATTCTGCTATTGATCCTATCTAGAGTGATTTTAATTTCATTTATTGCATTGTTCATCGTTGCTTGTTTCATCTTTAGTTCTTGTAGGTCCTTGTTAACTGTTTCTTGCATTTTGTCCATTCTACTTCCAAGATTTCGGATCATCCTTACTATCATTATTCTGAATTCTTTTTCAGGTAGATTGCCTATTTCCTCTTCATTTGTTAGGTCTGGTGGGTTTTTATCTTGCTCCTTTATCTGCTGTGTGTTTTTCTGTCTTCTCATTTTGCTTATCTTACTGTGTTTGGGGTCTCCTTTTTGCAGGCTGCAGGTTCGTAGTTCCCGTTGTTTTTGATGTCTGTCTCCAGTGGCTAAGGTTGTTTCAGTGGGTTGTGTAGGCTTCCTGGTGGAGGGGACTAGTGCCTGTGTTGTGCTGGATGAGGCTGGATCTTGTCTCTCTAGTGGGCAGGTTCACGTCTGGTGGTGTGTTTTGGGGTGTCTGTGGCCTTATTATGGTTTTAGGCAGCCTCTCTGCTAATGGGTGGGGTTGTGTTCCTGTTTTGCTAGTTGTTTGGCATAGGTTGTCCAGCACTGTGGCTTGCTGGTCGTTGAGTGAAGCTGGGTGCTGGTGTTAAGATGGAGGTCTCTGGGATATTTCCACCGTTTAATATTATGTGGAGCTGGGAGGTCTCTTGTTGACCAGTGTCCTGAAGTTGGCTCTCCTACCTCAGAGGCAGAGCCCTGACTCCTGGCTGGAGCACCAAGAGCCTTTCATCCACACAGCTCAGAATAAAAGGGAGAAAAAGTAGGGAGAATTAGTAGAAGTATGAGTAAAGAAAGAAGGAAAGGAGGAAAGGAAGGAAGGAAGAAAGAAGCAAAGAAGGAAAGAAAGGAGGGAGGGAGGGAGGGAGGGAGGAAGGAAGGAAGGAGGGAAAGAAGGAAAAAAGACAGAAAGAAAGATGATACAGTAAAAATAAAATAAAGTATAATATAGTTATTGAATTAAAAATATTTAGAAAAAAAAAAAAAAAAGGGACGGATAGAACCTTAGGACAAATGTTGGAAGCAAAGCTATACAGAGAAAATCTTACACAGAAGCATACACATACACCTTCACAAAAAGAGGTAAAGGGGGAAAAATCATAAATCCTGCTCCCTGAGACCACCTCCTCAATTTGGGGTGATTCGTTGTCTAAAGGAGGGAAGGAAGGAAGGAAAGAAAGAAAGAACGAAGGTAAAGTATAATAAAGTTATTACAATTAAACTTAATTATTAAGAAAAAGAATTTTTTAAAAAAAGTCATGGACGGATAGAGCCCTAGGACAAATGGTGGAAGCAAGAGTATACAGACAGGATCTCACACAGAAGCATACACGTACACATTCACAAAAAGAGGAAAAGGGAAAAAAATCATAGAGCTCGCTCCTAAATTCCACCTCTTCAATTTGGGATCATTCCTTGTCTATTCAGGTATTCCACAGATGCAGGGTATATCAAGTTGATTGTGGAGCTTTAATCCGCTGCTTCTGTGGCTGCTGGGAGAGATTTCCCTTTCTCTTCTCTGTTCTCACAGCTCACAGGAGCTCAGCTTTGGATTTGGCCCTGCCTCTGCGTGTAGGTCGCTGGAGGGCGTCTGTTTTTTCGCTCAGACAGGACGGGGTTAAAGGAGCCGCTGATTCGGGGCCTCCGGCTCACTCAGGCCGGGGGTTGGGGGATGGGGGTAGGAGGGGCACTACGTGCGGGGCGGGCCTGCGGCTGCAGAGGCAGCGTGACGTTGCGGCAGAGGCCGGCGTGATGTTGCACCAGCCTGAGACCCGCCGTGCGTACTCCCGGGGAAGTTGTCCCTGGATCCCAGGAACCTGGCAGTGGCGGGCTGCACAGGCTCCGCGGAAGAGGGGTGTGGAGAGTGACCTGTGCTCGCACACAGGCCCCTTGGTGGCGGCAGCAGCAGCCTTAGCGTCTCCCGCCCGTCTCTGGGGTCCGCGGTTTTAGCCGCGGCTCGCGCCCGTCTCTGGGGTTTGCGCTTTCAGCCGCGGCTCGCGCCCGTCTCGGGGGCTCGCGCCCTCAGCCGCGGCTCGCGCCCGTCTCTGGGGTTCGCGCTTTTAGCCGCGGCTCGCGCCCGTCTCTGGAGTTCCTTTAAGCAGCGCTCTTAAACCCCTCTCCTCGCGCACCAGGAAACAAAGAGGGAAGAAAAAGTCTCTTGCCTCTTCGGCCGGTGCAGGCTTTTCCCCGAACTCCCTCCCGGCTAGTCGTGGTGCACTAACCCCTTCAGGCTATGTTCAAGCCGCCAACCCCAGTCCTCTCCCTGAGCTCCGTCCAAAACCAAAACCCGAGCCTCAGCTCGCAGCCCCGCCCGCCCCGGCGGGTGAGCAGACAAGCCACTCGGGCTGGTGAGTGCCGGTCAGCACCGATCGTCTGTGCAGGAATCTCCCCGCTTTGCCCTCCGCACCCGTCGCTGTGCACTACTCCGCGGTCCCGATACTCCCCCCTCTGCCTCCCGCAGTCTCCGCCCGCGGAGGGGCTTCCTAGTGTGTGGAAACTTTTCCTCCTTCACAGCTCCCTCCCACTGGTGCAGGTGCCGTCCTTATTCTTTTGTCTCTGTTTTTTCTTTTGCCCTACCCAGTTACGTGGGGAGTTTCTTGCCTTTTGGGAGGTCTGAGGTCTTCTGCCAGCCTTCAGTAGGAGTTCTGTAGGAGTTGCTCCACGTGTGGATGTATTTCTGGTGTATCCGTGGGGAGGAAGGCGATCTCCGCGTCTTACTCTTCCGCCATCTTCAAGGTCCCCCCCTTCCACATATCTTTTTCATTTATTTCTGATCTGATCTTTATGATTTCTTGCCTTCTGCTAACTTTGGGGGGAGGGGTTATTCTTCTTTCTCTATTTGCTTTAGGTGCAAGGTTAGGTTGTTTATTTGAGATGTTTCTTGTTTCTTGACATAGGATTGTTTTCATAAACTTATCTCTTAGAACTGCTTTTGCTACATCCCATAGGTTTTGGGCCGTCGTGTTTTCACTGTCATTTGTTGCTAGGTATTTTTTGATTTCCTCTTTGATTTCTTCAGTGATCTCTTGGTTATTAAGTAGTGTATTGTTTAGCCTCCATGTATTTGTATGCTTTAAAGATATTTTCCTGTAATTGATATATTGTCTCATAGTGTTGTGGTTCGAAAAGATACTTGATAGGATTTCAATTTTCTTAAATTTACCAAGGATTTCCCTTTCTCTTCTTTGTTCACACAGCTCCCGGGGTTCAGCTATGGATTTGGCCCTGCCTCTGCGTGTAGGTCACCTGAGGGCGTCTGTTCTTCACCCAGACAGGATGGGGTTAAAGTAGCAGCTGATTCGGGGGCTCTGGCTCACTCAGGCTGAGGGGAGGGAGGGGTATGGATGCGGGGTGAGCCTGTAGCAGCGGAGGCTGGAGAGACATTGCACCAGCCTGAGGTGTGCCATGCGTTCTCCCCGGGGAAGTTGTCCGTGGATCACAGGCCTGGCAGTGGCGGACTGCACAAGTTCCTGGGAGGGGAGGTGTGGACAGTGGCCTGTGCTCGCACACTGGCTTCTTGGTGGCGGCAGCAGCAATCTTAACATCTCATGCCCGTCTCTGGGGTCCGTGCTGATAGCCGTGACTTGAGCCCTTCTCTGGAGCTCATTTAGATGGTGCACTGAATCCCCTCTCCTCGCGCACCTGGAAACAATGGTCTCTTGCGTCTTCGGCAGGTCCAGACTTTCTCCTGGACTCCCTCCTGGTTAGCTGTGGCGCACTAGCCCCCTTCAGGCTGTGTTCACGCAGCCAACCCCAGTCCTCTCCCTGAGATCCTACCTCCGAAGCCTGAGCCTCAGCTCCCAGTCCCGTCCACCCCGGCAGGTGAGCAAACAAGCCTTTCGGGCTGGTGAGTGCCGGTCAGCACCGGTCCTCTGTGCGGGAATCTCTCTGCTTTGCCCTCTGCACCCCTGTTGCTATGCTCTCCTCCGCATCCCTGAAGCTCCCCACTCCACCACCCACAGTCTCTGCCCACGAAGGGGCTTCTAGTGTGTGGAAACCTTTCCTCCTTCACTGCTCCCTCCCACTGGTTCAGGTCATTTTCCTATTCTTTTGTCTCTTTTTTTTTTCTTTTGCTCTACCTGGGTATGTGGGGAGTTTCTTGCCTTTTGGGAGGTCTGAGGTCTTCTGCCAGTGTTCAGTAGGTGTTCTGTAGGAGTTGTTACACATGTAGATGTATTTCTGATGTATTTGTGGGGAGGAAAGTGATCTCCAAGTCTCACTCCACCATCTTGAAGGTCCGAGCCTGTTTCCTATTATTAATATAATAAATTACAACAAGCCTAGTGGCTTAAAACAAAACCAAGGTATTATATATGGAGGGCAAAGTAAGGGCTAAAATCTAGGTGTCAGAAAAGTTGAGTTCCTTCTGTGGGAACTCAGAAGAGAATCTGTTTCCAGCTTCCAGGGGTCAACTGCGATTCATATCTCAAGACCCTTTCTATGATTTGCAAAGCTTATCATTACAACCTCTGCTTCTATTGCCACACCCTGCCTTCTCTTCGACCTTTTCCCTTTACTCTTATAAGGACACTTGTGTCCTACATTAGCCTGCCAGAATAATAATCGTCCATCTCAAGACCCTTAGCCTAATCACACGTTCAAAATCCTTTTTGTCACGTAAGTTAACATGATGTGAGAACTCAAATTGCTACTCATTTTACATCTTGAATAAGTTGCTTAACTTCTCTGAGTAAGGTTCTTCTCCCTTATACTTGGGATATTAATATTTCATAGAATTTTGGGAACGATTAAAAATATATCTAAAGTGAAAGGCTAGAAGTAATCACTGAATAATTTCTTGTGGTTAGAAGGACAGTTGAGAGTGGTCTTAGTTGTATCCTCAGGACCTTTCTGCATTTGTTAGTGATTGTGTGCTGGAACCTAAAACATTCAGCCAGCAAGAGAAAATCTCTGCTATTAACTGCCAGCCCCTCATGCTTCATCTTCTCTTCCTCATTTTCAACACATTTGCCAATCAAGAATTTATATCTTCTATTTAAGTCCTTTGAGGTACAGTAATCAAGCACAGCCTGTGTGGTCTGAATAGATTTCTTATTTTATGTACATTCTTATACTAGTTGCTGTAACTAGGTTGTATATTATATATTTAAATAAAATAATGAATTATTTTATATGAGCACATTTTATCTCCATTTATCGAGTATAAGTGGCAAATTAAAGCAACAACTTTTATTAGTTTCTCAAAGGTGTGAGATAAAGGATATTTATATGAGTACGTGTGACACCAAATTGTATTTATATATCTCTAAAATCTACCGTCATTCATTTTCCACTGATTGAAAAAAAAAAGTCTTAGTTGACAGTTCTGCCAACACATGAATTAGTTCTCAGTTGCAGAGTTTTCACTAAGATTCTACTTACAAACTCTGTTTTATTGTTAGGTAGCCTGACAAGGATGTATCCATTTTCAAATGCTGAACAGCTTAGACAACAGTGAGAGATTTTTTTGTTTCTTTTTCATTTCATTTCACATCAATTGAGTTGGCTAAGTATAACAACATTTTCTTTTATGTTTTGGGTTTTTGTTGTTGTTTGTTTTTCTGCCAGTGTTTCACTGGGAATTGGATTGCAGTTTTCATCTTTTTTTCTGCCTGGGTGATACAATGAATAATATCTTCACTGACTTACAAAAAGAGAATGACAAGTGTTCTAGTGAATGCCCAACACATTTAGAGGCTCAATGTTGGTTTTAGGAATGAACATATAGATATATTTGTGGAACTAAGGAAGGAAAAATGCTTTTTAATTCCTTTCAATTATCTTTCCCATCATTTTTAGTGTCCACAAAATGTTCCATATAAGAATTAGTAATTTTCCAAATCTTTCTTTTGTCAATAGGTTGAAAAAAGAAAGGAAGATAAAAAATTTGGAATTATTACAGTATAATGGAAAAGGGTATTAGGACTGTTAATAAAACTACCAGTGTTCTTTCACATTGTGCATACATGAAAACATGGCATTTCTCTGTCCCTTGATTTCACATGTGGTCACGTAATTTGATTTTACCCATGAAATAGGAACAACAGTGATGAGTCATTTGTAGACAGTCTTAAGAGACAATGGATACTTCATAAGAACGTTTTATTTTTTCTCTAGTATAGTGCCTGGCAACATTCAAAATGCTGTAGCACCATTAAATTATGTGTCTAACTGACTTAAATGAGCAGGAAACACCTGATGACCCAAGATGGACAAACAGCAACAGTAGGAAATGATTCTTTGTTATTTCTAGCTAGAGATATAGAGTGATTTGTTACAGAAACAAAACCTAGCTCGGTCTAATTGACATCTACACCTACGTTTGAAGTTCTCTGTAATTTCCAGCTATTATCTCTTAAATATTATTACTCAATTTTAATTTAATTTAAAATATTAATGTTTTAAAATAATTATTTTATTTTCCAGAAACTGAGCTCACTCCAGGCAATATCTTAAGTATACTTTATATACATTGATTAACATATTTATGAAAAATTTTATAGATAGGTTTTGTTAGCCCTGCAATACATATGAGAAAATTGGAGTTCAAGAGGGTTTATGTAACTTGCATATCTTCTAATAGTCAGTAGTAGTAGCACAATTAAGTTTGAATCCAGATATGTGTAACTTCAAAATCTGGAGTCTTAATCATATTTATGTTCTATACCTGTTCTGAACTTACATTTTAACATCTGTAAAAATAAACACATAATTATTTTCTTATAGAGATTTTGTGAAAGTCAACTGGGACAACAATGAAGGTAAAGTCCCTGACACAGAATCAACTCAATAAATTATAACTTCCTCTTTTATCTTCCCTTAAAGAGAAGATCAGGTTTGATGTCAAAAATAATGTGAAAGAGAGAAAAGAACAAGATGTAACAAGTTGGCATTGGAGAATCATTTTTGACAAAACAACTTGGTTACTTTCCTGATTTTAATTATGTAAGCTCCACTTTTTTTGCATTTGGTAAAACACTGATTAAGATGATTACCATTTTTTAAAGTTCTACATAAAGAGGTAATTTTTCATATTATATTAACTAATATACTCTGTTCTCATACATATAACAAATACTATAAACATCTTTTGTATAAACACATATCCCCTATCTTGGATTTTAAAGGGGGAAATAAGGTTTAACATTGTACACCTGACACTTAATAATTCATTGGAAGAATGGGAAGAGGGAAGGAAAAGGGAACTGAATGATCAATATACAAATGTCTGCTCCTCCATCTTCTATGGATTAACAATCTACAAATTGTCCTCACTAAAATTCATCACAAAAATTCCTGAGTACCAGTACAAAACTAATACAAAACTCTTACACAAAACTCTAAAACAAAATGACCTAAGAGCTTTGGAAAAGAAAGCTGGAAATATTTGGAATGAACTCAGGAAAGTTATTTCTATCTAAACAGTAATTAAAATAAACTTCTACTCTTAGAAATAGAACCACTGGAATGGTTAAATGAACTGATGCATGTGTACCATGGAATGCTTCTTAGCAATAAAAATGAATGAACTATTGGTAATAAGCAACAACTTGGATGAATCTGTAGGGAATTATGCTGAGTAAAAAAGCCAGTCTTGGGCTTCCCTGGTGGCTCAGTGGTTGGGAGTCCTCCTGCCGATGTAGGGGACATGGGTTCGTGTCCCGGTCTGGGAAGATCCCACATGCCGTGGAGCAGCTGGGCCCATGAGCCATGGCCACTGGGCCTGCACGTCCGGAGCCTGTGCTCTGCAACGGGAGAGGCCACAGCAGTGAGAGACCCACGTACCGGAAAAAAAAAAAAAAAAAGCCAGTCTCAAAATGTTCCATACTATATATTTCACTTACATAAATTCTTAAAATGACATTTTAGAAATGGAGAACTGATTAATTCATTGCCGGGGTTGGGGTGAAGTGGGAGCAGAAAAGAAGGGGTATGATCATAAAAGGGTAACATAAAGGATACTTGTGGTGATAGAGCTGTTCTGTATCTTGACTATGGTGATAGATACACAAACAGACCCATGTTATAAAATTGTGTAGAACTAAGTAGACACACGAGAGTACAAATAAAACTAGGGAAAGCTGAATAAGATTAGTGGATTATATCAATGTCAATATCCTGGCTGTGATAGTTTGCAGGACGTTGCCCCTGGGGGAAACTGCATAAAGTATACACCAGACCTCTCTGCATTATTTTTTAAATAACTTTAATATTTATAAAGATTCAAAAATATTAACCTAAAATTATCTAATAAGAATTTCACTTAAAAAAGTAAGGCACCTGAACTTCCAAAGAACTGTGATGTAAATGCATTTGAACCAATTTGCTATTCAGATAACATATTCAACCTAATTGTGATGTCCACCATTTCTTGGCTAATTATTAGATTGAAAAATTCTTAAAGCATTATGATTGTTGTAGATCGAATTGTGTTGGGTCATCTCCAAAAACACATTGAAGTTTTAACCCCTGGTGTTGGCGAATGTGAAATTATTTGGAAATAGTTTTTTTACATATGTAATCAAGTTAAAATGAGGTCATCCTAGATTAGTGTGGGCCCTAATCTAGTGATTGGTGTCTTTATAAGAGGGAACTTTGTACTTTGACACAGATACACACAGAAATAATGTTATGTAACCATGGAGGAAAAGGTGGAGAAATGTGTCTAAAATTCAAGAAACTACAAGAAGTTAGGAAGAGACAAGGAACAACTCTTCTCTAGAGCCTTCACAGAGATCATGACACTGCCAATAATTTAATTTTGTACTTCTAACTCCAGAACTATAAAAAAATAAATTTTTGTTCTTTTAAGCCACTAAGTTAATAGTGCTTTGTTATGGCAGCCTTAGGAAACTAATACAATAGTATTCTTTTGAATGCAATATGCTTCAAAGCTTTTATGCCAATGTAAGTAAGCAAATTAAAACCACAATGGGGGGGGACCTTGAAGATGGCAGAAGAGTAAGACACAGAGATCGCCTTCTTCTCCACGGATACACCAGGTATACATCTACACGTGGAACAACTCCTACAGAACACCTACTGAAGGCTGGCAGAAGATCTCAGACGTCCCAAAAGGCAAGAAACTCCCCATGTACCTGGATAGAGAAAAAGAAAAAAAGAAAAAACAGAGACAAAAGAATAAGGATGGCACCTGCACCAGTGGGAGGGAGCTGTGAAGGAGGAAAAGTTTCCACACACTAGGAAGCCCCTTCATGGGCAGAGACTGCGGGAGGCAGAGGGGGGAGCTTCGGGACTGCGGAGGAGTGCACAGCGTTGGGTGCGGAGGGCAAAGCAGGGAGATTCCCGCACAGAGGATTGAGATAAAAATACACCAGACCTAACAAATGAAGAGGAAATAGGCAGTCTACCTGAAAAAGAATCCAGAATAATGATAGTAAGGATGATCTGAAATCTTGGAAATAGAATGGACAAAATGCAAGAAACAGTTAACAAGGACCTAGAAGAAATAAAGATGAAACAAGCAATGATGAACAACACAATAAATGAAATTAAAAGTACTCTAGATGGGATCAATAATAGAATAACTGAGGCAGAAGAACGGATAAGTGACCTGGAAGATAAAACAGTGGAAATAACTACTGCAGAGCAGAATAAAGAAAAAAGAATGAAAAGAACTGAGGACAGTCTCAGAGACCTCTGGGACAACATTAAACGCACCAACATTCAAATTATAAGGGTTCCAGAAGAAGAAGAGAAAAAGAAAGGGACTGAGAAAATAATTGAAGAGATTATAGTTGAAAACTTCCCTAATATGGGAAAGGAAATAGTTAATCAAGTCCAGGAAGCACAGAGAGTCCCATACAGGATAAATACAAGGAGAAATATGCCAAGACACATATTAATCAAACTGTCAAAAATTAAATACAAAGAAAGCATATTAAAAGCAGCAAGGGAAAAACAACAAATAACACGCAAGGGAATCCCCATAAGGTTAACAGCTGATCTCTCAGCAGAAACCCTACAAGCCAGAAGGGAATGGTAGGACATACTGAAAGTGATGAAGGAGAAAAACCTGCAACCAAGACTACTCTACCCAGCAAGGATCTCATTCAGATTTGATGGAGAAATTAAAACCTTTAGAGACAAGCAAAAGCTGAGAGAGTTCAGCACCACCAAACCAGCTTTACAACAAATGCTAAAGGAACTTCTCTAGACAAGATACACAAGAGAAGGAAAAGACCTGTAATAACGAACCCAAAACAATTTAGAAAATGGGAATAGGAACATACATATCGATAATTACCTTAAATGTAAATGGATTAAATGCTCCCACCAAAAGATACAGATTGGCTGAATGGATACAAAAACAAGACTCTTATATATGCTGTCTACAAGAGACCCACTTCAGAACTAGAGACACATACAGACTGAAAGTAAGGGGATAGAAAAAGATATTCCATGCAAATGGAAACCAAGAGAAAGCTGGAGTAGCAATTCTCATATCAGACAAAATAGACTTTAAAATAAGGACTATTAAAAGAGACAAAGAAGGACACTACATAATGATCAAGGGATCGATCCAAGAAGAAGATATAACAATTGTAAATATTTATGTACCCAACATAGGAGCACCTCAATACATAAGGTAAATACTAACAGCCATAAAAGGGGAGATCGACAGTAACACATTCTTGTAGGGGACTTTAACACCCCACTTTCACCCATGGACAGATCATCCAAAATGAAAATAAATAAGGAAACACAAGCTTTAAATGATACATTAAACAAGATGGACTTAATTGATATTTATAGGACACTCCATCCAAAAACAACAGAATACACATTTTTCTCAAGTGCTCATGGAAGATTCTCCAGGATAGATCATATCTTGGGTCACAAATCAAGCCATGGTAAATTTAAGAAAATTGATATTGTATCAAGTATCTTTTCCGACCACAACGCCAAGAGACTAGATATCAATTACAGGAAAAGATCTGTAAAAAACACAAACACATGGAGGCTAAACAATACACTACTTAATAATGAAGTGATCACTGAAGGAATCAAAGAGGAAATAAAAAAATACCTAGAAACAAATGACAATGGAGACACAACGACCCAAAACCTATGGGATGCAGCAAAAGCAGTTCTAAGGGGGAAGTTTATAGCAATACAAGCCCACCTTAAGAAGCAGGAAACATCTCGAATAAACAACCTAACCTTGCACCTCAAGCAATTGGAGAAAGAAGAACAAAAAAACCCCAAAGCTAGCAGAAGGAAATTTCATAAAAATCAGATCAGAAATAAATGAAAAAGAAATGAAGGAAACAATAGCAAAATCAATAAAACTAAAAGCTGGTTCTTTGAGAAGATAAACAAAATAGATAAACCACTAGCCAGACTCATCAAGAAAAAAAGGGAGAAGACTCATATCAAAAGAATTAGAAATGAAAAAGGAGAAGTAACAACTGACACTGCAGAAATAAAAAAAAATCATGAGAGATTACTACAAGCAACTCTATGCCAATAAAATGGACAATCTGGAAGAAATGGACAAATTCATAGAAATGCACAACCTGCCAAGACTGAATCAGGAAGAAATAGAAAATATGAACAGACCAATCACAAGCACTGAAATTGAAACTGTGATTAAAAATCTTCCAAAAATCAAAAGTTCAGGACCTGATGGCTTCACAGGTGAATTCTATCAAACGTTTAGAGAAGAGCTAACACCTATCCTTGTCAAACTCTTCCAAAATATAGCAGAGGGAGGAACGCTCCCAAATTCCTTCTACGAGGCCTCCATCACCTTGCTACCAAAACCAGACAAGGATGTCACAAAGAAAGAAAACTACAGGCCAATATCACTGATGAACATAGATGCAAAAATCCTCAACAAAATACTAGCAAACAGAATCCAACAGCATGTTAAAAGGATCATACACCATGATCAAGTGGGGTTTATTCCAGGAATGCAAGGATTCTTCAATATATGCAAATCTATCAATGTGATAAACCATGTTAACAAATTGAAGGAGAAAAACCATATATTCATCTCAATAGATGCAGAGAAAGCTTTCGACAAAATTCAACACCCATTTATGATAAAAACCCTGCAGTAAGTAGGCATAGAGGGAACTTTCCTCAACATAATAAAGGCCATATATGACAAGCCCACGGCAAACATCATCCTCAATGGTGAAAAACTGAAAGCATTTCCACTAAGATCAGGAACAAGACAAGGTTGCCCACTCTCACCACTCTTATTCAACATAGTTTTGGAAGTTTTAGCCACAGCAATCAGAGAAGAAAAGGAAATAAAAGGAATCCAAATTGGAAAAGAAGAAGTAAAGGTGTCACTGTTTGCAGATGACATGATACTATATATAGAGAATCCTAAAGATGCTACCAGAAAACTACTAGAGCTAATCAATGAATTTGGTAAAGTAGCAGGATACAAAATTAATGCACAGAAATCTCTGGCATTCCTATATACTAGTGATGAAAAATCTGAAAGTGAAATCAAGAAAACACTCCCATTTACCATTGCAACAAAAAGAATAAAATATCTAGGAATAAACCTACCTAAGGAGACAAAAGACCTGTATGCAGAAAATTATAAGACACTGATGAAAGAAATTAAAGATGATACAAATAGATGGAGAGATATACCATGTTCTTGGATGGGAAGAATCAACATTGTGAAAATGACTCTACTACCCAAAGCAATCTACAGATTCAATGCAATCCCTATCAAACTACCACTGGCATTTTTCACAGAACTAGAACAAAAATTTTCGCAATTTGTATGGAAACACAAAAGACCCCGAATAGCCAAAGCAATCTTGAGAACGAAAAAAGGAGCTGGAGGAATCAGGCTCCCTGACTTCAGACTATACTACAAAGCTACAGTAATCAAGACAGTATGGTACTGGTACAAAAACAGCAAGATAGATCAATGGAACAGGATAGAAAGCCCAGAGATAAACCCACACACATATGGACACCTTATCTTTGATAAAGGAGGCAGGAATGTACAGTGGAGAAAGGACAGCCTTTTCAATAAATGGTGCTGGGAAAACTGGACAGGTACATGTAAAAGTATGAGATTAGATCACTCCCTAACACCATACACAAAAATAAGCTCAAAATGGATTAAAGACCTAAATGTAAGGCCAGAAACTATCAAACTCTTAGAGGAAAACATAGGCAGAACACTCCATGACATAAATCACAGCAAGATCCTTTCTGACCCACCTCCTAGAGTAATGGAAAGAAAAACAAAAATAAACAAACGGGACCTAATGAAACTTCAAAGCTTTTGCACAGCAAAGGAAACCATAAACCAAACCAAAAGAAAACCCTCAGAATGGGAGAAAATATTTGCAAATGAAGCAACTGACAAAGGATTAATCTCCAAAATTTACAAGCAGCTCATGCAGCTCAATAACAAGAAAACAAACAACCCCATCCAAAAATGGGCAGAAGACCTAAATAGACATTTCTCCAAAGAAGATATACAGAATGCCAACAAACACATGAAAGAATGCTCAACATCATTAATCATTAGAGAAATGCAAATCAAAACTACAATGAGATATCATCTCACACCAGTCAGAATGGCCATCATCAAAAAATCTAGAAACAATAAATGCTGGAGAGGGTGTGGAGAAAAGGGGACACTCTTGCACTGCTGGTGGGAATGTGAATTGGTTCAGCCACTATGGAGAACAGTATGGAGGTTCCTTAAAAAACTACAAATAGAATTACCATATGACCCAGCAATCCCACTACTTGGCATATACCCTGAGAAAACCAAAATTCAAAAAGAGTCATGTACCAAAATGTTCATTGCAGCTCTATTTACAATAGCCCGGAGATGGAAACAACCTAAGTGCCCATCATCAGATGAATGGATAAAGAAGATGTGGCACATATATACAATGGAATATTACTCAGCCTTAAAAAGAAACGAAATTGAGCTATTTGTAATGAGATGGATAGACCTAGAGTCTGTCATACAGAGTGAAGTAAGTCAGAAAGAAAAACACATATATATGGAATTTAAGAAAAAAAAAATGTCATGAAGAACCTAGGGGTAAGACAGGAATAAAGACGCAGACCTACTGGAGAACGGACTTGAGGATATGCGTAGGGGGAAGGGTGAGCTTTGACAGGGCGAGAGAGTCATGGACATATACACACTAACAAACGTAGTAAGGTAGATAGCTAGTGGGAAGCAGCCGCATGGCACAGGGATATTAGCTCGGTGCTTTGTGACAGCCTGGAGGGGTGGGATAGGGAGAGTGGGAGGGAGGGAGATGCAAGAGGGAAGACATCTATACATATGTATATGTATAACTGATTCACTTTGTTATAAAGCAGAAACTAACACACACACACAAAAAAAATAATAATAATAAAGTGAAAAAAAAACACAATGAGTAATTAAGTTTTGAATTTCTCAGTTATTTTCTATTTATGACATGAAAGACTTGTTATTTCTCAAGTATAAGAAGTATAAGCCAGGAAACTGTTCTTAGTAATGCAAAACACTATTTCATGGACAAGGTGAACACTTTTTCTTTTCTTTTAATCAGTGTGTTTATTTTTATTTTCTGTTATTCTTATATGTACATATCATTAGGCCCTATATGTATAAAAGAGTAATTTGTACCAGCTATTACTTGCGGATCATGTTTTCATCCAGATTTACAGACATAGATATAAATATATGGATATCTGTTTAAAGTTTAAAAATGTTTTATTAACATTTTCTCTGAAACCAGTGCAAGGAAGCTTCATAGTACCCAAGTCAGTATCCAGCTTTTTCATTCCTTTTGGTCCAGTAAAAAGCACCAATCCTTAGAAGTAAACTTACTTAACATTAACTTCTCAATGTGTAACAAAATCTATTCATACTCAGAGATTTTTATCAAGCTTCATGTTTTGACACTTTCTCACATGAATAATCCATCTAGGAGCCCAACTTCACAAATAAAACTAGAGAGTTGGGCACAAGGCTGTATCATGAAAGAAACTCATTCATTCCCATAATGGAACTAGAAGGAGTTTGAATTCTCTTACTAAGCCACAACTGGGATGCAGTATGCTCCTCTATTATAATCTTTACCTAACAATGCACTAGAGACCTTAACTTGTCTATCAAGTTTTCCAATGTCTTTGGTCAAGAAGTTTCAGTCAAGAAGACTTAGGTTATAAAGTCATCACAAAAACAATTTAAAAAATTCACCACCACTCTCCCCTGGTTCTCTAGGCTGCCATTCCACCTGACTTTTCTGTGATGATTTGGGATTTATCACAGATTTCTAAATTTCACTCAACTTCTACATTCAATTTGGCCACCTAATCCTATTAATTCTATTCCTTTACTATCTCCTAATTCTATTTGTCTCATTTTAGCCCCATCTCCATAGCAACATTTTAGGCTTTTATTTTTCTCTTCTTTTTGCAGTGTTTTTTTTTTACTGTTTTCTCTAGCTTCAGTGTTATCAGTTCTAATTTCTGTTCCCCCAGTTATATTCTAAATACTCATTTCAGGGATATTTCTAAAATGTAGATATGATCATATCAGATGCATGTTAAAAATCCCTTAACAACTTCTTATAGCCTCACAGTCTATGGATAATGTATGAAAGCATTAGCAATGATATTCAAGACCTTTTATTGAACTAACTTCTCTAGGTTCTTCTCCCACAATTCTTGTTCTAATCATTCTATAGTTCAACCATCCTGACTTATGTAGTTTGCTAATAATGGTAATTGTACTTTTAATTTTATGATTATTTTTTTTCCAAAATATATTCTGGACAATAAAATATCCTAATACAATATTAGCTATTTCTTAAATAAAGGTTTTCAATGTCAAGCAATGTGGAATACAATAATTAAATAAAGTTAACTGTATTACATTACTGAAAAAGTTCTCAGGACCTAAAATGTACTACATATTGCTATTCCCTAAGAGAAATGAAATAACTTTTAATACAGAGACTTTTTGATCATAGAACCCATGTGTTCAGAGCATGTACTGACCTTATCCTACTTCATCCATTTCACCTATCTTTTCTTATTTCAAATCCTCAATAACCCCTTTTCTATTTTCTCAAAATACTATGATCAAATGTTTCTATCTCCATTACTTTTGTCACATACTCCTGCCTTGGCTATCTGTATACAGAAAAACTTATCTCTAAGAGTATAGCAAAATTGTGTTGGCTTAAGTTCAAGACAGTCTTTCTGAGTCCCCAGGGTTTATTTATACTGCCACTTTTCACAGTGCATTATTATAACTTCACTAGAATCAAAGTTGTTCAATATTCTGATTTCATTCTTTCTCATACAATGGTTTCCTGGGCATTAAATTTATCTAGGAAGAAAAAGTAATCAAATATAATTTGAGATAAAATGTTCACCTAAGGTCACAAAAATTAGAATTTATTCCTTTTTCTCTTTTCTGAAGAAATTCAGGTTACAAAGAGAAATATCTACTTATGAGGAACTGGGATTATTTGGTGTCACTCTGAATTATGTCGAAGAAGAAGGGGGATAATTAGCTAAACAGAAAAATTTGAGAATGTTTCCATTCTTTGTGTAATTCATTGTGCTAACTTTGAGTAAGTATGGACTCAGTTTAGAAATATTGAATGGTCATGGGAAAATTCCTAGCAATCTTTGCTAAATATCAAATACAAATAGTTCACTTTGAGAGACCAGGTGGGTCATCAGAATACAATTATTTTCTCCTTGCCCATGTGGCTTATTATCTTAGTTTTCGACCATCCATATTTTTACATGCCTTGGGCAAAGCTTTATTGAATTGACTAGAATAATTTAAGGACTTTTCATTTGGTTTGCTCACTGTTAATATTAGCTTGTCAATGATTTGAGATTACTTTGTTTTTTCCTCTTTAAAAATGTTTAGCAAGGAAAATAAAATGAACAGTTGTTTTACTTAGGAATATCTTATGGTTTTTTGGCGGTTTTATTCTTCAAGATACATACTATGTTGCCAAGCTATAGCTCTAGACAAATGAGATAATGATTTTCCTGACTTTTTTTCGTGTAAATAGTCAGTCATGACATTGCATTAATGTTATTTTCAAAGTTTCATTGCCTTTCACATGAAAAATGAGGGAAAGGGAATAATGTGATTGTTCAAACCTTTGAATCAATGCATATTCATTACAATGGATGATATGGCACTCAAATGCACTGGGTGCATTCATTTAAATATCCTTATATAATTTCCATGAGTAATCATTAACATAAATGCAGAAATGTACTGTTATGTCAAGACTTTTCCCATCTCAGATTCTTATGTTACCTGTAACCTATGGCAATTGTTAAGTTAGAATCTAAGTCAAAGTCTTGAAAAATTCAAGACATTGTGACATGGAAATTTTAAAAAATCTATGATCTTGAGTTGCTTTATATAATATGAACGACATATTCTGAGAAAGTAATTCATGGATGCATAACTACTTTCAGAATAGTTCATCATATACAAATATTGACACGGAAAACAATGATTATAAATTGCAGAGATAGCAAAAGGATAGAACTTTAAGTTAAGAAAGGGAAATCTTAATTCTATTGTGTAACAACGATACTAATTCACAATTAAGGGTAAGAAGTTCTCTCACATTTGTTCTGGAATATTTTTATTTGGACAGTTTAAAATCTGCCAAATTGCACAGAAGCCTACTCAAGAAGAGTTGGTCCCCTAACAAGCAGATGCCACATGGAAGATAAAATCCAAATCGCCAAAAGTAAACAGACTTGGTACCATAAAATATTTTTGGTTAATTATCTCAGTAGTATTTTATATGTATTGTCCATCTTGAAGCTACAATAATGTATCAGAATTGGAAGAAAATTGGTTATAGTTAAGCAGCTTTTCTGTGATTAGAAAGCTTCATTGACACATCTATAACCAATGCTTACTTTTTGAAAAAGAGAGCAGGAGATTATTTATTATTATAATACTCTAATTTAGAACATTTGTGTTCCAGACACAATAAACATGCCATCTATTCAGAAATCTGTAAGTGTGAACAACTGCACATTAAGTCATCATATTTATGAATCAAGTCCTTCTGTCTCATAGATTTATCCTGGATTAAACCGAAATAACAAATATTAGAAGACTCAAAGACTTATTCAGAGATAAATTGAAAATATCAAGGATGCAGTGAAAACAGTGCGAGTTTGTTTGTTTGGTTTGGTTTATTGTAAATAAAACTCTGAGTGTAGAATTTCAGAGAAAGTTAATCAAATTTTAGCTTGTGTTGTGACTTTTGGAAGTACATCAGGATATTTTATACTTGCTAGTCATTTGAGAAGGTTTATCAGGAATCATTTAGACTTGCTAGTGTAGCCAACTAATCTTATTTCTTATCTGATTTCATGGTAAATATACTAATACTACCATATTTATTTAGGATTTTTAAAAAATAAATCCTGTATGAAAATCAGTATTGGTGACTATCTTATCATAACAAATAAATGAAAATACAAAATGACTGTTAAAAGAGCATTCAATTAAAATAATATCAACTATATAGACATTACAAAAATACAAATACAAAATTATTCTTTGCTTTTATATTTCATTTGAATTTTGATTCAATAAAATGTGATCTTTTCAAAATTTCGGTGAGAAAAAATAATGATAACAAATATTTTAACATACTAAATAGTAATAATTACATATTAAATTCTGGATTTAATTAATGAAAACTGAATTCTTTAAAATAAAATTTAGTAAAAGGGTTACTTTTAAAGGTTTACTTTCATTATGCTATACTCCATGAAATGAATTACTTAAGATAGAAGCCAGTATTTAAAATAGTCTTTAAAGATCCTTCCTGAGAATGGCATCAAATGCAATAAGTAGAACAGAAATAGACTATTAGAAACTTGTGGTAATGCCTAGAATTTAAGTTAGATCCAAACCAGAGTTAAATGATATGTAATAACAAATATGTGTGTCTATATATACAGTACTGTTTATTATTTTATGTTTGCATGTAGTAGTCATTTATATATACATATTATAAATACAAATAAATAACAATACATAAAAATAAGTATACTGGATATTAGAGTAAAAGGCATATTACAGGTGTCTGTTAAGGTAAAAACAAGTGAAGCCGAAGATGTTAATTTCTAATAAAAGAAATATATACTGATACACTTTAGTTACTTTTTTCTTCTAAATGTTTTTCATTGATTTACTTTCAATTTAACAACACAGAATTTTTATTTCTTCTAAAATGAAACATTTAAACTCTAGTGGGGTTTGGATAGTCTATAGGATAAAAAACATAGCCCTCAGCAAGTGGTCCCGCACCGACCTTTTAAACTGTAGTTTATCAACTCTACCGTCTATTTGAAGCTAACATGGTCTGGGCTGAAGCTGGCAATCAGAAAGAAATCTGCTTTTTGTTAAAGTTTCTTTTCATCTGTTCAGAACTTAGTTCTGAATAGTATGAATACCAAAAAATAAATAAATAAATAAAAAATACTGTTTGTTTTTGAAATTCCTTTTTCCACTGAAGCCCTGCACAGTCTGTGCCATGTCAGAGTCAGTTACAGTAATGGAGCAGCTCTGGTTTAATAGGCTGTTAGGCAGTTGTCTGTAGTGAATTTTTTCAGTCCATTTTATAAATGCTGATAGAAACTGTTAAGAAGAGGTCGACAATAGTACATTACAGTTGCAATTATAATGTCATGTACCTGTTTTACTTACACATCTAAAATACATTTTTTGAAATATTTTACATTGAACCACTCTTCAACTTTTCTGCAGGATCATTTCATCCTTAAAGATTATTCATAATATTATATATAAAGGGTTAATTGATTCTAAAGGTATCTAGGTTTTTTACTTAGTGGAAGTTATGAAATAGTACGTAAGGAAGGGCTTCATTCATATTATGTTTAAGAAGATCAGACATAAAAAAGAAGTTTAAAGAGAAGCATCATTATTTCCATTATTTGATTTTGAATTTTTTCATTCAGTTGTTTTCTGATTAAAACTTCACAACTAACAAAATTGCTGTCAGCAGCTGAATAATTTCAAGTTTTACAATATCACTGAATTGTGAGATTAATTCTCAAATTATTAGGATGTTACACGTTTTCCTGGACTTTAAAAAAACTGTATTTTTCACAATAATTTAAATAGGCAATAAAAATAATTTTTAAAAATGTTTCTCTGAAAAGTCAATAATAAATCAACAATAGAATACCTGACTTTGTAGTTAGAAAAGAAAAAAAAAAAACAAAAAAAAACCAAACAAATTTATTCATTTAGATTAAAACACAAGTAAGTATGTGGTGACCTAGAAAATAGTTAGGTAAATACATATTTTCTATGGTTTTTAAAAAAGGGTTTCTAGTGCAATAAATCAACTTATTCCAGAGTAAAAATAACAACTGTAAGAATTTGTCCTATGTGTCATATTTAATTGAAAAAAAAAAGTAAAAAGTCAGAAGATATTTTCATATTAAAAGCTATTAGAAATAAAAGCAAGTTTATTTGTTGTTTAGGAGTAAAACACTTTCAATTACTTCTCAGATTTAATCTACACATTAAACATAATAAGGTTTGATGCTATATTGCCACCTATGAACATACAATAATCATTTCTGCTAATTAAATAAATACACTAAATTAAAACTAAATAAAACTAAATAGGTCTTAACCTAAGAATCACTATCACAAAAGACTTGGTACAAAATACATGTAAATGATTTTTAAGACATGATCTTTTGTTGCAAAATATTTATTTGGAATTGTTTTAAAATAAATTATGACTTGCATACAGAAAAACAATGTTGAAAAATGGCAGTTTCTTGAAAAATAATTTTCACTGAAAGAAAGGTAAAGATGTCATTGTGCTGAAAATAAAGATAATAAATTTAGAAGTCACAGGATGATTCGTACAGATTTTAATCTCTTGACTCCATTAATAGAAAAGTAAAACCAGTATGTATGGTGTGAGAAAAAGGAAGATGGGAGGGACCCACAGTTTGCAGTCACTACTATCACTTAGGAAACCAGCATTACACCTCTATATTCTATATTCACCACTTTATAAATAAGTATTATTTTTTTCTACTTTACTGTGACAGAACTGTGATGTACACGTGTAATCTGTGCAGAAGTGTACCTTTCTTTCTTTCTTTCTTTCTTTTTTCTGTCCTGTTTATGGAAAGCAGCCGTTGTATGTTAAACCCAAGAGTGACAGCAGTGTATCTCTGGAGCACTTCTCTATTAAAGCTTTTCATATGCACAGAATGCTGTACACGTTGAAATATCTGTTGCCTGCTTTCACAGCCAAAATGCCTATATTTGTGATTTGAATGCAGAAATACCCATAGTCCCTCTCAAAAGGATTTATTTAATCCATGTCCTGATATCATTAGCACTGACAGGGTTTAGGGTAACACTCAGGGAGATAAACAGTTGTGATATATTTCTTCAAAGAATGTGTTCTGTCAGTGAACTTGTCCAAAAGCATCAGGGCATATAAACATTCCTCAAGTGGGTTTACTTATCAAGTATAAAATGACTGGGCTAGGAGAATACCAGGCTTTTGACAGCTTGTGGTTTGAAATTAAGCATGACCCTTTGTACTTTAAAAAAAAAATGTGTCTATTTTTAATCTGTCTTGATTCAAAGGGAAGCAGTCAACACTAAGTATGGCAAAGTGAGATCAATTATGAATATAATTATAAAATTCAATTTAAAATAAAGATTCCAGCACTGCAAAAACACCTTGATATAGGGCATGAATAAATAGACTTTTCTATCATGATTTTTAAAGCACCGCTATAAGGAAAGTCTGAAGATGAATCAAGTGACAAGAAGTTTGAAACAGCTTGCTATTTTCTAAGCCATACTCCTAGGCTTAGTGAATACGCATTTAATTATTTCCAAGAACATGTTAATCATAAAACTACCTATTTTCCTTTCACTGAAGGGTCAATGATTTCAAGTTTTGGAAATAAATTGTTATACTATTTTAAAACACTCTTCTATGAGGAAGAATCATCTTTTATTAAATCACGACTAAATCCATTCTTAAGGAATTGTTACACAGGATCAAATGTAAACATTTTGTGGTAAAACCCCTAAAATATGATATGAGAAAAGGAATCTTTAAGAAAACCAAAGCTTTTTCCAACTCAAATCTTTCTCTCTTTCTGAATCCATGCGGTGCATTGTATTAGGTGACAAGCTAAGATAATTAATACAAATAAGTAACCTGTATAGTAATAAATGTCCTCTGCAGAGTGTGAGGCACTACCATGGAAGCAGAATAACTTACTGAAGTATAAGCCTCATAAAATTAAGCAAATATCACAAGTAATGACTGAAGTTCCCAAAAAGTCTCTCCATGTGTGTGAAAACAATAACTTATCCAATCATTGTTTTATTCTTGTGTAATTTTATTCACATTCTATAGATTTAATTTTTATGTAACTAGGGAGCCTAAAGGTAGCTCTTCAATTAAGACTGAATGAATAAATGTAGGTTATAAGGAGGACAAAATACTAATTCATATCCTAATGCTTATAAGCTTTTATAATTATGGAACCATGGGCAGGGATTTTAAGCTTTCTTAATTTTTCATTCATTAAATTTGCTAAGACAAATTTCACTTGCAAGTCCATAGGTCAGAGTCCTAGCTTATAATTGGTTTCACACATATTCACTATTATACACATGCATATCTATTTCACAAGTGAAAAACTCAAACCTGCATTTTTAAACTGTTTTAATATTTAATTTATTAATGACTATTACATCTTTATCTCACTCAATATGTCCTAATTGTCCTCGAAAGGAATATCTTCTTGAACATTCTATTTCCCTTTTCCTCTCCAGTTCGATAGAACCTTTACCTTCCACCTAACTGGGGTCAATTTTTCCAGTCATAATCTCAAGTCATGCATATGGTCACTTATAGAAGAAAGTGACCATGTAAATACTGGTAATGCATAATTACATTAGAAAAGGTACCTAAAATTTCCCAAAGTAAATTTAATTTACAAACCCCATCTTTATTACCTTCAAGAAACATGTATGAACTCACAGACATATGTTTAACATATGACAAATATGTTAAACTAAAGTACAGTGTAGATCATTTCCCTTGTTCCTTTTAAAGGACAGTTTTAAAGAAAACCTACTAATCTTTTCTTACTTTACTGTATATCATCAAGGAAGAGAGTCAAGGCTTTAACTTTATTTTGAAAGAGAGAGGAATATCTTTTGATGAGAAATAGAAGAGAAAAGGCCATTTTTCCTAAAGTAAGGTCACAAAAGTTTAAGGGCCATCAAATTATTTGGTGGGAGTGGGGGGTTGCTTTAAGACTTTGGCAGCCAGGCCCCTTGACATTTCTATCTTTCCCTTTCAGCTGGCCTTGCCCACACAGGAGGAAAGGAAGATGAAAAGGCTCATAAGAAATGTAGGTGATCTTTATTGACCTGGGACTTTATGTATAACCATGGCCTCTGGCGTGTGACTGCAGTATGCATTTCTTGTCAAAACAGGTAAGGGAATTGAGCACTGGCCTGAAGGAACATGTGTGTTCAGAACTGAAAGGTAAGGGATTTGAAGGAAAAGTGGAGGAGAACTGACAAAGTTAGGGAAGGAAAAGGTAACTATTGTGAGTTTTCTTCTTTTGAGAAAAACCAAAATCCTGTTATTCTATAGTTTACTCATCTCATTCTCAATCGTGGCCTACTCTTCCTTAATTTTTCTTCAGATATTCCATGAATTCTCCCTCAAAATAATTTTCCTTCAAAGAAATATGGTCATCAAATTGGGAGTAGATTGAAAAATAGCTTGTAGTCTCTAGCAGACTTTCTCCGATATGGTAACAGGACGCATTGGCTGGCAAGAGACAGTTCTTCAATCTGTTTTGAAGATGAATGAAATTGTATCTCAGATCTTTTTTTTTTTTTTTTCCACCTGCCTACTTCCATTTTTTTTTTTTTTAAACATCTTTATTGGGGTATAATTGCTTTACAATGTGTATCTCAGATCTTATAAGAACACCCCAGGAGAGCACAGGATACATTAGAAAAAGATTAAGTAGGATCTTTCCCTTTTGCCTAAACCATAATTCTTCTGAAAAGTAGATCACTGAAAATAGTCATTAAAACTTGCTATAAATTACACATTTTCTTCAGAAAACGCAACAGCACAGAGAAAGATGTATCTCAATGATAGAATAATTTCCCTGTTGAAAACTACTTAAACATCCTAGTAAAAGCTGGGACATTATTTCACCCATATTTCCTTTAACTGTTCAGCGCATCTACTCAGGTTTGTTCAGAGAGAGTCATTTTACAAATACCTAAGCAGACAGTGTCAAATTTAAAATAAAAGATGAAAGGAAAAATCAACTCTAACATCATCAATACTCCTTGCTGTAATATCCTACCCAATCTATGTTGTTGTTTTTTTTTTTTTTTTCCCTTAGGTCACAGAAATGCTTCATATAAAAATATGAAAAGGACAACCTCTCCCTGTGCTTCCACCCAACGGTTGCTCTTTCACATCGATCTCACCTGCTTGTTTCATCCCAGGAGCCGCAGGACCAGACCCCAGCACACAGTGTCAGCAGCAGCTGACTCTCAGCCAGATATGCCTCAGGGGAAGTGGTGGGGTGTTTGTGAGCCTAGTGGGGGCTACTTTGCTCTGGTTCAAACATCAAGCTCTGTAGAGAATCTGACACCAGCTCTCTATAAAATGTCCTACCGGGCCTCCATCTTGAAGGAGAAAATGTTTTCCTATGGAACATGCTTTCTGAGAAAATGAGACCTAAATTGAATCCGTGAAAAAGATGATTCACATTTGGTATTGGATTTTAGGCTATGCTTCTATCGTTCACTGCTTTTTAAAAATTATTGCATGGCCTTTGGAATTCAGCTTAGGCATACTATCAAGTGACACAAGAGAATCAATAAAGGTCATTCGATTCTAAAGGACATTACTTGGAAGGATACGTATAACTTATATACAAAAATAGACACTCCACATTTTTGCCAAAAACAGCTCTACACTTCAGCCTGAGGCCAGCAATTTTGTGCCAGGTGAGAAGTTCTGAATGCTGATTTTAATATTTGTCATCCTCCTTAGACAAGGTTAATATAGGTAAAAATGAAGGGAGAAAGCATTCTGGTAAATGCCACACTTATTAGCAAGGTTAACATGATTTTCATGTCTTTTTAGTTGATAGGAAGAACAGGGGGAGAGGGGATGAGGAGTTGAAGATTTAAAACTAAATGTATTTTTTTATAAAGTCCCAAAGCCACTTTCCTCAGGCTGCTGTCTTGGTGTGAAGAATACAGATGACTGCCTATCGAATCACTTTTATTTTCATAAAGATCAATTTGCTATCCTATGTACCAAATTGTTTACATATGGTAAGTTCTATAATTTCTTGATATATTTTAAATGGCATTTGGCCTAGAATGGGAACCCCAAGCTAAAGGCTAAATATAGTCGTGAATCCAAGTACTGATAGAAAAATCTGATGGTGGTGCTGCTTATTGATTAGAATTATGTTCAGTTGGAGAAAGAAATGCCTGTCCTCCTCCCCCCACTCCAACCTCCTGACTCCTCTGCAAAAAAGGCATTGGCTTAAGTGAGATAGAAATGTATTTCTCTCAGGCTATGGGCTTGATAGTCTGAAACTTGTATGGTAGCTCTATTGAAAAAAGTCTTCAGGAACTTAGGGTTCCTTCCCACCCATACCTTTATCATCTTCAGGGTGTGTACTTCCTCCCCATGGTCCAAGCTGGTAGTTATGCAGGCATCACATAGAAAGAGAGAGACAAAGGAAAAAGGGCAAAGTGCATAGGCCAGCTGACTCTTAAGGAAGCTTTCTGGAAGCTGCCCCAGAATATCCTCACTTAAAACACTCCCAGTTAAGAACATAGGTACTTGCATATATCTCACTGCAAACTGCCAAATATTTTTAAAAAGGAAAAAAAGAAAATTATTGTGATGGAAGAAGGAGGGAACAGGTATTAGAAGATAAGATGTATTGGAGGATCACTAAAGTGATTCCATCAAATTGATGAAGCCAAATGCATTCTTTCTCTTGAAATGATTCCTTCCACTACAAAGTACTCTTTATTTATTTTTTCAACTCTGAGAATATATTGTAAGAAAGCAATACAGTGAGCATGCTAGCAGAGCTCTAAGTAGGAATTTTAAATGGGAGAAGCTACTCCTAATACCTGAAATCCTCTGAAAACAAGGTATAACCTGAGTTAGGGAAGTACAGAAAAAATGATGAGAGGTCAGTAAATGGGCATTCCAGCCAATCACATATCTTCATGTTCACTGTGTTCACTATGTGTCCTTATGTCCACTCTGTTCACTGTGGTGCATGTGAAAAGTCCCTGTTTATTAAAGTCTTTAATTTTTTAAAAGTAACATCCTGACTTTGGGAGTGTTTGGGTTTCTTTTAGAAATATTTCTAATTCTCACAAGAAATGTATAACCTTTCAAATATCCTGTCCACTAAAAATTCCATAGTTAATATTGATTTAACAACTACAATCTATCGCTTTTGTGGAAAAAATGTATCTGTGCCCAATTGTGAAATAAAAGTCAAAAGAATCTACTCTGTTATTTCTCAACACCACTCCCCCCAAAGACTTTTGAACTCTATTTGAAGTTTCCAGTTTATCCAATATTCCTAGTTTGTTCCAGTTTTAAGTCTTTTTTAATTTCAGTTTAGGAAAAATGAAGTAGACCTGTACTTCAATAAGTTAAAAGCATTTTCAAAAATATACCACCACTCATGCATTGGTCTACAAAGTATATGGTTAGTATCATCAGGGTAAGAATTCAAAATCTAGCCTCACATTCCATGAAAGCTGTAAACTAGATCACTTTGATCTTCTTCAATTTCTTCACTTTGATTCTCACAGAGTATTTACATCCTCTTATGTTTATGTGACCTCATGAACTCATGAGAGTTTCAATAGACAGCCGGTTAAAACACACAGTATGCTTTTAAAACCCAAACATACTTTAATAAGTCTGTTAAAAGCTGATAGCATTTCCCAGACTATACCAAGCATTAATTACCCTTCCTCTTTCTTGAGTCAAAGATTATATGGAAGGGAAAGGGCATAACTTCAGTTCATCACTACAACAAAGATTGTAACAACAATAAAAAATATCAAAATGTGTTTTGTTAAAATGTTGAGATTAACATTTGAAGACTTCGCCAGATGCCTCACTTGGCTACACATTTGTTTATAGTGATCATAAACAAATTCAAATGGTATTTGTCTGGCTTGGTATATATTTAAAAGAATAAAGTTTGACATAGAAGTGACACAAAGTAAACACACAAAAAAGTTCTTTTATGTGAACTCTTAGTTACAAATTCATTAATTCTCTAAATTTTATGGTGTTTGAAAGTGTTTCAGTTCATTGACCTGCTATTATCTTGGCAACTGCTGATCAAAACAAAACAGTCTCATATTGTCTTGCTCTCTCTCTCACTAGCTCTGACAGAAGCCAAGATGCCACGTTGTCAGCTGCCCTATGGAGAGACATTGTGGCAAAGACCTCAGGTCTTCAGCCAATAGCCGGTAGGGACCCAAGGTCTATCAACAGCCACATGAGTGAATTTGAGATCACATCCTGTCCCAATAAAGCCCTGAAACTGTGAGATAAAAAATATTGCTGGTTTAAGTTGTTAAATTTTGGGGTAATTTGTAAGAGTATTAATTAAAAAATTATATAATAACCAAATCTGAACTCATGGATTTAAACTGGTTAACAGTGTCTATCTATTAAAATACTTTACTTTCTTGAAAGTCAGATTGCCTCATTTGGGAAAAATAGAAACCTTTGTACATGAATTTATTAGTCTTTGATATTCTTACTTATCATGATAACAAGATTGGTTCCAGGCTTATCTTGCATTTTCTTGTCCTAGACCTGGACTGAACTATTCTCTAAGATATCCTGACTTCATTCTTTTAACAGAAAAATGACATTTCAGCATCATAATCAGGGTATGAAGTATAGTCATTGTTACTGGTTGGCCATTTTTTCTAGGAGTTTTCAGCAGATAGATTACAGACAGGAAGGGAAAATACCCCATTTATATTGATATCTAATTATAATTCTTGGCTATGTAATTTTATTTAACCTGTTTTATATTATGTGTGTTTTCTTCCTTCTATATTGAGAATCTGGTTCTCAGATACACGGGGAATGATATAATTTGACTATTCCATAATTACTCAGTTGCTTCATCTTTCATATAATGTCTATATATGACAAATGCACAATACTTAAATACAAATTTCAGTGTATCTAAAGTCAAATGTTTGAGTAGGAACCTCTGGGAACTATTTCATTGTCCTGTCCTAAAGTGTTATACTTAGTCAAAACCTTCTCAGCCAAGAGTAACCAATTATTTTTAAAAGACATCCTAAGGTGAATACTGAAGCCTAAATTTTAATTTGTTAAAGATTTAATATTTTTCTCTTTTCTCTAGAGTAAACTACACATGTTCTTGTTTAAACCTATTGGCATGTATTATTTATAAGCTTAGTGAAAATAGAAACTACTAGCCTCTAAATAATCACTAGCCCCTATAGAGTAATTAGAAAATATTTTTAAAAAATAGCTCCCATCCTTTTCTATTAAGTGATTCTACATTTCTTTCATTATTATTCTTATAGATATCTTTCCAGTCTGGATCTCAGCATTGTATTATGAAGTAAACTATCTTAGTTGCTTCCTAGAGAATCCATCTGGCAATCAATCAAACAATATACCCAGTAAATTTAAGTTATGATAATGATGATGACAACAACAGAATAATAACAACAATAATAAATACTGTTCATAACACCACTTTGCCAAGCATTGTAAATGCGTTACCACAATTAATTCTAACAACACTGGTAAAAGGTTGGTTCTGTAATCCTCATTTAAAGTATGAAGAAACAGAGACACAGGAAATATCCACCTGGGAGCATAGTGAAGTTTGTTTCTCCCCTTGTATTACCCCAAGTATTTTCTACATATTTAGTGAATAAGAGGAAGGAAGAATGAAACTTAGTAAGAAAGGGAGAAATGAATCCATTATACACGGGGTGAACTAGATCAAGTTATAATTTGAATTAACTAGGTCTTGCCCAGGTTCTCCAGAAAACAGAGCCTAAGACAAAGCTTACATACTACGGTTTTACTAGAAAGTGTAATGCCAGCAACATACAAAGAAAATGAGCAGAGAAGGAAAGAAAATCAATACAAATTGGTAATTATTGAGCTGGCTACAACTCCACAAGAAAACATAACTGGTTCTCAATCTTGTGGAGGATCTCCCAGAAAGGACTTGTACAAGTGGTGTGTCTGGGATCATTCCTTTTTTAGAGTCAAAGAGGAAGGAGAGAAGTTTATTCACTCTCCTCTTCCTGACCCTTTGCTCTCATTGGTCAGAGTTCGCTTTGACTCGCTGGTGTTTGTTTGCTCTGCCCTGTAAGTGGCAGCAACTGGACCTTTTCCCACCCACACATTCCAAGTCTGAAATTGGTGAAGGCTGGGACAGAGCTCCTGAGTGTCAGGTGGGACTTGCATCATCAATGTAGTGCAGAAGAGGCCAACCCTCTGCCTGGGGAAGGCTGTGGTGTTTATGTAAATTGATAGAAGCATGGCCTGGGGCTCTTCTCTAAGCCAGAGGCTGGGTCAGTAAGGCAGACAGATTCTAGAGAGAGGTATGTAAACTGGGTAGATATGACCCTAAGTAGGCAGAATGTTTGCCTTATTGTCTATCGGAGCACATAGATAACCATTGATTTGTTTGTGGCAGTGACTCCTAAGAGATGAATGAATGAATAAACTGTGAGTGCAGAAACTGATTCTATCTCACCTAGCACTAACTCTTCAGCCAAGTGCACTGCCAGTACATAGTAAATATTCAACAACTATTCATTGAACTAATAAGTAAATAAAATGACAATGATCACTTTTAGGGTTTTTTGAAAAATTTTGTGTCACTTATGACTATATATACAGTTGGTTCCTGTTATTCTTGGTATTGTTTTATGCTAGGAATACTGAGTTAGCCCTTAGGGGAAAATGCAGGGTTAGCTTCCTGTCAGCCTTTGGTCACAACATTTTTGTCAACCAATCAACACATACCCTTGTTTTATGTGTGTTGCTGTTTAAAAACACCTTATTTAATATATATATTACTGACTCATTAACAATGAACTCAAAGCCAACAGATCTGTAATTCAGGTCTGAACAATACTTAGCTAACACACATATTTTCTCTATAAGGCACGTCAGAGCTTTCTTGTGCTTTGGAAACACTGCACAACCCTTCAGCACTACGCTACAGGGCCATTTTAAACAGAGAAATCACTAAAAGGCCAAAAGGACACTTGTTTACAGTTGAGAGCTGAAACAAGAAGGCAGACCATAACCCTGTTTGACCTAAGGTGGGACTGGATCTAAGCTGGGGATGTGCATGTCGAACAACTTAAATTTTTGCCCCCATTCTGCATATATCTGTGAATGATTGCAAAAACATAATAGGCATTGATTTTATGATTAAAAATAAATTTTAGCAAGTAGACAAATTTGCAAATACAGAATCCGTGAATAATGAGGATCAGCTGTATATATCTGTGTGTCCACATATTTTCCAGTACAAATATTTTCAGTTAGAAATTTGTTTGATTTTTATGAAGAATGTATATTTGAGGGGACTTAAGAAACAATCTTCTAAGTATTTTGTCAAAGTTTTGTCTTTTCTTTTTAATTCTAAGCTCTGTCACTCTTTACTCAGCATTATTGAATAACTCTATTTTTGTTCATGACAACTCCTTTAATTAAGAAAATCAATGAGTTTTAACCTTATCTCTGTGAGAAACTATGTTCTAGATGACTGGTCAATTAAACTATAGTCTCTTAGAATGGGTCTAGGTATCAGTATTTTTAAATACTTATTAAGAAGTTCTCTAGATGATTCTAATGAGCAGCCAGGGTTAGGAATTAGGTTTAAATATCAACACAGGTACTGTTACAAAGGCAAGTTCCATAACCTCTCTTGGAGTCAGTATTTTCATGTATAAAATGGACATTATATCCCTTGCCTCATAAAATGTGAGGATTAAGTGAGGCAACGTATGTTAAATTCTGGGTCCAGAGTAAAGTGTTCAATATTGTAAATGTGCTTTTTTTCTTTCCATACCGAAAGGCTGACATAACTTTTCTTCCTCTGAAGATATATTTGACTTCAGTAACTCTTCTTAATGTGAAGAAATACCAAACTTACTCCCTATCTTTACAAGATAAGATGCACTTTACCTATAGTGATATTCAAGATTCACAGATGATTTTTGCAAGCCTTACCTTCCACTATACTCATCATGTACCCTACCCATGACTTATATTGAACTTACTGAAGTTCTCCAAAGATGCCCCACGTGGTCCCATCTCCAAGTATTTGGTCAAGATATTTCCACTGCCAGGAATGAGCACCATTTTATAGCTATCCCTATAAAACCCCACTCATATTTTAAGCACAATTCAACACCACCTCCTCCCCAAACCTATTTCCTTTATCCATATTCTTACCATTCTACAGACCACAAACAGAACTAACTTGGTCAGTTCCGTGCTTCAGTGATGTGTATGTATCTCTATTTTGGCACTACCAATTCCTCTCATACACCAACTGCTAGTGTGTGTGATAACTTTAGAACTGGAATATACACTCATTGAGGGCAGGAACTTCCGGAAAAAGATGGATTTTGGTGGGGTTTTAGTTTTCTTTTTGTTGTTGGCTAGATGTTAAGGGAGAACAGTTTGCCCTCTGCTGCAGTGGAAATCAATGTAAGAGAACACCTAATTCTCCACCTAAACTTGGAGGACTCACTTTTTAATTGAGACTCATTCTCTTACATAAGAATTCAAGAAATATTTGTAAAAGGAATAAATGTATGAGTCATGCCCCTTTAGGTTACCTGTAATATGTTAAGAACTATAATGGACATGAAAAACCACTTAAGGTGATCACGCCTTAATATTAACATTATCAAAACCTGTTATTTCTCTGTTTAGTGTTAAGCAAATTAAGTTATGCAAGACAAAAATGAAAGTCAAAATGGATTGTCTATTATTTCTTTTTAATTTATGCAATTTGATGGATCTTTTACTCTATAGAAGATTTAGTCAGACTGATCTTCATGAGGTCAATTAAATTTTTTTCTAAGCTTCTTTTCTTTTTCAAGGTTATTATGTATTTTAAATAACTTCATGTCATATTTTCTGAAATATTATGTGTATAAAACATAAATGAGAAAGAATGCTCAACATCATTAATCATTAGAGAAATGCAAATCAAAACTACAATGAGATATCATCTCACACCAGTCAGAATGGCCATCATCAAAAAATCTACAAACAATAAATGCTGGAGAGGCTGTGGAGAAAAAGGAACCCTCTTGCACTGTTGGTGGGAATGTAAATTGATACAGCCACTGTGGAGAACAGTATGGAGGTTCCTTAAAGAACTACAAATAGAACTACCATATGACCCAGCAATCCCACTACTGGGCATATACCCTGAGAAAACCATAATTCAAAAAGAGTCATGTACCAAAATATTCATTGCAACTCTATTTACAATAGTCCAGAGATGGAAACAACCTAAGTGTCCATCATCGGATGAATAGATAAAGAAGATGTGGCACATATATACAATGGAATATTACTCAGACATAAAAAGAAATGAAATTGAACTATTTGTAATGAGGTGGATAGACCTAGAGTCTGTCATACAGAGTGAAGTAAGTCAGAAAGAGAAAGACAAATACCGTATGCTAACACATATATATGGAATTTAAGGGAAAAAGATGTCATGAAGAACCTAGGGGTAAGACAGGAATCAAGACACAGACCTACTAGAGAATGGACTTGAGGATATGGGCAGGGGGAAGGGTAAGCTGTGACAAAGCAAGAGAGAGACATGGACATATATACGTTATCAAATGTAAGGTAGATAGCTAGTGGGAATCAGCCGCATAGCACAGGGAGATCAGCTCGGTGCTTTGTGACCGCCTGGAGGGGTGGGATAGGGAGGGTGGGAGGGAGGGAGATGCAAGAGGGAAGAGATATAGGAACATATGTATATGTATAACTGATTCACTTTGTTATAAAGCAGAAACTAACACACCATTGTAAAGCAATTATACTCCAATAAAGATGTAAAAAAAACATAAAACAGTAACTTAGATTTCAATGATATAATATGCAGTAGCTTAAATAAAGGCTAATATATTCCAGTTTCAGGATTTCCTGTTACTAACATTTAAAAAAAATAATAAATAAATGCTAAATAGAATTCTTATGCACACATATATTATGCTTTTCTAGAAGTACTCTCATAAGTTTTTTAAGGACTCTTCATTTAGCTCTCAGTGCAAAGGATATATTTTTTATGTCACTATTTGGTAAGCTGGGAAAATCAGTATATTAAAAGAATATTTGAAAATTTGGGAGGTAGACACTTGTCTTAGTCTGGGACGCTATAACAAAATAGCAGGCCTGGGTGGCTTATAAACAACAGAAATTTATTTCTTACAGTTCTGGAAGCTGGAAAGCCCAAGATCAAGGTGCCAGCAGATTCAGTGTCTGTTGAGAACCTGCTTCTTAGACAGCTGTCTTTTTTCTGTTACCTGACATGGTGGGAAGGGATGAGGGAGCTCTCTGTGGTCTCTTTCATAAGAGCACTGATCCCATTCATGAGGGCTCCACCTTCATGACCTAATCACCTCCCAAAGGCCCCACTTCCTAAAATCATCCCCTTGGGGGTTAGGATTTCACTTATGAATTTTAGAGGGGACATTCACATTCAATCCATACCAGACCCCCCAAATAATATCCTAGGCAATAAGTTAAAAAGATAATAATACATGAGAAAAATAGTTTCAATAACATATTAATAAAATACACAAGAAATTATTTTACATGTTAACTATATACATAAATTTTTTGAAAAATGCCTATGGAGTTTTCAAACTTTTCTGATTTATACTATGTGTTGACATAATCTATGAGTGGTATTTGAAGGCAAAAATGATTTTCTTCTCATAGTGGACAAGGATGTTAGTCCTACTTGCTATTTAACTGTTATATTTTTACCAAAAGTAAACATTTAAAAATGTATCTTAATAAATTACTTATAATTGTATGAATTTAATAAATTTGTTTTTAAATGTTATTTACTGAGTATTCTCATCATATCTAAATGTAAATTATGTAAGTTTAGAAAGTATAGGGTATATAATTTGTTTATCTTATTGCTCTTTCATCCCTTAGCTATTGGACTTCTTCCCTTAAACTTGTCAATTCCTCCCCACCCTTATGCTAGAGCCAATTCTGAACAAAACTTGAAATTTCCAGAATTTTAAGAAGTTTTTAAATGTACCATCATCAAAACAGATGTTTTTACATCCTAACCAGTAAGTAAACACTTATTTTGTCCCAGGGCCCATTGATAACAACAGGTCTGAATACCTTGGGACCTACTTTAATAATTGAGTTTCTGTCTTTCCCTCCAATTCATTCATTTTATTGTTCAACTACTAGTGATCTATTAGGTCAGATTATATGAAATTGTTGTTTTATAGGTTAAAAGATAATTAAATATTTGCTCTCATAAATGAGATTTACTGTATGTCTCTCATGGGTCTACGAAGAAAAATAAATCACAGTTCATGACACAAAGGAGCTGAAATTTTGGAAAGGGAGACAAATAATTATAATGTACAAATTTAGTGATAGAAATAGGCAAAGTGTGAGAAAACCAAGTATCATCCAACACAATCTGTGGGCATCTGCAAAGGTTTCCTGCAGTGCTTAACAAGTTGATCTTGACACTACCTTTCTGCCTTCTGTACCAGAACTCCCCCTATTCCCCATCAATCCTAATCTCTAATCTCTTAGACCCCAATATTAATGGGAATATCTAAACTATCTGTCTAGATATCTCTGGCATCAACTACCCACTTGCTTAGAAAATATAAGTGTTGAGAGTTAATTCACACTATTAACACTCTCTATGTGAAGTTATTCCACATTGGGACTTTAAATATCATCTCTAACCTGCTAACTTCCAAATATAAAACCTAACCTAGGCCTCTCTCATGAACTCTAGAGTACTACATCTAACTCAACGTCAACCCTTGGATATCTCTTAAATATCTTAAATTTTACACATCTAAATTGAATTATTACTCCTCCCCTGATCCAGTTCCTCCCTCAGTTTTTCCTTCTTTATTAAATAGCAGCTTCACACTTTTAGTTGCTCCAGCCTAAATATTGCAATTGTTCTTGATTTACCTTTCTCACATACCCAGCATCTAATCCATCAGCAAATCCACTTTCTCGGCCTTCAGAATACACACAGAATCTCATCACTGCTTAACACATTCACAACTACCTTGGCCCAGGTTACCATCACTTCTGTCACCTGCAATACTGCTTTTAGTTGGTATCTATCTTTTCATGATCCCCCTACATTTTATTATCAACAGAACAACAAGAGTGAATTTTCATCTCATTAGATTAAAAAGAAAGTCTTTTAAATGACCTATAAGAAAGGTGACTCTATGATTTATAGTCCAAACTTGGACAACTGTTTCAGTGAAATGAGAACTATTAATAACTATGCCAGGTTAACAGGCATGAAAATGGGGTGTTTGGGCAACTAGAATATGTGTCACCCTATCTGTAAGGGCCTATATGATCTGGTTCCTTTCTACCTCTGTGAACTTTATCTTTTACCATTTCTATCCCCCTCATTCTGATACAAACTATCTTGCTCGATCTCCCCCAAACTTCCAAAGAAGGTCAAGCAAAGTCCCCTCCTCAAGCTTTATTTACACTTAGTATTCTCTGTCTAGAATGGTCTTCCCCCCTACCTCCATATTAACCTCTTCCTCACTCCCTTAGGTCTCTAAACATCATTATATCCTGTTCCCTTCTATAAAGTAGAAATTTGAAGAGAAACTATAGCTTTAAATTATAATATTAGGAAAGTTATGAACTCCTGAGCCAGACTCTGAGTTCAAATCCCAGTTTGACAGCTTACAGTTGAATGATCTCAGACAAGTTATTTAAATTTTCTGTGTCTCAGTTTCTTTATATGTAAAATAGAGAAAACAATGGTGCCTACCTTGTAAAGTTGTTAAGAATATTTTATAAATTAATATTTGCAAAGTTGTGAGAACAGTGCATGGCACATAATGTGTACTATACAAGTGTTTGTTAAATAAATATAATTTTAAAAAATCAAATCAAGAAGTTGCAAGTAAAAAAATATACATGATGAAACTAGAATTGAGGTTAGAGTGATTAGTGGGAAAAATTAAACAATACAATGTAGGAGAGCAACAAAATCCAACATTTAGTCTGAAAAAGCTAATAAAATGGATTTTTTTTTCTTAAGCCTTTATTTATATAACCCTGCCTAGGAGCTCATACCTTTTGAAATCATTGTCTTTGAAGTATATTGCATGATTCATATATGTATTTAGTAGAAGTTTTAATAAAGGTAGTAAAAATAGAAATTGAGAACTTAAGCCATTATTCATAAACTATCTGTCAAAAAAGGGCTGATCACCCCTCTCACTCCACTTACACCCCCATTCTATCATAAGGCAAAGAAAGTAGATAAAAAAACAGCTGCAGATAAACTTATCACTAAAATCTTTTAAGCTATCTATAACCTATTACTTAACTACTAGTCTTTCTTGGGTCACCATATGCCCTTGAGGCAGATCTTTACTAAACTGGGTGCCACAGTTTCCTTAGGTATTATATGGTGATTGTATTAGTCAGTGTTCAATCCAAAAAGCAGAACAACTAAGAGGTATATGATGTAGATGGATGGATTCCATAAATAGATAGATAAACAGGTGATGGATAAATTGATATGTTATGGGGTTTGAGCTTACTCAATAATGAACGCTGGTTTAAAAGTGTATGTAAGGTTGTTGTCTTCATAGCTGATTCTGTAGCTTCCAATCTGCAGAATAGGCAGTCAGGAAGGGAAGATGGCTATAAAATACAGGGAGTAAGAACAAACTTAAATCCACAAGTACGAGCTGGACCTCTTATCCTGATGGTATTCATGCTCAAAAGAACCTGGTACCCTTCCTTCCGGTGCTAAGCACACAGTGGTATAGCAACTAGGGGAGGTAGAGTGGTTACAGACTCTCTGCTCCCCTATACCATAGAGTTGATAAGTCCTCAGATAAGCAACAGGGTTTGAGTTACTAAATGGCTTCTACTTCACTTCTGTTCTCTAAATATTGCCCAAGAATCTCTCTGTGGTCTCCCATTGACAGGAAACATACATGGAAGGGAGTTCTGGGATTCAGCCTAGCCAAGTTGACACATTACAAGGATACACTGTCCTACGGTCCTATTCCCTTCATAGGATGGTTCGGGAATTAAGAGAGAAAATCTATGTAAACTATTAAGACTATAGACAATTGTTATATGTCATGATTAAATATTATTGGATAGCATGTATATATATATACATGTATAGCATGTATATATATATATATATATATATATATATATATATATATATATATATATATATACATGCTGTGTTCTTCCAGGTTGACTGGTGGTAAAGTAATCAGTCCTCGAGTTGCTTATATTTAATAAGGAAGGTATTTTCAGAATATCAGAGAAAAATAATGAGATAGCTACTGGCTGGGGATTTGTTTTGCTACTAGTGGCATGGGTCAGGAAAGTCTCTTTAATAGCAACATCTAAGGTGAGATTGTAATTAAAAAGAAGCAAATCATAAATTTACCTAGATGAAAAACAATTTAGGTACATGCAATGGCAAGTGCAAATACCTGGAGAATAAAATAAGCAGATTTCTGTAATCTAATATACTTATTTCTCTCATTTTTATGGCATTTCATTGCTTTTTATTTATAATATTTTTTCTTTCTTTTTTCAGTGTTATCAGTCTTCTTTCCTTTAGCTCCTTTTCTAATGCTTCATTTACATTTCCTCTAAAGGTTCTCATAGTACTTATACTCAAATCAGACAGGTTTATACTTCTTAGAATTTTTAAAATTTTAAATAAGTGAATACATGCTTAAATGCCTAAAAAAATTGACCTAGTAAATAAACATGCAGAGGAGATTATAATTCTTATTGTATGCACTCTAAGGTCAAAAGAGGTAGCTCAAATTTAATATTACATATGATAGTTTAGTTTCATAAAGATCAAGAAAACAAAATTCTCAGAAAGACATGTAATTCTTAAAATTATCATCTGCCTGCCTATCTGACACCTGTAAATGTCAACACTTTTACATTAATGAATGACATTTTAATGTAACCACTGGATACTTGCACATTCATTGACTGAGGTTACCACGTAAAAGTGAAATTCTACTGTGCTTTGAGAAAATATATCTGAGAATTTCATATATAATATTTTAGATAATTTCCTTCCCTATCATTAAGTACTAACCACACTTCAAATGTTGAAATTATACAGACATATATAACACAAAGAACTTATATAACTTGCTAAACAACAGAATCAATAACCACAAAAAATAAAAAAAATCATCAAATAACATAAAAACATATGGTGGCTCAGGGATGACTCAATATACAATGAATCATGTATCAAACTAGGAAGGATATGTCAATAGTAATTGTATGAAAGGAAAATCTTTGCCTTTGGCCATCATTCTCAAAGACTGATAGTCATATCAAGTAACTCTATTCTGAAAATTAATTCATTTAACTGTTCGTAGGAAATGTTCCAAAAATCAGAAACAGATGGTCAGTGGGAGCATATATTTTTTTCTCTAATAATAAAATCAGTGAAATAATAATAATAACAACAACTACAGTAAAAACTAAAAACAACAATAATAGCTACTTTTAGTGAGCATTCTCCATATCTGGGAACAGTGTTATGCATTAGATAAAGGTTAACAAAAACCTTATTTAATATTCATAAAATCTCTGTCACATAAAATGCTATTATTCCAACTTTACAGATGAGTAAATTGAGGAACAGAAGGTTTAAAAATTCAGCCAGATAGCAATAATGGAGAATATTTGAACCTGGGTTACCACACTCTAGACTGCTGCCATCTGCTTACCTTGTATCCATTTTCAGTCAGGAAGTAACTAAGTAACCCATAAAATAATTAACTTCTACAAGAATCTTGGTCATATTTACATTTGTTTTACACCTACACCTTTGAGCAATCTAAAATCGTTTTTTAAACAGGTAATAGAGGTAGCACAATTGGAGAACATCAATTTGTTAGACAGAAAACAAAAAAAGGAAAGAGAAGAAAATAAAAAAAGATATGAAAAAAGAAAATAAAAGAAAAAATGAAACGAAAATATGTTTTCTGTAGATTCAAAATTTGGGTATGGACCTATACATCGAGTTATTAGTTGATTACAACAGGGTTTGTTTTCAAATGTAGTTCTTTATTTAAAACATAGATGATAGAGTTTCACTTAGATGTACTGAATCAGAATTGTTAGGAGGTTAGGACCAGGATTGTACACTGAATAAATAACCCAGCTAATTCTTTACATACTGAATTTGTGTTCCCCTCAATTCTCAAAACATTATATATATATATATATATATATATATATATATATATATATATATAAATTATGAAAGGAATACTGATCCTTTTAGGTAATTACTAGGCTTACTAGACCCTAGAAAAATATTGAAAAGCAACCAAACTTTAAAAAATCTGCTATGATATAAAAACTTAACTGAGGTTATGTGATATAGTAGAAGGAACCCAGGATTTAAATTAAAACATTTTGTGTTTAAGACACACGTTCTGCTTCCTACTAGGTACATGACGCTTAGCAAGTTAATGTATATCTCTCAAATTCAATTTTCTTATCTTTAAAGTGACAATAAAATACTGTTCTTGGGCTTACCTGGTGGCGCAGTGGTTGAGAATCTGCCTGTCGATGCAGGGGACACAGGTTCGCGCCCTGGTCTGGGAAGATCCCACATGCCACGGAGCAACTAGGCCCGTAAGCCACAACTACTGAGCCTGCGTGTCTGGAGCCTGTGCTCCGCAACAAGAGAGGCTGCAACAGTGAGAGACCCACGCAGCGCGATGAAGAGTGGCCCCCGCTTGCCGCAACTAGAGAAAGCCCTCGCACAGAAACGAAGACCCAACACAGACAAAACATAAATTAATTAATTAAAAAAAAAATACTGTTCTTATCACATTGTTATTATGGTGATCATGGGAAACAATGTACATTAATGTTTTGCTAACCTTAAAGTGCTGTTTAAATATTAGTTACTATCAAAAGAGTTGGCTTTGGAAGATAATTTTGCCTTGATTTTATTTTTTATAGCAATGACGATATGACAACATAGAAAAACTTAATTCCTTTCATCAGTGTGTAACAAGACTAAGGTTTCATTTTCTTTTGCACTCAGATGTATTCTTTCCAAAATAAAACAAACGAACAGAATATATCCAAAGGGAAAAGCAGAAGAAAAAATCCTGGTACATTAAAGAAAAACAAATAAATAAATAACTACAACAATATTGACTTCAAAGAAATATCTTTGAGTTGAGGTAGAGAAATGAAAATTGCCTGTAGTTTTTATGTCACATGAAAAAAAAAAAAGAGGCAGAGGGGAGTCCCATTTTTCTTTAGCTCCCAAGAGCAGACCTTACAGTGTCCACAATTTTTATTGTCCTCTGAAATCACTAAAAGTTTTGCATAAGGGCTCCTTAGAGGGGAAGGCAGAATCGAGTACCTGACTTTCTGTCTCTCCACATTCCCAAATTTTGTGTAAAAAGTCCATTATAAAGTGGGGAAAAAGACATGATTTACATCCAAATTATTCTTGCCTGCACTGTCATAAAAAGATGTACCTATTCAGCTATATTCTGTTGCAATGACTGAATAATTTTTCTTTATCACAATCCCTTTGATGCTCATTAAAAACAATAATAGATGGTCACAATAACTTTCCTTTTCATTGTTTCATCATTTTGATAAGGATGTCTGAATGCTTGCATATTTTTTGATAAGATGCTTTTCCTTCTTCGGACCCATCTCTGTCCCTTCTTTTAGAATGCATGGGTATAATTTCTTCATATTCATTTTGCTGAATGTGATTTCAATTATCATGTCAATAGTAATATATGAATTCCTTCATCCTAAAAGAAATGCTTGTTTCAGTCACACATTTTCCCCCAGAAGTTTAATATTAATAAGAGAACTTGAGATTTTTTTCCACACCAAGCTGACAGTTTGTGTCACAGATTTCTATGTCAAATTTTCAAGAAATATAGCACTGGAAGACAGCAGTACATAGCTCAGGGCAATAATAAGTCAGAGATGGGCAGCTACAATGTTGGTCTAAAGAGTAGATCAGTGCTGTGCTTTAGAAGAATATGGCCTTCAATTTTTATGTATCTTGATAACAGTCTCTGAAATGAAGAAGGCAAATGTTGACTGGTGATCAAGTGGGAATAAATAATCCCTGCTCTTTTTACACATACTGGAGGCAAGTCTTGATATGATAAAAAATTACCTGCAACTCTAATTACCTCTGTAGCTGGCATTGTCTTATTTATTTTACATGCATGAAAAACAGTTGGTTTGTAAATATAGGTGTATTGCCATAGAGGGGTTCAGCAACAAATTGTAGGTTTTATCCATTCAGGGAAAACATTAATAAAGGAATTTTTGTTAATTTCCAACCAATTTATTTTTCCACATTTCAGTTCATTATCATGTTCTAGAACATTTGATTAATGGAGACTACTTCATGACTTCTTGGTACACTTCTGTATATTTAACTAATAGCATAGAAAATGTTTAAATCTTGTAGCTTATTAAATCCAGTGTTTTAATTTTATTATCAGAGTTGAGTTTGTCATAAAGTCTCTGCTTTTTTGCTAAATTCCATGAATCACAAATTCATTGTGCTGCTAAAAGATTATGTAAAAATACTTCAGACAAGACTGCTTTATTTTTCTTTCTCAATTCCTCTTTTATCATCTACCAGGTTCAACAATGATCTAACTTCTATAATCTGCTCCGAATGTCACATACTTTGATGTTGATTCATGACCATTCTCTGTGAATATGACTTTTCCTAATCATTGCACTTAGTTTTAAACTTTGAAAGGGCAACTTGTTTGAGAGGAATATGAAAGTGTCATAGAAGGGATATGATCTGGCATCCAGACTCATCATTAGACTCACAGGGTTCCCAAGTCGCAGGGTTGTGGATTTACAACCGTGGGAGCCAAAACCATGCCTTGTTTTAATAGAATTTTGTTTTTTCCATTACCTTGAAGAAGATGTTGCAACGGCCTTTTACTTCATAATAGGTTGTTTTCTGTGAACTTCTGATGTACTTACTATACCTGAGAAGTTTTCATTTGCATAGTTTAACTACAAGAGTCTTGGGTAATGCAAAGTCTGCACCAAAATGGAACTTCACCTAATACTAATTATTACACACACATTAGAGTCTTGTTTTGGAATGAATATAAGTATTCAGTAAAGGGGTAGGAACTATCCTTAAAATTGGGAGGATTTTTCTACCTCAGCTTTAGAATGCAGGATATTCTGACCTATGCAAGTAAAATCATTTTGCATATTAAATAGAAATCTGACAGAAATATAGAGATGTCTGTCTGTCTATTTGGCTATCTGTCTATTTTCGTTCGTAGTGAGCTAACCCAAACAGAGTATTCACACGGAATCATTAAATTAAGGCTAATTATGATAAGATTTAGTTTTAGTTGCCCAGGGCACAAAATTCACTCACATAAATGCCCTTTTCAGGAAAGTATAAAATGTATCAAAATACAGGTTGTTACATCTGTTAAAGCTTGAAAATGAGTATTAGTGAATTACGAAAAAAAAAATTCAATTCTATGTTAAAAATTAGTTCTTATGTTATTGAATTCCCTCTACAGAAGGGAAAGGAGATAAACATTGTTTTAAATGGGTTACCCAAGCATTATTATTAGAGTTACAAACTCTAATTTCCCAACTATGAGTGTATATATATGTATATATATATTTTTTTCTCATTTTTCTTCTGGGTGCCACAGAATCAATTTCAGGTGATAGAGATGTTCAAAAAACAAAAGCAGATGGGTCTCTAAAGAATCTTTACTTAAGTAGGAGGTGTAAGACCTACAAGGTGATTTTTTCTATAGAAATAGTTACTGAAATAGGTGACCTATCTGTGTTCTTAGTACCTTCACCATGAAATAGTGAACTCTTCATACTTGTTCATGAGCTAAGAGTTAACTGAAAACTCTCATTATTGTAGATCAAAATCCAACCAATATACAATATTTGTGCTTGAAAGTGAGACAGGGACTGGCTGAAATACTTTCCATAGCATGAGGATGGTTTGCAATGAAATCTAGAACAAATAAACATGTTTCCTCCTTTATAAGATTAATCTACTAAAGGATCCAAAATATCCCAGGGATCTAAAATGTGATAAAAACAATATAAAATATAGATTTGAGAGCTAAGAAGGAAGACAAGAGAGACATGAGGATATTTTTTTAAAAGAAGATGTTGCCAGACTCCTCAGTAATAAGCACACTCTACAGAAAACATAGAAAAAAACCCAGTGATTTTTCTACCCTCTTTTTAAATACTGACAGTTTTTATTTATATTTATCTTGATGGTATTTTATTATGCATTTTGATAGGTTGTGTTCTACTTTATTATCAAACATATCATTACATAAAAAGCACATCGTTTGGAGCTCATAGTGAGCTCAGCACTTTCTAGATTAAATCAGTGCTCAAACCAAATATAGCAAGAATCAACTAAACATAGGCATTGATTTGACATCAGCCTTACCTTTTGATATTTCTTTCTGTGATCTGTCTGCTTCTAAAAATTCTACTCTTTAATCACCATAAGAGAACATAGATTGGAAAGGCTTGTTCAGATTTAAGCAACTATGGCTCTTAGCTCTAATATTGGCAAAATATGTACCACGATTGCTTGCTAATGATTTTGTCTGTATGTGAATATTATCATCATTTTTTTCTCACTTGAAAAATAATATAATTCCAACTGAAGAATTTTAAAATAGATGCCTTTATGTCAAAGCTCAAATGAGACAAGGATAAAAAGACCATTATTAAAACAATACTTTGATCAAAATAATAGAGAAATATATTCTTTCATGCTGAAAAAAATAGTTTAGTATTGAGTCCAATTGTGACTCAATATTTATCTCTTACATTTACTTAGTGAAAGCCAGTTTAGTAATAAGTCCTAATTCCTAAGTGTTCATAATAATTCAAAGCTCTTTCTAAACAATAAATAATTTACTTGTTGCCACTATGTGCCTGGTGTTTTTTTAAATTCCCACTAGATCAACAAAGAAACTAAAAAAATAAGGCATTAAAAAAATAAGAGTAGCAGATGTTGATTAGAATTCCAATAATTTTTTTAGCCCTATACCACAAGTAAAACAATAGTTACTGTACTTCAAGACTGTTAAAAAAATCAGGCAAGAGAAATGTTTTCCTCTTCAGTTAGTAACATCTGAGTAATATTTATCTGGGACCAGTAGAAACTTGTATGATATGCTTCTGACCACAGCTTATAATTCCTTTTCAATGACAAACATGTATCAATATTATTATCTCAAATCATCTTTATAATCATGAAAGAAAAATGTTTACTCTTAAATTTACATAATATATTGCTTAATATACTGAGATTCGAGCACTTTTGAGCTTATCCATTTTAATAGATACTTAAAGTATGGATAGAAATATATTACAGAAAACTAAATATTTTAATAACTTCTTCATTTTGTAAAACGTAAAAGGCTAAAATAGAAGAGATTTTGGATGAATTGAATGTGTAATGATTTTATTACATACGTCTTGATCTTTGATAAAGCTCATATCAAATGTATGACTCTTCAAGCGATTCAAGAAGTTTTCAGTTAGTGTTCGGTCCTTCTGGACTAATTTTTAATAACAAAAAATCTACATTAGTGATGTAATTATGTGATGGATCTGTCAACAAACCGGCTTCATTATCACCAGTGCAATGGTCTTGACAAATACGAATCTGAAAAGACCTTCCATTTTCCATGTTCTTACTCTTTAGGTTTCTTGTCAGTTGCTTTACATCTGAGCGATGCAGATTTTGCACACGTATGATGTAGATTAACTCAGGGCAGAAACCAGGCCTTGCTGGAGTACTAACCACCATCACTCTGTTTCATGTCAATTCCAGGGCCGTGTGAATTATCCTTAGGGATAACTTTTAACTTTCCTTTTCTTTTTGACATAGTACTCCTTAACAAGAGAAATGCTGTTGCCTCCTTGTTCTGCTTAGGAATTCCCATGGTTGTATTATAAGGATGATTTTCTAAATATTTAACAATTGGTTGAGTGCTGACACCAGCCAATTAGAACAGACATCAGACTTTCACCACACTGGGGCTTTAACAGGAGAACATCATACTTATTCAGGTTTTGAGCCTTCCCTCCTTGTGCTAGAAACTGGGAATTATAATTTTAAAATATATATTATATATAGGAATCATAGATTATCTGCCCAATAAAAAGTCCAAGAGATAGTTTCACTGTAGGAAAACTGCAGAAAGCAACAACAGAGAATGATTTCTTTTTCAGAAAGAAATAACCCTAAATTATTGCCTTATCTCTTGATTGGCTTTACAATCACATACAACCACACAGGTCCTAGAATAGAACATTAATTTTCATAGGCATCACAAGTACGATGTAAAATCCTACCTTTTTCCCCTTGCAAAGTAACAGATTTGCTACTTGGGCCAAGTTCCCTGACCTGATCAATACAACTATATGTGGAGTTCCTATTTTTAGGTACTTTTTTTTTTTTTTTTTTTTTTGCGGTACACGGGCCTCTCACTGTTGTGGTCTCTCCCGTTGCGGAGCACAGGCTCCGGACGTGCAGGCCCAGCGGCCATGGCTCACGGGCCCATCCGCTCCGCTGCATGTGGGATCTTCCCAGACCAGGGCACGAACCCGTGTCCCCTGCATTGGCAGGCGGACTCTCAACCACTGCGCCACCAGGGAAGCCCTCTAGGTACCTTTTCAAAGGAGTAAGATATTTGGTCTTCATTTTCTTAAAGGCATTATTTGTTTGGAACATGAACTAAAACTACTTAAAGAGCAATCTAGAGTTGCAGTTTCAAGTAAAAATGGCAGTGTTTGTCATAGGGATGTCATTTTACAGTATTTCTTAAGCACTCTCCAAAGCACTCAGCACTAGTCTGTGAATGCTGTAAATTCAAAACAAATATGTATTTTATACCTAGTAGTTTGTACCTCTTGATCTCCTTTACCTATCTTGTCCCTTTCCTTACCCCTCAGTGATGTACAGTACAGGGAATACAGCCAATACTTTATAATAACTTTATATGGAATATAATCTACAGAAGTATTGAATCACTCTGTCATACACCTGAAACTAATATAATATTGTAAATCAAATATACTTTAGCAAATAAATACAATAAAAATAAAAGGTGCAAAACATAAAAATATAAAGAGCAACACTCAAAGTTAATAAAATCTCAGGTAGAACACCAACTAATTGTGGAACATGTAACAGATGTGAATATCAGGTGTGGCATGCTTTTGTAAAATTTAAATTGCTTTTAGTGAAGCAGTATTCAATATTCCAAGAATAACAAAAAATAATAACCACATCCTAAATCTGTTTTTTTTATTTAAAGAGTAATATTTCAATTGTGTTATAAATACAATTTTATTAGATGAGTCATATTCTCTGATGCATAATTTAAAAAAAAGTTTGAGTTAATTCCAACATTACTTGAAGTTTTAGAGTCACACTAGTCAAACTGCTATCCTGGGTAGCTCAGGGGATTTTTCACCTGTCCACATTGCTAGATAAATGTAATCAAGTTTCCCCTCCACCCCATCTCTTTTCTGTCTAAGACTGAAATTTTGAGTTTTATTTTATATTGTTTATAAGTCTACAGTTGAAATGGGTCACATTTATGACCCTCTAGAAATGTGAAGGATTAATTCAGAATGCAGGTACTAATATGTTTGGACCATGCTTAGGTCTGAATCTATGATACTTTCCACATTTATTATCTGTAATTTTGTGAGTACTCATATTAATATGCAACAACACTATCCCAAGATCAGCATCCTCCTTATCACTTCACTCTTAAAAAGACTGAGATGTATTGTAAAGAGAATTTTACCTATCTGCTATGAATATGGTATCTGTTCTTTAAAAAGAATACTTTAGATGTCTGGACTGTCAATCTTATATTCCTTCAATCATTACATTAATCTAATAAAAAAGAATAATTTCATTACTGTTATTTTTTCATCACTTCCAGATATTATTGTGAATATTGATGCTATAGCAGTCAAAATAACTGTGAGGTATTTCCCTTGATAGCTTTCATCTCATTTGAAACTATTTTAACCCTGTCTTTTCAGACAGACCTGATTGATATAGCCTGCATTTTGGTCATGACTTAAACAGTTACAACTCCATAATTGGAAAAATAATCTTCAGAAGCAAAGAAATGTTAACATGCTATAATTGACTTAGATGACTAAAGTTACCTCGTAGAAGAATGTGAACTTGTGAATTGGGGCGTTCTTATATCTTATGGGGCAGTTTATTCACAACAAGAAGTAACTGCTAATTAGCTCCCTAGCTAGCAAAAGTTAGATGTAAAGTATGTAAACTTAGAATGTCTAGTACTTCATATGACAACAAAAATGTATGCATTGAGCTCATTAAGGAGATCTTAGTGGATCACAAAAGGAAAAAGGAAAGCATGTGTCAAAACCTGGATGAGCAACAAAATTATTTTTGATTTGATATTCATAATAAAGTAAATAGCTCAATATTTTAATATTTTTAATCAATATGCCACTTAAGTTTTCACATAAAACATGGGAAATTTGAACCTAAGAGAGAATTAATCATTTCCTTCCCATGAAGTTTTACTTGAAGTTTGGGGGTGTTCAAATCCCGTGTTAAAATAGTATTAAAATACAAGTTGACTTTCAAGGAAGGAGTTTGGTTTGATTCAGTAAACAGAGAGTTAGTACCTGCATTGGGCCAAATTCTGTGTTATGACTTAGAATGCAAAGATCAAGGAATCATAGTGTTTTTTACACTGTCAGGTGGAGGATTCAAATAATCAATAGTACCAATGCAAAGAAGTAAAGGCTGTGATATTTTTACACTAAGGAAATTATAGGAACAAATTCTCTTTTTTTCCCTTACAAAGATTGAATCAACATGGAGTGACATCACTTCTGTTTGCTTTTGTTTTAATTTGAATTTTTGGACTATGAGTTATGGTCAGTGAGGGACCAAATTAGAATTTTCACAACTCAAGTACAAAACATGTACCTGGCCATGGACTGAAATGTCATCTCTTCCTGAAGTTCCCAATAATATAATTTACAAAGGCAAAAATAAGAGAGGGCTTCCCTGGTGGCGCAGTGGTTGGGAGTCCGCCTGCCGATGCAGGGGACACGGGTTCGTATCCCGATCCGGGAAGATCCCACATGCCGCGGAGCGGCTGGGCCCGTGAGCCATGGCCACTGAGCCTGCGCGTCCGGAGCCTGTGCTCCGCAACGGGAGAGGCCACAACAGTGAGAGGCCCATATACCGCAAAAAAAAAAAAAAAAAAAAAAAAAAAAAAAAAAAAAAAAAATAAGAGAAAGCCTGGAAAATCAAGGAGGTGGTCATAGTTGGCTGAGTTAACAGTTTAGCAAGATCAACCACCATGAGTAAAAAATTGAATAAAAAGATTAAATAGTCATTTGCTAAGATTATAATTAATACATGTGTTTCATGCTTAATGTGTATTCACAGCATCATGAAATAGATACTGTTTTTCTCCCTATCTTATTATTGAAGAAAAGAGAGATTAAGCAACTTTCCCAACACTGAAAATCTAGAAAGCTAGAAAAGAGCAGAGGTGGGTTTGATCCCAGGCATTTTACTTCTGCAACTACACTCTTTACCACCACTGTGGAATATCAATCTAAGAAGAAGGAAACCAGAGTATTACTGTTATGAGGGAAAATCATGATATCATGACTGAGTCATATTCCATGAGGGCATATATAGGTGTCTGAATTCAGAGTCAGGGGAAAGAATAGGAGCAAGATGAATTTTTTTTTTTAACTGTTCTACATTTCCCTTCAGGGGAGACATACAAGAGTACCACACTGCTTGACTGGCATCCAGCACTAGACATTTGATCTAGTTGAGGCACCAGGTGGCAGAAAATCAGAAGCATTACTATGACTCCTCTCCTGATTTCTGACTTACAATTGCTCTAATATACTCCAGTTCAGTACTACTTAAAGTGTGGTCTTGCAGCATCAACTGGGAACTTGTTAGAAATGTAAATCCCCAACTCCCACCACAGATTGGATCAGAACCTTTGGTGTATGGACCCTAGAATTTATGTTTTAGCAAGATGTCCAGGTGATTATCAAGCTTAAATCTGAGAAGAATAGTGGTCAAAGGGTATAAAGTTGTAAGAATGTATTCTGCCATTTGGGAGGTCCTTGCTTTCCACAATTAATCATCCATTCCTCTAGTTCCTGAACTTTCTTAGACAAATTATTTGACTCTGTTTCTCATCTGGCTATCTCATCATGTTTATATATATAAAAATATATATATTCATATATTTTCATATTTGGGTAAGAGCAACACTAAAGTTCTCCAAAATCATTCCCCATAACTCCTATTTCCTTTCCATCAAACGCACGTGCCTGCACCAGCATGAAAGAGAAAGACTACCAAAGAGTGTGACCACTTAAATTCCTTTTTGGAAACAATAAAGGATATAACATTATTCATATATATAAACAGACAAACCCAGAGGAAAATTAACATTAGCAAGACGATGGAGTACCAAAAATTGCTCAAATTTCTGTATGCCTTCTTTAGGAATCAGGAATACAAAGGGCCTAAATCACACTAAGCAAGTAAACAATAGTCATATGACAATCTGGTTAGGCAGAACACATCTACCCATACGCATATATTCCTTCAAAAAAGATAAAATCAATCACTTTCTATGTAACAAACACCATGCTAATTTAGAGATAAAGGAGTGAAGTAAATAGAAACAATTCTTACTTTCATAGATCTTAGAGTCTAGTCACTGAGGCAGAAGTTTTTCAAAAACAAAATAAAACCAGTACCTTCCCATCCCTCCCAAAAAATCACACAAGGAAGGCAATATAACATAAGACATGTACTCGGGAGGCAGGGGACCTGGCTTTGAATCCTTTTTTTGCGGTACACGGGCCTCTCACTGTTGTGGTCTCTCCCGTTGTGGAGCACAGGCTCCGGACACGCAGGCTCAGCGGCCATGGATCACGGGCCCAGCCGCTCCGCGGCATGTGGGATCCTCAAGGACTGGGGCACAGACTCATGTCTCCTGCATCGGCAGGCAGACTCTCAACCACTGCGCCACCAGGGAAGCCCATTGCTCTATTATTTACTACCTTTTGACCTTGGACACATAAACTCCCTAAGTTTGTGTGTCTGTAAAAAAAAATAAAAAAAACAAAAGAAAGATAATAATAGATCCCAGAATATTGTTCTTTGTAAAGATTAAAAGAGATGAATCACATAAAGTTTTTATTTAAAGTCTACACATAGTTAAGTCCTCAATGAGTGCTAGTTACTTCGTTATTATTAGAGGAATAGGTATACTGAGCTAATTGAAAGAAAAATGCAAGGTGTTAAAAGAATATATAATAAGGACACCTAATTAAGTTTACATTTAGGGAGTGTTCCCTGACAAATAGTGCACCCTGGTATTAAACTAAAACTACCCAATTTTCTGTATATTTATATTTTCTGTAAAGAGTACAGAGTTCAGGCTTCAAGGGACTCTCTATGAGACTGCCAGCCTTAATTTTTCTAATCTGCCACTAGTTATGCAACATCGAGCAAGTATCTTTATTTTTGATGCAGAAGAGTAATGTAAGGGGACTGCCCAACCTAATATTTCTAATATACCGTCTAGTCTTACTGGCTGGAAATGTTATTTTCATACAACCATTTTTATGTTTAGTTGAGTAGCATTGAAACTATCCAGTTTCCTCGCTGTTTGGCAAAAGTTCTAATTGGTTATGTTTTGCTACCCTGGGCACACTATTAGACAAAATTGCAACAAAAGACATCAATAAAAAGCAGAAAGCTTCAGATTGTTAAAATCATGAATGTTATTAATACTATTAAAATGCTAATTGCTGTTTAGTGGAGGTTCACTTGCAATTCTAAAGGAAGAAATGCTTAGGCTGCATCATCTGAGCCACAGATTGTTTGTTCACTAATGGGGAGAAAATTCACTTTTGTTTAATTTATATGAACAAGAAGGCATTCCAAGGAGGTACACTGAAGTGACTGCAGACCTCCTAGGGTTGGAGCCAACTTCAGCTTCACCCCTACCCTAGGTGGTCCTTAATTGCCATTACAGACTGCCTGGCTGTAAGTTATTGTTTGCACTGCACATGACCTTGGATGCAAACTAGAACACTATGAATTAATCCCTGTAATATTTCTTATTTAACATCTGTGTTGTCACCAGCCACTATTCAGAGACAAAAACAAACAGCCATATCTATCTCCTACTACATTTTGTTTTTTTTTTTTTTAAAACCAGTTCTATTGCTTCCCAGACTCTCTAAATGGATCATCTAATAAAAGAGTAAAACCATTTACTTCCATTATTTTGTAGAATAAAAATAGAAAAACAGAAATAAGGGTGATACTGAAATAAAAATATTTTTAAACAACAGGAATCCTGCAAACATCTTGATTTCTTCTACCGATGTTGCTATCATCTCTCTTTTATTTTCTAGTGTCTGTTTTAAAATAAGGGAGGGTTCCAAAGCAAATTTATGAAAATAAAAATGATTTAATTCATTTCATTCATATTTAATTCATTGATGAAATGTAGTCACCATAGGGAGAAATGTAGCAACACCTTAACAGCTGGAAATGATTCAGACTGGTGTACTGCATTAAATGGAGAATACTTGCAAGAAGAAGTGAGTTCATAAAAATTCAATTACTCAAATGGGAACCTTTCCAAGACCCTAGGGTTAACACCTAGATTGAACTCTCACTCTTGCTCTATACACACACACACACACACACACACACAGCTTTAGTCACAAGTGTTTAAATGTTCTATTTACTTGAACTCAAGAGATGAAAGTTACAGCTAAAACAGCTGCCATATCATCAAGCTGAGAACTAGTTTCACATAGACACAGAAAACTAACAATAACAAAAATCACAAAGACCCCAAATAGCCAAAGCAATCTTGAGAAAGAAAAACGGAGTTGGAGGAATCAGGCTCCCTGACTACAGACAACACTACAAAGCTACAGTAAACAAGACAGTATGATACTGGCACAAAAACAGAAATATAGATCAATGGAACAGGATAGAAAGCCCAGAGATAAACCCACACACATATGGTCACCTTATTTTTGATAAAAGAGGCAAGAATATACAGTGGAGAAAAGACAGCCTCTTCAAAAGTGGTGCTGGGAAAACTGGACAGGTACATGTAAAAGAATGAAATTAGAACACTCGCTAACACCATACACAAAAAATAAACTCAAAAGGGATTAAAAACCTAAATGTAAGGCGAAACACTATCAAACTCTTAGAGGAAAATAGAGGTAGAACACTCTATGCCATAAATCACAGCAAGATCCTTTTTGAACCACCTCCTAGAGAAATGGAAATAAAACCAAAAATAAACAAATGGGACCTAATGAAACTTAAAAGCTTTTTCACAGCAAAGGAAACCATAAACAAGATGAAAAGACAACTCTCAGAATGGGAGAAAATATTTGCAACTGAAGCAACTGACAAAGGATTAACCTCCAAAATATACAAGCAGCTCATGATGCTCAATATCAAAAAAACCAACAACCCAAACCAAACCTGGGTGGAAGACCTAAGTAGACATTTCTCCAGAGAAGATATACAGATTGCCAACAAACATATGGAAAGATGCACAACATCACTAATAATTAGAGAAATGCAAATCAAAACCACAATGAGGTATCACCTCACACCATTCAGAATGGCCATCATCAAAAAATCTACAAACAATAAGTGCTGGAGAGGGTGTGGAGAAAAGGGAACCCTCCTGCACTGTTGGTAGGAATGTAAATTGATACAGCCACTATGGAGAACAGTATGGAGGTTTCTGAAAAAACTAAAAATAGAAAATTACCATATGACCCAGCAATCCCACTACTGGGCATATACCATGAGAAAACCATAATTCAAAAGGAGACATGCACCACAATATTCATTGCAGTGCTATTTACAATAGCCAGGATATGGAAGAAACCTAAGTGTCCACTGACAGATGAATAAATAAAGAAGATGTGGCACATATATACAATGGAATATTACTCAGCCATAAAAAGGAACGAAACTGAGTTATTTGTAATGAGGTGGATGGACCTAGATTCTGTCATATAAAGTGAAGTAAGTCAGAAAGAGAAAAACAAATACTATATTCTAATGCATATATATGGAATCTAAAAAGCAGTACTGATGAATCTAGTGGCAGGGCAGGAATAAAGACATACATGTAGAGAATGGACTTGAGGACACAGGGAGGAAGGGGAAGCTGTGATGAAGTGAAAGAGTAGCATTGACATATATATACTGCCAAATGTAAAATAGATACCTAGTCGGAAGCTGCTGCATAGCACAGGGAGATCAGCTCGATGCTTTGTGACAACCTAGAGGGGTGGGATAGGGAAGGTGGCAGGCAGGCTTAAGAGTGAGGGGATATGGGGATATATGTGTACATATAGCTGATTCACTTTGTTATACAGCAGCAAGTAACACACCATTGTAAAGCAATTATATTCCAATAAAGATGTCAAAAAACAAAATAAGAATTTAGTTGAGGGAGGAAGACTTCTGGAGGTTTGGCCCCAGTTAAAACTTCTCAAGCGAAAGGGTGAAAAGGGGCAAATATATGGTGGCAGTTAGCAACTAAATTTACTGTAGTGGCCCCTTTGGAGTATATACGAATATCAAATTATTATGTTGTACATCTGAAACTAATATAATGTTATATACTAATAAAATTCATAGGCAAATCCTGCTGGAAAGGGAGTTAACAGTTTAATGTTTTCTAAACACCAGGAGGTTAACAGGAAGGACTTCAACAATAGTATCTTAAGTGCACATTTATTTGACATAATATATTTAGATATTTGCCAGGTTTTTTGTTTGTTTGTTTGTTTTTAAGAGTATTTTAAAATAGACTACAGATTATCTGTAGATTTTTTTTTTTCAATATTGAAATTATCTTTCAGGTAACTTTGAGGTTTACAAGTACATTAGTCCCATTCTCCTCATGGATGGAGGAGAAGGAATGGGGAGAAAAAAAAGCTCTCCAAAATAAAGCTTGTGTTGACTGACAGAACTGGTCAGGGTAAAGAGCTTTCTCTTAAAATGGGATATACCTGTATATCTTTTTCAGTTTCTACCATACTTATGTCCAAGACCTCTCTGAGTTTCATGTGTTGATTCATCTACTTTTCTTTGTCATTTCTTCAGCTTAGGACCACACATGGCACTTTATTTGATGATGTGGTGAGAGTGGGGAGTGAAGAGAGAAAACTTTTTTTTAACAATAATTTCATATAGTAATCCTAATAATATTGGACTTTTTAAAAATATATTGGGATAAAACATTATTGTGCTATTCTAGATAGCAACTTACCATTTTTATTTCAATATTTCTTTATCTTTTAAATTGTTCCCTGTTTTCATCAAATGCAGCTTGAATAACAGGTATTCAATCCGTGTGTTTATCTACTTAAGTTCTCTAGTCTTATTAATCAACCTTTCCACGTCCTTAATATGTCACTGGTTTTAAAGAATGTATTTTAGTGCAGTATTCTTATGATAGGTCTACAAGACATTTAATTAAAGGAATGTCGTTTTCTTGTTTTTTTCCTCTGGGGTCTCTCATACTCCATTGTCTCTTCTTAGAATATTTTCTTGGTTTCTATTAGGTTCTTCCATAGCACATTCTTTTTCCTATCATAATTTATTACCCTCCGGCCCCTTTTTCAAATTATGCTTTTTTTTGGATTAAGAAGGAAACAATAAGGTTTCCCTGGTGGCGCAGTGGTTGAGAGTCCGCCTGCCAATGCAGGGGACATGGGATCGTGCCCCGGTCTGGGAAGATACCACATGCCGTGGAGCTGCTGGGTCAGTGAGCCATGGCTGTGGAGCCTGTGCGTCCAGAGCTTGTGCTCCACCAACGGGAGAGGCCACAACAGTGAGAGGCCCACATACCGCAAAAACAAAACAAAACAAAAGAAAACAAGAAGCAAAAAATAACTGAGCCTTCTACCTCTTAATGAAATTTCCTTAGCTTTACAAAGAAGCAGACAGTAACTGAGACTTCTACCTCTTAATGAAAGTTTCTTTAGCTTTACCAATACCATGCCAAACCTCTGAAATTCCTTCTTGAAAAGATCTCTTCTTAAGGCATTTTTATCCACACTTGACTCTCTTGGGGCATTTGTTTTTTCCACTTCAACTCACTTAAATTGCATACGTCCCCAGCCAGACTCTCCTGAAGAGAGTAAGATAGTGTCTATCCTGCTCACTCTTATTATCCCAAAAGTTAGGGCAGAGTATCAAACAATGGAGGTAAACAATAAATAGCTGTTAAATTAAACCTGGCTGTACATGACATAGAATGCAGAATCAATATTCAAAGTGTTAGATTCTGCACAGTTATAAAGTAATAATTTAGAATAGCGATAATAGTGATGATGATGTTTAACATTTATCAAGGCTCCCTAAGTGCCACTGACTATTCTAAACACTTTATATACGCTAACTCATTGAAACATCACAAAGTCCAAGAGGTAAATGCTATTTTAATCTCCACTTTATAGGTAAGAAAATAGGACTGCAAATTGAGTACATTGCCTGAGTCAGACACCTATTTAGAGATGGAGGTTGTCTACTTGACATTGTATTAAGTAACCAATTTAAGCTACTGACATTTTCTTTTAAAAAGAACTCTTTAAAGTATCTAAATTATTAAATATCCCTTACATTCTTTATGTTCCCTTTTATACAATAGCTATTTCTATACAATCTTCATTTTGCCTTATTATACCATATTCTCCTCTTCATTTTCTTTCAGATAAAAAAAAGCTTTATAAAAATGTACTGTCAATCATTTTCAAGTTATGAAAAATTTTATGTCCTTAAACATTCATCACAAAAACTATTTTATCTTTATTATCTTCTCTCAATATAAATTGATAAGAGCACATGTTATTTTCTTAAATTCCTTTGCTAAGATTAACCCATAATTATTTTAGAAACCTTCAGACTTGTCCTTGCAAACTTTAACTACGCTTTTTTTTTTTTTTCGGTATGCGGGCCTCTCACTGTCGCGGCCTCTCCCGTTGCGGAGCACAGGCTCCTGACGCGCAGGCTCAGCGGCCATGGCTCACGGGCCTAGCCGCTCCGCGGCATGTGGGATCCTCCCGGACAGGGGCACGAACTCCCGTCCCCTGCATCGGCAGCGGACTCAACCACTGCACCACCAGGGAAGCCCTAACTACCCATTTTTAACTGGTTCCTTCTACAGATTTTCCTTCCTACCACTGACTTTCTGTTACTTCCAGTTACTGAGCAGCATCTCATAAAGTTATGCGATCTTCAAATCCTTTTTTTTCCTTTTTCAAAGGAAATATAATCTGCTATGGTTTAATTAATAGGATTATTCTAGGCTATACCTGTCTTCTTTACTAATAGAATTTCTATCTCATATTACTTCTGATTCACAATAACTTGCTTTCTTGACATCTAACACACTTGTAATCCTATCCACTTTGATCCTATTTCTTACAGTGCCAAATTTAAGTCAAATGTGGTTCATGTAGCAAGGATATTTATTTTTTCCAATTCTTAATTAGTTTTATTCTTTCAGTAACTGGTAGATCAAGTTGCATTTTACATCCCATAGGAGCCTCCTGTTTCTGCATGGCAAAAGAATTAAATGGTACTAGTATTTATGGATATGTATATACAGTCTATCTTTATTTTCCCCCTTCTAAGAATCACAAAGCTTTTGTAAATCATTCTCAACATTTCATGTAATTGACTTGCAAAATAAACTAATTCTTACTGGCAAACAACAATGCTGATTCTTCCCTAGTCTAAATAAAAATAAAAACAAACAATCTCATATGCCACTTTTTTTCTCCAACTACTGCGATACTACTTTTATTCGCTTTACCGTAAAACTTTTTAAAATTGTTGTCTATGTTCATCCTAAATTCCTCCCTTCCTTTTCTTTATTTAATCTATACCAATCAGGTTTTCACTCCCAAATGCTCCACTGAAATTATTATTCTCAAAGTCATCAATGTACTCTATGTTTATAAATCTAATGGCTATTTCTCAGCCACATTCCTTTTACCTAAGTACAACATTTTATGACAGACTTGTCCTCCTTGAAACAGTTTCTTTTCAGACTTCCCTAGAGTTCAATCAAAAATTGAATTCTTAATATTCCTATCATCAAAAATTGCTATTTTTGTAACATTGATGTTGAGGAGTGAATTTTGTGCCCCCCAAATTCATATGTTGAAATCCTAATCCTAATGTGATGGTATTGGAAGGTGGGACCTTTGGGAGCTAATTACATCATGAGAGTGGAGACCTCATGAATAGGATTAGTGTCTTCATAAACAGAGGCCAGAGAGCTAGCAAGATTGTTTTCACCATTGAGGATACAACAAAAAGTGGGTAATCTAAAACCTAGGAGAGAATTCCCACTAGAAACAAATCATGATGGAGCTCTGATGTCAAACTTTCAGCCTCTAGTACTATGAGAAATAAGCTTCTGTTGTTTATAAGTCATCTAGTCTATGGTACTTTGTTATAGCAGCCCAAATAGAGGGAGACACTTGCTAATTTCAATCAATAGCAACATCGTTCTTCCAGTTACTCAAAAGTTTTGGAATCCCTTCTTTTTCTCACACCCCACATCTAGTTCATCAGCAAATCCTGTTGACTGTAACATTACAATATATGAAGAATCCAGTCACTTTTTACCACTTTCATTGACACCAATCTGATCCATTCAACCATCATCTCTCTCCAGGATTACAATTGTCTGCTAACTAGTTGTCTTATTCTGATCTTGATTCATTTCTTGCTGTCTATTCTCAACACGGAAGTCAAGTGATCTAGTTAAGCATAAGGTAGATCATGTCCCTTCTTTGCTCCGTAACTTACGTTTTCCTATCCTCAAGTAAAAGGCAAATTCTTCCCAAAGACAAGGTGTTACCTAATCTAGTTCTTCATTACTTTTCTGATTTTACTTCCTTCAAATTTCACACTTGCTCACTCTTCGCCAGTGCTATTGACTTACTTCCTCTACTTAATTTTTTTTTTCTTTAATTCAGGCATAAGTTGTGTGCCATTGCTATTCATTGTGTCTGGAATGGGCTCCTCCAGGCTACTCACTTTCTCTCCTGCTATAGGGGAGAGAAACAGGAATAGTAGTTTAGAAATAAATCAGTTTGGGAGTTGTGAACACTTTAATAATCTAGACTTAAATTATTATGGATTTGTCTTAACATACAGTGTTATTTTCAATGATCAGTTAACATGGGAGTTTGAAGATAAATTTTGATGTGATTGATGTATATGATAGATCTGCCTGCTTAACATCCACTCCAGTCCCCTTCTGGTGTGTTTTCTTGTGTTAAAGAAACTGGAAAGCTTAAAAAAGAATATGTTGCTCTGTTTCCCTTACAAGTAGGATCCTGGGGGTAAGATTTTAAGATTCATAGGAAAAAAGAGAGGGGAAAAGATGTCCATTTTGCTGATGGAAATTGTGACAGAAATGTGTAAATCTGAAGTAACAGAATAGTTGCAGTTTGCAGATTCTGTGCTCTGCTTTCTGATTGTGCATTTTGCTAATCATAGCTCAGGCAGCAGTTTCCTTGGTGGTCAAGTTCTTGTGTTTGGTTTTGTTACCTTTCTCTTTAAAGTAGAGCAGATTTTGCTCTCTGTAACCAAATGTTGACTAAAACAGCTGTTATAATTTTCAGATTTTTTTTAAAGTGCAGAAGAATGCATTGTTTAGCTTTCAAAATATGACTTACTCCTCATGTTCTGAATATGATACACAACTTAGGAAATATGCCAGCACAGAAAATGTCATTGCACACTCATGTTATTTACACGAGTCTATTACCAAGATAGGAAACTGATTGTTTAATAGAGAAGAAATAGCAGAAATGTACTAGATTTGTTCAACTTTATAATAATATGAAACAGTGTTACATTTTTTAACCTGTTTTGTTCTTTGCTGACTTGGAAGAGAGAAAGGTAAAAACATAGGGCTAACAGAAACACATGACAAATAACATAGATCTCAGTGCTATTTACAGTGAGAAAAGTAAACAAGATTAGAACGAAGGAAGCATGGCCAATATATTCAGATAACTATACTATACTCAGGTTATGTTATTCTATTATGTTATTCTATTTTCTTATTTACAAATAAGAAAATTTAAGGGCTTCACAGAATGGTAGAATCTTTCAGTTCCTATTAGTAACTCAAATAAGGATGTGCCCCTTGCCATTTACAGAATGAAAAATGAAGGTATGTCTGTTTATACAACTCTTACAGAGTAGTGGGGCATGCTTTATTATTTATCAATATTATAAAATTGTACTAAATGTATCTTTACATATATGTATAAAAGATGTTCTTGAGCACGTCATTATTTAGTCCACAATTCTATTCATTTTGACAATGAAAATGCAAATATTCACACATGTATCCATATGCATGTATATGAACAAAAAGTACACATAAGGAAATCATCCTCATCCTCGTCATATCTTCCTTAAAGTTCAACGAGCACCTATTTGCTACGAATTTTATTATGTAATGGAGTTAGATGAGAAAGCAAATAGGCTTCTCATTATATGGTGATTGAAGTATGTTTAAGAAAATTATATATATATATATATATATATATATATATATATTTTTTTTTTTCTCTTTTAGTTTGCTGGTTTACTATCTAGTGTCTACTACCAGAACTAACAGGATGTGTGTTAGCTTCCTGGAAATTATATTTTAAAAATACATTATAGTAATCTATGAAAAGCATATATGATTTAGCAGAATCACATGTGAATGAGACATGGGGACTGAATATAAAGTAAGCTCAACTTAATATGACTATCAAAGGATAATGGGGTTTTTGGCTGCAATGCCAGAATTATAATATTTAAAATAAAAGGCAGGTGTTTTTTTATAGTTGAAAAATACATGTAGTTCTGAATATTCATTTTAAGATATATATGTGTGTATATATATATTATATATATATATATATAATATATATATATATCCTAGAATATCTTGAGAAAACAGTGATGAATACATCTAAGATACTTGAAAGCTGACTTTGCCAGGAAAAAAGAAGGAGCTGGTAGAGAATATCAGGAAATAGTTGCTAGGCATGAAAGCAAGTGGACATATTTATTCTAAATTTACAGAATAACTTTCTCTTGGAGATGTCAAGAAGTAAAATATACTTAATCAAAAGGTACCAAGCTATCTGTCAGTAGATCTGTTCAAGCAAAATTGATTTGACAAGTGGGTTGAAATCATTCAGAGGAGAACCCAATCTCTGAGATCTGGAGGACCAAATGAACTTGAATTTCCCTTTCAACATCAAAATGCTATGCCTTTGAAATGCACATTAAAATAACTATACAAGTCAATAAATGCCAGTCACCAAATAACTCATAAGTGCTAAAGGAGATTAGAGGTGGGAGAAATAAATAACTTCTTTTCTAGTGGGAACAAACCTCAAAGAAGTGATGGGATTTGAATTTGGCCTTTGGGGAAGAAAAAAAAAAAGAACATGTTGAAAACATTCCAATAAAGAGAACATATTTGATCAAAGATAAGTTCAAATATGCATGGAATGCTCAGGAAAAATAATAAAACATTGCATTTATATAGTTTATATCGGTTTTCAAAATGAATAACATCATCAAACTTTACCCTCACAGTGTCACTATAAGATAGTATTATCCCCTATTTTACACAAGGAAACTGAGGTTCAGGGTGGTCCCAGGAAAACTGCAACTAGATCCTGCATTTTCTAACTTTCTGTCAAGTGTTCATTCTACTCTATCTTAAATGGCATACCATGAACCCATGAAGCAGGGAGTAAGTGTGTTTTTTTCTTTGTTTCTTTCTTTTTCTGATAGTAGATGTATTTACGAGTCATACTGCTTGAAACTTGCAATGGAATTTTAAAGCAATACATATTTATGGTCCCACAATTGAATATATGTTTGTATAGGAAATATGTTTCTTTGAAGATACTCTTTGAATCCAGTTATTTCTAAGATGAATAAGTTATACATCATTACAATATGCATGTACAACTATTATAAAATCTTCGTGTATAAGTTTAACCAGTTCATAAAGTAATTGTTATACTTTTAATATGCTGTGCTTCTTCCTGATAGGTGGAGGAAGAGGGTTTGACAAGACTTCTGTTTGCTGTTCCTAGAACACTCAATCTCCTTATTCTCTTTGCCTGAATGACCACTATTCATCAAATCTCAGTTTAAATGTGACTTTTTCAGAGAGGTCTTTTTCTGAATTCTCCACACAGATCTGTCAAGTTTCCCTTTTGCATGTTTTTATAGTGCCTTCTATGTGAGGTTCCCAGCACATATCACAATTGTAATTAAATCTTTAGGAAGTTTAGGATTGGTTTAATATCCAATGCCGTGACAGCCTGAGAGCTCTAAGAGAGCAGGAACATCTTCTCTCTATATCCCCAGCAATAACCACAAAAACTAACACTTGTAAATGCTCAATATATACCTTTTAAATGAATGGACAATGGGTGAATGCTGAAATTGAGTGTACCATAAAAAATAAATGTGTTGATCATCTTTTGGTCAGTATTTACTGCTAAGCAATAGTTTCATTAAGAATAGCTCCTCTTGATTTTTCTCAGAATGTCTTTATGTTGACATTTAGTAAAATTCTCTTTTCAGAAAAAAAAAAAACTAACAATAGTAAATAGATCTCTCTCAGTACGCTTTTCATAGGGTGACCCAGGAAATTGGAATATCTTGCAGAAGGCTAGATACTACAGCAGAGGATGTAATTCCTGAAATATTTTGCAATGAGTACAAAGGAAAGAAACAGAGTATACTCCTGTCATAAGAAATAGAGATTTAATAAAATGAATATAGTTCATACGATGCAGGGGCCTTTCTGTGCATAATAATCCAGGCAACGGCTGATAGGAAAATGAAAATAAGTTTTTGTTTACTTACATTGTTTTAATCCCTCCTTCTCCACAGGATTTTGGCATAAGCTACCTCTCCATAGGAAGAAGTCCATTGAAATCATCTTTAAATTAAATCATAGCACTTTATTAATTTACATATAATACATTTTAAATCACCTACATATATACAGTCATAGCTCTAACAACCTTTATACAAAATACAGCTTTTTAAATATTTCAGTGACAAATGTTTCAGTTTCCTTCCTATGTGTCCATGTTTGAGAATCCATCAGACAAATTTACTAAAAATGTGTTCCACAAATAATGAGAAAGTGTACCACCTGTGCTCACAAATTTAGTCAGTTAATTTACCTGGAAGCATCAAATATCATAAGTCTAGAATTTTACTTAAGGTATGTAGTTTAGAGGCTTCCAATAAGCTCAATACATATTAAAGTAGAAAAAGTAAACAAAAGATACATGATTTTTCCAAACATCCAAGTAGTTTTAGATGCTGTTTAGATCAATAATAATCTCATCAGGGGTGATAGTTCACATCCAAAGACATTAAGCTAAATGTTCAAAATGTCAATATGTCCCATAATACTGAAAGCATGTTCAGGGACAACAGGTTTAAAAGGTTCCAGTGAGATACATCTCACCCAGAAGTACATTTATAAACTGAAAAGCACCATCTGAATGGCATTTGAAATTAGTTTCATGCATTCTATCTAGAACAGTCATTTTCTCTAAATACACAGATGTCCACAGAGATATATAACTAGGTCGTAATACAATTTCCACACTTATTACTAATTAATTATGTGCAAATGGAGAGAGGATTGGTGGCAAAAATCTGCCAATCCAATAACACTTAAACCACAGAGGGTTATATCAGCAAGTGTTGAGTTTGTCAGTTCTCAAATTCTAAAGTATTAAGTCACAGACACTGTCCATATTATTGCATATCTATGAGAACTTAAAAGATATTCTTGTTATTAAAATTGTGAATTATTAATGTGATAGTCATTGGTCATCATTAACCCTATAGGATGTCAACAGTGTCAGTCAATCTCTACATAAGGACTAAGCATGGAATAAAACCTTGGATGTCTTAATAACTAACATAATAAGTTTTTATGATCACATTTACTTAAAGTAAAATATACTTACTAATATGTAACTAGAATATTATTGAAATATAATGGTGCTATATGAGACGGATGGCAGACTAATTCGTTAAGACATCAACGTTATTACAGTGGCATAGCTTTTTATGTGTTGTATGATTATTATGATGCAGCAGTTCAACTTGATTATTAAATCAGTAACAGTCTAGGAAAATGGTGACATTTTCCTAATAAAACCTCTCCACTACTCACATATGGTGATAAACAGTGTGCAATTAAATTTATTGTGTAATGCCATAATTAAGCTTGTGTTGAGGAGACGATATGGAACAAAAGTACTTCTGAGCTCAATACTGCAGTCTTTAAAATGAAAGCAAATATTAATTTTTTCACTACAGGCAGTTGTTATCTTGTTAATATCTATCCCAAGTCGTTACAATAGTAATCTAAAAATAGTTGTTAATTATAAATGCAGGCTTTAATATTTATCAAGACAAAGGACTGCTTTTAAAGTATATCTCGTGTCAAGTATGAATAACTGTTACTATGCTGTGAAGCAATTGAAAATAATTTATTTATTTCCATGAAAGAGAATTGTAAAATATTTATTAACACATTTCTAATGGAATTTAAATGAAATTGCACAATATGCAAAAGTTCCTATTTACCCCGTTCATCCTCTGGATTAGCTAACAGGAGTTCCTTGAAAAAAACATTAAAAAAAAAAAAATCAAAACGTAAAGTAAGTTCTTCCATGAAATTAGAAAATTGCCAAAATAAATTACATTTTTCAGGAAAGACAAAGAAATATGTTCCAGCATTTAATAGAAATAAATACAAATACCACATTGCTCCTAGCTGTAATATGTAAAGTGTGATCTCAATGTCCTGTGGAACTTGATGTCTACAGTAGGTGATTTGCTATTGTAGTTTCTAAACTATAATGTTTCCTTGAAATAAATGTCAAGAGTTCTGAAGTTAAGATTTTTTTAAACTAGTACAATGCAACATAACTAACTGCAACATTCTTTGAATAGCACAGAAGTTGATAAACCCAAAATTTATAGAGTCAAGGGAATTAAGATAAAAATTAGGAGTGTTTCTCAGCTAATCCAACAAAACAGGTAAAATGAGAAAATAAATGAAAAGGAAAATTTTAAATTAAAATAAAAAAACACATGGAAAATTTGAAAAAGTAGGTATTCAATTTTTTCTCACTTTCTTTGCCCATGTTCTATTCTGAACTGTCAGCATAAGGAAACATTATTAACCACTTTAAGTTAGTGTACAAAATCACAGTATAGTTTTGGAACAACATTCTTGAATTATGTTTGAAGCAACAGAAAGAGTGAGGAATGGTATGGGAAGTATTGAGAGCAGATGGAATCAGTCCAGGTTTTGCTGGACTCTGGTCTAGAGTTATAATTAGGTGAGTTAAATCTTATTACCACTACAGAGTCTATCTCTTTATTTAAAGGAATTAAGAATGTCTTTTAAAGTGTACTTAACAGTTTAATTACAAAACATTTAATTTACTTCTGTCATTGTAGATGTAACTTCATTTCTATACCTACAGATGGATATTGACATGGGGCATTATTCATGTAATCATTAATTCAAGGAATGGTTAAGATAGTAAGTGCAGCAAAGTAGAGCAACAAGACATGTTGAATCACATATATCTTAGTTCAAATTCTCATTCTATCATTAACACGTGGAGTGACCTTGAAAGTTCAATAATACGCAATATGTTTTCATCAACATGTCTGTTTTATTCACTGCTTGATGCCTAGAACATAACAGTACCTGACACATATTAGTACCTCACTAAAAACTTATTTTCTGGCACACATTAACATAAAATGTGTTCATTAAATTATTCATCTGCTACCTAACTCTCTGTTTAATATCAAGCAAAAATGATAGAAATCTTTGGTAAAATAGAATTTTATAATTCAGTGCTGCTTAATCTTTGGTCCCCTAACAGGCTTCAGGAGATCTCTAACACCTTTACATTCTATGTAAATTTTCTGGAATTTTGTTCATTCAATAAGTATTTTTGAGATATACTGGCTTCCAGACTTCTTTCATTAAGTTGCTTAACCTCTTTGTGCCTAGTTATATCAACTTGAAGATGACTGATAAGAAATTAAATGACTGAATATATGTAAAGTGTTAAAAAATGACTAACATATAGTAAATACATAGTAAATGCTTATTATTATTATTACTATTGTCATCATTATTATTAGCTAGTAATTGATTCACGAGTATGAGGAAATGTAATGTTTGGCATATTAAGAGGGTAATATCTATTAGAGTCCCAAAAATGTTGGTGATTCAACAAAAGTTAAGAACCACTGTTATGAGTTGTGTGAATGGGAACAGTGGAATAACAACATCAAGCATACCAAGGTACACAAAATGGGAGTCCCAGAAAGAAAGAAAAGAGAAAGAAGCAGAAAATGTGTTTGAAGAAATACTAGCCAAATTTTTGTCCAAATATGATGAAAAACGTTAATCTAAAAATCCAAGAAGCTCAGTAAATGAGGATAAACTCAGAGATCCACATCTAGACACATCATAATCAAGCTGTCAAAAGCAAAAGACAAATGTTGAATCTTGAATGCAGCAAGAGAGATGCAACTCATCACATAGAAGGGATCACAAATAAGTTAACAGCTGATTTCTAATCAGAAACAAAATAAGCCAGAAGTCAGTGGGATGTAATATTCAAAATGCTGAAAGAAAAAGACTATTCAACCAAGAATAGAATATCCAGCAAAACTCTCCATCAAAAATGAAAGAGAGGGCTTCCCTGGTGGTGCAGTGGTTGAGATTCCACCTGTCAATGCGGGGGACATGGGTTCAAGCCCTGGTTCAGGAAGATCCCACATGCTGCGGAGCAACTAAGCCCATGCGCCACAACTACTGAGTCTCTGCTCTAGAGCCCACGAGCCACAACTACTGAGCCCGAGTGTCACAACTACTGAAGCCCGTGCGCCTAGAGCCTGTGCTTTGCAACAAGAGAAGCCACCCAATGAGAAGCCCATGCACTGCAACGAAGAGTAACCCCTGTTCACCACAACTAGAGGAAAGCCTGCACACATCAAGAAAGACCCAACACAGCCAAAAATAAAAATAAATAAAATAAATTAATTTAAAGAAATGAAAGAGAAATGAAGATATTTCTAAATAAAAACAGTGTTTATCACTAGCAGACCTACCCTATGAAAACTATTAAAGGGAATCCTTAAGGATAAAATAAAAGACCACTAAACAGTAAATCTAATTCACATGAAGAAATTAAGAGCACTAATAAATGTAACTACATGGGTACAAGACGGTATAAGTGTATTATTATTTGTTTTAAACTCTTTCAAATATATGATTTAAAAGACAACTGCATAAAAGAATCATTATAATTATGGATTGATAAACATGATGTATAAAGGTGTAGTTTATGCAAATAATAGAATAAAGAAGGGGAGAGGCAATGCAGGAATATATAAAAACACTCAACAAACTTAGGAATAGAAAGGAACTTCTTTAACTTGATAAAGTCATGTATAAAAACCCAGAGATACCATCATATTAATGGTGAAGACTGAAACTTTTCCCCTGAGGTAAGGAACAAAGCAAGGATATATACTCTTACCACTTCTATTCAACATCGTGCTGGAGGCCTTAACAGGGGAAGTCAGGCAAGAAAAATATATAAAAGGAAAGGAAGAAGTACAGTTACCTCTATTTGTACATGACATGATCTTGTGAATTTAAAATACTCAGAAAGCCACCAAAAAACTATGAGAGCTAATACACTAGCTCAGCAAGGTTCTAGGGTACAAAATAAATACACAGAAATCAATTGTATTTCTAATACACCAGCAATGAATAATCAAAGACCAAATTAAGAAAAAAACAATTCCATTTATAACTGTATTAAATAGAATAAAATAATTAGGAATAACTTTCACAAAAGAAGTACAAGTTTTACACACTGAAAATTACAAAATATCATTGAAAGGAATTAAAACTTAAAGGAATTGAAAGACACCCTGTGTTCATAAATTGTAAGACTTACTATTATTAAGATTTTAATACTCCCCCAGATGATGTACAGATTCAACATGATCTTCATCAAAATCTCAACTGCTATTTTGCAGGAATTGGAAAACTAATTATAACATTCATATGGAAATGCAAGGGACCCAGACTAGCCAAAAAGTACTTGAAGGAAAATAAAGTTCAAGGATTCACACTTTCTGATTCCCAAAAGTATTACAAATCTATAGTAATGTAGACATTGTGGTATTGGCATAAGATAAACAAGAATATTGACATATGTAACAATGGAATAGAATTGAGAGTCCAGAAATAAACCCTCACTTATGGTCAATAGATTTTCAACAAGGATGCCAAGACAATGGGGAAAAATAGTCTTTTCAACAAATGATCCTGGAATAACTGGATATCTACATGCAAAAGAATTAAGCAGAAAATTTACTTCACTCAAAAACATTAACTTAAAATAGATTAAATCCTTAAATGTAAGAGCTAAAACTATAAAACTCTTAGAAGATAACATAGGCATAAATCTCTGCAACTTTAAACACTGGTTTCTTAGATATACCACCAAAAGTGCATACAATGCAAAGATTTAAAAAAAAACAGATAAATTGTACTTGATCAAAATTAAACCTTTTGTGTTTCAGGGGTTACTATCAAGGAAAAAAATGAAAAAAAAAATGACTCATGGAATGGAAGAAAATATTTGTAAATTATATGTCTGATAAAGGACTAGTATTGAGAATATAGGAAGAACTCTTACAACTCAATAATAAAAAGATAAATAGCTCAACTGAAAAATAAGAAAAGGGTTAGAATAGATATTTTTCCAAAGATGATATACAAATGGCCAATTAACATCTGGAAAGATCTCGCTATTATTCCTTAGTGAATTGCAAATCAAAATTACAGGGAGCTACAACTTCACACCCACTGGAGTGACTATAATAAAAAAGACAAGGATGATGCCAAGGATGTGGAGTATTGGAACACTCCAGTGTTGCTGATGGGAATGTAAATGGTGTAGCTACTTTGGAAAACAGATTGGCAATTCCTCAAAAAATGAAAAACTGAGTTATTATATGACCCAGAAATTCTACTTTTAGATAGGAACCCAAAAGAAATATAAAAATAAACACAAAGGTACACAGTTGTTTGTACAGGATTATTCATAATTGCCCCAAATTAGAAACAACCCACACTGTCCACCAGTTGATGAAAGAATAAACAAAATGTGGTATATTTATACAATGAAATATTATTTAGCCATAAATAGGAATGAAGTATTTATACATACTAAAACTTGGATAGACATTGAAAACATTATGCTAAATGAAAGAAACCAAACAAAAAAAGCCACATATTGTATTGCTCTATGAAAGATAAATATTTTAGATTAATTATATTAAAATGTATCAATATACAATTTGGTAAGTGTTAGGAAGTAAAAGTACAAGGTACTATGGGAGTTGATCCCAGGGATTACCAAAAGGGGCATGATACTTTCCAGAAACAAGAAAATAGGCCTGGAGCACAGACAAGGAGGTAATGAGTAAAGTGAGATGAATCTGGAGAAAATAATGATTTTATGAAGGTCTTTGTTAAGATTTTCATATTTTTCTGATAAGAAAAAGCATTCTAGAATTTTAAGTGGAGACAAGATAGAGTACCATGATTGTATCTTTCTTTTGACTATAAGGAAGATGTAAGAAATATCTGAGAGAAAAGCAACAGTGAAAGAAGGGAAAACAAATAGGAAGATACTGTGGTAGTCCAGAAGAGAAATGATGGAGAGTTGGACTGGTACAATGACAGTGACTCTGGCATTGGAGAAAGGTAGATGAATCCAAAAACAATTTAAGTGGCAAAGGGACAGGACTTAGTGATGGATTACATATGACTTGGGGATAATGGTATACGGTACCTGGAAATGTTTCTTGATTTTACAACTAGATGTACAGGTCCCAAAAGGAAGAGGACTGAATTTGTATGGGAAGATCATGAGTTTATTTTTGGGGCACGTTGACTGCTATGGGAACATAAATGGCCCATACTAGGTGCATGAAAATATTTATTACAAATTATTATCAAATGAACATCAAATAGCCAATTAGATGTAGCAGCCTCCATCTAGGCCTGCATAAAATAACATTGGCTGCAATCAAAGATCTATTTTTGGAACTTGATAATAAAAACAAAACTATTGAGAGAGTGGAAATCCTAATACAGAATGAAAACTCTTTAAAACTAAATAGATAAGTAAAGAATAACTACAAAGGCAAAAATCTATAATACTGTTGTTATATTAGTGTAATATTGATTTCCAAATCATGCTCATCAACTATACAAGTAAAACTATGGGAAAAGTTTCTCTCCTGTTCTTATTTAGGATTTTTCATTGACCTTGTCTGTGTCTCATGATTGTTCTATACCATAATAAAATCATTTTCATATATAGTTGCTTGGCACTAACTGTAGAGAACATTTAACATTTCTACCTGGCAATTTTCAAAGGTCACATATTAATATAACTGTATTTTCAAATAAGAAGTTTGCTTTTATTGAATCATGCAAAATGGTGGCTGATGTGAGTTTATTCAATGAATGGTATTTATGTTGAAGAAGTATTGGCCTTTGTATCATTACCCTAATATTCCACCATGCTCCATGCTGCATCATTTGTGAGGATTATAGCCACACTGGTTTCTGTTTTCCTCTCCCTCATAATAAAAAGTAGTTTCTTTCTTCTGTCATTTTTCCTTTTACTTATTGAAATACACTAAAAAAAATGGAAGAAAAAAAAAAAATGATCCAACAGGAGACAGCCATATTTAAGATTTTGGTGTACATGCTTCCAAACAGTGTAATTAGTATATTATAAATCCTTTGGTGTAGCGTATACCACTTGGTATACAAAATATATATAATTCCATTTCTACAGCTATTAAATGAAACCTAAACTGAAGAATACATATAAAATTATATCATGTTCCACATTATTAATGTATCATGGTTAGACATTTAATATATTTGCCCCATTTTGCTATTAGACACCAAGCTATAATAAGCATGCGAGTCCATAAATTTTAGCACATTTGCCTTATCATTTCATTAGTATAAATTACTGGAAGACTAATGGCTAGTTCAAAAGATATGTGTGATTTAAGCTTGTTGATAACATTTTAAAATTAGTTTACAGAATAGTGTTAATTTATCATCTCACTAACAATGTATTAAAGTATCTTTCTGATCATTTTATTTTTAACTAGATGTTGTGCTTAATATTATTATTTATAAATATTAAAAAAAATAACTTTCTTGGTCCTTCTAGTAAAATCCTATTTCATATCTTATATTTCATTCTTTTTAATTTAATGAAGAAAGTCAAATAAAATTAGTACTGGGGGCATCCTTAAATTTCTATCAGTTATTTATATTAATTGTCTAGGATTTAAAAACTAAGAAGGATGATATTTACATGTTTGTAATTGGTTTCTTAACAAACTTGCTTATGAAACTACCTGAGGCCAACATCTATTTAGGGGTTAGCTTTTTGAAAAAACTTATCAACTTTTGAACACATTATTCAATCATTTTACCTCTTGGTTCAATTAACATTGAGCAATAAAATAATTATTTCAAGATTTTAAAGATATTACTCAAAATGTATATTTTAATTGTCATATATTTAATAACAGTCTATTGTTCTATCATCTTCATCAGTAGTCATATTCTATATTTTCTCTTTTGATATCATCTTACATTTTGTATTTGTTTCTTCAAATACCAAATATGTAAATTTTGCATTTGATAAAATGGAATTTTTGCTTTTTATAATGTATTATTTCATCTTTTTAATTTATTATTTATCTTTTTTGGGTTTTCAAAGTAAAATGTACCTAATTATTAGATTATTTTCTTTAGATTTTTCCATAAACATTTGACATTATAAATATTTCTCTAATATACCTTTGGTTTCACTCAATTTATTTTGATATGTGTACTCATTATCTGAATATATTAATAATTTTCTATTTTTCTTTGACTTAATAACAAGAATTTTTTTTTTTTTTTCCTTGCAGTAAGCGGGCCTGTCACTGCTGTGGCCTCTCCCATTGTGGCCTCTCCCGTTGCGGAGCACAGGCTCCGGACGCGCAGGCTCAGAGGCCATGGCTCATGGGCCCAGCTGCTCCGCGGCATGTGGGATCTCCCGGATTGGGGCACGAACCCATGTCCCCTGCATCCGCAGGCGGACTCTCAATCACTGTGCCACCAGGGAAGCCCAAGAAGAATTATTTTTATTTCCCAGGTGGTTTGTTTTTGTTTTTGCTGTTTTGATTCCTGTTATTGTTTTCTCATTTGTTATTCATTTGGAGATGTAATTCAGAAAATATTGGCCTCACCTACTTTTCTCCTGCGAAGATACAGATTTACTCAGTGAAGAAAGAAAAACCTTACTCTCAGCTCCTTTTGTTACATTATTAGAAAATTCTGCTCAACCATTACATTGCTTTTTTCTGAATTTTATTTGCAAATATTTAAAGTTACAATATATAGTGAAAGAAAAGGGAGATATCCTACAAAACTTAATGCTTGATGCTGAGATGGCATTATTTCAGTTGGTGTCAAACACGTGAAACTGAAACATCAATGAAAAAAGCCATTCTATGTTTACAAACAATTCTCAGTTCAGTAGTTTCTTCAAATCAGTTTGTGATGTAGGTGAAGTATAAATAAGAAATTAACAAATTCAAATTAATATTGAATAATAATACAATTTTATGCATACTATAAAATGTTTTAAAATCTGTTTTTATGTGCCATGAAATCTCTATTCCTTGAAAGTGAGACATTTGGAATATTATATTAGGTTTAGCTTATCCATCTTTTTCTGATGAGGCAGGTCAAAAGTGAGGTAAATATTTTGACTGAAGTTATAATTAATTCTACCCACACAACAAATACAGTTAACAAATAAATTAATTTTCTCTTTTTAATCTGCCAAATTTCTATGTCATCTTAAAGCTTTAATTAAAAATTTGCCAAAGCTATGTCATCACTTTCAGGGCCTTTATTAAAGAAACATATCACCTTATATAATACTGTAATAGAATGATGAGACTTTTATTTTAGAAATATCTTTGAGGAAATTTACACGTTTTACTGCTATAAGTCTGAATTTTCAATATCAACATGGATTTTAAATTAATTTGAAGTATATTTGCGAACTTTCTTATTAAAGAAAATAAAGTTTTTCTTTAAATTTTCTGACATTATAACTATCCACCAGGGATAGTGATAGAGTAGAATTATATATAGCAGGCGTAGATCTGAATGGTACAAAGGATGGGCTTTAGCGGCTATTTTGGCACACAATGCTACATCCTGGTTGTCACCTTGTAGTGGACAATTCCAATGCATCCTTGCCAATGTCCTTTATCAAACAATCAAGCACACACCTTGGCATATGTTAGTTCTCTCTCCTCAAAGCAGCAGTAGGTCACTTAATTAATCATAAGTAGGTACAACAAAAAGTGTGGGGAAAGTTAATGCTCCTCAGGGCAACCCCCAACTTATGGAGCACAGGAACTCTGGATAAATACCCCAACCTTTTCATAGACTGGTGGGAAAATTCTGAAGTGTGTTCTACACATTTTCTTAGAAGGTCTTAGCAGGATTGAGCTCCAGTTGTCCTCAACAGTAACCAGGTTTTACTCTTTTCCCTATCTCCCTTTCTTCAGTGCCTCACTTCAATTTCCTTGGACCAATCATTTCCCCCCAAAGTAATAGCTATACTAAGTTTTTGCTTCATGTCCTGTTTTCATATGAAATGCAAGCTTAGTAAGTCCTTTTACTTCACTATTTATTAGCTTGAAATTTACTAGGTGATTTGGGTCCAAATTTAATCACCAATTAAATCATCAAGAATAAAAATACTTCTTTATATTAGGAAAATATTTAAATGTGTAGAGGCTAATAATTATAAGAAAAAGATGATAAAAATTCTGTTAGACTCATAGAACCAACTGCAAATGTGTGTTTTTGGAGAAGTGTGATACTTCCAAATATTATATCCCAAACAACAGGGTATATATAATGTTCATTTAGCTTAAGTTTGTTAATTTTATTGGTCTTTTCCAAACACCTACTCTTGGTTTCACTGATTTTCTCCATTTTCTTATTCTATTTCATTTATCTCTGCTCTAATCTTATTTCCTTCCTCAGCTAGCTTTGGATTTAGTTTGTTATTTTTCTAGTTCCCTAAGCTGTAAAGTAAGGTTGTTGATTTGAGGTCTTTCTTCTTTTTTATGTGAGTGGTTACAGCTACAAATTTCCCTTTGGCATTATTTTCACTGTAACCCATAAGTTTTGGTATGTTATGTTTTTATGTTCATTTGTCTCAAGATATTTTCTAATTTCCCTTGTGATTTCTTCTTTGACCTATGAGTTAAATAACTTGCTTAAAATTGAGAATTTGACATAGAGTTATCAGCATTTTGTTTAATTTCCACGTATTTGTCAATTTTCTAGTTTTCCTTTAGCTATTGATTCCTAGTTTCCATTATGATTGGAAAAGACACTGTGTATGATTTTAATCTCATTAAATTTATTAAGACTTGTTTTGAGGCTTAATATGTGTTCTATCCTGTAGAATGCTACATGTGCATGTGAGAGGAACGCATATTCTGCTGTTATTGGGTGGGATATATTTTATATGCACTTTCAATTGGTCTAATGTTAAGTGTTCTGTTCCTTACTGATCATCTGTCTGGTTGTTCTATCCATTATTTAAATTGGGATATTGAAATCTTCTACTATTATTATAGATTTGCCCATTTCTCCCTTCGATTTATCAATGTTGGCTTTACTTATTTAGAGCTCTGACTTTGGTGCATATATATCCATATAAATATATCTTCTTGGTTAAGTGACCCTTTTGTCATTATTTAATGTCCTTGTCTCTTGGAACAGTTTTGAATTAAAGTCTATTTTGTCTCACATTAGTATAGCCACTCCTGTTCTGTTTTGGCTACTATTCACGTGAAATATCTTTGCATTTCATTTCACTTTCAACCTATGTGTGCCCTTAGATCTAAAGTGAGTCTCCTGTAGACAGCATATAGTTGGATCTAAATAATTGTCAATATGCTTGCTTTCAATGATTTGTATTAGAAAGGTCAGTTCTTTGAAGAAATACCTGCAAAGTAATATCAGCTTCAAGCTCTACCTTTGCTTAAAGTTGGGAATTTGACATAGAGTTATCAGCAGTGCTGTTTATATAGCCTTATGTTTCCCTATTGTACACCTACCACAGAGATCTATGCAGCTTTGTTAAATAGCTTATTGTTCTTCAGTAGGTACCCTGCATAATTCCTAATTCAAGTGGTAATTTCTTAGGGAAACGGGCTCAGGGAATGGATTCTGTCTGTTTATGCTGTGTCTCTGGGTTTTTGCTTGTTTGGTTTGTTTCACTTGTCAGTTCTATCTCAGTTCTGAAATTGACCTGAGTTATAAAATGGCTTTACTTGTCCACATTGAGCTTTTATGAAATGGGAGGATTTGCCAGGTTTAGCATAATCTGAAAATATTCTCTCTCCCCCTACAACTTAGAAATGTTTTGATTCTACAAGACCACTTGTTTGGCACTATAAATCATCTTGCTGGATATAATTCCCCAGGATTTTGTTTTAATCTACTAGAGTTTGGTCATTTATGTATTTATAGCTACTACAGGCTACAAAATCGTGTAAATTTTAGTAAAATTCTAAAAAAAATAAACTATATCACAAAGACTTTTAGGCAAACACAAATCAGAGCACATCCTTCTATAACATAAACAGATAAATAAATGTTTTAATTTAACAAATGTTGAATGCTAGCTACTCCAAATATCACCAACACAAACTACCGATAACACAAGGCAGATTTTATTTTTTACTGCAGTAAGGGAGAGAACACTATCTCTTTAAAGCTATTACAGTACCCTAGAAGAGGAAAGATAAGGTCAGAATTAATTCAGAATAGAAAGTTTCGTTTAAGATGAATTTTTCATGCAGATAATTCGTTGGAAATTGGTAAGGATCACATTAAAACAGTACGGGATTGGTAGAAATAGCAAAGAGGATTTTTCAAAGAATCTTAGGGCACAACTGTCTCTTAATGCTTTCCGTTGAAGAGTTGATGTATCTTTCAGAAAGTGTCTATAATTAAAAAGCAAATTATTTGCTAAGTAAACTCCTGGACCAATGAAGAAATATTAGTAAATATAGTGGTATATCAAACTCATGTTAATGTGAACAGTAGGTATGGATTCTGTTCTTAGTGTCCAGGTTGAATGTATGAATACATGGTTTCAGTCCTCACAAAGAATGGTACGTGCCCATCAAAGTCATTTTATTTTTCTCCTACACACTGTAAGCGCAGCCAAACTGCAGTTCTTAACCTCTTCTTCAGTTAGGTAGAGTCGTGTAATTGAGTTTTGATCAATGGAGTGAGGCAAAAGTATACACTGGCCTGTAAAATGTCCTGCACAAACCTCCATGCACTCTCCTGTCCCTCACTTGGTTGCTGGGCATTTATGCCAACATTTGGAGCTATGAGTGCAATGTGGAAGAGATATGGAGCCTGGGTCCTTGAATAACTTCATGAAGCAGAACTCCTACCTCCCCTTATCCTCTCTCCCAACATAATGCCTCAACACCTACACCACACACAGAATTCTGATATCAAAGAAAAGTACTGTTTAACTGTGTGTTAAGTCATCATAATATTGAGATTTATCTCATCTTACTCTAATTTACCATGATCTTGGTATCAAATGAAAAGCCTTAAAATTACTTAAATTGCTTTCAATGATCTGAACCCTTTCCTCATTTCCTCATTTCTAAATATCCTCTTATCTATCATTTCTAGTCATTCTGATCATTTTTTTTATGTTTATTTGATTGTTTTTTTTTTTATTTCATACCAGTAGCTTTGTCTGAGGCCTTTGGCTAAAAATCTTTTTCCCCTTCTTTTCAGTATCTGAATTCTAATTATCTGACAGATAACAGTGTAAACCTCACTTCCTCAGAAAATAGTTTTCTGATTAAGTCCCTCCCAAGACTAAGAGTTCAGGTTCCTATCAGATCTACTATTATTTTGTAGTTCTTTGTAAAGGTAGTTTTAAAAGTAAGTAAATTTCAATTGCATAATTTTAAATCTAACCAAATGTGAATTCTTTAAGGACAGGAACTAATTGCATATTTGTTATTATTATATCCCTCATAGCCTGCTTAATAAATAATTTTGGAAGAAAGAAAGGAAAGAAGGAAGGAAAGAAGGAAGGAAGGAAGGAGGAAAGGAAGAAAGGAAGACAGGAAGAAAAGTAGGAAGAAATAGTAACTAGTCACTTACGCTGCAACCCTGAATATCCCATTCCTCTTTTTTGTTCTATGCCCATATTCTAGTCTTCAAGATCTACCAATACCTTTCATGAGGATGGCAAAAGTGTGTGCACTGATAAAGACTCTCTCCTTGACCACATTTTAGTAAGGCTCCTCTGAGCCTTTTTCTCAATTAGACCTCAATACCTTGGTCCCCTAACTTTTGTTGACCTGCTTAGCTCAGTTTTAGCAAGAATCCTGCATAAGTCACTTTAGAGAGACTCCTCCACCTTGATATCTTATCCCTCTCAATATCTGATCAAATCTTCATCTTCCACCATTGGCATCTAATCACTCTGGCCTGCCTTCTGCAAGAATCCTGTTAGGTCAGTTTAGAAGTAATTCCTCTACCTTTCCTTGATGTCTCTGCTTAGTAATTTCCCATCTATTGACCCCATATCCTACTCCTTGGCTATAAATCATACCTGTCCTTGCCATATTCAGAATTGAGCCCAATTCAACACTGAGATCTCTTTTCCCCTATTACAACAGTTCTTGAATGGAATCTGTCTCTACTACTTTAAGTACTCTCTGGCTTTTCATTTTCTTTAATACTACAAGATTTCAGGGTCTCTCTCCAAATACCCCCCATCTAAATACACACATTGTAGTTTATATGGGAATCATATTATAATGGGTTGCTGATATTTGTGGTGACCATTTGTCTCATTTTCCTAGAATAGTCCTGTATTTTCTGTTATAGGTATTAATAGCAGTCCTTTTAATCTCAAGAGTGTCCTGGTTTGGATAAATTATATGGTTATTCCACTGTTAAAAGATAAACCAAGGCATATTACAAATTTTGAGAGTTTATCTGAGCAAAAATCAATTCCAGTTGGGCAATACCAAACCAGAAGTGATTAGGAGTGCTCTACTGAAAGGCGTTAGGAACAAGGTTTTTATAGGAAAAACATAGAAATAAAGAAAAAAAATATATATATATATATGTATATATACATATATATTTGATTGGCTTAAGTAGTTGCATTACTCGGGAAAGCTTAGTTGGGTGTCTGTAATTGGTTGTTCTTCTTATCCTTGAGGCATTTATAGGAATTGACTCTGGCTTAGGTTTCAGTTGGCTTATATAGACTACAAAGGCATTAGAGCTACCTCGGTCTACTGGCCTCCTTGTCGGATTACTTTAACACTATTGGTGTCTGACCACCATGATGTAGGTATTATGAGGACAAATTTGTCTTCCATGGATTCTCTGACACAAACTATGCATTCAAAACCTGCAATGAGTCAGAAAATACCAATAAATGGATTATTAGCTGATGTAGTAAGCCTTTGGGAAACATCATAAAAATCTTTAAGCCACACTGGTATCAATTAGTTCATTAAAACAATAATTTCATGAAGTATATACTTTAAGGAGTTATTATGAAACTTCACAAAGGACTAATTTACTTCTCAAGGATGATTTACATACTGAGAGGATCTGGAACAATAATTATTATATCAATCAATCAAAGAGGGAATTGAGCATTTGTTTTAATGTTACTTCTTCATTGCTGTAAGAATTGTCTCAGGACTATACCTTCTACAAACTCGAATGTAACATGAAACACACTGTAGCCTCTAGTATAAATACCCCAGTGCATTTCATAGATGTAAGAGATCATAATAATGCAGAAAGGAGGCAGCATAACTATACCTAGAAAGTTTTAGAATGTTACAAAATTGTCATCTAGTAACAGCCAATAAGACATATAAGTTAAGATGAGTAAAGTCATACTTCTAAGGGTTTGGAAAGGGGATCTGAATTCATAGGGATCCTAAGAAATAATTATATCTGAAAATATTTGAGGTTGAGATTTTAGATTTGATTATTTTGTGATTTATTTTCCTTTCATTCATTCATTCATCTATTTTCCTAACTGAAAACAATTAAGTGTATTTTGTGGACAACATATTGGACAATATTTACAAAAACTATAGAAGATATAAAGAAGAGTGCATCACAACCCTATGCTCTAATAAGTGTCATTAAACATGGTAGAAAAGATAAGCAAAACAAAAAACAAGCAAACAAACAAAGTCTTGAAATACCTGAAATGTATGTAGGAAATATTGAGGAGGAGCAAAACTTAGGAGTGATGAAATCTAGTTACACGATCAGTATCATATTTCAGGTAAGTGTTAACATGATTTTACATTAGGGTAGTAATATTAGAAACAGGTCAGGAAGAACAACATGGACCATATGGTTTTGTATTCAGAGGGAACTGATAACAAACTAGATGTAGAGTGTAATGGATTGTTGGCAAAAATTCCAGCACCACTCTATCTATACAAATATCTAAGCTCTTTACAATTTGGCATTGCAGCTACTTTCCTCAAGAGGTGGTGTCTATTTTTCCAAACTAACTCTGGGATTAGCCATATGACTTTTTTTGCCCACTGTGATAGTAGCAAACTTGCCACAAGTGCAGACTTGAGAAATGCTTTCTCACTTCCACTTTCTTTCTTGGAACAAAGCTACCACCATGGAAACAGGCCAGAGCTACCTTACTGGAAGATAAGAAATATCTAGAGCAGAGTTGAGTAGCTCCAGTTGAGGCCACCTTACATAGCCAGCTCCTAGCAGAACTGTCACCTGCTCGTAGTCACATGTGTGAGCCTGTAGAAGATCAATTACCCAGAGAAACAGAACCTCTCAGACCACCCACTGGCTTCTGAGGAAAAAATGAATAGACATTGTTTACTCCTGAGATTTTATGCGTTTCTTTTCACCAGCATTATTTTAAAAATAGATAGCTGATATACTGGAATGAGAGAGAGGGAGGAGCCCAAGATATTTGCTGTTTATAATTTCAATCTCATTATGAGACAGTACAGCCATTAAGTATTTTCTAATATGTGAGGAAATTCACTGTTTACTATTTCTAGAATGTAATATTGAAAAACATAGTAGGAAAGTTGGGTTTCTGAGTATTTGAAGCCTGAATTTTGCTCCTTCAGTTTAACTGTATGATCTATCATCATACGAACATCTTATTTTGAGAATAACTTATTTGCTGACATTTTGTCTACTTGCAGAAAAATGGAATAGAAAAGGAAATATTTGTTTATGTTTTGAAAGTAATTTATTATTTATTAATTGAAATGTCATATGCCATGAATTATGTAGCAAATATTGTAGGCAAACAAAATATTCCACCAATCCAAACAACATCAGTTTAGATTCAAAAAAATATTAATTACTAAGTTTTAAGCTCAGCAGTAGCATTGCTCTTTCAGGCAATTATTTTTAAAGTCTTCAATGAAATGAAGCATATTTCTATAGAATTTTTTAAATTACTGTATTACAATAAATGGAGTTCTCACAACACTGATAGAAGAATACATAGCATTTAAAGGATTCTTTACAGATGTATTCAATACCTATATTTTATTTTATTGTTCTCTGTTCTATTTACTAGTGGAATACTTTATAGTAAAAAACAAAACAAAACAAAAAACACTTCCTTTCTAAAATCATTATTACTACATATAGCACACATGTCTCTGTGCCTTAATAAGTATCCATTTGGCCAATAAATTGTTTTCTGTATAATGTTCCCAACTGGTTCAAGTATTAAAATGTGCAATCCTCTGGGTGTTATAATAGTGAATGATGAATTGGATGTTTAGAAAATTAAGACCAAGTTCTCTTACAATTACCTTAGGTGTTTTTATTTTTAATTAATCATTTAGGTGATTTTAATAAAAGTTAATAATCACAATTCTCCTTAAAATTATGTTTATCTATGGTAAAAAACAGTAATATTGATACTTCAAATTATAATTCTGCAAAGATGGGATAATAAATTTTTACGTGCTAGTTCATAATTTATATAGTGATTATTTTTGTTTTGAATTCTTGAGCCCTGAAAAGTTAAAAAAGTTAAAATGAGGGCTTCCCTGGTGGCTCAGTGGTTGAGAGTCTGCCTGCCGATACAGGGGGCATGGGTTCGTGCCCCTGTCTGGGAGGATCCCATATGCTGCAGAGAAGCTGGGCCCATGAGCCATGGTCGCTGAGCCTGCGCCTGTGCTCTGCAACGGGAGAGGCCAAAACAGTGAGAGGCCCGTGTACCGAGAAAAGTTAAAATGAAGGTCCTCTTTCATTTTAGTAATAGATCTTTCCTTTCCTTTCTTTCTTTTCATTTTTTTCTAAGCTTATTTTCTTTGTTTATGTTTGTTTTGAATTTAGGCTCTCAGGTTTACCAAGGTTTGAAAAACATTCGGTTAAGAAATAATGGATAGTATGAGTAAATAGATTATCTTCCCTATGCACTTGGGAAAACTTTTTAAGACTATGAAAGGGGGAGGGTGGGAGGGAGGGAGACGCAAGAGGGAAGAGATATGGGAACATATGTATATGTATAACTGATTCACTTTGTTATAAAGCAGAAATTAACACACCATTGTAAAGCAATTATATGCCAATAAAGATGTAAAACAAACAAGCAAAGACTATGAAAGTCATAAATACTAATAATCTACCATGTCACTAATGAGTGGATACTCTTATTAGATATTAGGATAGAGTTATCAGTAATATGCCTTTGAAAGTTTGAGGAAATGCTGTAATATCTGTCTCCACCTGAGGTTTGTTAAATGGTTTGGTTAGAATACTGGCTCAAATGAAAATTAGTTATGTGCATAAACTGGTAAGGAATTTAAGAATAAGTAACTAACTCTTCCTCAAAAATTACTGTACTGAGAGTCAGGAAGTAGGACAATCACACTGTGAGTCTGAAAAGTTTGTGCTTAGGTCTCTGCAACTTCTGAGCAGACTGTTATGAAAGACAAATTATAGATTGAGAAAAAGGCTGTTTGGTTACTGTTATTAGAAATATATTAAACAAAATGAAGGGAATTCATTTGATATATTGAGCAAGGAAACAAAACACATAAAATCCAACAAATACCTTCCAGGCTAATTGACAGACTTGTTAATGTTCTCTCACCACATTCAACACATTCCAGCTCCTTGTAAAAAGCCAATTCTCTTCCCCAGTGTAATTCATGGTTCATTAACTTCCAGTTGGTTAGAAGTAAAAAATTACTGGAGGGTCAGGTAGGTTTATATCAGTTTAAAAGAAACAATTATTAGGGAAAAAAAATGATCCTTAAGGATTTAAGTTTTTACTGTTTAGTAAACCTCCTTGAATTAACTTTCAGTGAAGTTTTATAATTCACCCAATGTCTGTTGAAGGGGAAAAAAGAAATACATCAATAGAAATGTTTCATGTGAAATCATAAGAATAACTGAATATTGTACCTGAATCACTGCTGTATTTTGACCTCATTAATGGCTTTATATTTTCTGCCTGTAAAAGTACCTCAGTCTCAAAATCCCAAGGCAACTAAAGTAGTTATAACAAGAGATAACTAATTGTGCAAATTTGTTCTGTTGTTAAATCAATAAAATCAAATTGTATTTTTGCTTCAAAGTTAATAGAATGGTATTGAATGGATATATATATATGATTACAGGCCTGATAAAGCACATCACTTGATTTTCACACCCATGGCTTAGTGTGTTAATGTTGACTGCTGATAGTTAAAAGATAAATCAAAGTCAAATTATGGAAAAAGGGCAATGGAAGTACTGAATTCAATGAAGTTATACCTGAGGGAGATATGATCAAACACAGCCTAGCTAAGACTTAAAGGTCAAATCTGTGTTGCTTCAGTTGAGATCCAGCCATGAAAACTGTGATGAATTAGTGGTGAACAAAGGAATAGGGTCTTTTCTTATTGTTCCATTTATCTCCTGGATTACCTTGATTGGCAGAAATACATAGAACCAAAAGTTTTTGAAGCTCTCTGTTTTTCTCCTATTGACAAGAATATGATAAGGAAGTTTAAGACCTCTACACTTCCAAGTGAACTGATAGTGAGACCATAGGGAAAACAAAATTATCAAAAGTATTCAATAAGACAAATCTTTCCAATGATAAGTACCTATTAAGATTTGAAAAACTATTGAATTCTTTAAAGTGTTCATTGGGCCATTGGTTAGTTCTGCATAAATATCAGTAAAGGACCAGCTGTGCCAGTGGTGATGAATTAGTACAGTCTAATTTTTTTTCTTGTTAGTAAGTTTGGACACATTTAGAACAGTATATTAAAAAATAAGATTGTAAAGAAAAAATTTGTATAAAATTAACAAAAACTATTTTGAAATCTGTATATTTAATATGAATGAATTAGAAAATAAATAGTTTCTGAAATTAAATCAATGATCTTTCTTCTTCATAATCCAATAAAAGTATACAGTGAACAAATATGCTTAAACCACTAATGTAATTGACTCATTTCTAGATCCTTGAAACAAGTCACGTATGTTAATGTCTTAGGTTGCTTTAGTTAGAATGAATCTTACTCAGATAGTTTTGATACGTTTGTTAATACATAAAACAAATGGCTTAAATAAATAAAGTTTTGTTTGTTTTCTTCTTATAAAGTTTTTTTCTTTCTTTTTTTTTTTTTTTTGTATGCTAGGTAACTTTGCAAAGCTATATTATGCACAGGTAAGTAGAAGTCTGAAGGCAAATCTTAGCAAAATGAGATATAATAAACATGTCTAAAAACAGCAATAATGTTGTTTTCTATTATTTGACTTAGCAGTTTGATGCAATTATAAATCCACATTACTACTATTAAAATCAAAGTTATAATTGGAACAGTTTTCATTTATTTAGCATTACCCAATATGAAGAATTAACCAAAAAGTGAAAATCACTCTCTTAAAACTTTTAGCTATAAAGGAGGCTAAAATCATGTTACTGAATATGTGAATTATCTTTTGATTTTGAAACAGGGTTTTAAAAAATTATTGAAAGCTAGAGTTTACTCTCAAACAATAACAACAATTCTTTTAGATGATTATATGCTAAGCACTGAGTTAAGGACTTTATTTTCTAGTAACATATTCATCTTACAACAAACCTAGGAGTCAGAGACTATTATTATTGCCATTTAGAGATGGGATTAAGTGATTTATCACAAGTCACACAACTAATACATGTTTGAATTCTACTTTGAACCTGGATTTTTTGCCTTCTTTACTTGTTGAATTCATTGTGCCACAGAGAGCTTCCTCATAACTAAACCACTAGCATTTGTTTGGCCTTTTAAATATTAAAGATGTTAAAAATATTTTTGTATTAGCGCTCTTTCCTAACTGTAAAATATCACACTTCATTTTGGATCAATAGCTAAGAGGTAATATCGTAATAATATTTCTATCTTAATTCAGAAGTAAACTTAATCATTAGTGACACTCATTCCTTGAATTACCACACATTCATTATTTAATAAAGATTTGTTGAGCTCTTCCTGGGTACAGTTCCTGTACAATATTGCTATGGTTTGAATGTTGTGCCTTTTCAAAATTCATATGTTGAAAGCTAACCCTCAAGGTAATGGTACTTATTAGTGATTAGGTCATGAGGGTCAAACATTCATGATTGGGAATACTGCCTATGTAAAAGAGACCACGCAGAGCTCCCTAGCCTTTCCACCATGTGAGGACCCAGTGAGAAGTCCACAGTCTGTAGCACCGGACCCCAGCCATGCTGGTGTCATGATTTTGGACTTGCCATCCTCCCAAACTGTGAGAAATAAATTTCTGTTGTTTTGTAAGCCACCTACTCTGTGGTATTGTGTTATAGCAGCCCAAAGTAACTAAGATGAATAATAATGGGTTGGCCAAAAATCTCATTCATTTTTTTCTGTAGTATGACTCTAGTAGCACTTAGTTGTCTTTAACTCCATCTGAAGCAATTTTGTTAGATTGTATAGTGACAACTGTCCTAGCAGCATGCATTTAAAAAACATTTATCAAAATTGGTGAATTTTTGTGTAGATTTTTAATATTGAAGATGGAAGAAAAAAAGCAACATTTTTGGCATATCGTGCTTTATTATTTCAAGAAAGGTAAAAATGCAACTGAAACACAAAAAAAGTTTGTGCAGTGTATGGAGAAGGTGCTGTGACTGATCAAATGTGTCAAAAGTGGTCTGCGAATTTTCGTTCTGGAGATTTCTCACTGGACTATGCTCCAAAATTGGGTAGACCAGTTGAAGTTGATAGCGATCAAATGGAGACATTAATTGAGAACAATCAGTGTTATACCACTCAGGAGATAGCCGACATACTAAAAATATCCAAATCAAGTGTTGAAAATTGTTTGCACCAGCTTGGTTATGTTAATCGCTTTGATGTTTGGGTTCCACATAAGTTAAGCGAAAAAACTTCCTTGACCATATTTCCACGTGAAATTCTCTACTTAAACATAATGAAAATGTTCTGTTTTGAAAACAAATTGTGATGGGTGATGAAAAGTGGATATTGTACAATAATGTGGAGCAGAAGAGATTGTGGGGCAAGTGAAACGAACCACCACCAACCACACCAAAGGCCGGTCTTCATCCAAAGAAGGTGATGTTGTGTATATGGTGGGATTGGGAGGGAGTCCTCTATGATGAGCTCCTTCTGGAAAACGAAATGATTAATTCCAACAAGTACTGTTCCCAATTAGACCAACTGAAAGCAGCACTCGACAAAAATCATCCAGAATTAGTCAACAGAAAATGCATAATCTTCCATCAGGATAATGTAAGACCACATGTTTCTTTGATGACCAGGCAAAAACTGTTACAGCTTGGCTGGGAAATTCTGATTCATCTGCTATATTCACCAGACATTGCACCTTTGGATTTCCATTTACTTCGGTCTTTACAAAATTCTCTTAGTGGAAAAAATTTCCATTCCCTGGAAGGCTATAAAAGGCACCTGGAATGGTTCTTTGCTCAAAAAGACAAAGAGTTTGGGGAAGATGGAATTATACGAAGTTTCCTGAAAAATGGCAGAGGATATTGGAACAAAACAGTGAATAGGTTGTTCAATAAAGTTCTTGGTGAAAATGAAAAATATGTCTTTTACGTTTACTTAAAAACCGAAGGAACTTTTTGGCCAAGCCCATGTTTAGTCTACTTTTAGGGACAACATGTAGTGGTTAAAAAGACACCCAAGTTTCTTACTCTTGAGGAGTTTGGTTGGTGAAAATAGATCATAAACAAAGAAATAAAGAAATCTGCCTAGAAATATGGTAAAAGAAAAAAAAAAGTTGATTTAGTGTTAATATAGACAGAGGCACTCAGTGGTTTCCCATTCTATACACTGGACTACGATCAACTCTGTTTTACTTACTCATCTATGTAGCAGTAGAAGCAGTATAGTAGTAAAGACTCTGCACTTTGGAGGAAGACCTAGGTATATAATCCAGACCCATCAACACCTATCTACTAGTTTTTATAAACTCCAGAAAATTTCATATCCTCTTTTTTTTTTGTTTTTTTGTTTTGTTTGTTTGTTTTGCGTTATGCAGGCCTCTCACTGTTGTGGCCTCTCCCATTGTGGAGCACAGGCTCCGGACATGCAGGCTCAGCAGCCATGGCTCACGGGCCCAGCCACTCCGCGGCATGTGGGATCTTCCCAGACCGGGGCACGAACCTATGTCCCCTGCATCGGCAGGCGGACTCTCAACCACTGCACTACCAGGGAAGCCCTTCATATCCTCTTTAAATCCCAGTTTCCTCTTCTGTAAAATAGAAAGTCAGGCCAGCTCCATAGGGTTAATGATAATAATAGTGATTTTGATAAATAAATTTGAAACATTTTTAAAAAATCATGAAAACCATTAGGTTTTTCCTCTTCATACTAAACTTTTCCATTACTTTCAAACAATTTTCTATAATTTGTGACTCTTAGGCTTGGTTAAATAGCATTTAATATGTAACAATTATATGTCATTCTTTGTGCTATGCACTGGAGATAAGGGTGTAAAAAGTAAATAATATGGTTATCAAGAATTTTATAGTCCAGGGAAGAAGAAAGACACTAAACAAATAATTTTTAGTATAATGAGTGATTAGTTTGTTTTCTTTTTACAGAAAATAATTACATTTTCTTTCTCATTCTGTTTTAAGCTCCCACATATAAATCAGGTAGTGACTAGAATTAATTGATTCCTATAATAAACTATAGTAAGACAGGTATTAGTAAGAGAGATGATGGCTATATGACAGTTATTACATTAAATGAAAGGCAGGGCTACATTAAGCTATATTCAGAATGCTAAGGTATCCAACTAAAAATATATTTTATTTAGGAAAATTTAAAGAAAACATGAAAAGGCTGTAGTTATGTCACAGGTGCTAAAACCCATATTTCACCAGAAGGGTTAAGTCAGAAACAAATCAGCCATTTTACTCTGAAAGTGTTTGGAAGATTTCAAAAGAAGAAATTATCCAATAATGGAATGATCCGTTAAGGTTTAGCTGTTCATGAGAAAGAAAAGCTATTAAGGCTACAAGCTTTCTTGACCTCTTTTGTACATAGATATTTTTAAATAGCAGAAAAGAAAATGTATGCTTCAAAACCTGGGCTTATTGCTTAAACCCTTTCTCATCTCTTAGTTTTGGATTTGCAGGATATGCAAAAGATGAGGATGCTTTCTTCAGATAAAATTCCCTCCTTGTCTAATAAGTTTTACAGATATCACAGGCATTTTACAGTACTGGAAACTCAAATTTATAGTAAATACAGTTTTGAGCAATAGAAAAGAAGTTGTATTAAGTTTTCATCATATTAATGAATATTCCTTATCTAGATAGTTCTTTTGTTTTTATTACTTCTAATCCTAAACTGTATCATGGAAACTAACATATTAGTTGACTAAAAATTATTTCATTTTATTTTTATGTCAAAATAAATGAATCTTGTGAGCCTAATAGCTTGTATTTATTTTCTCAAAGCACAAAATCTGCCTTGAGATTTAAGACCATGAATAAAACAAAGTAATTAGGGTAAGTCTGCAATTTTGATCATTATATGTAGCTATGATCATGCTTCAAAGCTACATTGGAAAAAAAGATGCTACCAATTTCTCTACAGTGACAATAAAAAACTGTGAAAAGCAGTATAGATTACATATTTTGAATATATTGATTAAATTTATATTAGCATAGTGTACAAACAGGAATATTTCAATACATAGTGCTTCATATAACATAGTTTAACTTTCTGGTTTCTGACATGGACTTTTATTTCTTATTTTAAACTGAATCTGACCCTGAAATCTAAATGGGTAGTGTTATTTTTTAATGTGATTTACGTTTAAAAGGTGCATTTTCATCTTAAATCTAAGTTGGCCATATTCTATTTATGGTGGGTAGTATTTAAATAGTTTTGAATGGAGGCTGAACATTGAAATATTTGATGGGGGAGGGAAATGACACCAATATCACTGTACTCTTCCTTGAATCTGAAGACTGATAGTTCATTGAATTTCAGCCTGAATTACCCCTACCCTTGGAGGATTATCTAGAGACTAGAAAGAGGTTTCTGGGGAACAAAACTTGGAACAAGAAACTCACATCATGCCCTTTTAAATCTAAATTCCAACTAAGAATCACGATGAAAGCCAAATGAGGATGAAAGTGCCAGATTAGATTAAGGACCAAGAAGTTAAATAATTCAAGCCTGGTGAACTAAGATGAAAGTATGTAGGCTCAGCTAGGGATAAGTTTGAAAGCTAGGTGTCATTAAATTTTGAGATTACCTTCAAATGCATTTGAATATATTTATATAGATCTCCTAAAATGGTCTAGACAGTGAGGACAGGGAGTAATTGTGAGTATTTTTAATACTTTCTAGTATAATAGGTATTTTTGGTGTCCTGTTTTCTGTCAATGACACTATTGCCTTGATTTGTATTCTTAGTCTTCAAGTTGTTTATACATTTTAATAAAAATGGGTTGTTTCCTATGTGTCAGAAGCTTTTTTAGGTGCTGTGGTAAACAAGATAGACAAAGTCACTGTCCTCTTAGAACTTGGATTCTAGTATGAAAAACAAATTAAGCAAGTTAGATGCATAATGAAACAGTGGTAAGTGCTAAGAAGAAGAATAAAGAAGGTAAGATTGATGGAATGTCTCAGAGAAAGAAAGAGTCAGGAACAGCCTCTCTGAGGAGGTGACAATTCACTAGAAATTGGGAGCCATTTAGAGAGCCAGTCTTGTGACTATCTGGAGACTGAGTGTTCCAGATCTCCAATTAAGATTAACAATCTCTTAATTGTTCCAAAAGGAACAATTAATACATGTAATATGTGTCAGTCTAATCAAATAAGTCTTTCAAATGTCTTTGCTATCACTCAAACACACTTCATTCATTCTGCATATATATGTCAATTGAATCACACCAAAACCCATACCTAATCACGTCACTAGCCTGCTCAAAATTCTCAATGGCTCCTCATCATCTAGGGAAGAAAGCTAAAGCCAACTTGCCTGGTTTTTAAGTCCTCTGTGATCTGTTTCCAATACTGTTTCTCCCATATTTCCAACTTGACCCTTTACATGGTTTATGATGGATCCACAAAGGACTACTTTCCATTTCTCAAACATAGATCCCTCCCCTTTTCTTGCTTTTAGAGAATTTCCACAGCTTTTCCTCTGCTAATTTTAATAACTAAAATCATCTAAGGTTTAGTTCAAATGCCACTTCTTTTGTAAGACTCCCAGTGATTTATCTCTCCTTTGAACCATTTTAAACCTGCCTCATTATTTTTACCTCATAAGAGAAGAGAAAGTATCCAAACATTTAACTCAGGGAGAATGAGTGATATTATAACATTAATCACACAAGGCTTTCTTCGCCATTGTTTATATTTCTGTGTTCATCTGCAACCAGATTGTGAACATGTCAAAGAGTTTGTAAGGAATTAACTTGTTATCTGTGTATCTGGCACTGAAACTCCAATGAGTGATCGCAAAACATCCCAGACATAATTAAAATGTATTGGAATCAAAGAAGTTTTGAGCTTCCTGGTTATATTTGGGTATATGATTAGGTGTGTGTCTTAGTCCAATCAGGCTAGCAAACAAAAATACCTTAGACTGGGTGGTTTATAAACAAGAGAAATTTATCACAGTTGTAGAGGCTGGGAAGTCCAAGGTCAAGGCACTGGCAGAATCAGTGTCTTGTGAGGACTTGTTTCTGGGTCCACAGACAGCTGTCTTCTCAATGCGTTCTTACATTCTGGAACTGCCAAGAGAGCTCTCTGGGACTTCTTTTTTAAGGGTAATAATCCCATTCATGGGGGTAGAGCTGACCAGTTATCTCCAAAATAACCTCCCAAAGGCCTCACCTCCAAATACTATCACATTGGGTATGGCAAGGAAACAGATTCTCCCCTAGAGCCTCCAGAAGTAGTGAAGCCTTGTTGACACATTGTTTTTAGGACTTCCAACCACCAGAACTGTAAGATAATAAATGTATATTCTTTTTGCTTTAAGTCACTAACTTTGTGGTAATTTGTTATAGCAGCAGTAGGAAACTAATACAGGTATTGCTGCCATCATTGTTGTTATTGTAATAATTATTACAACATTAAATATACTAAGCAAACAGAGACTGTTGACTGGGTGAATCTTTGTAATTAAATCACATAGTTGAATAATGAAAAAGAAGAAACTTTGTGTAATAGAAAAATAAAGGGATTTATATTTTATTATGGGGAAAAAGAAAAATCTTCCCAAAGAATTATTAAGTACAGAATTTCAAGAGTCAGGTGATGTAGAATCTCTTGGCCTAGAGCAATATGCAGTATGCAATAGACATGTAAGGATTTTTTGCCTAGGTATATTGTAATATTAGAGGGAGAGAATAGGTTAGAGCTCATTTAAAACTCTAATTCTTCCCTGAATGTATTTGAGAATGTTTCAAAATGATGACTGACTAAAAGGAATTTGGCTAAAATTTCTATTATTTCTCTCAGGAAAAGACACTAAAATTAAAATGTTCTAAAACAAAAGCTGTATTTATGGATACAGCACTTTATACACTGACTGAAGCTATACGTTAATGAATTCTAGCACACAAAACATGGGGGATAGACTCTAAGCAATACTGTGGCTTCATGTAGCCATTTATGATGTATGTAATCTCTCCCTCCTCCTCTTCTCAGCTGCCATCCCCTCTGGCTATGCCTTTTTTTGTCTTTCTCTTAGTCTCTCTCTCTCCCTCTCTCCTGTGAATGTCTTGCTAATATCCTGTTAATGACCTTTATACTGAGAACTGACTAAATTATCCATCTGTATCTGAATTCTATTTGAACGTATGTGTAGTGATCATCAGATGGAGCCTGGTCAGCAAGATGTACCAATGTTTTGTGAGAAGAAAGTTGATTCTGTCTACTGTAGAGACTGCTGAAGAAACATCCAGAATATTGGGTAGAGAGCCACATAATTTAATCAAAGTCTTCAGGGCAGAATATCATTGGGTTCAAAACTACCCTGTACTTCATCCACTCGGCAATCCAACAGATACACTGCTTACTCTGTATTCACCAATAATTTTGGAATGCATTTACTTTGATCAGATACTCCCCAATGGTATAAATATCAATCATATTTTGTGAAGTGTTATAATGAACCATTTATTTTATGTGCACACTCAAGTGTTCTAACTACCATTTTTTTCCCTTCTCTATCAAGCTGTGTTTTTTTATTGTCTTTGCTTTTCTTTTCTTTACTTAAATATCCTGTGTGGCTTTAAAATGAAAGTATTTTTTAATTGAGTGCAATTAGATCCTTAGTAGAGACTTTTCTGTAAAATTGACATTTAATGCAAATGCGTAATATCAAGATTTATTTACTAATATATATCAAATTCTTTACTAATTAATATCAAATATTCTTTACTAATCCTCATGCAGTATCTTTCTTAACTGATTTGGATTTATTCCTTAGGGATTAATTTGTATAACTAGAGAAATTTTACTTCAATCAGTTGGAGAGCTACTTAATTTTATTTCTTGGCTGCACCAAGCAGCTTGTGGGATCTTAGTTCCCCAACCAGGGATCGAACCTGTGACCCCAAAATTGGAAACACAGAGTCCTAATGACTGGACCACCAGGGAATTCTGAGAATAAATTAATTTTAAATTTATTTTCATTTTTCTTTTTTTAAGGTTTATTTTGGCTCAGAATATATGAGACTAATTATATTAACTTTTTAGTCCTGTGAAATGATTCCATTTAAAAATATTTTAGGTAGTAGTCTGTAGCCTTTTACCTTAGAATGTACCTTAGACATGTATGAATGGACCAATAAAGTACAGCCTTATGTGCCTTAAAACTATATTCCCAATTCATGTGGCCAAGTTCCTCTCCAGAATTTGCCATGGACAATCCAGGATTTTATCTCTTGTCTATCACTAAGTTAATCTCAGTTATGCTTTAATGTTAGCTAGTAGATTTGCTTTTAAATTTTGTTTTGTTTTAATCTTTTACAGGACTAGACTGCAATTCTTTCTGAGAGTGAATGTTCCTGATTGTTATCCCTTTATTTAGTTTCCTCTACAACTCAGGCTAAAATATTTATTATTCATCGTCTGATAGAAATGTTCATTGCTATTTCTGCAGATGATGATAGGAGATTTATTTCCCTCCAGTGGCTTCTGCTTTTCATTGGTGGTTAGATTTGTTTATAGCTAAATTCTCTTAGACATAAACAAGACTTTCTTGTCATATCTTACATTGTTTCTTTTATACGTTTTAGATATAAAAAAAGAAAGAAAAACTAAGATTGGAATCAGGAGCATTTTTCTTCTCAAAATATATTTTAATCAGATTTACTTTATAAATTTGCTTAATTAATTGACTTCATTTTGTTTCAACTAAATTTACTTCTTCATTTTAATCAGATATTCTTGTATGTTTGCATTGCATTTGAACACACAATATGCTTTATGATAAGCTGTTTATCCAACACATATTTGTTGGCAATATTTCATTTTTCATATATCAATCCTGTTTGGAGTGAGCTTAGTGTCCACTAAGAGAGATAAAATAGTATTAGTTTTACATTTAGGTAGTACCTTTAGGTAGCTTGGGCTCTGGAGTTGACTGACTACCTGTGTTTATATTCCTACCTTATTTCTTTCTAGATATATCACCTAAGATAATTTTTTAACCAGTTTCTTTATAAAAAGGAGATAGTTATAGTACCTGTCTTATAGAGCTATTTTTGGAACAAAATATATTATTAATAATAATAGTCAAAGTAATAATGATAGTATTTATTAATTGCTCATTATATATTAGGCAATGTTTTAAACATCTCATCCAAAGTAAAAAGAGAAACTCGGTAGATTGCCCAACTTATTCACATAGTCCAAGAGGCAGAGTAGGAATTTAAACTCCAAATTATCTACTTAAAAAGGCACTTGAACATTTCTCTTATACATAATAACTAAACAAATTCTCCAAAGGGAATTGTTTTGCTTTGGTTGATGATGATGAAGTTGATGGTGATAATGATGATAAATGGGTAAAAATGACATATTCAACCCTTATTTTCTAATTTATCAACTACATGAGTAGGCATATAACAAAAGCAATTTATTTTCATTAATTAAAAAAAAATCCTATTCAATTTATTTTCTGCGACACTCACTATTAGAGTAAATACACTACAAGTGTGAATGCACATTTTAGTTTTCAAATTAAAACTCTAATTAGGCCCTTGATGTTAATTGTTGTTAAACACTTATTCTTCTAGCAATGTTATGTTTCACAAGTCTAATAAGAAAAATTTGATGTTAATATAAAGATATTTGTTTTGTAAAATAATAATTTACCTGCCAATTTATATTTTCTATTGCATCAGGATAATTGTAAATGGCTTGCTATATTAGAGAGTGAGTTTTATGTAATCTATATTTAAAAAGGCACTTTTAAATCTTTATGATAATTTCAAAAAATAAGGATTGAAACAATTTTTAAGCAATCTATATTTTTAGATCTTGCATTGAGAAAACTGGTTATACAGAAGGAAAAAAAAAAAAAAAAAAAAACAACTGTATCTACATTCAACAAAGACCAGAGAGGTTAGTTTCTATAGTATTTCTTTTTTTCACTCCATCCTCAGAAGACAGAAGAAAAGGATAGGTGAACATTTCCTACAAAAGCAGTCATTTGTTCTCTGAATTCAATGTTACCAAAGTATAAAACCCATTGCTATAGACTCTGCCAAAGACATTCAGAAAGTCTAAAGCTTCCTTTTGCTATGAAAGATATTACTTCTGTGACATCTTCAAAGGAGCCAAATTTCATACTTTTCTACATTTGTAAACCCCACACTGGGGAATATATTATGGGTAACAAAACCAGTAAGAAAATGAGAGTCTCTACGATTACAGTGAAGGGAAAAAATTGTAACCAAGAATTATATATGAAAGAGATATACATATTATGTTTATATTTAAACTGAAAAATATGTGAATGTGTTGATGTATTTTCAATAACTCAAGCAATGACTGCAAGCATTTTTTTAACTCATAATCAATACTGAGGCATACAATGATATAGCATTATCAAAGTTTTCAAAAGTATCAATAGTTCAAATGTATAATGTTCATTAAATAGTACTTGTATGTAATTATTTTACATTTCTGGTAGACTTAACATGTAAAGTGCTTAGCGTTATTTGTGATTTATGCAGACATGCCATTTTCTGTTAGAAATGCCTTTGGCTTTTAAATAGTGCTTCCCATTAATAAAAGGAAGTAACATTTTAAAATGAGGAATGAATCTAAGCTTTAAATAAATTGCATATGATTTACAATTTCAAATCCGGAATTTAAATAGGGTTGTACTATTCAAAATATGTTCTCTCTTTACATGGTTTAAGTTTGAAGTATAAACAATTGTTCATAATCTTACACGTCCATTAAAATGTCTTGTTTCCATCCAGAATATTAGAACAGATCCTTAAGATACAATGTGAAGCAAATGTAGTTAATTAGCTAAGCAATGGTGGTACATTGTTTAGTCAAAATGAAGGTGTATTTCATTTTGGAAATACTGAAATTATCTTTTAAGGTACTGCAGCACACATGGGTTATTAAATATGCATTTCTCTCAGATTTTTCTTTATAAAGATGGTTTTATCAAGTTATCATTAATAAGTGACATTTATGACCTGCAGCCACCAACTGCCTTGGATTGTTTATTAGAACTCTTCACTAATCTAATGTATTGTTCTTATTACATGTTCTTGGGCTCTTAAAAGTACTTATTTTTCAAATATTTCAATTTTAGTTAAGAAGAAAGATTATTGAAAGGCCCATGGCATGAAAGATCAGATGACTTAAAAGGTAGTCAGTGATTTATGACATTGTTACTCCCCATTATTGAGTAAATGAGGCTTGAAACTGACTAATGTTTCTCTTCATTTTGTTTGTTGGAAACATTTATAACTTCCTCCAGGAATTTTTTTGGTGCTTTATTGTAGAGTAGTGCAGAAAAATTAAAAAATCTTGAACTGTCACTTGGTTTTAATTACATTTGAGAAATAATACTTTGGACTTAGTATCAATGTTACTGGGAGTCCTTTGACTTAGTAAACTTCCTTTTGCATTTTTTGGACAACATATGTATTGATATAGGTGAAAAACAGCACTAATAATAAAATCCATTTCAAATCAACATTTCTTCAGATTATTATTTTCTATTTTTATATGCTTATATCAAATCATAGAAGAAAATTAGCTTCTCCCAATTTCTTTCTTAGAGTTTAAGCCAACTGAACTGAACACGAACAGATGACATGACAGTCTGAGCTGTTATATAAAGTCACAAATATAATGACATTAAGAAAAGTTCTATTGCTTCAGAAGGAAAACAAAGTATATGAAATACCTTCAATGTTTTTGCTATGAAGTTAAGAAATCTCTCAATGTACACATTCAACTTCTCTTTTTATGCTCAATAATTATGCTCAAAAAAATAACTTTATGTTATCTTTCCCTAGGGTTCCAAGACTGAACTCAAACTGTGGTCATCCCTGAATTTTGATGCTCAGCACAGTGGGAATCCATTTTACATTAATTTCTGACAGAAATACTTTATTCTTTGGAAAATTTATCAAGGATAAAAATTTTAGTTCAATAATTTAAGATAACTATAGACAAGGAAGATAGGTTCTAAATGTAACACCAATGTTCCCACTTTCATCTTGGAAAGAGAATCTGAAATAAAACACAAATGATAAAGTGAATAATTTATTCTAAATTCAGCAAATCATTGGGAATTCAACAGTATTATTTTGGAGAAAATATAACAAAGTAATGGTTAAGACTACAAGCACCTGACAGACTTTGATTTAAATCACTCTTGCTACTAACTGTATGTTATGAAGGGTAATTTACTTAATGTCTCTGAAGTTTAGTTGGATCTCTAAATTAGGATTATAACAAAAATAGACTTGATTTTTTTGGTTTGCTACCAAAGCAAAAAATGCAATACAGTGCATAAAACATTAGCACAGTGGCAGGCACAAATAAGTTTTCAAAAAATGTTTTTTAAAGTATCTAAAATGGTATACTGTTTAAGAGTTTTAGGTCTGCTTTCAGGCAGATGTGATTTTCAATCTAGAATTTCCTAGTTACTGGCTGAGAGAATTTGGGAAAGCTCTTCAAAATTTTTATGTTTATCTTTCTTTAGATGCAAACCAGGTAGTAATAGTGCCTACATCAGCTCTGTTTGGACGTGATAATACAAGTAATGCACTAATATATCCAGCACTTATATATGAAGTTCATAACAAATATTAGTTGTATTATTCCTGTTGTTGATAGAAGCTTTTGAAAAGTGTTTTGTTTTTTTTTTTTCCATTATTTTCTATCAACAGGATACTATTGGAGTATGTTAGAGCACATAATAGATTTTAGAGGCTATGTTGGAAGCTGGACTCGCCTGCATCGGGAATAGCAGAAAAGCAGGAGGGGATATTCTGTGTCAGGTGAATTTTGTTCCTTTGGTGGGCTTTAATGGCACTAGTGATTTTTGTACCAGTAGCATAAGGAGACAGCATCATAGCCAAACCAAAAACGGAGCAGACAGAAATGCTAGAAGCCATGAGACCATCAAAGGGAACAGTTCAATGGCACATTGTAAGTCACCCCATAAGAAATCTATAAAATAGCTGGGGAGAAATGGTTGGAAGTCCTGCAATATGCACAGGAGGCAAAATCAGAGGAAAACTATTTTCTATTTATTTTAACCCTGTGATAGCCTAGTAGACATGATTTACATGGCTATCTAAAATTATTATTTGTTCCACTCTCCTTTACTTCCATAAATCTTATAGTCATTTCATATTTGTTCCTGGAACTAGTCATTTCTTCCCCATGATCATGCACATGAGATGTTCTACGTGGGGATAGTTGGCTATATTCCAGACCAAAATACCGCATCACAGTTAATGAATAACAACAGCAGTACCAACATTTTTGTTTTGCTGCCATGTGACACAACTGCCTAGATTGAGCACCAGCAATTCAGGGTGATGAGATGCCAGAATCAGCTTCTCTTCTAAATAAACAATTTGAAACGGGTGAACAAATAACAACCTATTTTATAAAACATATAGTCTCTTCTGTTTTATCATTGTCTACAAGAGAAAAACAAGAAAATATGAAAAACCAGATCACAATTGGTGGCGTACTATATTTTACCACTGATATATATTAAAGATATTTCTTTAAGGTAAAGAATATAATGGGCCAATCTGACTCAGAAAGGCTTGACTTCAAGCTCAGTGCATAGAAATAATGGATTAAATACATAACTAAACTTAAAGAAAGGGAAATACAAAGTTCCAGAAATAAAAGGGAAATCCAAAATTAGAAGAACAAACAGGGAATACATCTGAAATATATGAATCAGATATAAACCTTAATGTGTGTCTCAGGCTTTCACATTCATTTCTAGAATGGTTTCAGGTTACAAGCTCTATACGCAAGCCTTTGGAAGCTGTGAGGAAATTTTCCATCCACCTAGGACCTGGTGATAAAAATCATAGAAATTCAGCCAATTATTACTCATATGTGTGGGACATACATTACTCTGCAAGCATGATTCAGAAATCTAAAGTTAAGAAATTAAAATCAAGTTTGAAACCAGTGAAAAAAACAGGGTCCTAGGCAGAGTCACCTACAAACATACCTCACAGAGACAAGTCCACAACACAGGAATCTATGGAAAACAAATGCCATGGCAAGTGAACTTAACACTGACATTTTATAAACCACAAGAGGAAATAAACTAGTCTTGATTGAGCTACATTCAGAGAAGTGCATTTAAAATTATCAAAGAGGAAAAAGAAGGAATAGACAATATAAGAAGTTAAGAAAGGCAGTATCAAGTGCATAGTTTTTCAACCACATCTTGACCCCATCAGAGTGGAAAATTTCCTTCCAAGAAATAGTGTCCTTACAGCCTGTACTGGGCTTGTCACCTTGTGTAGGAATATCCTATTTCAGACTCAACATGTACTCCTTTACCTTGCTTAAGCATGTGTGTTTTATGGCACCTGGCCAACCTCACTACCATATCAGTTCCCTGTGGAGGAGAGGTAGGTCCTTCTGATGCTACACAAGTGGGACGCATGCAGGCCACTGTCCTGAATCAGCTGCCAGGAGGCACCTACTGGCCATGGGACCTGCTGGAGGGACCTGCTGACACACATCACTGAAGCCAGCCTTGTTCCATTTCTTCGCTATGTGAATAAAGTGTAATTCCATACAGACTCTGTTGTGTTTTCTTGGTGACTGATACCAAGATCAATCGGCAGAAGTGCTCAGATTTCTCCTCCTCATAATAGGTAACAGAAGCCACTTGCTCAATATAAGATCAGTATAAAAAAGGAATAGGGCAATCTAATAAAAAAAGAAACTCTAGAAATAAATAATAGAAGTAAATTTAGAATAATAGAAATACATTATAAAAACAAAAATGAATACAATGGCAGTGTTGAGTATAATAGAGCAGCTGAGAAGAGTACTGAAGAATTTAAATATAGATCTGAGGAAATCACCTAGAATGTAATGAGAAAAAATAAAGAGATGTAAAATATGAAAAGTAAATTGAACATGATATATATAATGGGAAGTTCCTGCAATGTTAATAGGCATTTCATAAGGAGAAAGTGCAAACAATGGTAAAAAAACAGAGTTTCAAGTGATGATGATAGAGAGCCATTTTCTTTTCAGAGTTAAAGAAATAAATGAATTCTTAGAATGAAGAAGCCATTCAAGTCCTGATCAGAATTAAAAAGGTCAAAAACATTCCACTAATTCATAATGGCAAACTTGCAAGACTTCACAAACTTTAAAAATGTACCAAAAAATAGTAAAGATTTTATATAGAAAAACAATAATTAGAATTATGGTAGACTTCTCATTAGGAAAAATAAAAGCCAGAAGATAGTGGATAATACCTTTAAAGTTCTGAGGTAAAAGAGATGTCAATTTCAAATGAACTATTTGCAGGGCATCCCTTAGAGAATAACTAAAGGATGTACTTTAGGAATAAGGTAGTTGAATGCAAAAGAAAATAAGTTTATGCAACAATTAGTGATTAACAAATAAATTATAAAATGCTGGCACAATTAATGAGAATTAACTAAAAAAATCATAATACTGACCAATGGGATGCTTAGAATCAAAATGAAGCTAAAATTACATTACAGGGAAAATAGCATGGGAAAGCAAATTTACAGTGATGTAATGTCCTTGTATTATCCTATAAGAATATAGGGTAAAAATAAAGAGATTTTATTAAATCAGCATGCACGTTAAAATTTATGAGTAACCCTAAATCACTGGAAATCAAATGCAAAAATTCAAAAGGTGGATAGAGTGAAGTGAGGGAAATGAAAATTGGATCAACTCAGCAAAAAGTAGGAAAAGAATAGGGGAGAGATCAAACACGTCAATAATCACCATGAGTTAAAATTGGTATAAAAACTCTAGAATGCATTGGAAATATCAAATAAAGTTTAAAATGTGCATAATTAATGATCCATTTATTTCATAGATGTAGTCTAGAAACTTTTACACTGACTACTAACAGATATAAAGAAGAATGTTTTGTTTATTCCTACATTGTTTGTTACAGAGAAAAGCTGGAAACAGTATAAATATCCATCAAGACAGAAATGGATAAAGTATGATTTATTTGTATGTTAAAATATAACACATCAATTAAAATGAATAGACTTTATTTGGGAATGTAGACCTAGATAGATCAAAAAATATAATACTGAGTTAGTTTGGTTTTCTATTATGCCGTAAAAAATTACCACAAACTTAATGGCTTAAACAAGATAAATTTATTATGTTTTAGTTCTCTACATCAGGAATCTGACATATGTCTCATCAGGCTAAGATCAACATGGTGTTAGGGCTTTCTGCCTTCTGGTAGGCTCTAGGGGATAATCTTTTGCTTAAACATTTAGGTATTGGCAAAATTCAGTTTCATGTGTTTATAGGACTGAGGTGTTTATTTTCTTGCTGCCTATCAGCCTGGGGGCTGCCATTAGCTCCTATGGTCCTCTCTCTGGTCTTTGCACATAACCCTCACATCTCAGAACCAGTGACAAGATGTGGAATCCTTCTCACACTACCATCTTGATTCACTCTTTGGCTGCTGTCATTGCATCTCTCTGACTACAGCCAGGAATTGTTTTCCAATTAACTTGTGCAATTATATCATGCGTACCTAAATAATCCAGGACAATCTCACCATCTCAAAGTCCTTAACCTTAATCAGAACTACAAAATCTGTTTTGCTATTTATGGTAACATTCTCACAGGTTCTGATGAATAAGGCACAGACATCCATGAGGCCATTATATTGCCTATCATAGAGTCCAACCTCTGACCCTCAAATGTTCTCATCCATCTCACATATAATTATCCCCATCCCAAGGTCCCCAACCCATTACAGCATCAACTAAATGTCCAATAATCTCAATGGCATTTCATCATCTTAAAAGACCAAAATCTCATCATCTAAATCATCCACATTTGGTATTGGTGAGTCTTGGTATAATCCATCCCAGGACACAATTCATCTCCATCTGTGGACCTGTGAGACTAAAGAAACATGTTATATGCTGACAAAATGCAATGGTAGGACAGGCACAGAATAAAGGTTAATGTATCAACTCAAAATAGGAAAAAATGGAAGGGAAAATGAGACACTATTCTCAAGCTATTTTGTAATTCAGGCACACAAATTCCATTAGGTTTCAAGACCTAGGGATAATTCTCTACAGCTTGCATCTCTGCCCTCTGGCTCAAGGCTCTGGTCTCTAATCACCTTCCTTTTTGTTGTTAATAAAAAAGTAGCAGATTTTTCAGCTAAGTAGTTTCATTAGCTTGTTTCTTGACACTAGAGTTTTGGGAATCCAATACCTTTTACTTATTTTATGTCTTCTTTGGTCCTGTTACCTCAACTTGGCATGGTTTCTGCTGGTATACAATTCTGAAGAAACCTGTGGGTCTTCAATGTATGTCACAAAGATTCACTCCATTAAACAAGGGATGTGATCATGGATCTCTCCTAGATAATTCAGTATGATACCATTTGTGAACAGGTTTAAAAACTCATTAAGTAATGTTATATATTGTGATTAATAGATATGTAGTGAAACAAAAACATGAGCAGGAAGAACACAGCAAATTTATAATTGTTTTGTCTGTAAAGGAAGATTTGATGGGAAATAGAAATAGGAAGGGGATATTTAAAATGTCTTTACTTCTCTAAGAGGTTTTTTTTTTTTTAACTACTACTTCTGAAGCAAAAATATCATTTGTTAATTCTGGATGATAAATATCTAGGTGTATGTTACATCAGTCTCTATTATTTCCTACAGTTAAAAAAAATTACAACTAAATATACAAAAACCTCATAATTCTTCAGGGATTTGTTCTAATAAATGGATTTTAGGTCAACAACTTTACAAACATTCTCAGTTGAACATTCAGCAGCTGAACAGTGGGCTTTCTGGAGCAAGTCAAGGCCTCTAAAGATGCCATTTGGCAGAGACAGATGGGCAGATAGGTACTGTCCAACATTTAGCATATGCTTCTCTGTGGAGTTCAGAAAATGCTTTCTAGGTGTCATTTTTACATGGCATTAGTTACAAAAGTAGACAATGGTTATTAATCTCCTAAATGCCACCATTTGTCCCATAAGAATTTGTGAGATTTCTCCAGTACTCTATTCTTTTTTAATATATCTTTATTGGAATATAACTGCTTCACAATACTGCGCTAGCCTCTGTCGCACAACAAAGTGAATCAGCCATATGCATACATGCATCCCTATATCCGCTTCCTCTTTAGCCTCCCTCCCATCCTCCCAATTCCACCCCTCTAGGTCATCGCAAAGCACCCAGCTGATCTCCCTGTGCTATGCTGCGGCTTCCCACTAGCTAACTATTTTACATTTGGTAGTGTGTATATGTCGATGCTACTCTCACTTCACACCCCCTCCCCCACTGTGTCCTCAAGTCCATTCTCTATGTCTACGTCTTTATTCCTGCCCTGCCACTAGGTTCATCAGTACCATTTTTTTTTCCAGTACTCTATTAAACTTTTTGAAAAAACAAACTTACTAACCCTTGAAATTGCTCTTAATTAGATTTCATTATTTATATTTTACTTGATTAATATGTGATTTTATTTTTTTAAACCTAATGAATAAAATAATTAAAACAAGTTAATATCTATTAATGCAGGTGACAAATATATAAACATGATAGTTTTATTTCTTCTTATAAAAATAATTAATTTAAAGAAATCCCACATGTTGCTACTCTTCTCATTTTGATACAAGCTTCTTGATAACAAAGGAGTACATGCTCAAGTTCTCTATAACTTTTGTTTTAGAAAACAGAAGAACCAAATGTGGGCCAACAGCAGTTTTCAGTTAAGGCTGTGTCTCTCCCATTAGCCCAAATCTGAGAGGAGTTTGAAGAAGCGTTTTCAGGGACAACATAATGAAATCTGTATTTAGTTAAAAATATGAAAATCCCAGCAGGTTATTTTGTGGATATCAACAAACTGATTCTAAAGTTTGTATAGAAAGGCAATGGACCCAAAATAGCCAACATACTATTGAAGGAAAAGAACAAAGTTGATAAACTGGATTCTACCTGACTTCAAGACTTACTATTGAGCTAGAGTAAACAAGTCAAAGGTATTAGCAAAGGTATAGACAAATAGATCAATAGAACAGAATAGAGAGACCATAAATAACCTCTCACAGAGTCAACAGATCTTTGACAAAGAAGCAAAGATAAAACAATGGAAGAAATATGGGCTTTTCAACAAATGGTGTGGAACAACTGAATATATCCACACAAAATAAATGAATCTAGACACTGACTTTAAGTCCTTAATAAAAATTAAATCAAAATAGATCATAGACCTAAATGTGAAATGCAAAACTTTAAAACTCCTAGGAGAGAGCAGAAGAAATCCTAGATGATCATGAGTATGTTGATGACTTTTTTAGATAAAATTTCAAAGACACAATCTATGAAGAAAATAATTGGTAAGTTGGACTTCATTTAAATTAAAATTTTCTGCTTTGTGAGAAACAATGTCAAAAGAATGAGAGGACAAGCCACAGACTGGAAGAAAATATTTGCCAAAGACATGCCTAATAAAGAGTTGTTATTCAAGCTATAGAAAGAACTCTTAAAACAAAAAGAAAATAAACAACTCAATTTAAAAATGAGCCAAGGAACTTCACAGACACCTCACCAAGGTGATACAAAGATAACAAATAAGATGTTCCACATGTAATGCAAATTAAAATAATGAGACATCATTGCACACCTATTAGAATGGCCAAAATCCAGAACACTGACAACACCAAATACTGGTGAAGATGTAGAGGAAGAGAAATTATCATTTATTGCTGATGGGAATGCAAAATGGTACAGATATTTTGGAAAACAATTTCTTATAAAACTGGACATATTCTTACCATAGATCCAGCAATCACACTCCTTGATATTTACCCAAAGAAGCTGAAAATGTATGTCCACACAAAAAACTGCACAGAGATGTTTACAGCAGCTTTATTTATAATTTCCAAAACTTGGAAGTTACCACGATGTCCTTTAGTAGGTGAATGGAAAATAAACTGTGATACCTCCAGACAATGAAATCTTATTCAGTGCTCAAAAACCTGAGCTATCAAGCCATGAAAAGACATGGAAGAAACTAAGTGCATATTACTAAGTGGAAAAAAGCCAATCTGAAAAGGCTACATACTGTATGATTCCAACCATATGAAATTCTGGAAAAGACAAAAGCCAATAAAAAGATCAGTAATTTCCAGGGAGGAGATGGGAAGGGATGAATAGACAGAGATAGAGGATTTTTAGGGCAGTGAAAACACTCTGATATGATATTGATGTATGATATGATATATTGTATTATAGTGATTGATACATATCATTATACATTTGTTTAAACCCCACAAAATATATAACACCAAGAGTGAAACCTAATGTAAACTATAGGCTCTGGGTTTTTATGATGCATCAATGTAAGGTCTTCCTGGTAACAAATGTAACATTCTGGTGAGTGATGTTGATAAAGATGGAGTCTATGTATGTGTGGGGCAGGGAGTATATGGGAAATCTCTCTACCTTTCTCTTAATTTTGTTGTGAACCTAAAACTACTGTCAAAAAAATAATAAAGTCAGAAAAAAAGAAAGAAAGAAAGAAAGAAAGAAAGAAAGAAAGAAAGAAAGAAAGAAAGAAGGAAAGAAAGGAAGGAAGGAAAGAAAGGAAGGAAGGAAAGAAGGAAGGAAGGAAGGAAGGAAGGAAGGAAGGAAGGAAGGAAGGAAGGAAAGAAGGAAGAGAAAGAAAGAAAGAGAGAGAGAAAAAAAGGCAGAAAGAAAGGAAGAAAGAAAAAAGGGGAGAGAGAGAGGGAGGGAGGGATGGAGAAAGGAAGAAAGGAGAAGAGCAGAGGTAATTGACGGAGATAGGTGCTAAGTTCAAGTTGCAGCTTACAGCTCATTTCCAAGGTTAAGATACACCCTTGTCTCAGAGATCCCTGGCACACTCCTTGATCTTTATAGCAAGCTCAAATATTTGCAAGAGATAAAAAAATAAATAAATAAATAAACATTAACTCTGTATAGTTTTTCTCTCACTCTTTTATTTGCTATTTCCCCATAATTTTGGCTGTGAAATGGATAGATCTTACCAATAAAAAGGAAAAGGAACTGCAGACTTAAGATAATTTAAGAAAATATCATACACTTTATTACATACATATTCAATGTGTATGTACAAGAGGTATCTACTATCAAAACTATATAGCACATATTTTGTTAAAACAGAATCATTCAGTTCCTCAGAAAATGAAATTCATTATTGTTTCTTTCAACTTACAAAATTTTGAGAAGGATGTTATGAACAGCAATCCAGCAAAAGCCTATGCAAAAATAACCTTGTACTATTTAACAAGCTTATCCCATTAACATTCTTCCTTCTTAAACAGTTCCAAATGTGAAAAGGCTAGGCAGAAATCCAAGAATAAAAATATGAACACAGGTGATATTGAAAAGAAACTGGAATGCATAATATGGCAAGTTTTATGCTAATAATTTATGCCTTTGCCTCTCTGAGCAATACATATTAGAAAACTTTTAAGATAAGTGAGCTTCTTGTAAATTTGTTGTTCACATATTCTATATTTGCAACTTTGATTTTTCTGTTAAATCAGTAATTGTTTGAAAGCATTTTTAAAAAAATTAAGTGGTTGACTTGTTTATACTTTTACTACTGATTTTGCATTCTACTACATTATGCTCAGATGAATGATTTTCTGCCTTCTAAAATTTCTTAATCTGTGATTTTATTTTTTTCTAATTTCATGAAATTTAATGTCACACTCTCATCAAGAGCTAATTTGTAATATCTCTTTTCTTAGAGCTGCCTGAAGCTTATCCTGACAGTTCTACAGAATTTGTAAGACTTACTTAAATTATTCAGCAATGATCAATATTAATAATTAAATATATATTGATAATTAAAAACCTCTTTATATACCCCAATTACTAAAGACTCCTGAAAGAAAGAGATATCACTAAGCATTATTAACCCCTTCTCATTCTGTTCATACATAAAATTTATTTTAATGCTATCTGAATATTTGATTATGTATTTCTATAAAAGAAAAACATTTTTAAGAATAAATGAGTTCTCTAGATATGCACAATCACAAATATATAAGATTACACTGGGATTTGATTTGTACTTTATATTTAACAAGAGATTATAACCAAAGCTTAGATTTAACTGTCTTCTAAATATCAAGCATCAACAGTTTCCCTTAGTAGATGCTTTCTAATTGTTGATCATCCTAGAAAACAAGTGAGCTTCTTCAATTAGTGAAACCACCACTTAATACTTCCTTTTGATTTTCTTCCTTTAGACAACCCACGATTACAAATACTCACAACACAATAATAATTGTAATAATAATAAAGAGTAATGCTACTATTATTATTACCGGTAATATATTTATCAGATTAGATTGTGGTAACAAACAAAACTCCAAATAGGAACAACTTATGACAACAATGTGCTTCTCATATTATATCCATCATGTTTGGATGCTGGTCTTCACTTTTTATTAATGTTGAGTCTCACAGTAAGGAGCAGGTTTTATCTAAGACATGCCATCTTCAAGATTAAAGAATATTTTATGGAAATAATGCAGGCATGAAGATTTCAATATATGTCTTTGGGAGAACATATGAATGCAATTTTGTGGTACATATACCATGGAGTGGAATTGTTGAGTCACAGGATAGATATACTTTCAGTTTTAATAGATACTGCCAAAGAGGCTTCTGAAGTAATTATAACATTTCAAATCCCACTAGCCCACTAGTACTGTACAAGTTCCTAATTCCTCATTTATACTTGGTATTTTTCATCTTTTACTTTTAACCATTCTCATGAAAGTATATCACATTCTGATTTTAATTTGTATTTCCCTGAAAACTGCTACATCCCACATCTAAGGAACTCAGGATGATGGAGTGGGTGCCTCCACATGTGATGTTGACTTCTATGTCAGAGAAAAGGGGAAGGCTCTAAGAATTCATGTTTTTCTTTTAGTATTTTTTTTTTTTTGCTTCATTTTTGTTTTCTGTTTAAGTTAGTTTTGTTTTTATTATTAATTTTGGTTTTTGGGCTCTCTTGTTTGTATGTTCTCTTGTTTTTTGCTTCCCTTGTTTGTTTTGTCACTGTTGTTGTTGTTTTATGTTGTTTACCTGGATTTGTTTTCATTATTTGTTTGGGTTTTATTCCTCTGTTTTCTTTTTGTTGTTGTTTATGTGTTTGTATTTGTTCAGTTTTGTTTTTATTTGTCTTGGGTTTTGTGTGTCTCGTTTTTTGTTTTAGTTTTTTTTTTTTTTTTTTTTTGCTGCACTGCCCAGCTTGCAGGGTCTTGGTTCCCAGGATGGGGGTCAGGCCTGAGCTCCTGTGGTGGGAACACCAAGTCCAAGCCACTGAGCTACAATGGAACTTCAGGCCCAAGGGAATATTAATTGGTGTGAGCTCTTTCAGAGGTCCTCATCTTGGCACTAAGACCCTGCTCCACCAACTGCCTGAAAGCTTGTGTGCTGGATGTCTCAGGCCAAACAACAAGCAAGACAGGAACACAGCTCCAACCATCAACAAAAGTGAGATGACAGAGAAATATGTTACAGACAAAGGAGCAAGGTAAAAACCTACAAGACCAAATAAGTGAATAGGAAATAGGCAATCTACATGAAAAAGAATTCAGAGTAATGATAGTAAAGATGATCCAAAATCTCAGAAATATTGGGCTTGCTCAAAAGTTCATTTGGGTTTTTCCATAAGATGGTATGGGAAAACCTGAATGAACTTTTTGGCGAAGTCAATAAAATGCAGGCACGGATTGAGTAAACACAAGAAAAGTTTAACAAGGACCTAGAAGAACTAAAGAACAAACACACAGTGATGAACGACCCAATAACTGATGTAAAAAATGCACTAGAAGGAATCAATAGCAGAATAACTGAAGCAGAAGAACTTAGCTGGAAGACAGAATGGTGTAAATAACTGCCAAGGAGCAGAATAAAGAAAAAAGAATGAAAAGAAATGAGGAAAGTCTCAGAGACATCTGAGACAACATTAAACACATGAACATTCAAATTATAGGGGTCCCAGAAGAAGAAGAGAAAGGGAAAGGGTCTGAGAAAATATTTGAAGAGAATATATACAAAAACTTCCCTAACATGGGAAAGGAAATAGCCACTCAAGTCCAGAAAGCACAGACAGTCTCATACAAGATAAACCCAAGGAGAAACACTCAGAGACACATATTAATCAAACTAATAAAAATTAAATAAAGAAAAAATATTAAAAGCAGCAAGGGAAAAGCAACAAATAACACATAAGGGAAGCCCCATAAGGTTATCAGCTGATTTTTCAGCAGAAACTCTGCAGGCCAGAAGGGAGTGGCAGAATATATTTAAAGTGATGCAAAGGAAAAAACTACAACCAAGATTACTGTGTCCAGTAAGTATATAATTCAGATTTGACAGAGAAATCAAAAGCTTTACAGACAAGCAAAAGCTAAGAGAATTTGGCACCACCAAACCAGCTTTACAACAAATGCTAAAGGAACTTATCTAGGTGGGAAATGCAAGAGAAGAAAAACACCTACCAAAAAAAAAAAAAAAAAAAAACCCAAAACAATTAAGAAAATGGTAACAGGAACATACAAATCAATAATTACCTTAAATGTAAGTGGATTAAATGTTCCAACCAAAAGGCACAGACTGGCTAAATGGATACAAAAACAAGACCCATATATATGCTGTCTACAAGAGACCCATTTCAGACCTAGGGACACATACAGACTGAAAGTGAGGGGGTAGAAAAATATATTCCATGCAAATGGAAATCAAAAGAAAGCTGGAAAATCATATCAGACAAAATAGACTTTAAATTAAAGTCTGCTACAAGAGACAAGGAAGGACACTACATAATGATCAGGGAATCAATTCAAGAAGATATAAGAACTGTAAATATTTATGCACCCAGCATAGGAGCACCTCAATACATAAAGCAAATACTAACAACCATAAAATGGGAAATCAACAGTAACACAATAATAGTGGAGGACTCTAACACCCTACTTACACCAATGGAGAGATCACCCAGACAGAAAATTAATAAGGAAACACAAGATTTAAATGATACCTTAGACCAGATAGACTTAATTAATATTTATAGGACATTCCATCTAAAAGCAGCAGAATACACTTTCTTCTCAAGTATATATGGAACATTCTCCAGGATAGATCACATCTTAGGTCAAAAATCAAGCCTCAGTAAATTTAAGAAAACTGAAATTGTATCAAGGACTTTTTTTTCCAACCACAACTCTATGAGATTAGACATCAATTACAGGTGGGGAAAAAAAAAAATACTGTAAGAAACACAAACACATAGGGGCTAAACAATATGCTACTAAATAACCAAGAAATCACTGAAGACATCAAAAAATAACTAAAAACAAATGACAATGAAAACACAATGACCCCAAACCTATGGGATGCAGCAAAAGAAGTTCTAAGAGGGAACTTTATAACAATAAAATCCTACCTCAAAAAAAACAAGAAAAATCTCAAATAAACAACCTAACCTTCAACTTAAAGCAACTAGAGAAAGAAGACCAAAAAAAGGGAAATCCCCAATGCTAGTAGAAGGAAAGAAATCATAAAAATCAGAGCATAAATAAATGGTATAGAGATGAAGAAAACAATAGCAAAAATCAATGAAACTAAAAGCTGCCTCTTTGAGTAGATGAACAAAATAAATAAACCTCTAGCCAGGCTCAACAAGAAAAAACTGAAGAGAACTCAAATGAATACAATAAGAAATGAAAAAGAAGAAATTACAGCTGATACCACAGAAATACAAAGGATCATAAGATACTGCTACAAGCAACTATATGCCAATAAAATGGGCAACCTGGAAGAAACGGACAAATTCTTACAAATGTTCAACCTTCCAAGACTGAACCAGAAAGAAATAGAAAATATTAACAGAAAAATCACAAGTACTGAAATAAAAACCATGACTAAAAATCTTCCAAAAAACAAAAGCCCAGGACCAGATGGCTTCACGGGTGAATTCTATCAAACATTTATAGAACAGCTAACACCCATCCTTCTTAAGTCTTCCAAAAACCTGCAGAGGGAGGAACACTCCCAAGCTCATTCTATGAGGCCACCATCACCGTGATACCAAAACCAGACAAAGATATCACAAAAAAAAGAAAGCTATAGACCAATATCACTGATCAATATAGACACAAAAATCCTCAATAAAACACTAGCAAACACAACTCAACAACACATTAAAAGGATCATACATCATGACCAAGTGGGATTTATCCCAGGGCTGTAAGGATTCTTCAATATACACAATCAATCACTGTGATATAACATACTAACAAACTGAAGAATAAAAACTGTATGATCATCTCAGCAGATGCAGAGGATGCTTTTGACAAAATTCAATACCCATTCATGATAAAAACTATCCAGAATGTGGGGATAGAGAGAACCTACAACAACATAATAAAGTCCATACATGACAAACCCACAGCAAACACCATTCTTAATGGTGAAAAACGGAAAACATTTCCTCTAAGATCACAAACAAGACAAGGATGTTCAGTCTCACCACTATTATAACACATAGTTTTGGAAGTCCTAACCATGGCAATCAGAGAAGAAAAAGAAATAAAAGGAACCCAAATTGGAAAAGAAGAAGGAAAACTGTCATTGCTTGAAGATGACATGATACTAGAAACCCCTAAAGAGGACACCAGAAAACTACTAGAGCTAATTAATGAATTGGGTAAAATTGCAGGACACAAAATTAATACATAGAAACCTTTTGCATTCCTATACACTAACAATGAAAAATCTGAAAGAGAAATTAAGGAAACACTGCCTTTTACCACTGCAACAAAAAGAATAAAATACCTCGGAATAAACCTACCTAAGGAGGCAAGAGACCTTTATTCAGAAAACTATAAGACACTGATGAAAGAAATCAAAGACACCAGGAACAGATGGAGAGATATACCATGTTTTTGGATTGGAAGAATCAATATTGTGAAAATGACTATATTACCCAAAGCAATCTACACATTCAAAGCAATCCCTATCAAATTACCAATGCCATTTTTCACAGAATTAGAAGAAAATATTCTACAATTTGTATGAAAACACAAAAGACCCTGAATAGCCAAAGCAATCATGAGAAAGAAAAACGGAGCTGGAGGAATCAGGCTCCCTGACTTCAGACTACACTAGAAACCTACAGTAATCAAGACACTATGGTACTGGCACAAAAACAGAAATATATATCAATGGAACAGGATAGAAAGCCCAGAGATAAATCCATGCACATATGGTCACCTTATTTTTGATAAAGGAGGCAAGAATATACAATGGAGAAAAGAGAGCCTCTTCAATAAGTTGTGCTGGGAAAACTGGACAACTACATGTAAAAGAATGAAATTAAAACACTCCCTAACACCATACAAAAAGATAAACTCAAAATGGATTAAAGACCTAAATGTAAGGCCAGACACTATAAACTCTTAGAGGAAAACATAGGCAGAACACTCTACAACATAAATCACAGCAAGATCCTTTTTGATCCACCTCCTAGAGAAACGGAAATAAAAACAAACAAATGGAACCTAATGAAACTCCAAAGCTTTTGCACAGCAAAGGAAACCATAAATAAGACCAAAAGACAACCCTCAGAATGGGTGAAAATATTTGCAAATGAAGCAACTGACAAAGGATTAATCTCTAAAATTTACAAGCAGCTCATGTAGCTCAATATCAAAAAAACAAACAACCCAATCCAAAAATGGGCAGAAGATCTAAACAGACATTTCTCCAGAGAAGATATAAAGATTACCAACAAACACATGAAAGAATGCTCAACATCATTAATCATTAGAGACATGAAAATGAAAACTACAATGAGGTATCACCTCACACCAGTCAGAATAGCCATCATAAAGAAATCTGCAAACAATAAATGCTGGAGAAGGTGTGGAGAAAAGGGGACTCTCTTACACTCTTTGTGGGAATGTAAATTGATACAGACACTATGGAGAAGAGTACATAGGTTCCTTAACAACTAAAAATAGAACTACCATATGACCCAGCGACCTCACTCCTGGGCCTATACCTGGAGGAAACCATAATTCAAAAAATACATGCGCCCCAGTGTTCATTGCAATAGTCAATAGTCAGGACATAGAACCAACCTAAATGTCCATCAACAGAGGAATGGATACAGAAGGTATGGTACATATGTACAATAGAAAATTGTTCGGCCATAAGAAGAAACAAAATTTTGCCATTTGCAGAGACATGGATGGACCTAGAGACTGACATACAGCATGAAGTAAGTCAGAAAGAGAAAAACATATATTGTATATTAATGCATATATGTGGAATCTAGAAAAATGGTACAGATGAAACTATTTGCACAAGATCAGTCTCTCAAGACTGAGAGAGGCGACTGTTTCATTTAATGTGCAGAAATCAACAAAGAAAGACAAGGAAAATGAAGAAACAGAGGAATATGTTTCCAAACAAAACACAAGATAAATCTCCAGAAACAAATCCTAATAAAAAGGAGACAAGTGTTTTACCTGATAGAGAGTTCACAATAACAGTTATAATTATCCTCACTGAGGACAGGAGAACAATGCATGAACAAAGTGAGAATTTCAACAAAGAGATAGAAACCATTAAAAAATTACCAAAAAGAAATAACAGAGCTGAAGAATATAAAAACTCGACTGAAAAATTCAAAGAGGTATTCAACAACAGACTAGACCAAGTAGAAGAAAGGATCAATGAACTCGAGACACAGCAGTGGAATATATCCAATTAGAGGGGCAAAAATAATGAAAAAGAGTGATGATAGTTTAAGTGATAAAAGCAGCAAGAAAAAAGCAACTTGTTATATACAAAGGAACTCTCATAAGAGTATGACAGATGTTTTAAGAAAAATTTTACAGGATACAAGAGAGTGGAATGATATATTGAAAGTGCTGAAAGAAAAAAAAAACTTCCAATCAAGAATACCCTACCCAACAAATTTGTCCTTCAGAACTGAAGGAGAGATAAAGAATTCTGCAGACAAACAAAAGATGAAGGAATTTATCACCACTAGGCTGACCTTAAGAAATGCTAAAGGGAGTTCTTCAAGTTTTAATGAAAGAACACTAATTAGTAACAGAAAAACATATGAAAGCACACAGCTCACTGGTAAAGGTATTATATACAGTTAAATTCAGAATACCCTAATATTGTAGTTTCGCTGGTTAAACGACTTATAACTCTAGAGTTATAAGTATTAAAGATTAAAAGACAAAAGTATTAAAAATAACTATGACAACAATTTTTTTAATGAATATACAAGGCAAAAAGAGTGAATTTTGACATCAAAAGTATAAAATTTGAGGAGGGGTTGTATAAAATGATTGAGCTTTTGTATGCATTTAAAGTTAAGTAACTATTAGCTTAAAATAAACTGTTATAAGCCTAAGATTTTTTATGTAAGCAGCAAAAGCAGTTCCAAGAGAGAAATTTTAGTGGTAAATGATTATATTAAGAAAAATGAAACGTCTCAAATAACCTAAATTTACACTTCAAGGAACTAGAAAGGAAATACAAAGTAAGCCTAAGATTAGCAGAAGGAAGGAAACAATAATAATCAGAGTGGAAATAAACAAGATAGAGTCTAAAAAGACGATTTTTAAAAAATCAACAAAACTAAAAAACATGTCTTTAAATTAAATAACTAAACACATTTTTAGCTAGATTCACCAAGAGAAAAAGAGAATGACCCAAATAAATAAAATGAGAAATGACAGAGGAGACATTATAACTAATACCACAGAAATACAAAGTATCATAAGAGACTAGAATGAACAATTATATGCCAATAAATTGGACAACCTAGAAAAAATAAATTCATAGAAACTGTGTGTTTTTAACCAAGACTGAATCATGAGTAAATTAAAAATCAAAACAGACCAATTCCTAATTAGGAGATTGTATCAGTAACAAAAACATACCAACAAACAAAAGTCTAGAACCAGATGGAATTTACTGGTAAATTTTACCAAATATTTAAAGAAGAATTACTATCAATCCTTGTCAAAATCTTCCAAAAAATTGAAGAGGACACTTCTAACTCATTTTGTAAAACCAGAATTATGCTTAAACAAAAAGTAGACAAGGACACTACCAGGAAAGAATATTATAGGCCAATATCCCTAATGAAAATAGACGCAGAAATCCTCAACAAAATATTAGCAGACCAAATTCTACTGTACATTGTAAAGATCATACAAGATGATGCAGTGGGAATTATTCCAGTGAGGCAAGGATGTTTCAACATCTGCAACTTAATCAATGTGATTCACCAAATTAACAAAATGAAGAATAAAAATCATATGATTATCTAAATAAATGAAGAAAAAACATCTGACAAAATTCAACATCATTTCATAATGAAAATTCTTAGCAAACTAGGTATATAAAGAATATGCCCCAACAAAATAAAGGCCATATATGACAAGCCCACAGCTGACATCAGAGTCAACAGTGAAAAGCTGAAACTTTCCTTTAAGATCAGTAACAAGACAAGGTTGTCCACTCCTGCTACTGTTATTCAATATAGAAGTTGGAAGTCATAGCCAGAGCAAGTAGGCAAGAAAAATAAAGAAAACACATCCAAACTGAAAAGGAAGAAACAAAATTGTCTCTATTTTCAGATAACATACTAGTATACACAGAAAACCCTAAAGACTCCACCAAACACCTCTTAGATTAATAAACAAATTCAGAAAAGTTGCAGGATACAAAATCAATATACAAAAATCAGTTGTGTTTCTATATATTAATACCAAACTACCAGATAGAGAAACGAAGGAAACAATCCCATTTATAATAGCATCATAAAGAAAAAAAATGATATCTAGGAATAAATTTAACCACAGAGGAGAAAGATGTCTACACTGAAAACTGCAAAACACTGATGAAAGAAATTGAAGAAACAAATAAGTGGAAAGATATTCTATACTCATGGACTGGAAGAATTAATGTTGTAAAAATATCCATATTATCCAAAGTGGTCTACAGATTCAATGAAATTCCTATCAAAATGCCAATGTCATTTTTCACAGAAAGAGAATAAACTCCCCCAAAATTTGTATGAAACCACAACGTCCAAATAACCAAAACAATCTTGAGAAAGAAGAACAAAGTTGGAGGCATCACATTTCCTGATGTCAAACTACATTACAAAGCTATAATCATCAAAATAGTATGATATTGCCTTAAAAACAGACACCTAGATTAATAGAACAGAATAGAGAGACCAGAAATAAGCCTATGCGTATATGAGTAATTATTTTTTGATTAAAGAGCCAAGTATATACAATGAGGAAAGGACAGTCTCTTCAATAAATTGTGCTGGAAAAATGGATAGCCATATACAAAAGAATGAAACAAGGTGACTATCTTACATCATACACAAAAATCAGCTCTAAATGGATTGAAGTCTTGAACATAAGACCTGACATTGTAAGACTCATAGAAGGAAATGTAGGGGGTGCGCTCCTTGACATTGGTCTTGATGATGACCTTGGGGGTTTGATGCCAAAAGCAAAAGCAACAAAAAATAAATATATAGAACTGCATCAAATTTAAATGCCTCTGCAGAGCAAAAGAAATATCAACAAAATTAAAAGGTAAATTATTGAATGGGAGAAAATTTTGCACCGCAAGTATCTGATAAGTGCTTAATATCCAAAATATATATAAAACTCATACAACTCAATAACAATATAATAATAATCCAATTAAAAATAGGCAAAATACCTAAATAAACATTTTTCTGAAGATATATAAATGGCCAACAGGTTTATGAAAAGATGCCCAATATCACTAATCACCAGGAAAATGCCAATCAAAACCACAATGACATAGTACTTCATACCTGTTATTATGCCATTATTTAAAAAATAAAAACAAAGCAGAAAATAACAAGTGTCTGCAAGAATGTTGACAAATTAGAAATCTTGTATACTGTTGGTGGAAATGTAAAATGGTGCAGCTGCTATGGAAAACAGTATGGAATTTCATTAAAAAATTTAAAAATAGGACTAACATACAGTCATTCCAGGAATTACACTTCTGAATATTTATCCAAAACAAAATTGGAATCTTGAAGAGATGTTTGTACTCCATGTTCATTGTAACACTATTCATAACAGCCAGAGTGTGGAAGCAACCCAAATGTTTACATCAGCAGATGAATAGATGAAGAAAATGTGGTATACACACATGATGGAATACTCTTTACCTTAAGAAAAGAAATACTGTCATATGCAACAACATGGATGAACACTGAGCACATTATGCTGAATGAAATAAGCCAGTTAGGACATTAGGACAAACACTACATGATTCCACTCACATGAGGTATCTAAATTAGTCAAGCTCATAGAAGCAGAAAGTACAAAGGTAGATTTTAGAAGCTGGGGAAAGAGGAAATGGGATGTTTCTCTTCAATGGTCATAAAGTTTCAATTATGAAGCACAATGAAGTCATAGACATCTGTTATACAACATTGTGCTTATCATTACAATACTATATAGTTAAAAATTTGTTGAGAGAAAATCTTATGTGTTTTTTACCACAATAAAAAATAAAATAAAATATTGATTAACTTAGAATTCTGGAAATCAAAAATCTGTAATAGGTCTTAGCGGACAAAAATCAATGTGTCAGCAGGGCTGAGTTCCTTCCAAAAGCTCTTGGGAAGAATCTGTTTCCTTCTTTTTTTCCAGGTCTCACTCTGACACTCCTGTTTCTCTAAGAACATTTGTAACTACATTGGGTCTACCTAGACATAATTTTCCCATCTTAACTTCCTTAATTTAATCATATCAGCAGTCTCTTTTGCCATGTGGGATAATGTATTCAAAGTTTCGGGACTTAGAATGTAGACTGCTTTGGTGAGGGACATTATTCTGCATACCATTGTCTACCTTCTGGCCCACAAAGATTTCATCATGTCCCAGATGAAAAATAAATTAACCCCACTTCAATATACTCAATATCTTAATGTATTACAGCATTAACTCGTAACCCCAAATCTCACTTAAATCTCATTAGCTCAAAAGTCCCAAATGTCATCATGTAAATAAGGTATTTGTGAATCTCTGAGGAAAGACACTGGGGCAAAATTTTTCTCCATCTATGAACCTACGAACCAAGAAACAATCTCATTTCCAAAACACAATGCCGAGATAGGCATAGGTTTACAGTTATAGGCTTTTTTATTTAAAAGAGAAAGTGAAAAAAAGAAAACATTAATTGGTTCATAGCAATTCTGAAATCCAACTGGGTGTTAGGTTTCAACATCTGGGGAAAAATCCTCGTGACTTGTTACTCCATCCTCTGGGACTGCACTGAATCGATAGGTTAATATGATCTATCATACCATTAATTTGATAGATAAATTTTACTTTTCATCTTTACTGTATTGAGTCTTTCAATTCATATGTATTGTGTATTTCTTCATGCATTTTGTTATTTAGTTTTTTTAAATAATTTTCAATTTTCAGTGTAGAAGCTTTGCACATATTTTGTTAGATTCATTTCTTGGTAGTTGAAGGATTTTAATTCTACTGTAAGTGATATCGTTTTAACATTTAATTTTCTATTTATTGCAGTTGTATAAATATGCTATTTTAATATTGGTCAGTGTTCTTAATAGTTACTTAATAAATCCAGTAGACTTTCTCTATTTTGATATTTTTTACACACATAATCAAGCCATCTCTGAACAATATTTTTTTCCCATTAAAAACATTTATTCCTTTTCTTGCCTAATTGCACTAGTTAGGATTGTGAGTATAAGGTTGAGTAGGAGTGGTGATAGCAGATATCCAGATTAAGAAGAAATAATTATTCAGAAAGTTTTGGGCTATAAGTATATGCTGATATTGATCACCAGGTTAACAAGTTTCATTCTGTCCCTAGTTTGCTAAGAGATATTTTCATAAATGGGTTCTACATTTTATCAAATACTTTATCTATGTTTATCAAGGTGATTAAATGTTTTTTTCTTTTATTTCATTAACGTGGTATATTAATATTAAGTGCATTTGAATGTTAAATCATTTGTATATGCTTGGATGAAACTCCACTTTTTTTTTTTTTTTTTTTTTTTGGTATGTGGGCCTCTCACTGTTGTGGCCTCTCCCCTTGCGGAGCACAGGCTCCGGATGCGCAGGCTCAATGGCCATGGCTCACGAGCCCAGCCACTCCACGGCATGTGGGATCTTCCCAGACCGGGGCATGAACCCACGTCCTCTGAATCGGCAGGCGGACTCTCAACCACTGCGCCACCAGGGAAGCCCCTCCACTTGGTTTTATATATTTTTATTTTTCTCCATTACTGGATTCAATTTGCTAATGTTTTGTGTAGAATTTTACATGAGATATTGTTCTATAATTTTCTATTCTTATAATGTTTTTATGTTAGCCTGGTATTTGTCTCATAATATAAGCTGAAAAGTTTTCACACTTTTCCTGTTATACAGAAACATACGTGTCAAGCTGGTTATTTAACCCTTAACTTTTTGAAGGCTTTTATTAGGGAAGACAGCTGTTCCTGGAATTGTTGTTGGTGTCTAATAATAGATACACAATTTTTAATAAACTATTTCAATGTGTTCTTATTATTTTAGCTTTTAGTAAGATGTATTTTCAAAGAATTTATCCACTTTATACAAATTATCAAATTCATTATTGTGAATCTGTTCATATAAATACCTAAATTTCTAAAACTGTTCATAATATAATTTTATTTTTTTATTTTATATTTTTGAATTTTATTTTATTTATTTTGTATACAGCAGGTTCTTATTAGTTATCCATTTTATACATATTAGTGTATATATGCTAATCCCAATCTCCCAATTCATCCCACCGCCACCACCACCCAGCCACTTTCCCCCCTTGGTGCCCATACATTTGTTCTCTACATCTGTGTCTCTATTTCTGCCCTGCAAACCAGTATCTATGCCTTTTCTAGGTTCCACATATATGTGTTAATATACGATATTTGTTTTTCTCTTTTTGACTTATTTCACGCTGTTTGACAATCTCTAGATCCATTCACTCATTTTATTTTAATGTCTGTAAAATCTGTAGTGATATTCTCATTTTCTCTTCTGATATTGGAAATATATGTTTTCACTTCATTTTTTACTATTTAACCCTGCTTCTTTTTATTATCTAGCCTTACTTCAGTTCATTTAGAAATTTGTTTGATATTTTTGTAGCAAAAGAGGAATAATTAACACTTGTTAGAATTGATGAGTTTCTTTAATGTTGGACAATGATAGGTCATAGAAAACTTGAAAAGTGGGTCTGAAGCAAATGATTTTATGAAGTGAATATTTGTAATTATTTTTAAACTAAAGCTGTAATCCTTATAGTTAAGTTAGAAATTGAAATGACATTCTTAGAGAAGAGTAAAAAAGTGACCCTTGCTTTTAATAAAATTCAGAATTTTTTTTTTTTTTTTTTTTTTTTTTTTTTTTTTTTGCGGTAGGCAGGCCTCTCACTGTTGTGGCATCTCCCGTTGCGGAGCACAGGCTCCAGATGCGCAGGTTCAGCAGCCATGGCTCACGGGCCTAGCTGCTCGGCGGCATGTGGGATCTTCCCGGACTGGGGCACAAACCCATGTCCCCTGCATCGGCAGGCAGACTCTCAACCACTGTGCCACCAGGGAAGCCCCAGAATTTTAAAAATGTCACTTGCTACAATGCCATAATGCTTACAGAATTAGTTACTGAGAGGTCACTGGAAGAAAAAGTGAATTTTCCCTCCCACTTATAAAAGTATCAAATACTTTTCTATATTATCAAGTTAATCCTTTTCATAAATGTATTTAATGTGTTAGAAAGCCTAGTAATAGGGTTAAGACACTTAAATTCCTGGTTATTTTAGTGAATAATACGTTGACCATGGCACCTTGGATGTACATAAAAACTATTCTAAGATACTGAAAAGCATGTTAGAATAATGCCATAAAATCACAGTAAGGTTAAGAAATGTATATTTCTTCAGACAAGTACCAAAACTTCAAAAGCATATTTTTAGCATTAAAAAAATACCTTCAGTTATGAATATACAAGTATTTCTAATCCAAGATAGTGCCTGATTAATACACCAGTTGATTAATACAACTGCTATGGTTTTAGATGCCTATTTTATTTTCCCGTGAAAAACTGAAGGACTTATTTGAACCTTTTATTTAGTGCTATGGTTTCTTTATGCTCCAGAGAAATGTAAAGTGCAATCAAGTCCTTTATTCAATTGAAGCTATTGTAGGGCTCATAGAAGCTCAATTAAAACATCAGCTTTCTATTAATCAGTTGTTTAGTAATTACCACACCTTGTCTATTGTATCCTGTTCACTTCTACAACTTTGTCTCAATAGATTCAAGCACTTGGAAGTGCCCCTTCTAACAGAAAGGGTCTTGATGTACTTTGCAGGAAGGAGTATGCTGAAGTGCAACTGTTGTAAAAGGAAAGAGTAACACTTTGAAGTAATGACCTGCCTAATTAATGCTGAATTCCAGTAGAAATCCTATTCCTACTGAAGTATTTATGACATCCACATTAATACTAAATGAGCCCATCAGAATTAATGTCTTTGCAATAAATACCAAAGGAGTTGAGAATGATTAGGCTATTATTGTAAAGTGCTACACAGAAAGACAAAAAAAACTGAGGCTTAAAGCTTAAAAGAGAATAGTAGTGATTTGTTTCTGATACTGGAGCTAGTGGAATCCATATTTATTAAATACAATAAAGACATGGAAATACACAGAATATTCACAATTCAGTCCATTTTTAAATGTAAAAATGAGTTGGTTTAAAAATTGTAATGTTTAATTCCATGAAAACTGTTAACAATACTCTACTTTTGACTTTTTTATCAACCTTAAAACTTATATGGAGTACATATAGCCCATATATATGAAATCTGTAAGAACAGGTTTTCCTTATACACAGCTTTAAGATTTCATTCTTAAAATGATGCTGCTGTGGTCATCTTAATTTATAATCTAAATAATAAAACATTACCATGCCTACAGAATGCTCTCATCTAGTTATTTTCAAGCTAATTCACAACACTAAGATTTCACAAACTTTCCAAAAAAAGTCATGTCAGGAGGTGAGTGAAGAGAAGAAAAGTCCAAAGGGAAGGAGTCTTTCCCTCCTATCGCACCCGCTAGAGGTAGAACAGCTCCATTGTTCTCTGTTTTAACTTTTATGGTTCTGGGTAAGGTTTTATTGGAAAAAGTTGTTGCTTGAAAACAAACCTTTTTTTTTTCTTTTAATTTTATCTTATTTATTTTTTATACAGCACGTTCTTATTAGCTACCTATTTTATACATATTAGAATATACACATTAATCCCAATCTCCCAATTCATCCCAACACCTTACCCGTCCCACCCCCGCCTCTTTCCCCCCTTTGTGTCCATAAGTTTGTTCTCTACATCTGTGTCTCTATTTCTGCCTTGCAAACTGGTTCATCTGTACCACTTTTCTAGGTTCCACATATATGCGTTAATATACGATATTTGTTTTTCTCTTTCTGACTTACTTCACTATGTATGACAGCCTCTAGATCCATCCACATCTCTAAAAATATACCAATTTCGTTCATTTTTATGGCTGAGTAATATTCCAGTGTACATATGTCCCACATCTTCTTTATCCATTTGTCTGTCGATGGGCATTTAGGTTGCTTCCAATACCTGGCTATTGTAGATAGTGCTGCAATGAACATTGTGGTGTATGTCTCTTTTTGAATTATGGTTTTCTCAGGGTGTATGCCCAATAGTGAGATTGCTGGCTCACATGGTAGTTTTCTATTTTTAGTTTTTTAAGGAACCTCCATACTGTTCTCCATAGTGGCTGTATCAGTTTACATTCCCATCAACAGTGCAAGAGGGTTCCCTTATCTCCACACCCTCTCCAGCATTTGTTGTTTGTAGATTTTCTGTTGATGCCCATTCTAACTGGTGTGAGGTGGTACCTCATTGTAGTTTTGATTTCCATTTCTCTGATAATTAGGGATGTTGAGCAACTCTTCATGTGCTTCTCAGCCATCTGTATGTCTTTGGAGAAATGTCTATTTAGGTCTTCTGCCCATTTTTTTAATTTGGTTGCTTGTTTTTTTTAATATTGAGCTGCATGAGCTGTTTATATATTTTGGATATTAATCCTTTGTCTGTTGATTCACTTGCAAATATTTCCTCCCATTCCGAAAAGGGTTGTCTTTTCATCTTGTTTGTAATTTCCTTTGCTGTGAAAAAGCTTTTAAGTTTCATTAGGTCCCATTTCTTTATTTTTGTTTTTATTTCCATTACTCTAGGAGGTGATTAAAAAAGATTTTGCTTTGATTTATGTCAAAGAGTGTTCTTCCTATGTTTTCCTCTAAGGATTTTATAGTGTCTGGTCTTACATTTAGACCTCTAATCTATTTTGAGTTTATTTTTGTATATGGTGTGAGGGAGTGTTCTAATTTCATTCTTTTACATGTAGCTGTCCAGTTTTCCCAGCACCACTTATTGAAGAGACTGTCTTTTCTCCATTGTATATCCTTGCCTCTTTTGTCATAGATTAGTTGACCATAGGTGCATGGATTTTTCTCTGGGTTTTCTATCCTGTTCCATTGATCTATATTTCTGTTTTTGTGCCAGTACCATATTGTCTTGACTACTGTAGCATAGTCTGAAGTCATGGAGTCTGATTCCTCCAGCTCTGTTTTTTTCCCTTAAGACTTTTGTTATTCGGGGTCTTTTGTGTCTCCATACAAATTTTAAGATTTTTTTTTTATTCTAGTTCTGGAAAAAATGCCACTGGTAATCTGATAGGGATTGCATTGAATCTGTATATTGTTTTGGGTAGTATAATCATTTTCACAATATTGATTCTTCCAATCCAAGAGAATGGTATATATCTCTCCATCTGTTTGTGTCATCTTTGATTTCTTTCATCAGTGTCTTATAGTTTTCTGAATACAGATCTTTTACCTCCTTAGGTAGGTTTATTCCTAGGCATTTTATTCTTTCTGTTACAGTGGTGAATGGGATTGTTTCCTTAATTTCTCTTTCTGATCTTTCATTGTTAATGTATAAGAATGCAAGAGATTTCTGTGCATTAATTTTGTATCCTGCAACTTTACCAAATTCACTGATTAGTTCTAGTAGTTTTCTGGTGGCATTTTTAGGATTCTCTATGTATAGTATCATGTCATCTGCAAACAGTGACAGTTGTACTTCTTTTCCAATTTGTATTCCTTTTCTTTCTTTTTCTTCTCTGATTGCCGTGGCTAGGACTTCCAAAACTATGTTGAATTGAAGACAAATCTTTAAATAAGTTTGAAAAGCATTTCCCTAATGAAAATTCTTAAGGCAAATTATCTGTTATCTTATCATTTAGTAGACATAGAGGTTTTAATGACCTTACGTTGATTCTTAGCAAGGACTGAACAGTAGCATTCGAGTATTTTCAAACTACAATGGCTTCTTGTCTAGATTACCTCAGTGCTTACGCAAGTCACTTAACTTTCTTCCTCCACTCTGATGCCAGTGAACTTTCTGAAATACAGCTCTGATAATACCACTACTTTGCCTCCAATCCTTCAATTACTTCCCATGCATATGGCATGAATCCAAACTTCTAAAAAGGACGCCTCTCATCTTTTACCACAACTCAGATTAAAGACATGCAATCGGTTTTTAATCTGTTAAAAAAGATTAACAGATGCTGCTCACTTTGTTTAGAACACCTTTCACTTTGGTCATCATGGTAGATATACACATAAAAGATAAACATATGAGTCACTTCTGTCATTACACTGAATATAATTGGTAATGTTCTCTTTTTACTTTTACTGCTATAGAATGTGTATATTTCTACTCATACCATTCACATACTTCTATGTACCTCTTTCTAAAGAATCACATTTATAATGTTTATAGTTTGCTCTCTACATTAGGTACTAGAGACAGGGACTGAGCCTTATTTGTCTTCATGCTCTTAAGTCAGTGTTTTCTATATAAAACCTGTATCAGAATCACCCAGGGATGCACACTAAAAGTGTAGAATTATGGGTACCACTCTGACTTACCACTAAAAATTTCTGGATCAAAGAATAATATTTATACTGTAAATCTGAAATTTCAACAATTTAGGCAGGTGGTATTTCTAAGAACAAAATTCTGCAAATTACTGCCTTTTGTCTCTAAAGGTAATTGGGATATACTGTTTAATTAGAATGCATGTGTTGATTAAATTAGTAAAATCAGTTTCTGCAATTGGTCTTGGAATAGTCACTCTGAGTGCCAAATGGCCTTATTCTTTGTGAAACTGCATTTCAGATGACTAGCCCTAGATAAAAAGACATCAGACTGCTGAATAACATATTCTTCTATAAGTGCTAAGTAAACCACTCCCTACTACACACACAACTACTACCTCATGTAAGTTTACCAAGTTTCCAAAAATAAAGGGAGAGATCAATTTACAGTTTTGATTATTCCAGTTTTTTGATTGTTCAAATTTGTTTCAAATCTAAGCCGATAATTTGATTTTTCTCATGCAAAAAAATGATGTGTAATATCTCTTACTCTAAAGAAGTCTCACTATTTAGTTTCTATGATTAAAGTATCCTCCAATGAAATCTCACTGAATTTGACCAGTAAAATATTTGTCAGTGGTAAATACAACTTTTCATTAGTGTTCAGTCACATAGGGCTTTATAAGATTATGCCTCTATCAAAAGATGGGGTAAAGAGACATTTTCCTCGTTAAATAAGGCCATATCCCAAAGAGTTTTTCTTTTTCTCTATCATTTTCCTCAACAAACTTACCCTTTCTCACAGATTATCAATTGTAAGCAAATGTTTATCTAATATGTAAACCAAGCTGAACCATTCTATTTACTCATTATCCTTGTCTTTAAAAGCCAGATAAGCATCTATATTGATATTTTATCTGAATAAATATTGTTGATACTAAATAGGACTTAAACGTTTACTTATAAAAATAGTTCTGTATGATTCTATTTTTATAGAGCCACCATATTCTCAGCAACCCAGACTTAAAACCTAGAAGTCATCATAAATTCCTCTCTTTCTCTTTTTGCTTTTATCTGAGTATTTCCAAATTCCAAAGCATCTGTCATGCCTTTATTTCCATTCTCAGTTCCATCACTACTTCAGCCCTCCCAGCTGGACAACTACCACTATCTGCCAAAAGGTCTCCTTGCTTCCTGATTTACTCTACATAAATTTGCCAAAGAGAGATTCTCAAATATAATTCTTGTTAAATCGCTCTCCTGATCAAAATCTTGCACTTATTCTCCAGGTCCTACATTATTTTTAGTTGTCCATAATACTGCCCTAAAGTCATAGTCTAAATGTATCTTCTACCACTCTTATACATATACCCTGAACCCTGGGAAAAATATATAAATCATTTCACCTACCTTATTCTCTCTAGTCTTCTCAACATTCCCAACCAGAATACCCAGCTTCTCTGCACACTGTCTTCTCTATGTGCTTCAACTGCAATTCTCCTTCTTTTTTTCCTCATCTCACATCTTTTAATTCAACTACTATGCACACCGATAGATACTATGCACTACTATGCACACCGATAGATAAAGGGAAACATGGCTTTCAATGCATAAATGTGCAAGTTTGATTCAAAGAAAAGAGTAGAAGAGGGACTCAGCTCCCTTCAAAACATCCTGATTTAGAGAAATCAACACTAGGCTCTGGTATTTAACCTTGCTTACCTTTAATATTCCAGTAACTTCTATAAACAAAAAAGCAACTCCACAGAAGTATGTTCACAGTACAATCTACCCTTCAGACCTCATTGCTTTTGAGAGAATTGCTACAAGGTTGTAACTAAGAAGTAAAAATCTTGAGAATAACATATCATTTTATTTGTTTAACAATTCATTCCAATGCCAAACAATGTGGCAACAGAATGAACAAAGGTGAAGGAGGCATATCCTTGACTGAGAAGTTCTCGAAGTAGCTCCAACAAATAATACTAGGAAAGTCCTCATTGCTCATTGTTAATTTTTTCCTATTAAAAGACCAGAGTCTCTATACTACAAAGCTGCATTAATCAAGACAGTATGGTACTGGCACAAAAAGAGAAATATAGATCAATGGAACAGGATAGAAGCCCAGAGGTAAACCCATACACATATGGTCACCTTATTTTTGATAAAGGAGGCAAGAATATACAATGGAGAAAAGACAGCCTCTTCAATAAGTGGTGCTGGGAAACCTGGACAGCTACATGTAAAAGAATGAAATTAGAATAGTTCCTAACACCATATGCAAAAATAAACTCAAAATGGATTAAAGACCTAAATGTAAGGCCAGACACTATAAAACTCATAGAGGAAAACATAGGCAGAACACTCTATGACATAAATCACAGCAAGATTCTTTTTGACCTACCCCCTAGAGAAATAGAAATAAAAACAAAAATAAACAAATGGGACCTAATGAAACATAAAAGCTTTTGCACAGCAAACGAAACCATAAAGAAGACCAAAAGACAACCCTCAGAATGGGTGAAAATATTTGCAAATGAAGCAACTGACAAAGGATTAATCTCCAAAATCTACAAGCAGCTCATGCAGCTCAATATCAAAAAAACAAACAACCCAATCCAAAAATGGGCAGAAGACCTAAATAGATATTTCTTCAAAAAAGTTATACAGATTGCCAACAAATGCATGAAAGGATGCTCAACATCATTAATCATTAGAGAAATGCAAATCAAACTACAATGAGATATCATCTCACACCAGTCAGAATGGCCATCATCAAAAAATCTAGAAACAATAAATGCTGGAGAAAGTGTGGAGAAAAGGGAACCCTCTCGCACTGTTGGCAGGAATGTAAATTGATACAGCCACTATGGAGAACAGTATGGAGGTTCCTTAAAAAACTAAAAATAGAACTACCATATGACCCAGAAATCCCACTACTGGGCATATACCCTGAGAAAAAAATAATTCAAGAAGAGTCATGTATCATAATGTTCATTGCAGCCCTATTTACAATAGCCAGGACATGGAAGCAACCTAAGTGTCTATCAACAGATGAATGGATAAAGAAGATGTGGCACATATATACAATGGAATATTACTCAGCCATAAAAAGAAACAAAATTGAGTTATTTGTAGTGAGGTGGATGGACCTAGAGTCTGTTATACAGAGTGAAGTAAGTCAGAAAGAAAAAAACAAATACTGTATGCTAACACATATATATGGAATCTAAAAAAAAAAAAGAAAAAAAAGTTGTTCTAAAAAACCTAGGGGCAGGACAGGAATAAAGATGCAGATGCAGAGAATGGACTTGAGGACACGGGGAGGGAGAAGAGTAAGCTGGGACGAGTGAGAGAGTGACGTGGACTTATATACACTACCAAATGTAAAATAGATAGCTAGTGGGCAGCAGTCACAGAACACAGGGTGATCAGCTCAGTGCTTTGTGACCACCTAGAAGGGTAGGATAGGGAGGGTGGAAGGGAGATGCAAGAGGGAAGAGATATGGGGATATCTGTATATGTATAGCTGATCCACTTTGTTATAAAGCAGAAACTAACACACCATTGTAAAGCAATTATACTCCAATAAAGATGTTTAAAAAAAAAGAAAAAAGATCAGAGTCTCTGCTATGGCAAGGGTATTCCATATGTAAGTAAAAGGGAATGGCTTAAAAGAATCATATTTCTATCTGGTTTTCAAGTTCTTCTTTCAAGAAGTAATAGCTGCTACTACAGGTATCTCCTAACCAAAAGGAAAGCTGCGATTCAATCTAAGAAGTTGTTGCAGAATATCCCTCCTTATCACCTTAAAGCCATTTGCAGCTCTTTTTTTCTATGAATAAGGAACAGTTCCTGTTATTAGGAGCTAATAATCACACCCAAACGTAGATTTGTACAACCTAATGAGATACTGCAGTACCAAAACAATAATACTACTAATTTGCCTAGGTTAAGGGTGACACTTACATTGCAAAAGGTAACGGGTACAAAGGGTGAAATGGGTCAAGTATATTCTACAGAATTATTAAATGTGAGGCCATATTCAGGGAAGTATAAACTTTAGTGTAGTTTCTAGCAGAGTATGAAAGTGTGGTTATTTAGGGTTTGCAAAAAACAAAAAAAAAACAAGGAATATGTCCAGGCAATTTATAGAGGCAATCTCAAAAGCTAAGAAGAAAAAAAAAGATGCTCAAAATCATTAGTAATAAGAGAAATACAAATTAGAGCTAAAATGATGTATAACTTTATGATTGTTACATTGACAAAATATAGAAAACCAAATAATGCCTAATGCTGAAGGTGACATATACATAAGTTGCTGGTGGGTGTACACACTGATGCAATCCTTCTGGAGAGCAATCTGGTCCTAGGACACAAATTAAGTATATACAGGACACTTATAGTTGTCCTGCTCTTGGGTTTATAACACTCCCCACACAAACAATTACTTTCTCACAAATCCACAAAGGAGCATAAACAAATTTGTTCATACAATATTACATGAACTAGTATGCAACAACAGAAATAATGGATTAAATGTACACATAGCAACGAAAGAAAACTTTAAAGCATAGTACTATTGCCAAGAACTCTGAAGCATCTATTATTTTACCCTACTTTCATGAGTTAGTCTGCCACAGTTTTCTGGATGCTGGCAGAAAATACAAGACTCTAGCTCACAAAGAAAGGATTTATTAATCTTGATAAGGCAATGAGCATGAACTTTATTTTCATATTCATTTCTCATGACCCTTGTCCACAGAGACCATATGGTGGCCTAGATGGAGGCTACATATGTAATGGGTTTACGATAAGGGAACCAGGTTCTTTTTATCAATCCACTTGACCATCATTAACTCATTGGCTTTCCCCATGTTTGTCACCTTGTGGTTGCAAGATAAGTGCTACAGTCCCAGGCATCACATCATCATATTTGCATTTAATACAGGAATACATAGAGATGGGCAATGCCAACAGCAACCATCCATTTTATTAGCAAAGAGCTTCCTAGAAAAATATGCTCTTACCCCCTTTTAGAGATACGTGATCAAATAGCCAGGGAAGTTGAGGAATTGGAAACATGATTGTCAGCTTTGGTGCAGTCCATTTTACCTAGACATGAGCATAATGTATACAACAGTACAACAGTAGTGGAATCTTGTTAGCAAGGAAGAAGCTGTTAATAGATAAAGAGTAAGTGATTTACAAGGCTTATCACATGTATCAATAAAGGTAATTTAAGAACAGAAGGGAAAGATGTAAGAGTTTAGTTGTACAGATTCAATAACTGGACAATTGAATGAATTCTGCCAAATGTGTGTGTGTGTGTGTGTGTGTTTATGAGACAGAGGTGAAACATGTATAAATGTTCAGGGCCCGGGTACTGACTTTTGATTATTTTTTCTTCCCCTCACTTCTTTCCTTCTTAATCTTCTGACAGCATAAACTTCTTCGGGTTGAAGTTAGTTAGTAATCCTACAACAGCACCTCAGTACTCAAGGTATCAGCTTTCTAGGAAGGGATGTGGGGCAGAAGCACTTAACTTTGATCTATTTACATCGATGAGGAGTCTACCTTTTATGAAAACAAGAGTCCACTGAAGATGGGTTACAATTAAAGCCCATTTTACAAATCAGTGAGGGATTGTATTACATTTCCTTAATTTAGTAAGGTTTTTATGTTTAGTTATCTTTTTGTACCATTCATTCCTGATTAACTCTTTGTCCTCCAAAAGGATAATTCAGAGAAGTTTCTGAAATTTCCTCTGACAATGCTGTCATATTGCAACAAACTTTATGGTCATTTTGTTTGTTTGTTTTTTATCAACTTGCACTCTTTGTTTAATAACAGTTTGGTGATCATTGTGAAAATGTTTCTGGTTCATGTATACATGTTGGATGCATAGTAAATTACCTTATGTGTAAAATCCCAGACAATTGTCCCCCAAAATATACATAACTATTCAGATTCAAAAAACAATATTTTATCAACCAAAATGAAATAGAAGCAATTTTAATCTTGATTTCCCTCCCTTGAAAAATTTCAGAGGAGTTGATTCGTTTTACATTGCAAAATATTTTCAACTTCCATTTCAAAAATCTTTCTAAAAATCTTTAAAGTTCCACCTTTTGTCAAATCTGCAGTGGCTCTTGATGCTCCTGATCCATTTTCCTGCTGTTTCTAAATTTATGGTTCTCAACTGCTCTTTTCAGTGCCAACTCACAGATTTTCAGCTCTTCTGATTCCTGTTCTCACTCATTGAGTTTCATCTTCATAAAATTATCCAAGAGAAACAGGACTTCTTAGAATGATGGTGACAGTAATAGGGATTAGGGAATTGGAGCGTAAGAGGGGATGCCAGTACCTGAGGATACTCTGAACAGTTATGCATTAATATTTACAGATAGTGTACTACATGATTACACTGCCTTCTTAACTATGTCAAACAAACAAGGAGTGGTGTACAAATATTGGAAGACTGAAGGATAAAAAGGCCATGGGGAGGCTAAGAAAATGACAATAAAAGAAACAGAAATAGAGGAGACAAGATGGCAACCATTAGGGGAGAAGAGGAAATGAGGAGTTGCTATTTCAGACATGCAAGATGAGAGTGTTCTAGAGCAGGGATCCCCAACTGCCAGGATGCGGACCAGTAAGAGTCCTCGGCCTGTTAGGAACCAGGTCGCACAGCAGGAGGTGAGCAGCTGGTGAGGGAGTAAAGCTTCCTCTGCCACTCCACATAGCTCCCCATCACTCGCATTACCTCCTGGACCATCCCCCCAACCCCTCCGTCCGTGGAAAAATTGTCTTCCAAGAAACTGGTCCCTGGTGTCAAAAAGGTTGGCGACCACTATTCTAGAGAGCTATTGTACAATATTGTGCTGATTGTTGACAATACTGTATTGTAGGTTTAAAATGTGTTAACAGGGTAGATCTCATATTATGTGTGTGTGTGTGTGTGTGTGTATGTGTGTGTGTGTGTGTGTGTGTGTGCTTTTTAACCAAAAGAAAAAGAAAAATTACCATGGCATGAAAAAAAGTCAGTGAAATAAAGATGTGCAAATAAGTGAAATGAGTTCTAATTTTTAAACAAGTAAACAAAAATAATTCAAAGTGAATGTGAAATTTCAACAAGAATTAGTATCTGACGGTAGCATTAAAAACTAAGGAAATGCAACCCACGTTTGTATAAATAATACTAAAATTTCTACTACAATAATGTATCCTATCATGTTACCAAGTTAATAGATAATAAAATATTTGATAAAATTTGAAATGCTAAGCTTATAAGAAACACAATTATTTGAAATACCAGAAACAGAGTTCCATAACAAAATAAGTAATAGAGTAACAATGTTTCAATAATACTGATTAAATGAAGCATAACTGGTTTTCAAGAAGGAGGAAATGAAACCAGGAGGTTTTAGAGAAACAATAATGTTTTGCATAAATAAAGTAGAATCAAATTGGAAAGGATTTCATATGTTTATTGTTGGAGAGTTTCCACAATAAATTTCTGAAGTCTATACATTTACCAATTATGGGGCTTTTGGGCCTTCAGCCCTGGAAAATATGAAAAATACAGATGAATTTAACTTTCTAAAAAAAGATTTTAAGTGAACTCTTTTATCAGACATATGTTGTTAATGGCCAGCATGACAAGGCAACTTCTATTCAATGAATAGTCCACAATGCTTTGTTAACATCTCCTTAAGATTAATCTGCAGAAAGACTGTCACATATAGCATTAAACCTAAACTGTACATTTCAGACATATTTTGCACTTAAATAGAAACTATGTTAGGTTTATCTACTGCTATCTGTTGATCAATTGGTGACAATGTCTTTCTGATTATCTATAAGAATTAAGTAATAATTAAAATTTTAAAGTGCTTTTGAGCAAAGGGATTGGGTGTGAGTGTGTGTGTGTCTGAGAGAGGTGGGGAAAAATAATGCTACTCTTTTACAAAGTGATAATTTATAGGTTGAGATGTAATGATTAAGTAATTCAAGATACTGTGCTCAATCTATATATGCTTTTCCTCATCATCTGTTTTTTTGTAGTACTCTACATCAAAGCATTAGAATTTCTCTACACAATTGGTAAATAATAAATGTATTATTATTAGCAATAAATAAACTTTATAGACATTTTTCAGAAACACTAGTCAGGCCTCTTAACACTAGGCAATTGTGATACTGTACAAACTGACCATATGATTTAAAAAAAAAAAAAAAACAGATTTTTTTTCTTGACACAAAGTAATTTCTTCAGTTTCCTAAGGTATGCTTTTGGCAGGAAAATTAAAAACGTTGGCTTTGTTCCATGGCCTGCAACTGACATGCTGTGTGATACATTTATACTCATTTTGCCTCAGTTTCTCCCATTACTAAAATAAAATAGTAACAGCCACCACTTTAAAATCTCACTGGGTTGCTCTAGAAAGTAATGAGAAGAGTGTGGAGTAGTTGGACAGGAGGCAAGGATCCCTGAACATTAAAGAGAATTCAATATAAATGTCTTAATAAGAAAAATATTACTATTAAGCAGTTGCATAGCACTGTACTGTCTTACTTCATTAGCTATTTCTCACCAAAGCCTATAAGGTAAATTCCATTGTACAGCTCATTCTAGAAAAGAAAGGAAATTAAAATATTCATAGAAAAAAAAAAAAGCAGTGTGTGCATGGCGCTTGAAAACAAAGCATTATGGACCAAAAGAAAATTTTGAAATAGTTTCAGCTGGTTCCTATTTAACTCAAACTTGCTTTATTATCAGAAACGTTAGCATTTCCGAATTTTACTAGAATATCTAAAATGCTTAATAGGATTGCCAGGAAGTTCAGAAACTTCTCAGCACCACACATAAATGTAAGGAGAAAGAAATAATCAATTTTATGACAAAATATTTTACTTTCCAAATTCTGAGTACCAAAAGTGACTCTTGCTGATGAAACGTTAAAATGGAAACATTGTAGGAATGAATATTGGAAAAATTTGTCATGTCATTGTCATCATCATCTCCTTCTTCTTTTTTCTATCTCCTTCCAAAACCATGAGTGATAAGCATATATTCCTTTTATCTCATACAGTCTTAGAGAGAGTTTTTAATTTTTTTCTTTTCCTCTTAGTACATGGTAAATTATTCTGCCTCCCTAGGTTATAGCAAAACTTTGAAAAGATATATATTTGGGGCTTGAATTTTTAAAGTTCAAGTTAAATTGCTGCTTTACCAGTCACACTGGTTTTTCATAATTAAAGCCAATCAAGAAACTATATGGGGCTTCCCTGGTGGCGCAGTGGTTGAGACTCTGCCTGCCAATGCAGGGGACACAGGTTCGAGCCCTGGTCTGGGAAGATCCCACATGCCACGGAGCAACTGGACCTGTGAGCCACAACTACTGAGCCTGCGCATCTGGAGCCTGTGCTCCACAACAAGAGAGGCCGCGACAGTGAGAGGCCCACGCACCGCGATGAAGAGTGGCCCCTGCTCGCTGCAACTAGAGAAAGCCGTCACACAGAAACGAAGACTCAACACAGCCATCCATAAATAAATAAATTAAATAAATAAATAAATAATTAAAAAAAAAAAAAAGAAACTATATGATTACTTGTTTCCACAAATTGTAACCTAAGATAGTTTTAAGAGAGCTGAGTTGAGAATACCTAGGTCACACTTCCTTCACTTCGTACCCAATTTTTAGCTTTTGATTTTCCAAAGAGGGTCAGGAATGATTGAGACTATAAGGGACTTCCAAGCAATGTACAGAAACTGAACAAAGTATACAAAACCAGTTGTGCAATATTTTTTGTTGTTATATTGTTATGTTCAATTTTTCAAACCTATTTCCATGTGACAGTTGGTACTATTGTAATGACTTTCCAAAAGAGACATGACCTATAGAAAGAGGTTGTGAAATTTTCCTTACAGATTACTTTTTACTGAGATTCTAAGTGCAAATTCATGATGACTTTCTTAAAATAAAAGGGTATCTATTTTTACTCACCTGTTTTTATTGCTATAGTAATAATGGTAGAATTTTGCTTTCTAAAAGACAGACAATAAAACTGCATAGAAATAAACCTTACCAACAGAAAACTATTACTTCCTGCAGGTATACATATGAAAATAGCAGTTTTGAATTAATATATATATATACATATATATGTATATCTGTTATACATATTCATATACACACACGTATATATGTATAAAAGCACATATAATTATTAAGGAATGGAGCATCATTTGCTATCACATCCAGCGTATGAATACTGGTAATGTTCCTCTCATTATGAAATGAAAATATTTTTCAATAGGTTTGACACACACCTACTCTTTGAGAAGACAATGGAAAGCAATACCTTGAACTTTTGCTAAACTAATGTGCTGTCTTTTTTTTTTTAATTGAAGTATAGTTGATGTACAATAGTATATAAGTTACAGGTGTGCAATATAGTGATTCACAATTTTTAAAGGTTATACTCCACTGATAGTTATTATAAAATATCGGTTATATTCCCTGTGTTCTACAATATATCCTTGTAGCTTATTTTATACATAATAGTTTGGGTTTGTTTTTTTTGTTTTGTTTTTTATTCAAACAGAAAGTCACAAAAAATATAATCATCCTCATCAGTTCACTCAGTCCCATGTAATTAATTTTTTTTTTCATTTTGATCTTTTGTTAGCACTTTTATGAGTTTGGTTGTTTTTAATAGCATACTCAAGGACTGAGTTTTCACATATTTCTACATTGTGTCCTGGGGTTGGTGTGCTAGAGCCAAGGCACATCTCTTCCCAACTCTATATTTAATGACATTATCTTGGTAGCTTGAAAGATCATGATGATGGTATTCACCAAGGAATCAGTGAATGTTACATATTAGGACTTTTTTCCCCAGAGAGTCAGTTGTTAGGTTGCACCTCCTGGGATACTGGATAAAAGTTCTGGGGCCTGTTTCCCATGTGTGTGTGGGGTAGGTTTTCCTACATCACCACATAATTCTTGGATACCAACTGGGTGTCCTATAGTTCAATTTAATTCTGATGTTACCTACCCAGAGACAGCACCAGAGTCTACAGATTAAGGACTTAGTCCCACAAGACTCCCTAGACACCAGTTAGAAGCCCAGGTTGTCACATGTGCTTCTGAGCAACTGGCTATAGATCAGAAATTCCCATGACCTCCTTGGGTTTGATTAATTTGCCAGGGCAGTTCACAAGACTCATAAAAACATTCTACTTACTAGATTACCGGTTAATTATAAAAGTATGTAATTCAGGAACAGCCAAAGGAAGAGATATATAGAGCAAGGAATGGGGAAAGTGTACTGAGATTCCATGCCCTCTCTGGGTGTACCATTCTCCCTGAACCTCCATGTGTTCACCAACCCGAAAACTCCTGGAACCCCATCCTTGTGGAGTTTTATGGAGGCCTCATTTCATAGGCATGATTGTTTAAATCATTGTCCATTGATGACTGAACTCAATCTCCAGCCCCTCTCCCCTCCCTGAAGGTCAGGAGTAGGACTGATAGTTCCAACCCTCTAGTCACATGGTTGGCTCCCCTCACAAGCAACCAGCTCCCGTCATTATAATAGTCACCTTATTAACATAACCAAAGACAACTTTATCACTCATCGCTTAGGCAATTCCAAAGATTTTAGAAGCCCTGTGACAGAAATGGGGTCAAAGATCAAACACATATTTCAGTTATAAATCATAATATTAAACTAGAACACCACAATTTTTACCTCTCAATAATTCCATAATATAGAGATTCTTTCTGATGACCGATGTAGTTAGGAGTGCTGCACTGTGCTGTAATGTGTTGAGGCATAACTGGGCAGTGTGATACAGAAGCAAGTCATATCTACTGGTTAACTCTCAGTTCTTATCTTCCATGACCTGTGGACAGCATTCCATACAGTTGATGTCATTAATGTACTTTCTTCCTATGGCTACAGGTCACTCTTTTTTTTTTTTTTTTTTCGTACACTGGCCTCTCACTGTGTGGCCTCTCCCGTTGTGGAGCACAGGCTCCGGATGCGCAGGCTCAGCGGCCATGGCTCACGGGCCCAGCAGCTCTGCGGCATGCAGGATCTTCCCGGACCCAGGCACGAACCTGTGTTCCCTGCATCGGCAGGAGGACTCTCAACAACTGCACCACCAGGGAAGCCCTACAGGTCACTTTTTACTAGTTACTCTTTCTTAGTACCCTTTGGTGCTTCCTTCTTTTGTTTCCTATTTCTTAAGAGTATGTAGTAAAATCTTATTCCGGTTTTAATTTGCATTTACTTAATGACTAATGATGTTGAACAACTTTCTGTGTGCTTATTTGCCAGTTGTATATCCTCTTCAATGAAATGTTTATTCTTTTTTTTGCCAATTTTCTAATTAATTTTGCATAAAAATAGGTACCTGCCTCCCTCCCAATTTGGAGTGAGGAATAGAGATTTACAGAATGACAAATGCTCTCTCTATAAAAACTTTCAAAAGTATTTTTATCCTTTATGTATTCTCCCTTTCACATCCTTGGTCAAGCTGAAATGTCCAAGAGTCATAGTAGTGGTTTTCACAGATTTTCTCTGAATATATGCAAGCAGAGGTTTGACACTTCCCTTTGGAATTTTATACCTATGATACATCTTCTTTGATTTAGATTTAAAGTGAATATTTATTACAAATGGGAAAAGAAATTACAAATTGTAAAATTAAAATGAAGACAAATACTTCAAATATAAAATTTAGAAGATTATTTTTATTAATTAACTTTCTGACTTTTTAATAAACCATTTTCTCTGTATATTTTTTACTATTTACATATGGTAAAATACACAAACCTTAAGGGTGTAGCTTGATGAATTTTTGCTTAGACATTTACCTATACAAACACAACTCAGATCAAAATGTACATTTCCAGCACCTCAAAAGGAACACCCTATTATAAAAAAAAATGTCTTTACTGATTCCCAAATTACTTTCCACAGAACCTTGAGGTTCCAAAGAGGTATTTCCAGATCAATGGCTCCCAACCTTGGCTGGATTGGAATTATACAGATCTTCAAACACAACCCTTAGAGATCCAGATGTTCACTTGGGATGTGACCAGGGTGTCAAGACTTCTAAAAGATGGACAAAGGATTCTGATGGTCAACCAAGGTTGAAAACCATTGCTGCATTTGGATCTAGACCCTGGGTTGTCATAGCAATACCTCTGAGGCTTCCACCAGAGCAGCTCAGCTTTCGTCAGACAGACTGAGCCTCTACCTAAGGCTGATTTTGCAGAAAGGATTCTTATGCTTCAAAAACTAGTTAAGTTTGCAAACAGCTGCTCTAGCCTGTCAGTAAGAGAGAGCCTGGAGGATCCCTCACCTGGTTTTTATACCTTTTTGTCTGTCCACGGCCTTACAACATAGTAGATGCTTAATAAATATTTGTTAGAAGGTTAAAAAAAAAATGTCTTTATATCTCTAAGGTTATTATTGTTCTCAGAATAACAAACTCAGATTCATGTTGGCTAGTTTCTCTAATTCATGTATAGAATCAATAACGGAGTCTTACAGACTCTTCTCAGATAAGGCCTCTTCCAATATCTCTTCTTTTCCATTCTCCTAATTCAGAGCCTTATTACCTCATACTTAGAATACTTTCATAGACTTTCCTCCTTCCCTTCAAACTTCTCTGGAAGATTAATTTTGTGAGGCAAAATATTTGTCAGGTCACTCTTCAGACTCAGTTAAATATTCCTCTTTGTTTATAAGGAAAATAATCAAAGACTTTAAACTGATACTCAGTGGCCTCCACAATCAGGCTTCAGTGAACTTCTGATTCATTACTATTGGGTTGGTCAAAAAGTTCGTTCGGGGTTTTCCGTAAATATTACGGAAATAACTTTTTGGCCAATCCAAAAATAACAATGAATCTCAAATAATTCATTTACCCCTTGTTGCCTTCCTCACACATACTGAGAATTAGTCATTCTCAGGGCAATTCAAACCGTCATCTAATACCCAATTCAAATCCCACTTTCTCTGTGAAGCTTTACTCCAACAGTTGATGTACAAATGAGGTCTCTCTTAAGTCTTTACTATTTCTACTACCTGTTTGGCACATGTTTTACTCATTGATGGGCTATTATTTAAAATTTAGTAAACTTGTTTTATCTCCCTGATAAGACTCTAAGTTCCTGAAGAGGAGTCCTGACTTTTTTGCTATTTTTAAGTTCTACAGAGAATTTTCGGTAGGTTTCAATAAAAAGTTTTACAAAACATTTAAAAGGGCATGGATAAAAGCAAGGATGGGACAACAGATGACCAATTTTGGCTACTTTCTAAGTCTGCTATGATCAATGCTGATAATGAATAATTAATTCACCAGCAAGGATCATTTCCATGATGTTATCATAAATATAATTTGTGATAATCAATTGAGAAAGTACATTTAAAATAGAGATTTCTTCTCCAGACATAATTCCAATGTTGTATTTTTACATTGGAATTATAGGTCTTCTACTTGGCTCATTCTCCTTTCTTACCCTTGAAAGATCTTTTCAGGAAGTTCTCAAGATAATTTGGTTGTGTACCTAAAACTTCCATGTAAAGAGCTAAAGACATGATAACATGTCTTTATTGTGAAAATAAAAGACTAACAACTCAAAGTTCAAACCTAATTGAGAGAATGTTTCACAGTACTGCAGAGCTTTTAAAGCATTAAAAAAACAAAACAAAACAAAACAAAAAACAAAATCTGCAAAACAGAGTAGGTCATCTACCTATGCAGGGTTTTACATTTACCTATGCAGGGTTTTACATTATAATGATTTGACTTCCTTTAAAAATAGAAACCTTTTAATATGTGGAATGAAAATAAGAAATTACTTTCAAGGAGTATAATATGAACAGAAAATATAAGTGAAATCACTAACAGAGCATTTCACTATCAACTATTTGGTAAAGTTACATGCTTCAGTTCCCACTGACATGCTGTGAAGTTCAGTTCATCCAACATTATCACATATGTTTTCAAAATACAACACTAACTTTGTAGAGGTAAATCTGCTTATGGAATATTAGAAGACGTTGATTCATAAGGCACTGAAAACAAGAATACAATTCTCTGGAATAAAACATATCTCTATAATATTCCCCAATACTTTGCAAAATTATTACTTATGAGAACTTCTATCCATTCCCAGCTCACGTTACCCTCCTGTTCTATTCTTTCTAGAGATAAGAAAGCAGATTCATGTACAGATGTCTCCATGGGGTTTAACAAACTTCTGAGAAAATGAGAAAGGGAAAAAGAAATTGTCCATATACTTAAAGGGAACTGGTTGGCAAATACTATATCTATTTGTGCAGTATACAATTGTTCTAATTTTAGAATTGCCAAGTAGATATCTAGTTCTTATAGAACCTTGAAAAAAGTTGAAACTACACAGTTTTGTCATTACAAACTACTTCCTTTGCCCTGGTTTTCTCCCTGCTCCTTACATATAACCTTTCATATATTTATTTTGCTATCCACATTCGTCTTGAAGTATGTTGTTAAACTTAAGACCTCATAAAGTAAATCCTTAGAGTTATGAAAAAAGAAAGTGAGGTCATTTTGGAGTTGTGTGGCTAATTTACAATCTGAACACTTTTGCATTTTTCCCATGTTAAAGAAACTTTAAAAACTTAACAGTAGATTTCTTTGTGGCTTTTACTAATGAAGTTGTATTTTTTTTTTTTTCCACTAGTGGTAGGTGTTGAATAATCTGAATGGGAATTTGAAGGTTCATGGCTTCCAAACCAGCAGGAGTTAAGGCTTAATTGCTTGGAAATACATTTTCATGGCAGATACAAGTAACAGAAAAATGTCTATATGTCAAAAGAGGGTCTGTGCTAATCAGTTAACCAAACATGTGCCACCCCACACCTAGAGACAATGTAACAGTTAACAGCTTGAAGCTATTAAAAATGTACCAATAGGGGACTTTCTTATTTTTTTTTCACTAATATGCTTCTTCACTCTAAATAAAGGAATAGAGAAATTCTGTACTCAACTACTATCAGTGAAAAGAAAAGTATATTCACCTAGTTTGAGCTTCAAAACACATTACACTCAATGCTGTACATTAAAGTAACACTTTAAAAGTCACTCAATTGCTAATACACTCTCTCTATGTCAACTCAGAAGCTGCCTATTAGATCTGGTTACACTCCAGAGACAGGATTTGATTTCCAGCTCTAGAGATCAGGTCAAGAATTGCAATAACAATTGGTAATTAGTAGTTAGATCTCAATTTACCACATTAGAAGGTCATTTCTCCAAAGCATTTTGTCTCATGAGAGGAAAGGAATACAGGAGACTATAAACTGTTGAAACTTTGAAATCTGGGAAAGGCTGTGGAATCTAAGATGGTCCTTGAAATCTCTAGACATTCTAAGTAGAATATAATGAGATCTTTCTTAAAATCTCATTTTTAAAAAATCAATTCATAACTTTAGGCCTTAATTCTGGGTTTTGCATTAATACATACATATAACAAAACCATACTCTTGGCTTAACATTTGTTTGTCATCTTTAAAATGATAATATTCCTGTTAGCATGGATAAAAGAGAGTATGTGAACATAGGGATTTTAAATACTTTCTACTCTCCCCATCAAAAATATGATTAAATTGTGTATCAAAAAAATCTAAATAGTGTAATATATTTTAAAGTAGAGCTTTACTTTGTGGTATGAATGTGACTGATCTCTGATAATTTGCATAAAAACTCAAAAAAAAATATGTGGGAAATGTATTTTTTTAATTTTTTAAATTAACTTGAGCTCTGCTATCTAACCTAAATCCCATTAAATTAGAACAAATGTAATCTTAGTCACTGTTGGAACTTCTACACAATCCTCAACTTGATATCATGTTCAAGATTCTGGAATCTTACACTGGGTTCATGTAGTTGGGTGGGGTGAGGTAATTGCTCCATCCATCAATCAATACTCTATAAACTTGACTGCAAAGATCTTCCATTTATTCTGTGTCCTTGTCTATCAGGCCTGGGAGATTTGTTGACTCCGTATGGTGTCACTTGGGATATGGTGATCATATGTGAGGCAGAATTTTTGATGCCTCTGTTACTATATCCAGAGATGCCTTCTGGAACTTTACCTCTCTGGGGTCTCCCTGCCTCCACCAGGACACTGTCAGAAAATAGGACCCCATTTCCTGACTTTCCAGAGTCTATACATCTCTCTCTTTTCCATAGATAAGGGAATGTCTTCTGAGCCTTATGGACACACTTTTATCTTTTCTGCTTCTCCCAAGACATCTTTTTTCTCAGAACCTGTCTTTTTACATATAGTAAGATTATTAGCAAACAAATTCCAGGACATATTATAGGTTACCACTACATTGAAGGTCATTACATATCTCTCCTCATCTAAGGCTATGAAGCACAGAGCCAACTAACTGTCTTAGTAGAGAGAAAGAAAAAAGAAAAAAATGAAGATGGAAGAATTAAACGTAAATTAATACCCTGAAATAATATCCAGCCATATTTCGAGAATAAATATTTGAGTATTTCAAAGACATAGATTATATGAATGTTTTGATGATATAATTCAGTAAGAAACAACGTGAATCATTCTAGTATCAGCGAAGTACTAGAAATTCTAAAGGCAAACATTAGTCTTGTACTTATAAAAATGTAGGTATTATTAATGACTGAAGGGAGAATTTTACTTCTAGAATCGTTCACAGCAAGTCTACTAGTTTCATAAAGAGAATAGTATAGTCCTAACAGAAGAGGATGGGTGTATCTTTATGGCATTAAGAATTGCATAAGTTAAGCACTTTTGGATGCAAGAAACAAAGGCCTAACTTAGGTTACCTCAAGTAATGAAGTTTTATGGCAAAGATCTCTAGAATTTCCATATTGCAGGAGCTTTCATCAGGATATTTGGATGGAAGGGAAAGCTAAACAAATGGTCTTAAATTTTCCTTCCATAACATACCTATTGCTTTTATATATATATTGAATGGACTCCTTAATACCACTGATAGAGAATAAGGTTGACAATAAAATATATTAGTATGTTGATATCTAAATAGCATCAGAAAAATTAGTAGATAACTTTTGAAGGAGAACAGGTGTAAAACTGAAATAAAAGCAACAGTACAGGGCTTCCCTGGTGGCGCAGTGGTTGAGAGTCCGCCTGCCGATACAGGGGACATGGGTTCGTGCCCCGGTCCGGGAAGATCCCACATGCCACGGAGCAGCTGGGCCCGTGAGCCGTGGCTGCTGAGCCTGCGCGTCCGGAGCCTCTGCTCCGCAATGGGAGAGGCCACAACAGTGAGAGGCCCGTGTAACGCAAAAAAAAAAAAAAAAAAAAAAAAAAGCAACAGTACAAAGGCAATGAAAGACAAAAATAAGCCAATTTAATTTCAAGTGCTCTCCTAAAAATATAAAAGAAAGTAAAAATCTTCTCTATTCATAAACAGTATGATATTATTTGCATATATTTGAAAATAAAGTCAGGTAGCTTTAGGGTTAGCAATAAGGAAGTAGTAAATAAGCAAGTGCCAAACAAGATGACCCAGGACATACTTCAATCTCCTATATTATAATGCTATGATTATACTAGATATAAACCAAATTTTGGTATGGAAGTAATCAGCACTGTGGGCTACCAGAGTTGATACTGAACTTCTCAAGAGAGGTACTAAGAGGGAAGACAGGTATAGTTAAAGAGGGACATAAAGGCATGTTTTTGAGTCTTGCATAAATATATAGGTATACATACTTGACAGCTCTGGAGATATTGCAAAAATCTTGCTTATCTGACTGGCTCTAGACAGGTCTATAAATCTGATAATTCATGTCATTATAATTCTGTTTGCTTTATCTATCTATTTAGTTGCATGGAAGAAACTATAGACAGGGAGAATAGGCAGAGGCTTTTCTTCCTTTTGTCCTGGGGTTGTAGTGACCCAAGTAGTCATTGCCCTTCCCTGACCATCAGCTCTGGGGTTTAGACCTTCCCAGAGAGAGAAAGTTGAACAGTGAATAGTGTCAACAGGCCACAGCAATGGTTCCTGAAATCCAATAGCAGCTTAATATATTGACAATTGTCTATTACTATATCATCCAGAAAATTGTATTCTCAAGCAATTAAACCTTATCTCCTGCTAGTTTAGAAGTCATGAAGCATCAAATATTTTATTTAATCAATCTCTATTCTTGGTCCAAAGAGTTATGGCTGGGGAAAGGGTGATTTGGTACAGAAAGTATATAAAGAGCTACTTAGGGTTGTTGCAGTGCTGCAGGACTTTGGGCAGGCAGTTTTTGTCAAAAGCAGTTCAGGACATTGCTGGAACCTGGAGCATAGTAGACTCTTTTTGTAATATGTGAATCTGTAGGAAAGGAAGCTCAAAGGTATATCAGTTGAGAATAGAATTTCTTATACAATAATCTATACATTGCGAAGGGAAGTTAGAATTCATGAATTAATTTTAAAACAAAAAAAATACAATTTTAACTTAAAACGTACTGCCTAAAAGTTCTGGGGGTGTAAAAGACTATTTAATTTTACATACCTTTGATCAATACACAACCTGAGTATAAATCATATTTTAATCTTTTAATGTGTAGGCATTTAGACTACTGAATGAATTCTAGGTCTTCAACACTATCAAGTATTGTATTTAATATTGAGCCTGCAACACTGCCAAGCTTATATGCTTTCTCTTTAGTAAAACACATACAAAAAAACAACAATGGCTATCCTTTTCTGGTTATCCAAGAAACAATGGGAACATTTTTTAAGGGATAAGTTATTATATCCTCCTCTATTCTGTGTTCAACTCACAGCTCTCTGTGGTGATTTCTGTTGGCTATAATTTCCATCAGTGGTCACATTTTGGCAATGACTATCAGACAGAGGTAGTTTTCAGTAGTCTTTCCAGAAACAGCATCTCTTGGTTGCAGACCTAAATCTTAGACTATTGGTAGATTCAGATGTCTCACCTATCACTCTGTCAGTTACTCAGGTAAGTTTATTCATGTCTTAATGTATTTTTTATTTTCAATATTTTTTCTTTGACCCATGGGTTGTTTAGAAGTATATTGTTTACTTCCCAAGTGTTTGAAAAATGGAGTAGACATACTTTTTTCCATCCTTCTTCTAAGTATAATTCTAAGCCAGGATCATTACATGTAAAACAAATGTAGGACAACTTTGAAGAGTAGACAGAAGGTAGGAGGCTGGCTAGGGAACCTGGGACCCAAGAAACAATGCAGTGATGAGTTTGCTCTGTTTTCTTCTTGCTTCATATATGCCAGACTTAGAGCAGAAGCTAGCAACCTAGACATGCCATTGGGTGCAGACCAAAAAAAATAACAAAGGAAAAAAGCAACAACAACAAAATTATGCTCCATCCAGGTGTCCAAGAAATGGGCAGTCCAGCAAGATAATAGACCACTTTCTAGACCACTTAGTTCCAAACATTTCAGAAAAAATATTGTCCCATCCATAACCATGCTGACAAAGGCTGAGTGGTAAGATGTGACTTCCACACCCTCCATGCTGTAACAAGGTACACAAATCCCTCCTCTAGTGTTAAGTCATAAAAGATCTGAGGTATCACTGGAGGCTAATTAAAGAACCTGGACTTTCATACACGTATGAAAGAAATGAGGCAACATGTTCACTTCTTTTGCTGGAGTGGTATCAAAAAACCCAGTTAAAATGCTGGAGACACGGCAGTGACCAAGAGAGATTATGACTCTCTTTCCTGAAATTAATATTCTAGTGGGCCCAAATGTTTGTGATATTTAAAATACAATGGTTATAGGGTAATATGTGTTAAAGAATGATTGTGTCTTGCTATTAATGTAGAAACCAAAGATAGTGACTATTTGCAAAGAGCAGATAACCAAACAAAAACTCATCTAGCAAGGTGAAGGAGCAAAGTAAGAGACAAGGATTATAAACTTAAGCAACCCAGATAACTGAGGTGTCCACAGTTCTCAATAAAGAATAGTGACTACTTTCCAGATAGAAAAAAATTCATTATGTCCTGGGGTGCATATATATTTTATGGAGTGGCTATATAATAGGACAAAAAAGCATGCCCTTCACGGATGCCCCATAGCTGAGTAATTATTGAGTTACACTAATTTTCAGTATATCCTGAATTCTAATTTGATTTAATTAACTCTTTCCATAATTATGATAGCTTTAACTGTGCCATAGTTTTTTTTTTGGTTTTTTTTGCGGTACGTGGGCCTCTCACTGTTGTGGCCTCTCCCATTGTGGAGCACAGGCTCTGGACGTGCAGGCTCAGCCGCCATGGTTCACGGGCCCAGCCACTCCGCGGCATGTGGGATCTTCCCGGACTGGGGCACGAACCCGTGTTCCCTGCATCGGCAGGTGGACTCTCAACCACTGCGCCACCAGGGAAGCCCTGTGCCATAGGTATTTTTGTGGATGAAGTTATGTTAACCCTCATTGGTCAATGGTGGGGATTAGAATGAAGAAGGCCGAATATCTTAATATTTTGAACTATAAAGGTATCCTCACTTTTCTCCTAAAATGTTGATATAAGGTGAATTTCTTTAAGCTCTCAATCATGAAGACTTATAAAATAATCTCACATGTAAAGCGGAACTAACACATGGATTTTAAGGATGACATTAAGCAAAGATATCAAGGGCATGTAATTATTTTTCAAATAATTTTAAAATATGTATTATAAAAACTAAAAAATTATTTTACTTTCTGATATTAGAAGTAAAAAAAGTAGATGTAAGTCAAAGATAACAAAGATATCTGGAGTTACACATATGAGCCACTTTTAGAATGTCTCACTTCCCAGTTTTACTCTTTAGTCTTTTTCACTTAAAAAAGCAACAAAACCCAGTTATGCTAGTATTACTTGTTCGTATCAAGTTGGAGAAAAACTCTTATAGTAACCTTGAAAGTAAAGGAAGTCTGTTTACTTTTAGTGTAATATTTATTAGTAACATTGAGCCTGCAAATTCTAATGCCAGAGAGATAAAATGTATGAATAATTATATTTTCTGTGATCTTGAAAAAGGAGATGTTTTTTACATAACAAAGAGGGATGCACATTAATCCATTTTTGCAACATTTTAAAAGTTTTTGTAAACAGGATGAATTGGAAGTCAGATAATTAAAAGTAAAAATAGAAGACAAGTGATCAGGTTTGGAAAGGGTTTGTTGAAGAGCCCTGTCCGCTCTTTTGTAGCACGTGATAACTGGCCATCTAATCTGTAACTGCACTGTGAGGCACTCATGTCCAGCATGGACATTAGAATGAATTCTCACTACAGATCTTACAAATTACAGAACAAAACTGAAAAACAACATTTAATATTATGCCTGCCCCTGACATGACACAGTTTTTACCTTTTCCAGTTTCTCACAGCTAGAGAGGGATGGCCAACTTGCCAATGCTGGGTGGTAGCGGCTTGTTCCTAAAATCAGTGGAAATTTGTACTGGACAGGTTCAGTTACCTTTGTCCTGTTCATTGGTACCTTATGCTTGTAGAAATTAGAATGAAACTGATGTCAAGTGACTGTTTTGTTCCAAAACCTTCCTGAGTAACGGCTACGTGTTGCCTTCAAAATCAAGTCCTCTTCTGACTAGCAGTCAAGCAAATGGACTTTCTGGTTGAAATCTTCTTCGTCTTTTTTTTTTTTTTTTAAATCATTCATTCATTCATTTATTGGCTGCACTGGGTCTTCTTTGCTGCACGTGGGCTTTCTCTAGTTGCGCTGAGCGGGGCTACTACTCTTCGTTACAGTGCATGGGCTTCTCATTGTGGAGACTTCTCTTTGTTGCGGAGCACTGGCTCTGGGCACACTGGCTTCTGCAGTTGTGGCTCACAGGCTCTAGAGTGCAGGCTCAGTAGTTGCGGAACAAGGGCTTAGTTGTTCCGCGGCATGTGGGATCTTCCTGGACCAGGGCTCAAACTTGTGTCCCCTGCACTGGCAGGCAGATTCTTAACCACTGCACCATCAGGGAAGTCTGAAATATTCTTAGTATAATTATCTTCCACGATCCTCCACGTGCTTCCTCATCACATCTTGATCTCCAAAATAACACTCTATTTTTGCATGTGGGACTTTCCATACTTTTATCAGCTATTCCCTTTGCCCTGCCAGTCCCTTTATTTCCTATTCTCCAAATTAATGCCACTTTTCAAGGCCTGACTCAAATGTCACTGTCTCCAGGTACCTTCCTCAATGCTACCATGAGGTTTTTCCTCTGTGTTTCAAGTGTTCTTGTTGGCATCACTGTTATAACACATCACGTTTAGCCTTGTATTAAAATTTTACTGCAAACTTGCCTTCATCCCTGTTAAGACCAGGCCCTGTGTTGTATTCGTCTTGCTTTAAATTGCATCACCTTTTATGTGATCATAATATTCACATATTACATAGCCATCACTTAATGTATTTTTAATTGAATTTTAGAAGCTAAGAATATATATGTGTGTGTGTGTGTGTGTGTATATATATATATATATATATATATACACACACACACATATATGACATAGAGGCTAAAATAAAAGTACTTAATGGGAAGTTAAGAGAGGTTAGTTGTAAAAGTTTCATGTCTAGATGAGACTGAGTAAAGTAATAGTGGAATTTCTTTTCAAAATAAGGAGGAAAACAGAAAACTAAAACCTAGTACACAAGCAATTTTAGACTTACAATTTAGCCTTAGGACAAGATTCTGAGGCAGAGAACACAAGGTTTAATGCCTGTAAGGGACACACAGGTAACAGAAATGTGGGAAGCAGTTTGAATTATGATAGATAAACTGCTAAAAGAGGGAAGCCATTACCCAGATTCAGTTGATTTTTGCCATGAACTAACGTAAGCCCAATACTACCTAACTGGATTTTTAAAGAGAAGGCCAAAATCAGATATTTATGAGAGAACTCACACTTTATTTTAAAATGGCAAATAATTTCAAATTTTTTTCTAAGGTTAAATAAAAGCCCAACATCAATTTACAGTCTCTGATTTCTGTTCTAAGATTTTTATATAAGATTATTGAAATGAAGGAGAAAAGTAAAATTAAGAGCAGTAGTTAGAGATAGTAGAAAATCTAGCATACCTTTTTGAAGTACAGACTTGTAGATCATGTGTGGTTTGTAGAAGTTTGAAAATGGTATAATGGCAAGTATAATCTAAGCCATAACAAGAGAGAACTTTTTTGACATAAAGGTTGATTCTAGACTTTGAGTTGATCTAACTATAATAACTACTCTTTGTTAACACTGTCTAAGTCCATGTGTCTGGGGCAGTAAACATCCCGCAGATATTTTCTCAATCTTCTGGATAGACCTACATGATAAGTATTATTACTTCAGATGAAGAAACTGAGGCCTAAGAACGAACTAACTTCCCCCAAGGTTCTTACACAGCAAGAAATTAAATCCAGCTCTTCCAGACTACAAAGTCTGCCTCTAATTATTTGGGCATAGAATCAGGTATGTGTATGTTTAGCTGATTCACATCAGCGCTTTCTGGGGTGCATGGTCTCTAGGTGTTTACAATTCTTTCTGGGCCTGGGAAACTAATGGCGAGTCATTAGACACTGGCAACTCAACTGAAGTGGCCTGAGGAGTCTACCAGTAACTAGCTGGTATCTTACTTGCTATCTGAAATATCTCTAAGACAGCTGTCAGCCAACAGACTGGAGGGTTTATTACTGATCTAGTAGTACAGTTGAGAAAAAAAAAGTTCCTGAAACAGCCAGGTTTTAAGCCATCTATCTAAAGATAAAGAAGGGACAAACTTGAAAGATGTATGTAGAATAAATAAGTAGGATTGATTTGGCAATCAGTCTAATGTGTGCAGTAAAAGAAAAAAAAAATGAGTCAGTGATTAGTATGAAGTTTCTCTTTTAGGATTTTACTGAGTAGATCAAAAGATGATTATAAGGGAGTATGGTACAGGAATAAGATGCAGACATAGAGAATGGACTTGAGGACACGGGGAGGGGGAAGGGTAAGCTGGGTCAAAGTGAGAGTGGTCCAAGTGGCATGGATGTATATACACTACCAAATGTAAAATAGATAACTACTGGGAAGCAGCCACATAGCACAGGGAGATCAGCTTGGTGCTTTGTGACCACCTAGAGGGGTGAGATAGGGAGGGTGGGAGGGAGATGCCAGAGGGAGGAGATATGGGGATATATGTATATGTATAGCTGATTCACTTTATTATAAAGCAGAAAATAACACAACATTATAAAGCAATTATACTCCAATAAAGATGTTAAAAAAAAAAGGAGGTAGTATTTTGTGCCAATAGAAATAAATTAAATAAAATATAATATACACTTTGGTTATGTAATATGATTCTAGCCCTATTGATGTTAGTTAAACAAGAATCACTGTTATCAATTTCTAGTACAGTTGAGGAGCTTTCTAAAAAAGCTTATTATTTACCTATCTTAATTTATTTTTAATCACTAAATTGAGGTTTCTTTATCTGAGTCCTAAAGTTTGGCTTTTATTCTCTTGATAAAACATTGACAAGTTGAGAAGAACATTCACTGAGTGCATTTGATGGGCAAGTATACTTCATGCTGCTTTGGATGAGTAACCTATGAGTGGATTTTGGCCATTTTGCTTTAAGCTGTCAGATAAATTTCTCTTGGGCATCTTTCCTATTGCTGTGCATCTGAGCAAAATAATATTTTATTATTGGTCATAATTAATAATTTATTGAAACATACCAAATGAATGCTCTCAAAATATGGATGTAAATATTATTAGGTCTCTGAATACAGCAGTCCCAGTCACAGTGTGATTTTTGCAATATGAATTGCAGTTATGAGTTAGATCATTTGCTATCAGAACAAGTTGAGACTTATAATATAAAAAATTGACAGATTCTTTCTGCCTACAAATGAGAAAACAGATTTGTAAAATGTGAAATGAGCCATTCTGGCAAAGTAGAATTTGAGTTTCAAGTGTAAACACTTGAGTTAATGGCTGGGGTTTCTCAATCTCAGAAGCTCTGGTGCATGGGGAGGGTGAAGCAGAGGTTACCAGAGCTCTTCAGCATTTTACTTAGAACATCCTTATAGGACTTAATTAGGCAGATTACCTGTTATGCATGGTGTAGTGTGCTGAACATTTTTAAACTGGTATGTCCTCAAGGCAAATGGAAAGCACAGTCAGAAGAAATTACACTCTACACAAATAACTCAGAGCAATTTATTAGTGGACCTCATAGAAATGAAATCTTCCTTGCCAATGCACCATTTAATGTTTAACTCAGTTGAGTACCAAAGAGTTTGTTAAATGTTGAACAGCCAACTGGATTTATGGATCCCTCCTGAGTACCCTTTCAGGGGCTATTTTTTTTTTTTTTTTTCCAGTGACAGCATTGGAGCTTTGAAATGAAACAAAAAACCTTCAGTTTTTAACACTATGTGCTTTGTTCTAAATTATAAGATAAGAGTGCCAGTGTAACTATTTACAAAAAAAAAGACAAATTTGGTTGTTGAAAAACAATATTTTATAATTAGAGCTCAAAAAAATTAAAATCACTTAAGATGTGTCCATGAACGGTAACTGTTTACTAATCCTTTCAGGATGCAAATGTTAACTTGCTACATACATGTTAAATAACTGATTCTATTTAATCACTTTATTCGCCTAACCACCTACAGGGAAGGGTCACTATGTCAAGCAATCCTGAATGGTATTTTGTGTGAATTGGGAACAAAGCTTTTAAAGGCCAGAGGTTTAGGAACATAAACCAGATGTACTCATTTTTAAAAGTCTACTTAGTTGTGGGGGGAGAAAGGTCAGACTCTTAGATCTTTTAAAAAATCTTACTGTCAAACACATTCCAAGAAACTAAGCATTTTGCTAGTCTCAGAGTGCTGTTACACTGACTTTTTTTTTCCTTTGAATGAAATATTTGCTCTGATCTGTATTGTACGTGAGTTTTTTTCTACATTTAGATCACAATAAGATACTTGAAGATTTTCTTAATCATTTAAAAACCCCTAAAATAAGTCAGAATATTTAAACTTTTCTTTTATAGAAATGATGTTGAATTATGTAAAAACAAATCGTAATTCTCATCACGTGTCTGATTTAAATGTCAGTTTTCAATTGTTTGTGGAGCATAAATCTAGGTCATGAAATGGCTATTAAAAAGACTTTTATAAAGATATGTTTATATAAAGTTGAATGCCTTTCATCTTTAGGGTGACGATACGCATGATGCATGATGCTCATTTCCATAGTAACAAATTAAATTTAAAAGGAGCTTATTGATATTCACGCTTCAAAATTTTTGTAGGATATAAATTATGTTGAGTTTTTTGTTTAAACTATTTTTTATATTGTGTATACAACTCTTCATGTAAAATAGGCATTCTTTATGGTAACATCCTTGATTTACGTTTTCTTAACTGCTGAAACAAATTATGACAGTGTCTAAGCTGTTACCTGGTTCCCATTTATCTTACTTCCAAAGGCAGCACTGTGTGTATTTAGCAGTATGTGCTCATGTCTTATGGCCTTGAAGTTGAATCCTGCTTATTAGCTATGTGATCTTGGGTAAATTATTTAAACTCTTTAAGCCTCAATTTTGTCAACTACAAAATGGGGATAATGACATATGTATTTCACATGGTTAGTAAGAAAATGAAATGAGAAACTATATAATATTTTAACCTTGTAGTTGGTACAACAGTACCCTGCACATTGTAAATAGTCAATAAATTTTAGCCACTCAATCCAACCACATAATAAATCAAGTAGTATCTCTGTTTAAGAAACAGTGGTAGAGTTCGGAAAAGCATTGGACTTGTTTTCTAGTTCTAATCCTCTGATCATAGGAAATATCTTTAAAAATCTCTTAGCCCTTTAAATGCCTATATTAAAACAAGCTTTATGGACTATGGTGAAACTCCAATAACCTAGCACCATTGCTCAATAAAGTTATGTCAGCATTTAATTTATACTGCTTTATAAATTTCAGTTTTATTATTAAAAGTAATTTTAGTTTAAACAGATTAGGTTTATATCTGCATCATTTGTGTGTGGCAAAGCCTACAAGTTGCTTCCTGACATCTTCCTTAGTAATAGAATTCCTGATTTCTAGCTGTCCGCATGGACATCTGGAAAAAAATGTTATATTTCCTAGCCTCAGTGCTCTGTTTACTAGCAGAAAGCAAATCATGCTGAGCTCTAACATGACACCATAACTGGGAAAAACTGCCTGCTGCCTGGCAAAATGTTGCCTATGTTGTACCCCTTTGATAACAGAATAAGTAGTAATTACTCGTGTTGAAACACACACTCATTCTGCATATAGATTTGTCTTTCTTGCCCACAGTGACGCTTCAAACAATATCCGTAAACATACTGGATGCCTTCTTCAGTCTAATATATCCCACATACTATTGCTTCTTACCAAGGATCCCACTTTACAGTAAAAGAATTGGAGCAAAGGGATAGTGATCACAGTATTCAATAATCTTACCAGGTGCTCCATCATCCAGATAGAGTGAGCCTTAGAAAAGACCACCATATTTACTACTCAGTAACGGCACCAACTGAAAAATAACCTGATAGGATTTGGTGATGTATGTACATGCATAATCTTCTTAACTAACAACCAGTAAAGTGGTGTTTTTGCCACAGATGGAATAATGTGTCTGGGAAGCAAGGGTAGGAGCGGCACTCTTTCCACTTTATGACCGATTTACAAAAAGTTGTTTCTAATCCCTGTGAACTTGACCTCTCCCACTTTAGAGATCTTAGTCCCCAAAGAAGAAACTCTTCCACCAGGAGACACAGTGGTAGCTCTACTGGACTCAGAGTTGAGCCTGCCACCTGGCCATTCTATCTTCTCATGACATTTAATCAATAGGCACAAAAGAAGTTTGCTGTTACTGTGGTGATTGATCCTCATTAATCAGGGGAAAGAGGATGGCTGTTGTACATTAGGACACAGAAAAGATTTGAACTCAGTGCATGTCTGATGTGCCTGAAAGAACTGCCATATCCACTGCTAAAAATTTAATGGAAAAACCGTAGCACCTCAACATAGGCAAGACTGCTGAGAGTCCAGACCTTCTGATGTGAATGTTTGAGCTGCCACAAAATAAAGACTCTTGTGAGGCTGTGGATGAGAAGCAAATAAAACATGGACTTGAAGGTAGAGGAAGGAAATTAAAAATACCAAGCATGTCATCTCTACCAGATATAAATGAGGGTTTCAGTAGGTAACCACATATTCTTCCTTCTTCTGTGATGTTAACTTACTCTACTTTTTTCCTCCATCTCTTCCTTTCTCCTACAATTTTATATCCAGTGTGGGTCGTGGTTAATTTTATAATTTTATCCTTGGTTTACAAGATAACAAGACATGGCTATGACTGAATTAGTGGAGAAATGATCACACAGAGATGGGAAGAAGGCTTGATAGGAGTCATTTTCATTTATAGAGTGATAGTTGCATCATGTTAGCTGGGATCACACTGTGGTTCCAGTTGCTGTTGCTTTGAAACTGAAACTTAGATTTAGGATGAAGAGTATTATGGATAGAAAGTACCTATAGGAGAAAATCTTGGCTCAGACAACCTTGGCTCCAAACACTCTTTACTGTGCTATCTTGCACTGCAAAGGCTGGAAAATGAAAAACCCCATTTTCAGGTCTCTGAACATCTAGAGTTCTGGTGTAATTTAGTTTCTGACACATGCATTTTATGTCTTAGATTTGGAGCTGAGTTATGTGGCAAGAGGTGCAGAACATGATGCATCCATTTTGATGATAAGGTTTGTAGCAGAGGCATCAAGGATCCTAATTAGATGACTCCCTGTAATGTTGTGTGCAGCACCCCCCACTGGAGCAAGACAGTGAGGTTCTACAGTTTACAGCCTCCAGATTCATTGCTTTCTTACAATGGCAGTGGCACCTTAGCTGCTCATATCAGAGGCACTGTGGTTTGGGGAACTGGGAAATTTATTTCTCCACTCTGATCTTTGGAGTGGAGAAATAAATTTCTTGACTAAATCACTCAGCCCTTACAATAATTCTTTCTGGTCAATATACAATTTAATTAACTTCAGTGTAACAAACTATTTATTCTGCACCTGCCCCATGCAAAACTACATATTAGTACAAAGAGGAAGATGATGTGACCTTTGCTCAAGGAACTCACACTCTTATAGGAGAGTCAGTCACTATGATTCATCACACTCTAAAATAATGGAAGGAAAAATTATTGGGGTGGCCAAAAATTCCGTTTGGGTGTTTTCCATTAAGATGTTACAGAAAAACCTGAACAAATTTTTGGCCAACCCAATAAATGCTACAGGAACTTAAAGAAAAGGGATTAATTCTATTTGGTATTGGATAAGATTCCATAAACATTGAGCCTTAAATAGAGAAAACTGCATAATTTTAACAAAGAATTTAAGGTGGTAAGGAAGCATTCCTCAGCGTTTGAGATTGAGGAACTGGAATCCAGTGCTTGGGCAAAGAGTCTGTCAAATACAGATGAACACTGAGTTTGTCCATGACTGGAAAACCTAGAGTGTGAAAGGGAGACCTCAGGGAATCAGTCTAGAAAAGTAAGCTGGGGATCAGATAGCACTGATAATTAAGTGCAAACGGAGTTTAGAGGTTAATTTGTTTTGTTTTTTGTAGGCAACGAAGACTGACAGATCTCAGTTACAGGAAGAAAACTGTGGAGCTAGTGTATAGATTAGATTAAATGTGAGCAAGGGAAGAATATGTAGAAGACCAGGAGGTTATTGCCATAGAAGGGAATGTAATCAAGGCAATACTATAAAGAATGAAGAAAGACAGATAGACTTCATAGACATCATAGAGTAAAATCAACAGAGCTTGGTCTCCTACTGAATATGAAAGTTGATTTTAAAAAGTTATACTCAAAATGGCTTCATATTTTCTAAACTGAATTCCTGGAGACATAATGAGACCAGTGACTGCAATTGGAAACACAGGGGCAAAGCAGATCAGATAGAAAATCTGTTGAGTTCTGTTCTGATTTGCTGCACTGGAAATACCTACATGAGGTCTATCCAGAGATGTCCCAATAGATTTTTAAAGTCTTGAATTCAAAAGTGAAGCCAAGGCTACAAATGAAGATTTTTGAGTCAGGTACTTCGAAACTAAAGATGGCATCTGACAGGCATTCTAAGCAATTCCAGTCCCCCATTGTGGTTTGTCACAGCAGCACCAGCAATCTTTCCAACAATTAGGAGCCGCATCCAAGTAGTTTCTAAAACGTTGAAAGGTAATGGAGAGAATAGTAGTTAATTAGAATGAGAAGAGTAATGTTTAGATCACTGAGATGCTCTTGAGGACTTTTACACACACTGGGCAAGATTTTCCTTTTTTTTTTTTTTTTGCGGTACGCGGGCCTCTCACTGTTGTGGCCTCTCCCGTTGCGGAGGACAAGCTCCGGACGCGCAGGCTCAGCGGCCATGGCTCACGGGCCCAGCCGCTCCGCGGCATGTGGGATCTTCCCGGACCGGGGCACGCACCCGTGTCCCCTGCATTGGCAGGCGGACTCTCAACCACTGTGCCACCAGGGAATCCCAACACTGGGCAAGATTTTAAAGGCAGTCAGAACCACTTGGATTATTTCTGTTAATTTAGACTTTTTTATCCACTACCTGATAAGGTTTGGAAAACTTAAGGTATATTTTTAAGAATGTTTAATTTAAAATTTGTATGAGCATACTTTCCTCTTAAACATGTTCCTCATTCTAAATTGCTCAACACGTTTTCACAAACTTCCAGAAGTCATAGTATTTTTCAAGGGGTAACAGACACTCGTCAAAACATAAATTCTCTTCTTCCAGTTTTGGTGGGGTTAGAGATTTTGATTTGTTATAACCCATCCTCCTGCTCCTTGTTTGATGGAATAGACTGAGATTATGTTTATTTGTTCCTTTTTAAGCATTCCAATGAAAATATAAGAAAAAAAATAATGACTAAGTTATGTCTGATGGTATATTCATGTATGAATTAATAATAGATGGTGAAATCCTTTTTTTCTAAAAGAAATTTGATCTACATAACTTAGTGTGAAAGAAAATCACAGTTTCACACTGCTGACTTTACTACTGAAGATTTTGATGGGATTTTTTGTGTGTAAAGCAGTTCAAAAGATTAAAAAAAAAAAAAAAACTGCTGCCTGTGATATAATTTCAATCAAAGAGATTGCAAAGAAAGGAAAATAATTGAAAACAAGCATATCAAGAAATAAGATACGGTGATACCCATCAGTTTTGTGTGTGTAGTTTTAATTACGAGTAAACTCCAATACCAACAGAATACTAGCAAGGTACTTTGTGCTGAGGAAACAGAGTCAAAGAAATCGCCTATAGACTTAGTGTCATGGAAACAAAGAATTTTAGAGCTGGAACTTTCCTCAGAGACTACCTAGCACAATCCCCTCATTTTATCCATGAGGAAATTTAAGTCCACAGAGGCAATGTGATTGCTTATGGTTTTATGACTATTAATGTCAGAGAGAAGGAATAAAAATGGATCTACTCTTTACTTGAGAAATTGTACTAACCCCACAAGTCAGTATTTTTGCCTCCTTCTCTCTCTTAAACAGATGAGAAAGTGAGAGTCAGAAATATGTGCTAGAGTCAAATTGCAATGACAAGGCTGTATGACTTTTTTTTTTTCCCTCTCAGCCATAGTTGGAAGTATCTAAATAAAAATGTCAATTCCTGAAAATTCTCTTTCTATATGAGAGGGACTCAGACATGGATAGTGTGACTTGAAGATCAGTCCATAAAGTATAGTGCCATAGATTATAAACTTGGCACTAAGTTGTCCTGGAACACTGCAAGAAACTCACAGAACCTTGGTGAAATATTTAAAATTTTTGAAGTATCCTTCCACGCAGTATATGTTGAATACCATGCAAACTGCTAGCTTGATATAGTTCACAGTTTTAACATTAGGTTATTTTCCTTTTGATGGTGTCATATTTTTGCAAAACTGGGAGTTGGCAATTGTGATAAAAAGAAAGTCTCAAGCAAAAACAATGTGTCACAGGAAATTAAGATCGTGGTATCAGATGAGATTACACTAAGTGTATGGTATACAGCAGGCATAGTCATCTCACTTATGTAATTGTATTTAGAAATAAAATAAATAATTTTTCTTCTGATTTCTATATATGACTTTTTTTTCAAATGCTTATTAAGTTGTTTGGGCCTAACTACTTAGTAAATGAAACTGTTAGGTATTTATTTCATCATGAAATAATATTGGAACACCAAGGGAACCATAAACTGAGAACCTCTGAGAACCACATAGATGCCTTTCTTCTCTGAGCAGATCAAGTGTCCACCCACAAGTGAAGCTGGGGACCTGGAAACTGCCTTCTGTGAGGAAATGTAGAACAAAAAGAAGTAATACTTCTTAACACTAAAAATGATTTTTTATTGTAAATATGTATTTCCACAGCTCACTATATATGGTACTATTCTTGGAATTAAGGAAGTCAGACTACTGAATGCAATATTCTCTGATGTAAATAAGCCCAATATATACACAACCTACTCCATTCTTTCATCAACCAGGTCCTGCTACATTTTGTCCTGCCCCACTGGCTCCACTGTACAGGAAATACTATCCTACAGCTTTTGTATAGTAGCTTTCTCTAAACCTTTTGTTCAGTTTCTTTATAAAGTAAGATTACACAATTCATGTTATTCAGTGATGTCAGATAACCTAAAATAGCAAATTAATTTATTTTAAAGAGTGAATTATACTTTAAGACTTTTTATAATCTTCTATGAAAAAAATTCTCTGAACATTAAGAATTTCTAAAGCTAATAATAGCATTTGGTTTATGATTACAAGGCCACTTTAAAACATGAATTTTCTACATGAAGATTTACTGAGAGCAACAAACATTTTGAGGAATATAGAACTTCATTAGAGGCAACTTATTTCTAGAAAGTTACTTTACAAGCTAAAACTAAAGAAATTATAACCAAGTTAATTTTTAGAACTCTCTAATCCATCCTTTGTCTACACTTCTGCAAGATTTTTTTGGTTTGTTTTATTGTTCAAAGAAGAAACAATCACTCAAACCCTGGAGGGTGAAATCAGAGGAGTAAATTAAGAGAAAGAACTCCTTAGCCATTTAAACCTGAGGTCAAGGCATACTTTAGAGGCCTTAATGTTTCTCTAGTTCCAGTTGCCTGTCAAATCTTCAGATAAGTCTTGAATCAATTCAATTCTACAATCAATTCAATCAATTCACTCATCAGTATGTTTCAGTGTGTACTGAGAAAAAATTATAATATTACTCCGTAATTACTTGTAGACACTTGTACATTTTAATTTTTCCTTAACATATTTTTATGTGAAATAAAGGTGATTTTATGTCTGTCTTTGGGGAGTTCACATGCTGATAGAGAGGCTGGAGGTTTGATCATAGGAACCTGACTTACCACAAAACAAAACAAAAAAACACACAGTACAACAAGGGTACAATAAGAGAATCCTGAGTAGTGTTGAGTAAAGTCAACTAATGGTTTATAAGGGAGAAGACTCTAGAAGTTTGCCAACTAAGAATTGTTAACCATTACCTATGTAATTGTAATATAGGTATTTGGGTAGAATCATTGGGCAGTATACCTCTAAGTAGTTCTGATGTAGAAATATGACTTTTTTGTTCCTGTAAAAAAATGCAAAACTGTCAAAATCTTTTTTTTTTTTTGTATATATTCTAGATAGAAATACTGGTACACCAGGGAAGTTCCAGATGCAAGACCAGCACGTGGTACACTGTACATGACACACTATTGCTTATCATTTCCAGAAATGAAAACCTTTTCTAAATCTAAGAAGCACAACATATGTCAATACAGAGACAGAAAGGAGCACTACCTTCAAAAGGACAACATGTGACACAGATGTAGTGAGTCTGACTGCTTTATAGATGGCTTGAGAATAATATGGTGACACTATGGAAATCAATTTGCCAATATGTAGCAGGAGCATTTAAATAGTAATTCCTATTGATCCAATGATTTCACAACTATGAATCTCTCCTCAAGGAAACAAGAAACAAAAACAGAAATATAGATCAATGGAACAGGATAGAAAGCCCAGAAATAAACCCACACACCTATGGTCAATTAACCTACAACAAAGGAGGCAAGAATATACAATGGAGAAAAGACAGTCTCTTCAATAAGAAGTGCTGGGAAAACTGGACAGTTACATGTAAAAGAATGAAATTAGAACATTCTCTAACACCATACACAAAAATAAACTCAAAATGGGTTAAAGACCTAAATGTAAAACTGGATACTATAAAACTCCTAGAGGAAAACATAAGAACACTCTTTGACATAAATCACAGCAATATCTTTTTGGATCAGTCTCCTAGAGTAATGAAAATAAAAACAAAAATAAACAAATGAGATCTAATTAAACTTAAAAGCTTCTGCACAGCAAAGAAAACCAACAAAATGAAAAGACAACCCATGGAATGGGAGAAAATATTTGCAAATGATGCAACAAACAAGGCGCTAATATCCAAAATATACAAACAACATACACAACTCAATATCAAAAAAAGAAACAATCAAAAAATAGGCTGAAGACCTAAATAGACATTTCTTCAAAGAAGACATACAGATGGCCAAAAGGTACATGAAAAGATGCTCAACATGGCTAATTATTAAAGAAACACAAATCAGAACTACAACGAGGTATCACCTCACACCAGTCAGAATGACCATCATCAAAAAGTCCTCAAATAGGGCTTCCCTGGTGGCACAGTGGTTGAGAGTCTGCCTGCCGATGCAGGGTACACGGGTTCGTGCCCCGGTCTGGGAAGATCCCACATGCCGTGGAGTGGCTGGGCCCGTGAGCCGTGGCCACTGAGCCTGCGCGTCTGGAGCCTGTGCTCCGCAACGGAAGAGGCCACAACAGTGAGAGGCTCATGTACCGCAAAAAAAAAAAAAAAAAAAAAAAGTCTTCAAATAATAAATGCTGGAGAGGGTGTGGAGAAAAAGAAACCTTCCTACACTGTTGGTGGGAAGGTAAATTGGTACAGCCACTGTGGAGAACAGTATGGAGGTTCCTTAAAAAACTAAAACAGAGCTATAATATGATCCTCCAATCCCACTCCTGGGCGTATATCCAGAAAAAAGCATAATTTGAAAAGACACATGCACCCCAATGTTCAATGCAGCACTATTTACAATAGCCAGGACATGAAAACAACCTAAATGTCCATTGACAGATGAATGGATAAAGAAGATGTGGTATATGCATGCAATGGAATATTACTCAGCCGTAAAAAAGAATGAAACAATGCTGTTTGCAGCAACACAGATGGACCTAGAAATTATCATACTAAGTGAAGTAAGCCAGAGAAAGACAAATATTATACATGGAATCTTAAAAAATGATACAAGTCAACTTACACACAAAACAGAAATAGATCCACAGACATAAAAAATAAACTTATGGTTACCATAGGGGATGTGAGGGGTAAATTAGGAGTTTGAGACTAACATATACACATTATTATTTATAAAATAGGTAACCAAAAAGGGCCTACTGTGTAGCACAGGGAACTCTGCTCAGTATTTTGTAATAACCTATAAGGGAAAAGAATCTGAAAAAGTGTATATATATATATATATATATATATATATATATATATATACACACAAACATGTGTATCTATATATACACATATATATATACATATATATGTATAACTGAATTACTTTGTTGTATACCTGAAACTAACACAGTATTGTAAATCAACTATACTCCACTTTAAAAAAATAGGCAACAAGCAGAAATTTTAAATAAAAAGACACCTTCCAAAGATGTGCTTTGCCACTTTATATATAATAGCAAAAACTAAATATCACCTGTTAAATATTGTGAAAAGCATTAATAAAATATATTATAACTTCTGATAAAATACTAAATGGTCTAAAATATTTATAAAGAATAATAGCTTATTCTTATACAACACTAATTATATGGCAGAAATTGAATACTTTACTTATAGCTAGTAACCGGCAAAGCCAGGAGTGAAACCTAGGAAGACGGGCTTCAGAGTCTATATTCTAATTACTACATGCAGTGTCATTAGAAAGTGCTTGTGATATAAAGCTACATGAATAGTTGTTTTGTTTTTTTTTAAAGGCAGGATAGTAACCTGCATTCCAGGATTACCTTGTGATACAAAAAATATGTAAAGGAAAGACTGAAAAGTATTGTACAAAGAGATACTAGTTTATTATGAAAGATCACTTTTCTGTTTCTTTATATATTTTCTACTTTTTCTCAGTTTCTAAAATAACTTTCTTGTGAATATTTTTAATATTTTAGAAGGCTATTTATACCTTAAAATGATAGGAAGATGAATCTGATATAACAAACAATCTCAATAGGACACCTACTATTGCTATGTATCATAGATTTGACATACCTCAAACAAAGTCAGTGGTTTCTCTAATTTTAAAAATTGTTATAATCCTATATTTGCCTATAGATGTGATGTATCAGTCAAATGTCTTAAAATAAAATATAATTAATGTGCACTTTGTGAAGCAAGTGGAATTAAAATGCCAGGAACTTAAATGAAGTATTAAAATGTTAAACATAGGAAAAAAATGTCCTGATAGAAAATGCAGTAAATTTCGTGTTTATTACTAAATTTGACAGAGTATGAAGGGGCAGAAACAATGAAGAGCAGGGTAGTTTTCCTTTCATGCTTACCTGATCTGCTGAATGAGAATACAACTGTGGAAATTTGGGAGGGATAAAGAAGAGAAGGAAATAGCCAGGAGGGAAAAGAGAATGCTTAGGACATGCCTAAGAATTAGAACTGAGAGAGAAAGAGATTGGAAGAAGAAAAGCTGTAAAGGAAATCAGTGGGAAACAATTGGAAATAGCCCATACTTTGGAGGTATATTGAAGCTCAGTATAATAAAGAAATTCCAGGTTAGCCTTATCTAGTGGTTATCTCAGTGAAAAAGGTCAAAACAGGCAGAAATCTAAGCCTGCTTTTATGACCATAGTTAATTTGCTCTCCTAAAATCTATGCAGTCTCAGACGCATTCATTACAATGATCATCTGTCAGCAGCAAATCTTTAAACATATATTATAAGACCTTCAAATGTTAGGTACTAATTAACATAACAACATACCATCTTTCATAGGTAAACCCTTTTTCTGAATGATTTTAATTGACAGTACTCAATCATTTTCAAATAAACATTTATGAAAGAGCAGAAGCAGCGGTTTAACATGCCATTTAAAAAAACTGACAGTAACTTGGGAAAAGAAAACTAGATTTTTGTGTGTGTGAAACCTAAATGCTTACTCTAAGCAATATGGCATGTTTAGCTGATTCAGCAATACCTTCACCATCTCTTTGTCAATTTAGTCCCAGAATACATCTTTGCTTAGACATTTTAGTTGGATGTTGCAAAAGGTTACTGTAACAGTGTTCATTTATAAATAATTAATGATATAATAAAGAGGCCTGAATTTGACTACATAGCCACTGAATAAATAAGAACAAAGCAAATTAGCAGGAATACAATTTGATTTTCACAGTACAGTGGGAGCTAGGTTTTTAGTTTGATCGATGGCTTTATGAAAATGCTTCTATTTATTTTTTGTGTTACTTAATTTAATCACTATGCTGAAGTAGCTGAAAGGTAAAACCTCATAGAACATCCTTTGTGAATTAATATAAATTTCATTTTAACTAAGGTTTTGTTAAAAATCCTTATTTAGCACTGATTTTGCCTTTAAGGAGGTGATTTAAAAATTAGGTTTGTAACTGAACAAAGTTTAGACAGCCAACATCTTGAGATTAGCAAGGGCAAAATGTACAAAGAAAACCCCCAAATCCTCTGAGATAAGAAGCATAGGAAGCACAGTCTTGGTTCTTGATCATTTTGTTTTAACTAGACTGGCAATCACCAGGTTCGGCAAGCACTGAGTAGTCTGAAAATTTTGAAACGGATTCAGCTCTGTAAATCACATGACTTGCCTTCTTAACTGCTGGACCTCTGTTTTCTTCTCTTTCCTAAGAAATGAAGTGTGGATAATTGAAAGTCAATAGTTTAAAGTTTTTATACTATGTGCTATAACTGTCCAATGGCACTCATTTTATTTGATTTTTCTGTTAATGTTTGGATGCCCTCCCATCTCACTCTCAGCATTCTCTTTACTGATTTTGTCTTTAAAAAAAATTACTGTCTGAAGTTATAACAAACTTTCTAGAACATGACAATGGTGCTAGTTGTCCAATCATTAGGTATTAGTGGTTGAGACCAAAAAAAAAAGCAATACTAAAAATAGACAAACAGATAAAATCCTGCTGAATATGTGTTCCAGCAGTAGGAAAATTGTATAACAAATTAAATAAATAAGCTCATGCAAAATACATGGCTCAACAAGAAAGAATTTGATTTCCATCTGAAATCTGTGAAATTGGAAATCAAGCTGTCAATCATATCTAAGAAACGATTTAAAGTTATATGGTGGAAAGAACAAAAGAACTTAGTAGAATTTTATTTTGGACTGGACATATTTTCGGAGTCTACATATTGCAAGACATTTTATATTAAGAAGTTAAGACACAGCTACTACGCAAGCATTTAAGGCAATCATTCCAGACACTTCAGATGCACTGCTGAATACGGAATTATCTTTATGATAATTTTAATCTTTGGATAATTTTAATCCAAAATTCCTGTTGAAAACTGTACTGTTCTCAGTGATTTGGATTGATATTAATGCTTTATCTCAAACAAGGGAATAAATTATAGTCTTCTGCATAGATACAAAGAATTTACCAACAAGATTTGTTTAATTTCCTTTCACATATGAGAGAAGCTTACGTGTATTTCTTTTTATCTATCTAAATTGTGAATTATTTGCTTACTGTATAATATTAGTATGCTGAAAGATATGTGTTTATTTGTAAGATGATAATACAGCCTTTGGCATCTCTTACTAAGTTCACATTAGCTTTGTAGCTACGTCTTTAAGAGATTCTACTACCCACACAGAATTGGCTTTAGCCATCCCCTCCCTGGGGTCTTGAAGAACTTCCTGTTAATGAACTATACTGCTTCCATCCACCATTACTTTGCTGTTGAAAAGATTTTCCTAAACGTCACATCGAAATCCACAAATTCTATATCTACAAACACAGAGATTTCACATGCTGCAAGTATAAGTATGCAATTTTTAAACTTTATTCTAGAATTTATCAATAATTTTATTGGACCATAACATTCAATTCAAGGCAGCATTCTTAGAATTTGAGCAATATATGTTCATTTTAGTAGATATAGTTTGGAGAGACACTCCATTCACTCAATATTTTCCTTTTCTTCCCATGCGTAAAATCCAGATGTTATTAACAATTTACAAAAAAAAAATTAGAGATTGGAAGTGACATATGAGATTGCAACATAGATAAATGTTGTTATTACATGGTGACAAATATAGCTTATAAGTCACCAGGGAGCTGACTATTTCAATTTTTCTTTTTCTTTTTCTTTTTTTTTTAATATTTATAGACATACTGGTAGACTATATATAATCATCCTGGAAAACACATCTGTAAAAATAAAATGGCTAAATGTCTCCTGATTAGATATAATTATAAGTTAAACTGTTTTCTGTCATATGAATAAAAAATACTCATGTAAAATTTAGATTCCAAAACTAAACAAGTTTAAAGTACCTTTGTGAGGAACAATTGCAGTTGTGAATTCCTACTAGTGTGTCAAGGTCTCCTGTTCTTATGTGTTTTCATATTTATTCCAAATTCATTCCTAACTATGAGTTATTACCAGAGATAAAATATTTTGTGATTTTTTATTTATTATTTTAACTTAGCCAAATATTTCAAGACTACTTAGAAAATGAATAAGAAGGAAGCTTCCTTTTTTCCCTCAAAATATCAGACCTGGAAAAGTAGAAAAAAATATTTCTCACTTCAATCATTTGCATATATTAAACTTAATAATTTGAATGTTCTATCACTTCAAATCAAATAAGTTGTAAAAATATACTAACTTAATAAATCCACCCAATGCATCTCTTTGGAGAGTTACGGAGGCAGAGGTAATGAAAACACTACTAAATTGTTGATTAGAATTAATAAATATGTTTTGTATTAATAATGACCTGAAAAGTGTTCGTCATCCTCTAGATATATACCAAAAACCAGAAAATAAAAACTGGCTAGGAATTAGATTTCCAAATGTCATTTACTAGTAAATATTAAGTGGAGTTTGGGGTTAACTTAGAACTACTAAACAGGTTCAGAATGGCCATCCTAATGAATTCAGGTGCAGTCTACTTTTATTATTGTTTTTTATGACATACTAAGACTGCCCATAGATTGAAATGTCTGATCATAAGAAATACGCTTCTACTATATTTTCAAATTCTTTGAAAATTATATTCATTTAAATCAGCTAGTATCTTTGGAGACTGCTTCATTCTGAGTATAGTGCATATCAATTGACAGCTAACTTGTAGACTTATTTAGAATTTTCTACTTCAATGCTAAGCTGGATATGAATTTATTCATTTTCTCCTCATTCTCCCCCTTTTACAAAACTGTTATCCAATTCCATCCTATAGGCTTTTGATTAGCACAATGCAGTTGACTTACCAAAACATAGCCAAGTGAGAGATGGATTAATATGTCAACTATAATTGACAACTGGATGTCTAGTACCAGTTTGGTATAATTCCATGGGGTTTCACGACTTCTAGTTGAATACTTTCAGTCAGGAAAAAAAATGTTTCAGTAAAGTTAATATTTCAAATATTCCTGCATACTTATACAACACATTAAAGGCTAAAATCATTTGGTATTATCCCAATGTGTTAGATAGTTTTAAACCTAATACTATGTAATGAGTATACTACACTTGCTCATTTTCCAGTATGGAAGGAGACAAGGGAAGAAAAACACTTTGTAAATGCACAGACCAGTATAAAATGCCTGACATATAGGATTATGAACTTCAGTGGGCTACATGTCTTTCAGCAGGCCCGGATGATTCTAGCTGAACTTTACTTCCAATTAGTATGGTGAGGAAAGAACTCAAAATAAATAAATAAATAAATAAATAAATAAATAAATAAATATATATATATATATATATATATATATATATAACATTAATAGTCCTCTGGACAACAAATCATAAATAGAAACTCACAACTAATATTTCCTAAGTGACCCAGAGGCTGATGTTTCCATTTTTACAGTTCACTTACCTGAAAAATGAGACTGAGAAAGCATACATCAAACGATTGTGAGAGTAAGTTAATGCGTGATTGTGCAAAACCAGGGTAGTCACATACATATCTAATAGAGAATGTTAAAATACACAAAGTGATCAGAGAATATACCTGCAAAGGTCAGCAGATATGTACAGAATTCTTTTGCAGTAGCAGCTACTACAGTGACCACAAAGTATATTCTAGAAAGCAAAACATGGATTACCCTTAAGCTTACACAGGAGACTAAATTCAGGGGAAACTGCATTCCCTAGGTCCTACTCTCAAAAGAGACAATAGTACAGCCAGGCTCTGAGGTTAAGGCACTGTATATATGGTTTTAGGAATCATTTCCAGCCAGATTTTTCAAAGAGCCCATTTAAAGAAATCTGTGAGGAGCAATGACAGTCAAAATTGTTCCTACAGAGAAATAGAATTATTTGCAGAAGTATGGTAGAAGCAACTAGCACAAATGAAAATGAAGGGTTTGAACAGTCCCTGTAGTTTGCTGCCTCCATTACAGTTTCATTCCATCGTCAGATGGTCAACGTATTCACGGAAAACACGGGTGAACAGCTGTTTGTGACAAGATTGTAGATTGTCCCTTCTAGCTACCTCCTAATTTGCCTTCTAAGATAAAGATGAACAAAATAACTGTAAAGAATAAGCTCTAATTATGATGAGGGAAAATTATTCCTCAAGTTGAAGCACAAGCAATCTCCTTTGTCCAAATAAGCATTATTTTTGCCAAATATTAGATGCCCTGTAACTTTTCTTTCATGTACCTTTCTTTTTTCAGAAAAAAAAAAAAAAATCTCTATTCTGTGCAAGAGGTTAAACAATAGCCCTTGAATTTTAATGCTTCTTAGCAAGAAGTTTTTCCAGAGCTTACTTCTCTTCCTTATTTTTAAAAGCACTATACTCAAAAGAAAAGGTTTAAGCCTTTATAAAAAGCTTTCAATGTCATATTTGAGAATAAAAATTCTCTTTCCAAATAATATATACAACTTCTACTGAATCAATCTGATCAATATCTTTAAATAACATAAAAATGTACTGTCTTTATAATTTCATCTTTAATAAGGAGAAACTTTATATACACATTAATTCTTTCAGCAGAATTCATTGAACAACTCATTTGAGTAAAATATTCTGCCCAAAAAAGGGCAAAAAAGATGAATTTGCCCTTCTTACAAGTAGCTCACATTCTTGCTGGGAAGCAAGACATGTACAAATAGACACAATATCATGTCAACACATGTTATTATGGCATCCACATGGTGGTAGAAAATAGTTAAATAGTAAAAACAGAGGCTGCTGTGCCCAGAGAGGTGCAGAATAGTGCTTCTTCACAAGGATCTGCCTAATGGACCATCCCTACTCTGAGAGATCTTCTTTCCGAAAAGCAGCATGACTTTCTCTGGCTGACGAGTGGCAAATAACAGCAGAAAAATAAATTATAAGTAGCTGCCCATCCAAATATACAATTTGTCAAAGACATAAAGACAGCTCAAAAAAAAAAAAAGAAGGTGAAATGCCTCAGAGCCCTGCAAATGGTAACAGCACCTTCATGATCCTATGAAAAGAAATTGGTATTTTACACTATATTGAAGGAAAGTAGCTCCTGTTTTATACAGTGACTGGAAATTCAGTATTTAACCCCTGAGCAGTAATGATGCAGAAACTGGGAACAATCTCTGATTAGTTTTAAAAATCCCAATACAAAAAAAAAAAAAAACAAAAAAAAAAAACAAAAAAAACAGACTTCTCTAGCTTAGATGGCTATAGAATAAGTACCTCATAGGGTTTAAAAAAAGAAAAAAAAGGAGACTTGATTATTAAGGAAAAGAAATGCTCTAAATCAGATCAAGTCAAAGACAGTTTCTTGAGCCACACTGGCTAAGCATTTCAAAGCTTAAGTGAAGGGGAATGGTACTGATGAACCTAGTGGCTGGGCAGAAATAAAGACGCAGACATAGAGAATGGACTTGAGGACATGGCGGGGGAGGAGGGTGAGAGGGGGAAGCTGGGGCGAAGTGAGAGAAGCATTGACATATATACACTACCAAATATAAAATAGATAGCTAGTGGGAAGCAGCTGCATAGCACAGGGGGCTCAGCTTGGTGCTTTGTGACCACCTAGAAGGGTGGGATAAGGAGGGTGCGAGGGAGGGGATAAGGGGATATATGTATGCCTATGGCTGGTTCACTTTGTTGTACAATAGAAGCTAACACAGCATTGTGAGGCAATTATACTCCAGTAAAGATATATTTAAAAAATAATTAAAATATCTGAAGGGTTAATAAAAAGAAAATAATACAAGAATTTTGCTACTTATATTTATGGTTTGCTAGGTGTATTATCATGATTGAATAAAGAAGCCATGGATGTACTTTTTGTGTTTCATAGTATGTGTTTAATCAGTCTGTGCTATTCCCTTCTTCACACTAATTTTTTCTGGATTAATGAATCTCTTGTTACTCTTATGGATAGAAAGCTGAATAAGATAGACCTTAGTTCTTGGTGCACAAATGGGGAAAGGCATAAATCCAAGAAAACACACTGTAGTATTGTTGGCTATAACAAACAACTGGAACAGCCTAAATCCCAATAAAAATAACAAATGAGTAATTTATGACTACCCATGCAGGCATTAAAAGTTTAAGGTAAATGGTATAAGATATAAAGGTATAAGGCTGTTTTGATACACAAAGAGGATCACAATTGAATAAAATCAAGCTGCATATTGAAAAGACAGTATTTTCTTTAAAAAAAAAAAAAAAGACTAGCTGACTATATATATATGAGAAGATACGCAGAGAAAAAAAAAGAACTTACATCAGGCTGTTTAAAGTGTTTACTTCTGAATCAGGGAACTGAGGCAATTGAATAGTTATCTACTCTCTCTACATAGTTTCTCCATATATTTATTGTGTACAACTTCAGTGTTTATATTCTTCTTACAAAAACGTTATTTCTGACATTTAAAAGCTATTTACCAAAAAATAAGTAAACTGTGTCTCCAAAATGAGCAGAGTAGTTGTGAAGGATCTCCTAAAGAATGTGGCTTAGACATGGCTATCCGTGTCACCTGTGCTATATCCCACACTCAATAAAGATAAGACAAGGAGTGTGTGAGAGCACGAATAAGAGTAGCCAACTTGGAGCAATTAGCTGGTGGATGAAGTAGGAAGGGCAGAGAAGGGTCAGGAAACTGGGGAAGAACTCTCAGAGGAGAAAACTTCCTAAAAAGGGAACGAGGGCCTGAGTCAAGCTCATCAAGAAGAGAAGGTTAGAAAACACATTCCAGGCTGATTAAATAGTACTAAAAAGAGCATGGAGGTGTGAGACTTGGTGATGTGTTCGGAGAACAGTGAACAATATAGTTGCATAATGGGGTGGGTGGAGATAATAGTGAAAAACAAGACAAGCAGAATAAATTAGGATCAGACTATAAATGTGTGAAGGATCCTAGAGGCCATGTTATATAGATTTGGAAAGTTTTTAAGTAAGACAGGCACAGACTTATATTTTTGAAGGTTATACTATTGGCAAGTGGGAAAAAGAACTAGAGCAGGGGAACATTCCTAGATTTTAAAACGTTTTAATTTGAAGATGAGGAGGCCTTTTTGGAGGAGATGTTCAATACAGGATGGAGGCAATATGTCCCAGGCTTGGATGGAAATGTTTTTAAACATATGTTTTATCATTAATATCATGGAGCGTATGTTCAAAATCCTATATACAGCATATTCTTGGCTTATCACCAAAGATTATTTATTAAGCACCCACCTGCATATGAAATTATAGCAGTCTAAATCCCTTGCAAATGTCAAATGTATGTTTTAATGTGTGTGCCACATAATACGCATAAAGCACTGTAACTTCTCTTCAACCCCCTCCAGTACTGTCTTGAATCTCAAGAATATCACATATATTAAACTTCAATGAACAAAGAAACAGTTTGAGAATTTTTCTATATAATTCAATTTAATAAGAATGCATGTTGTGGAGGCAGAGGTGAAAAGATGAACAGAAAATAGAGAATATGCTTCCTAGTTTAACGAAAGTTATAATGTAAGTGGAGAGGGAAAAAAAAAATCTTATAGATGTGAAATGGTTGGTTCCTAAGGCAACATTTGAGCATGTATACAATGATAAAGTGCATACTGTGAAAGCACTGAAGGGATCCTTGGTCAGGAAAAGCTCACCATGAGCTGGTTAGTTAGATAAGGAGGTGAGTTTAACGCTTTTACTAATAAAGTATATCTAAAATCGCTAACAATTTAAAAAGCAGAAAACGTAGAATGGCCTTTCAATTGCTACCCAGATTTGTAGCTCAATGTGACCTTGTAGAATTGTTAACCTTTAGCATTGAACCCTGGTATAATTCAGGAATATGAACATGCTTTTGAACACTATGTAGCTTAGCTTAAATTTAATTAATTTCTTATATTTCAAAAACAATGCAATAAGTAAGTTGTATTTGGTTTACTTATATTTTCCATTTATCAACCTGCCTTAAGATTATTGTTTCCTACAGTCATGGCAGAATGAGAGCTGGAATGGTGGTGGAGATGAAACATACAAGGGAGGGAGGCAGACAAAACCCTTCTAATTGTATCATTCTGCTCATTGACACACCTCCTCTTTCACCTACTTTATTGAGTATTCCTTGCACTATTGATCTAGTATTTATGATTAATGTATAATGTTATACATATGTTTAAAAAGTACACAGTTATGGGCCCAAAATACACCTGTGCCTACAAGGTTCCTGCAGGTTAATGTCTTCTGCTAGGGAAAATGGCCTCATTTGCATTGACTTTCAATGAGATCCTGCAGGTAAACACCTGAAGCCAATCATTTGCAGATACCTGCCTGCAGGCATAAGTGTGCTATCAGAGAGCCTGTATACCCTATGTCTATAGTGTTTAGCTTATTTGGCTGTGGATAACTTAAAATTTGGTCCATTGAGCCAATAGACAGTGACTGCGCATCCTTGTGGAAACTAATCTGCATTTGCAATGCATGGAGAGGGCATGGTCAGTGATAGAAATAAACCTGATGATAGAAAAGGTGTTTGGTCTCTAAAAGAAAGAAAAGTAATAAGTAATCTTATTTATTTATAACTCCTAATATGAAGGAGTTATACATATGAAAGCAATGAGGTAAAAATAAATTGCAACATAGTTGAGGTGTCAATAATAATTATAGGGAATTTAGAGAAGAGCAATCAAATGTTTGATTTACAAAGGAATATATTATCAGTGTCTTCCAATAATAGGAGATTTAAGTGTTGCTTTGTATCATATTTATTTTCCAATAAATATGTTTTGAAAATTTTCTCGGCCAAGTCACAAAAGTTTATTCAGGCATATATTTATTTTGCAAATATTTATTGTTTACTGCATGATATGCTTAGGGAGGGACATTTCCTAATATAAAAATAAATAAGAAACCTATTAAGGAGGAAATAAGGAATAAAAATAACCATAGTACAATGTGACTGGCTCCTATACTATAGACCTATAGTTACTTTTGATAACTCATTGGACGGAGTGATTACTTCTTTGCCAGCTCCTTTTCTTGCCAATGTGATTTAGTCCTTGAAGCCCCCTCTTCTCTGCCTATACTCTCTCTCAAGCTACTATCAAGCAGTCTCTCAGCTTTTAAGGGTCATCAATGCACTAATGACTACCAATCTCCAAATACATGTATCCAACTACCTACCTGACATTTCCACCGATATGTCTAGTAGGCATCTCAAGATTATTATGGTCAAAACACAACTCTTGATATATGACCTCTCCACACACAACCTGCTCCTACCTTAGTCAAATGCATTCATCCTGTGGCTCAGGCTAAAAATTTGTCTTTTGCTCCTATCTCTTCCTTACATTCCATATCCAATATATTAGCAAGTACTATAGCCTCTAACTTTTAATTTTATCCTGAATTTGGTTAGTTTCCATAACATTCACTCTTCTCACTTTAGTTTAAGCCTCCATCATCTTTCATGTACCTACTCAATCTCTCAACTGGCCTCCTGGCTTCCATTCCTGACCCTTTAATCTATCTCCCACTTGGGAGCCAAGTGACCTTTCTCAATCTTAAAACAAGATTATATCACTTCTTGTCTTAAAATTTTCATTGGCTTCCAGTCATACAAAGTTTAAACCCAGTGCCATGACCTTACAATGCCCTGCTTCTGGCTTCTGTCTCACTCTCTGCACTCATCTCCCACTTCTGTCCTCCTCATTCCTTCTGTTTTTACTACTCTTGTCTTTTTGTGCTGACCTAGATGTTTTACTCTTGCTGTTACCCTTGCCAGGCAAACTCTTCTCATAGATGTCACATGATTCACTCCATTGCATTGAACATTTTCTGAACTATCCCTTCCCCATAGATGCTTTCCGGACCACCTACCTAAGAAAATCCACTCATATTCTCTTTCCTGCATTAGTTTTCTTCATGTAACACAGCCTTTCCTTTAAAATTATCTATTTACTTTTATATTTTTATTGCCTCTTCCAAAGGCAGTAAGCTTCATGAGGGCAAGGACTTGTTTCTTATTTTCACTGCTGTTTCCATAAGCTTAGAAATGTACTTAAAACATTGTGACTATCCAATAAACATTATTAGAATGAATGAATGAAAGAGGAGTTGGTACTTGATTTTGATCAGAAAGAATGAATAAATATATCGCATGAGTAAAGGACATTCCAGAAAGGGATGGTAAGTAAAAGTTTGGAGATGTAAACAGCATGGGGCATGCACAAATGGTTAATAGTTTCCTGTGGGTGGAGTACTCTTGGAATCATGATAAAGATTCAGATACTTGTGTAAATTCCATTCACACATGGACCCTGACCCAAAGAAAAAGCAGCAAATGGATAGAATTAAAACCTGATTATTAGCCTTTATAATGTTTCATATTATTTCTGCAATTTGTAAAATAAATGTTATTAAAGGACAAGGAAAGTGATTCCACCAAACCCTTGATGAAGTACACTCTTTCAAGTGTTCATAATTTGTCTCTAAATGTCATTGACAGTATCATGATGCATATGTAAAAGTGGGACTAAACCCCCGGAGTGACGTGTAACCCTTGTGCCAATAGATACAGGTTTGGCCAGGGACACTCATATTTAAGACTCGTCATATTTTGTGGCTTAGTCTCTTCATCTCTCTGGCTGAATGGAGCCTTACCTCAAACAGAGTCACCTGATGTTGTCTTGTTACGTGCCAGGTGAATCTGTCTACTGCTGTCAAGTTCGGGACTGTGTATAGCTGTGTTGCAGCATGTTAACATCCTCCTGTCCACCCAGTCCAAGTTTACTTCAGAGCAATGCCTCTGCCCTCAATTATTTGGAGCTTTATAGTCATCCAATACTAATAATACTTTATTAGTGGCATAATAAACAGGATACAGAGTGCAGAGTGTCCAGCTGGTCACAGCTTGTGGATCACTTAATCTTTCTCCTTGTTTTCATATCTGACTTATGAATGAATTTGACATAGCGGTTTGGAGACAGAGGACAAAGTCTGTCACAAGACCTGTAGCTTGATGATTATCTGGACATGCTCTTTGGTTACCTTTAGAACAACACCCTTTAAGGTGTGATGATGGAGAGTCCTATGCACCAAGCTCATAGGTCAACAAGGTTAAAATTAATATGCTGAGTCCTAATGAAAAAATGATTTCTAGAAGAGGCTGATATTTAGAAAAATATTAAATATGAGAACTTAAACCCTGCTACAGCAGATAACTTGCCTTTCTTGATTGATGCTATATTTCTAGCACTTGGCCTGTCTTGAAATTTTGAATAAACATTTTAATTAGCTAATCTAGTTCTCCCCATTAGGCAGTAAGTTCATGGAGGGTAGGACCTTTGTCTAAAATAAAGTAGACCATCACAGGACTATTTCATATAACTCTCTGTGATGATGAAAATGATTTGTAATTCTGTGCTGTCCCACGCGGTAGTCACTAGACTTGTATGGCTAGTAAGAACATGAAATTTAGTTAGCACAAATGAAGAACTGAATTTTTAACTGTTAAAAATGTTATTTTATATAAAAATAGCCACCTATGACTAGTGGTTAATGTGTTGGACAGCACAGATCTGGAGTATTCAGAGTAACATGACCTTTTATCTTTTAATATATAGTACATGTATTTTAAGTTGTCAGAAAACCCTTTCATTATTTGAAACATACACACACATAAAACAGGACTGAGACCATTTGGAACTGGCCATGCCTATTTATGGGCAAGATACCTGGAAAAGATTTTTTAATGTTCCGAAATGTTTTGCTTGAATTTCCTGTTAACAACAATACCCCTTGGTATCCAAAAGAACTTACTGAAATGGAAATCATAAATTTTGAAGTTAGTACAAAATAAAGTCATTAATAAAATCATTAAACTATCAAAACTCCTAGGTTATAAAGCATTAGAAGCAAACAATGTACACCTAATATTTTCTCTCTTCATTGTTTGTGTGAAGAGGATGGCAAGGAGGATTGTCTATAATTTTCCTTCTTGACAAAAAGAAAATTCTCACAGACACTTGAATGGTGATGTGTTCCTACTTTCTTCTATTAATCCATTCATTTTAAGATGAAGAGAATAAGGGAAGGAGTGTTTTCTAACCATTCTCTAATTTTCATTAAACTGAATGAAGACAGTATGTTTATTAAGTTGCTAGAAACTTTCTCACAGTGGCTTTTGCAGCTGTGCAAACTAGCCCCCCACTCTCTTCCCCACTGACAACTTCATTTTAAATAAAAGTTATGACTTGTTCTCCCTGAGTTCTCTCTTCCCTTTCTGTAAATCCCAAATTACCTTCCACTTTCACCCTGGGTCACAAAGAATTTTTACTGGAAAACTAAGTAAAAAGCATGGTATTCATGAATTGCTTTGCGTGTCTGCCACTTTGTGTAAAGAACTAATAAAGACTTCCTAGGATCACTCTGGAGAACTTTATGCTGTTTCATGTCTGTGGCAGGAGTTTCTCTAGCAAATTTCACCTTTATGGGAAAAACATGAAGAATATATAAACTACATGTGGACAAGAAGTAGCAGAATATTTACTGGATTTGTGTTTAACCAGGTATTTAATAGTCATACAACACACAACATACCTGAAGCATGTGACAGTCATCATCATCCTTTATAGACAAATTTTAATTACAACTTTGATTTTTGTTTCAATTCACTAGGGTTAAATTGTCTATATCGACCTTCAGATACAGATGTTTCAAATTTATTTTTCTTAAAAACATTTTATTTTTAGAAAAGTTTTACTTATACACATATGCAGTTTTTGTGCAGCAAAAATTACTGTAGAAGAGTAATGCTTAGAACAATTTGGAACAATTAAACAAATCATTCTCCATATTTTATCCTGGTTCTTTGCCAAACGTATAATTTCCACTAACATCTCAATGTGTATGAGTCACAAACTCTACCCCTGACTTTTCCACTAAGTTCTCGTCCAGCAGTTCACTAGACTATGAAGACAGGACCATCTCTTATTCACCATTTATTTTTAAGGCCCCAGTAGAATGCTCATGGTCAGGGATCAGTATATACAAGAATTAGTGGCTGAGTTTTTAACTGCCTTCTGGAAAATGACAATTAAAACCATCACCCTCCTAATGCCAAATTACTTCTCTTCCATTTTAATTTCTGTTAGTGAATCACACTCTTCCAGTCACAGTCCTGAAGTCATCTTCACCTTGATTGATATCTTCATTCCCTTTGCCAGATAGATGTTAAATTCTACCTTTGACAAAATTAAGTCACTTTTTCCATTCATCTTCTAATCTCATTCCCACTGCCAAAATTTTATTTTAGGACTTTATTAATGCTATTGAATGAATTGTGCCCCCCTAAAATTCATATGTTGAAGACCTATCCCGATGTGACCATATTTGGATATGGGGCCCAGGGGTCCATAAGAAGGTAGATAAGGTTAAATGGGATCATACGTAGGGGGCCATGATCCAATATAAGAAGAGACTTTAGAGTAGTCTCCTTCTCAGTGAGGGGTGAAAAAAAGAGAAGAGGTCATGTGAGCACATAGCAAGATGGAAATCACCTACAAGCCAGGAAGAGCGATCTCTATGGAAACCAACTATATTGGTACTCCCCTCTCAGACTTCTGGCCTCCAGAACTATGAGTAACTAAATGTCCGCTGTTTAAGCCGCTCTTTCTATGGTATTTTGTTATGGCAACCTGAGACAAAACGATTACCTTTGCCTGAAATATTACATCAGCTTTTTTACTGGGATTATAACTAGGCCTCTTCTTTATATCACTCTATCTAGGATTCTGTGATCAGATATTCCAAAGAATAGCACAGACTCAAATGTGTCTAATATCTTCTCATTTTTCTAGCATATAGTAATAATAGTGAATAAATCATTGGTTATTACATGCCAGGACTAAGCACTCTACTTGCATTGTTGCACTTCATATTTAGAATCGTATGAAAGATATGATACCTTTAATCCTCAGTTTGCAGAGACTTTTAAGCAATTTGCCCAATATCACAGAGCTAACCAATAATGAGACAGGGCATAAAGCCACAATGTGGCATAAAAAAGGCCATAATGCAACACTGTATTACATAGGTTTGCTTGACTTGGCATGAAAGGGAAGTAGAAACTCAAGTGAAGGCTACTGCAATATTTTGGATAAGTATTGTGTAGATAGTTGGCAGAATGAACAGAATCACAGGCAAAAATCAACTGGATCTGAGGATATATCACAGGCAAAAATCAGCTGGACATATCACAGGGAAAAATATCACATATCCCAGGCAAAAATCAACTGGATCTGAGGATACATCGTAAATCATGGATTATAACATGGTCTACAATGACTTGAATGAAAATCTCAACTTTATAAGAAGTTACAGTCTTATTTACTTGATTTCTATCAAATGCATCAGAAATATATTGCCTTTTTTCAAATTATAAAACATCACATTTTATGATAGCTATCCTGACTCCTTTAAGATTCATCTCAATCTTATTTTTCTAAACATTTACCTTCACTTTAGTCCTTTCCTTGGTATAACTAAGCTTCTACCACCTTTGGTCTTATTTAATACTTTGATAGTTAGAAGATTTCTTTTGCTAATTATACATTTAGAATCTTGTTCCTGTATTTCCCGCTGAATTGTGCTGAATATCTGCCTTAAGACCAGTGCTCAATGACTGTTGATATGAATCATACAATATAGTAACAATCTTTAGTTTTATCATTTGCAAGAATGAATAGCTTTATAAATAATAAATTTGCTTATAAGCTCTTGGAAGAAATGCTTTAATTTTTTTCAATTAAAATTATTAATTTGGTCTAATGTAAATCTATAAGGAATTTGCTGAAGTTGAGGTGTTTACCTTTTAAATTGTTTAATCCCAGAAGGATTCTACTGTTAACATGTATAACAATATCCGTCCCAATTTTTCAAAGAAAAGCTATTATACAACTGCAATGAAAATGATCACAAATGTTGTTATTATGGTTAATTACCTTTGAAATTAAGAGACAATGAACATATTTTAGGGTCCACAAAACTTTACGTCTGTCAGGGATTATGAATAGTCATATAGAAATAGAACCTAGGCCAGAGGCCTTTTTTTATTATTTTGTCAAAAACTATTTTATACTTTTAGCATTTTTTTGTAACTAAGGCTTCAAGTTTTACAGCATTATATAGCACAAATAGTACTAAATGGGATATGTAAAATAACTTTGATCAAAATTAAAATAAAGAGCTAATTTCCTTTAGGAACACTTAGGGAACAATTCGTAGTTCAGAGTATATACCTGCTTTACAAGGAAAATAATTTTTGTCCAATAAATTATTTTATTGATAAAGCTCATAACCAATAAATTTTCAACTAGACAGGAGAGAAATAGCCACATTTCTTTTTGATTGGTGTTACTTCTAGCCACTGAAACTCATACCAGATATTTGTCTCTTATACAACCACTGAAAGATAGCCACTTATAACTCTGTTTTCAAAAATCTACAATACTGACTATAAAACTCAAGAATATCAAGATATGTTACATAAATATGATTACTGAGGAAACTTTTCTAAAGCAAGAAAAAATAGTCCCTACTCCCATTGATACTATTAGTGGCAGTAGTTATTTATAAGAAATATCAGCTGCATTAAACATTCTAATGCTGCCAAAAGCTGTAGACAGAGAGCAAGCCTAACACAGTTTTAAAACAAGAAAAGTAACTTGGAATTTAAGAGCTCAAGAAAACCACAGAGACCACCTGAACCATTCTATGTCATCAGAGCAGAAATTAAGTCTGTCTTTCCATTAGGACTAGAATTTTTTTGGATCTTGCATATGTCATTGTAACATCAGCCCTGGCATGGATCTTAGAACATCATGAATTTTTGAAAAAATTAAATATTTGCTAAATGAATTAATAAAACCACACAGTTGTTTTGCAGACAGTTGTTTAGAGCAGGTTTAGGTCAAAATCAAAAGGATGGTACACAGATATTATATGTACCTCCTGCCCTGACATATGCATAGCTTTTCCTATTATCAACATCCACCACCAAAGTGGTGCATTTGTTACAATTTATAAACTTACATTGACACATGTTTATTACCCAAACTCCATAGTTTACATTAGGGTTCACTCTTGGTGCTGTATGTTCTAATGGGTTTAGGTGAATTTATAATGACATGTGTCCACCATTATAGTATCAGACAGAATATTTTCACTGCCCTATAAACCCTCTGTGCTCTGCCTACTCATCCCTCCCCACCCCAATTAACCCCTTGATAACCACTGATTTTTTTTTACTATCTCCATAGTTCATCCTTTACAGATTGTTATACAGATGAAATCATACAGTATGTACATTTTCAGATTTGTTTCTTTCACTTAGTAATATGCATGTTTATTACCTGTCTTTTAGTGACTTGATAACTCATTTTCTCTTAACATGAAATACTATCCATTGTCTGAATATACCACATTTTATTTATTCATTACCCTTCTGAAGGACATCTTGGTTGCTTCCAAGTTTTAGCAATTATGAATAAAGTTGCAATAAACATCCATGGCCAGGTTTTTGTGTGGACATATGTTTTCAACCCCTTTGGGTAAATACCAAGAATTGCAATTGCTAGATCATATGAAAAAAGAATGTTTCGTTTTGTAAGAAACCAACAAACTGTCTTCCAAAGTAGCTGTACCATTTTGCAATCCCACCAGCAATGAATGAGACTGTTATTGCACATTTTCACAAGCATTCGGTGCTGTCAGTGTTCTGGATTTGGGCCATTCTAATAGATGTGTGGTGGTATTTCATTGTTGTTTTAATTTGCATTTCTCTGATGACATATGATATGGAGCATCTTTTCATATGCTTATTTGTCATCTGTACATCATCTTTGGTGAAATATCCGTTAAGGTCTTTGGCTCATTTTTTTTTTTTTAATTGGGTTGTTTGGTTTCTTATTGACTTTTAAGAGCTTTCTGTATATTTTGGTTAGCAGTCCTTTATCAGATGTGTCTTTTGCAAATATTTTCTCCCAATCTGTGGCTTGTCTTTTCCATTCTCTTGACAATGGCTTTCTTAGAGCAGAAATTTATAATTTTAATGAAGTCCAGCTTGTCAAGTTTTTCTTTCATGGATTGTGCCTTTGATATTGTATCCAAAAATGTCATTTAGATTTTTTCCTATGTTATCTTTAGGGAGTTTTATAGTTTTGTGTTTTACATGTAGGTCTGTGATTCATTTTAAGTTAATTCTTGTGATGGGAGTAAGGTGTATGTCAAGATTCCTTAGTCCTTAGTGGTTTATTTGTTATTGTTGCTTTTGTTGTTGTTTTTGCATGTGGATTTCCAGATTTTCTAGCACCATTTGTTGAAAAGACTATCCGTTGTAATGCCTTTTTGCTCATTTGTCAAAGATTGGTTGACTATATTTATGCAGGTCTATTTCTAGACTATCTATTCTGTTCCATTAATCTGTCTGTCTATTATTTTGCCAATACCACACTCTTGTGGCACTACTGTTGCTTTGTACTAAGCCTGGAAGTCAGGTAGTATCAGACCTCCAATTTTGTTCTTATCTTTCAATATTAGATTGACTATTCTGGGTCTTTTTCCTTTCCACATAAATTTTATAATTAGTCTGTCAGTATCTTCCAGATAACTTGCTGGGATTGCATTAAATCTATAGAAGAAGTTGGGAAGAGCTGACATTTTTACAACCTTGAGTAGTTCCAGCTATGAACATGAAATATCTCTCCATTTATCGATATTTAGTTCTTGATTTCATTTATTGTAGATTTGTAGTTTTCCTTACACAGATCATTTACATATTTTGCTAGATTTATAACTAAATATTTTATTGGGCAGGTTCTAATGCAAATATTATTGTAATTTTAATTTTAAATTTCACTTGTTAATTGCTAGTATATAGGAAAGCAACTTAATTTTATATATTAACCCTCTGTCATGCAACCTTGCTATAATCACTTATTAGTTCCAGGAGGGTTATTGTTTGTTTTCTGTCAATCTGTCAGAGTTTCTATGTAGACAATCATGCCACATGCAAACAAAGACAGTTTTATTTATTTCTTCCCAATCAGTGTACTTTTATTTCCTCTTCTTGTCTTATTACATTTAGCTAGGACTTTCAGTACAATATCCAAAAGCAGGGGTGAAAGTGGACATCCTTGCCTTGTTCCTGATCTTACTGGAAAAGCTTGTCATTTTTCCCCATGAAGGACAATGTTAGAAGTAGGCTTTTTGTATTCAATAGATATGCATTATCAAATTGAGGAAGTTTCCGTCTATTCCTATTTTACTGAGAGTTTTTTTTTTTAACATAAATGTGTGTTGGGTTTTGTCAAATGTTTTTTCTGCATCTATTGATATAATCATTAATTTTTTTTAGTATACTGATGTGATGGATTACATTAATTGACTCTCAGATGTTAACCTTGCATATCTGGGATAATTTCCACTTGATCATGGTGTATAATTATGTTTATATACTATTGGATTCAATTTGATAATATTTCATTGAGGATTTTTGCATTTATGTTCATGAGAGACATTGATCTATAGTTTTCTTGTAATGTATGCCTGGGTTTGATACTAGGGTCATGCTGAGCTCATAAAATGAGTCAGGATATATTCCCTCAGCTTCTATATTCTGAAAGAGATTTTAGACAATTGATATAACTTCTTCCTTAAAGGTTTGATAGAATGTCTCTGTGATCTAATCTGTGCCTGGTGCTGTTTTGGAAGGTTATTAACTATTGATTCAACTTATTTAATAGATATAGTCTTACTCAGCTTGTCTTTTTCATCTTGTGTGTGTTTTGGCAGATTGTCTTTCAAGGAATTGGCTCATTTTAGATAAATTATCAAATCTATGAGCATAGAGTTGTTAGTTGTATTCTCTTACTATCTTTTAATGTTCATAGAATCTGTAGTGATGTCTCCTCTTTTATTTCTCATATTATTAATTTGTGTTCTCTTTTTTTTCTTAGTCAGTCATGCCAAACACTTATTCATTTTATTGCTCTTTTCAAAGAACCAGATTTGATTTATTGATTTTCTCTACTGATTTTCTGTTTTCAATTCACTGATTTATGTTCTGATTTTTATTTCTTTTCTTTCACTTACTTTGGATTTAATTTGCTCTTCTTTTTCTAGTTTCCTAAGGTTAAAGCTTATATTACTGAGTTTAGAGATTTCTTTTTTTCTAATAAATACATTCAGTGCTATAAATTTCCTTCTAAGAACTGCTTTTGGTGCATCCCAAAAATTCTGAAAAGTTGTGTTTTTTCATTTAGTTCAAAATATATTTAACTTTCTCTTGAAAGTTCTTCTTTGACCCATGTGCTATTTAGAAGTACGTTTTTTAATCTCCATGTATTTGGGGATTTTCCAGTTATCTTCTGTTGTCAATTTCTAGTTTAATTCCATTGTGGTCCTAGAGTAGCCATTGCATAACTTTTATTACTTTAAATTTGTTAAGGTATGTTTTACGTCCCATAATGTGGTCTATCTTGGTGAATGTTCTCTGTGAGCTTCACAAGAAAGTGTATTCTGCTGTTGTGGGATAAACTATTCTGTGTATATCCATTGTATTGAGTTGATTGATAGTGTGGTTGAGTTCAACTATGTCCTTACTAACTTTCTCCCTGTTGGATCCATCTATTTCTGAAAGAAGTTGTTGAAGTCTCCAGGTATGATAGTGGATTCTTCTCCTCTCAGTTCTACCAGGTTTTTCCTCATGCATTTTGATGCTCTCTTATTAAATACATACACATAAATAATTTTCATGTCTTTAAAAAAATAGAAAAAAATTGTCAGGTCCTTTGGAGGACTGACCCCTTTATGATTATACAATGTTCCTCTTTTTCCCTGATAACTTTCTTTGATTTAAAGCCTATTCTGTCTGAAATTAAAGTGGCTACTCCTGCTTTCTTTTGATTAGTATATCATGGTATATTTTTCTCAATCATTTACTTTTAATCTACACATGTCTTTACATTTAAGAAGGGTTCCTTGTAGACAATACATAGTTGGGTCTGTTTTTTGAGCTGCTTTATCAATCTCTGTCTTTTAATTGGTGCACTTAGACAATTGACATACAAAGTGATTATTGATACAGTTGGATTAATGTTTACCAGGTTTGGTATTGTTTTCTATTTGTTACTCTTGTTCTTTGTTCCTATTCTTATACACTTTTTTTTGCCTGTCATGGTTTTAATTTAGCATTTATCATGATTCTTTTTTTTTCCTTGCTTAACATATAGTTTATACTTCTTTTCAAACATTTTTTTAATGATCAACCTAGAGTTTGCAATGTACATTTACACTAATTCAAGTCCACTTTCAAATAACACTGTGCCACTTCACAGGTAGTGTGAGTACCTTATAATAACAAAATAATCCTAATGGCTCTCTCCTGTCCCTTGAATCATTGTTGTCATTTATTTCACTTATATATAAGCATATATAATCAAGTACATTCTTGCAATTATTTTGACCATATTGTTATTTGTTAGAGCAATAGCTTTAGAATACCTTTAAAGTAAGCATAAGCATTCTAAAGCAATAGCTTTAGAATAGCTTTAAATAAAATAAGCTTAAAATAAAATAAGCATTCTAAAGCAACAGCTTTAGAATAGCTTTAAAATAATTAAAGCAATAGCTTTGCTTATTTTACTAACATTTGTGATCATGCCATCATTGAGTATGTGAAAAGGGATAAAACTAATGAATTACTGGTTAGATATTAGCAGGGTTTTAATTTTATTGACAGTATAAACATTGAAAAAGTTCTTTAAAGAAAATGATAGCATTGTTGTCTCTGGAGTATTTCAAGTCAGGATAGACTCTAAACTGAAAAATTGTTTCCAGAAAAAAAAATTATAAAATTAATGCTTTAAAGCATTTGGCTTAAGACTTCTGTAATAAACAATATGATTCTCTTTTATATAAACTATCAAAATGCATTTCATGGGTAATTTCAAAACTTTCCACTTTACTTGAGTGACAGCTCAACAAATGGTCATGGTGGAGGCTAATACATTGTAGTGAGAGTGATATTCATTATAAATTAGAGAAGACTTGTTTAAACTGGAAGGGTTGAGTCCACTGCAATTGTAATGTTAAGAACAAACATGATATTTGCTGTTATAAGATATAAATGTACGTTCCAGTTATTCAGTTTCATGAACTGCTCTTGAAAGTATTTTCCATTATACTGTTTCTTTACTTTGAAGTGGTTTGTGACACACATGAAGTGATTATTACCATGGCAAGTATCCAGATTGCTAGATATTGGAAACTGAAACCTCATATGAGGAGAACAGTCCCTGAATACCTTTATTATTCACACTGAAATCAATGACATATTATTTAGTTACTGCAGTTTGTAAAACCATCGGATTTTTTCTGTTTTGAACAAAGAAATTCATTTTTTTCTTCCTAACTTCTTCCTTGCTACAACAGAGTTTTTGGTAAGATCATGTCAACACATCCTCTATAAATTCATTATAAAAGTGAAAAAAGCCCCAGCTAAACTTTCAGACTGGGGGCCTTCAGAAGGAGTAGTATTTATAGGTGGTTTGGAGGGAAGTAATCCAGGATAGTGAAGTGTCAGCAAAGATCACTGACTATTCCTTTAGCTGGGAGAGAAAAGTACCCATTGGGGTCTTTGTCCAAATCTTGTCAGTGATGTTACAATGTTCAAGTTTTATTTGGAACTCAAAAAATGAATTACACAGAAAAGCAGCACAAAGTGGTTTTGGTTGATGTTATTTCTTTAGATTTATTATAGCTCTAAGTTTGAAAACCTATATATAAAAGAGAAAGTTTCTGTGAGCAATAGAATGATAACACAATTCAGAACAGAGTGGAGAAATTAAGCATATATATTCATATGGCATGCTCTTGACCAATATATTGTGCTTTAAAATATATATATATATATAAGCAAAGACACAGTAATAATGAATGTGTTGGCAACTTTCAATTACATAGTATTTACCAATGTGGATATAATTATAATTGTATCTGCTTGATTGAAGTGTAATGAAGTACATCAGGTTTTCCTCCCCATCCAAAAATAGAGCATTCCTATTAAACCTTTTGTAGGTTGACATGGCATAAGGCAAAGAAGCAATTACCTTAGGGCACATCTTGCTAATGGATGCACAAAAGAAACCAAGATAAAGCACAGATGCTCACAGACACAGTTCAAATCTATGGCCGCTTGATCACTGAGATGCTAAGTGTAGTTCCTGGGGAAGGAGTTTTGTGGTGCTACTCTAGCTGCATGCTGCCTCTATAACAGCTCACTGCAAAACAAACCCTGAACACTATTTTCAATTTTTGCCTTTGTGCATAAAAGGGAAAATCCTCTTTGGATTTTTCCTTTGATTAGAAAAAAACAGGTACGAATGTAAGTCTTTCATAAAAGCTAAGTGGCATGCAGCAAATTTTTGAAAAGCAGGGGGTACCTGTATCTACCCTTGTTCTAAAAATTATCTTAAAAATTTTTAGATAATTTTAATAATGCTTAGAAAAAGTATATCAAATTATTTTCTACAATTTTGGGGGTGGGGAGCCTCTTATCTCTATAAAATACCTAGGTCTGAAAAACAGTTTTTTGGTATAAGCTTTTGCTTGTTGTTCACATTTTTAACACATATATCTCAGGGTATTATTGCTTTTTATTTTTTCCTTAGTCAACTATACTTCCCATGGAGTCTAAATCTTAAATTATTTGTTAGCCTATTTTAGCCCACTTAAATAACCTTTTTTAAAATACAGCATGTATACATATTTTTTTGTTTCTACAAATTCTAAACCAAGAAGATGGAATATTCTTGCTCAATGGAACACTTGTTATAAACATATACATATAAATTTAATCAGTATTTAAAATATTAACACCTCTAAGGCCTGAATGAAATATTAATTTTCTGTCCAAAAATATCACCACTAAAAATAGATACATGCTTCATTCATTTATTGTACATTTTGTTCACTTAACATATATTATTTGAATGAATTTTTAATTCTGCCATGTTATAAATGATATGTGGTAAACAAAGGGTGACAAGTATTGCAAAAGCCATCTGTTTTGATTTTTTTTAACTCTATAAATTAAAAAAAAACTTTTTTCAGTTGGGTCTGAAGCAATTTACAGTATCATTATAAAAGCATAACTTTTATAATATTATCAATTTCTCATGCAAAATCATTATAATGATTTTATGAGCTAGAAGTATTGTGGGCTAGAGAGAAAAGAAAGAACTATCATTTATTCTAGTAATTTGACTCAAAAAGCAGCCTATAGGATAATTTGAAATGGCCCACTTTTCCCCCAGATGTTGAGTACAAATAATAACATTAATCTTATATGCCACATCACATGCCAGACTAAATTATAAGTACCAAGCAGGATTGTTTCAGTCATATTGAGGAGTCCATTACAGAACTAGAATCACAACCTAATTCTATTTAACAAAATGTGTGTTGAGCTCTTAATATGAACAAATTAAGGGAATGTTGAGTTGTTGAAAACCCCTTCTAGACAGCTTGGGCTCCACTTGGATGATACTGAGAGCTCTGCAAAAAGGCTAGCTCCCTTTCCATAGATTTCAAGATGTTTATCTGGCCATATTTTCTAATATTCTTAAGGTACTTTAAAGTTACTCTGAATAATCTACTTCCTTCTCTTCTTATTTTATATGAGAGTCTTGTCCTAATATCCCCAAAACTGTCTCTGATACAATTATTTAATGTAGACCACACTGGATAAACCCCCCAACCTGCTTCATTTCCTGGATCTGTCCTTGAGCCTTTGCCATTATTAAGAAGGACCTCCAACCCAAGGCAATAAAGCTCCAATCCATAATTAAAGACAATTTAGTAGGGTGGCTATAAACAGATGAGCTAATTATTTTTTTTCAAACATTCATCCCAATTACCTATTAAGATGTCTCAGTTTTGTATATAATCATCTTGTTCTCTCAGTATTCTCCGTGCTCCTGTCAAATTCTACAGTTTCTGAATAGACATTTTCTTCTCCAAACCTCTCTCATATTATTTGCTCAATTTAATTTTTTCTTCTAACTCTAAGCCTTCTAAAATGTGGATAGCTACATTCATGAAAGATGAATTAATTCCTATCTTTTATGCCAAACATTTCTCGTATTTGATGAGTAGACTTTGACTCTATGCTACATTGGACTTGTTTTAGCCTCACTTTTCTGAGTCTAAAATGCAGATCTGATCATGTCATTCCCCCTTGACATACTTTATAAAGTTTTGCATTAACTTTCTTCTGTCTGTTTTCTCAGCCTAGGCCTGTGCTCTAATTTGTGACATTGAGATGAGGGCAGACATAAATAAAAACCCAAAGGTATCAGATAAAAAGTAGAATGCAGAGAATTAATATTGGATGACACAAGGAGTGACTGAGTGGTTACTTTATAGAGGATCATCAGAAGTGACCTCTGCAGTGAGTAACCTCTCAGATATCCCCCAATGATCCCCACCTTCTGGTCTTTGTACCATTATAAATACCCCCCTTTGAATGTGGACTGAACTTATTGACTCACTTCTAATAAAGAATACAAAATTGATGGAATATCACTTTTGAGATTAGGTTACAAAAAGACTGTGCCTCTCTTTTGGTCTCGCTCTCTGGAAAGCATACATGGCATAGAAGTAGAGTCTGGCCAACAACCTGTGAGGATCTGACAACTGACAACAGCCACATGTGTGAGCTTGTAAGGGATTCCTCTTCTAATCAAACACAAGGATGACTGCTGTTCTGTCTGACATTTTGATTATGACGTGAGAGACACTGAGTCAGAGTCACCTAGTTAGCTACACCTGAATTCCTGATCCACAGAAACCAGAGGTAAGAATTATTTCTTGTTCTAAGATGTTACATGCTTTCATGTTGGTTACACAGTAATAGCCAACAAATTCATATTTGGGTGCTTGGAATTGAAACGCTTCCATAACAAATATCAAAAATTTGGAAGGAGTTTTGGATTGGGCAGTGAGTTTTGAGGAAACTTTTAATGAAAGCTTAAAACATCTTGAACACACTGTTCATAGAACTTTGGTCTCTGAGGATGCTGCAGGTGAGGACTGACACAAAAGTGAAGAAAATCTTATAGAAAACTCAGGTAATATTGGCAGAATATTTAGCAGCATTGCTGTGGAAAGTTATATGGAACGTAGAACATGTTCCCAAAGAACTAGGTGTTATAGCTAAGGGGATTTCAAAACAAAGTGTTGAAAACGCTATGTGGTTTCTTTTTGTTGCTTAAAGTAAAATGCAAGATGAGGGAGTTAAATAGAGGGAGGACTGGTAAACAAAACCAGCCATGGCTTGATGCTTTCGAACATTCTTAGTCTCTCCACATAGCATATGATGATAAAAATAAATAAATGTCTGAGAAAACATCAAATCCAGGGTATTGCTTGAAAAACATGGTCTGAAGAAGCTGATGACGTGACTGTGAAACTTTTGTTAAGACCTACAAAAGCCCAAAGGTTTTGTCTCAGTGTACTAATCAATCACACAAAAAGTCCCTAGAGAGATCAAAGATGTGTCTCACAGATTCTCTCCGTTAAGCAATAAGATCTTTAAAAAGTTTACAGGCATTGTCCAGGAATCATCTCAGGAGAACTCTTTGTTAAGGAGGGGTGTCTAGGAGAGTTCTGTAGATGCAGCTTTTGAGTAAATGTCAATGAGATTCATAGGTGGCCCACAAAGTTTTTGAAAGAATTATATTAGTAGAAGTACTACTACCATAGAGTGAAGGAGACAGAGTAATAGTATAAAAGGAAAGAGGTAGTTGAACCCCCACAATTCTACTGGCAGGAAGTAGGCTGAGTAAGCTACTAATCTGAAAGCACATGATGTCTTTCATGAAAAAGAAAGAATAATCAGAGAGTAGAATCAAGACCTCAGAGTGTAGAGCTGTACATCTAATTTTTTTTTTCAAGATTTGAAAACTGATTAAGGAATTTTCAACATTTACCTGAATGGATTTCAGAATTGCTACAGACCAGTGACTTCTTTGTGACTCATTCTTGAAGATGAATGTTTGCAATAGTTATACTTTGCCTGTCCCACCACAGTATTTTGAATGTGTGTGGAGGGAGAGCATGTATTGTCTCTTTAGTTTCATAATTCTACAGATCAAGGGGAACCACACTCAAATAGCTGTACTCAAGTAGCTACTCTTGAGGAGCCTCATACACATCTACACCAGACTTAAACAAAAACGATTCTGAATTTTAAGCTCTTGTTGTGATAGACTTTTGGAAACCTTGGGTTGTAGTGTATTTTGCATATGGGAAAAACATGAATTATTGAGGGTCTTAGGACAAACTGATGTAGACAGATATTGCCCCAAATGATCCTCACTTGTTGGTGTTTACACTCTTGCATAAAACCTTCTCCTTGAGTGTGGGTTAGACTTTTGAGTAGATTCTAATAAATAGAATTAAGTAAAAGTGTTAAAATGTCATTTCTCCAAGATTTTGCCAAAAAGAAGACTATGACTCCCATCTTGGGCTGGAAGAGAGGGCTCTTCCTCTTTTGCTGGCTCGATCTGAGGGAGACTAGCTGCCATGTTTTACAAAGCCCTATGAAGAGACCCATTTGATGAGAAACTAATGTCTCTGGTCAATAACCAGTGCATACCTGAGGCCTTCCAACAGCCACAGGAGTGAGCATGGAAGTGAATCCTCCCCTAGTCAAGCTGTAGCTCTGGCTGATATCTTGACCATAACTTGTGAGAGACCCTAAGCCAGATAACTCAATTAAGCCACTCTAAGTCATTTCTGATCCATAACAACTGCGATATAATAAATGTTTAAGTAATTAATTGATGGTATAATTTTTTATACAGCACTATTTAAATAATACAGCTTACCAAAGGAGAAAATGTTTAAGCTGAGACATACATCATATGAAGCAGACAGCCAAGTACTCATCAAGAGAAGCACATTCTAGTTAAATCACATAGCTAATATAAAGATCCTAGAGAAATTATAAATACACTGTATTCAGAACCAGAAGGAAGGTTTATATGGACCATACAATGGGAGAAAGTGAAAGTGGTAGGAGGTAAGTTTGAATAGATAGGGAGAGGTGAATTCATTTAAAGCCATAAAGGCCATGGCTATGAGTTTGGATTTATTCCAAGTTTGGTGGAAAATCAGGGGTAGAGTTTCAGTAGGGAGAGAATTTATCTTGAAAATTTTACTCTTCCTGTTTTTATAGGACAAATTAAGTGGAAGAGGGAAGTAAGAAAGAGGGGGCTGGACAGTCAACATAGTTATCTTTTAGAAAGCTCTGACATTATTCCTGGAGAGAATAATGGAAACTTAGAGTGTAGTGCTGGCAAAGATATGGAAAGATTTGAAATAAATTTTAAAGACCACGCCAAGAGGACTTTGTGATTGAATGGGAGGAATGAATACATAAGATTACTTATGTACTTATTGGCTACAGCTGGTAGATGGAAGATTCATTTTATCTTATATACCCACTTAAATTACAAGCATTTTACAGTAACAGATCTCATATTATAATTCTTTTAGATCCACACAATCCCTAACATAGAGTGTTTTATTGAATATACAATAAAACGTGTATATAGATTAAATAATCTCATTTATTCTGATGGTCATGGGTTTTTGACAATACATTGCATGAGCTCCTATGGCTTGATATTTCTGCCAAAAATCAAAAGTACTAGCTAAAAACAGAACAATTACTGGACACTTTCTGTACTTAAAAGTAAATAGGGATATGTAAGAATAATAAAGGCAGCTAAAGGAAAAACTGATTATACGTTGGTCAGCTCCCTTAGTTAGAGATTGGTTATAACCATATCTTAACATTCCCTGGTCTCCCAGTGTGATATTTCATCTCTATATTCTGACCGGCTCTGTATTGTTAGGACTGCAGTTTCACAAAAATGTTAGGTGTTATACATGAACCTGGATAAAACTAAATTAATAAGGTCTCCCAAAGAGCTATTGATTTTGTCTTAACAATCTCCACACAGGGTGATTTTTTTCCTTGTGCTTCTCTTTAACAATTTTCAATCAAATACAGAATCTGTATTTTATATCCTTCAGAAATTTCCACTTAAATCCATATGTGACATTTGCCCCTAATACTAATTAGCATGAAGATTTCAACATGGACTGTAGGAGAGGAAAAGATTTGCTACTGTGCTGTTTGAGCACTTAATCATAAGCTTTCAAAGACTACAATAGAATTTACATATGCCACCATTTAGTGGTGTGAACTTGAGTACTTTCAGATGTCTCCATTTCATTTGGTGTCATCTCTTCACAGTAATCATCACTCAGCTGTTTCCCATTAGCCTTCGATTGTAGGTTAGAGAAATGATTGAGCCCAATTCCTTTCCTTGGATTTTGTAACTCTGACAAAATCAGAAGCAAACTTCTCATTTCCTTTCCCTTCTTTAAAATAGTTCTCCAAGATTTTAATGTTTGTTTCTTAAAATATTATTTGAAATTTATAATCTATCTTTTCTAGCATAATACCAACCACATTATAATACCCTTTGTATATATGATATTCATATATATATATATACACATACACACATAACTCCTTTAGAAATCTAATCTATTTGTTAACCAGAGAAGACTCTGTCTTCCTATTGCAATTTAATGATTAACTTTACACATCTCAATTAAGATTTTAAATGTGCAATATGTGTCCATAGAGGAATTTTTTTTTTTATTTTGTTCCAAAATGTTGCTTGGTATATTTTTCAGCATTTTATTAACTAACTGCATGAGAGCCTGCTAAAAATGTGGGACTGAATTTTTTTTTCTGTGAATTTTTTTCTACAATTACAATAGTTTTAAACTTTCAAGTACTGTGGAAAATTAGTGCTAGTATCAATGGGAATAAAGAAGCATTAAATGTAAAGTTCAAATTAGCATTATGAGTACATATCTAAGTGGTTTTTGCCAAAACGTAAAGTTGAGATATTTATAATGATTTTAATTTCTGCAAGCTCACATCAGTGTAGCATTCACTAAGGAAGAATTCAGAATTAGTTGGGTTATTGGATCCATTGAAAGGGAATTTAATTATTGTAGTCAATTCTTTTCTAATCCATTATTTTATTCATTCAATAGACATTTTGGAACATCTATGATATTTAAATCATCTTTGCAATAAAATGAGAGAGATAAATATGGATGAGCTTTTAAAAGCTTATAATTTATGAATAAAGATAATACATAAAAATATAATAAGGTTAAAAAATGAAAAATTCTAAACAAAGGAAATGTGAAACTATGATGAACTATAAAAAATAAAGAGAAGCTGCTCTGGTGTAGTAAACAGGGTACTGAATTAGAAGTCAGGAGAGCTGGATTCAGATCTCAGGCATTTCTCTTGTTATTTGTACCTCAATTTTTCTGAGTCTCAATTAACTTCATGAAATTAATTTTGAAACACATAGTAGATTATCAATAAACAGTGATACTAATTAGCCAGATATTTTATCTACAGGATATCTAATTCTTCTAATAATCCTATGAAGTATATATGTATTACTCTCCACATTTTGTATATGAAATTATTCATAGAGATTATTAGTCCTTTTAAAATGACTACTAATAAGTGAATAAATGAATAAAGTAAAATTAGAAATCAAACCTAATTCTAAACTCATACAATTTCACTGCCCTGTACTGCAAAGCACACTTTAAAGTTGGTCATTGCTGCTGTTGTTACTTTTTATCATAATTCTTCTCTTTCTCTGCTTCGTCTAATTTTCCACTGTTAAACTGAGCATTAAAACCTTGGGTTGCTTGAGTTGTCCATAAATTAGATTATTCTCACTTGTGCAGACTCCTAATTAATGTTAAGGTAGCAACTCACATCTGAAGATTTTAATTTTCTATTGAATATATATATTCAATACTTATATATTACATATATGCATATGTTTATGTGTGTAAATATATTTATGCATTTTTTCAAAAAAAGGATAGTATAGAATTTCAATAATAAATAATTGCCAACTACATCACAGGTTTGTAGTAAATAGTTCATGCTCCTCTTTTCTATCTAAAATACCAAGAATGTTCCCAAGCTATATTTTTCTTCCAGTGTTAGTGATGGTTATATACTTAGTTCCTTATCGTTTAGAATGATTGAGTCCGAATCATTCTGAAAATAGTTGTCTACCCTCATTCAAAGTTCCCAAAGTTAATTAACTCTGACTTCTCAAGCTTTCGTTATGAGATCTTATTTTCAAAAATTTAATCTATGAATTCTTCAACATCAACCTCTTAATGTCTTTTTAGACTTTGAAACATCTACCCAAAGCCAGTCCCTTAATACTAGTCTTTCCAGTGGTAAATGTATGATGAGGATTGTACTTCACCCTGCATGTAAAAAAGCCCTGCTCATACTGATACAAGTTCAGTTTTAGTCAACAAGGTCCTCCTTCATTTTATATTATTTTTCCTTTTTTCCTGGACAATTAAATTCCTCATTGTTTATTTTAAGAACTTTTACAGGTGAGCAAGAAACATGGTGGATGTTGACTCTGCCATCATAATGTATTATTTTAATTTCTTTATTCTGCATTTTCATTCTGTACCTCATCCATAATTCAGGTTTTCTTCCCAAAATAAAAGATATATTAAATATATCAAACCCTATTTATTTAATAATTTTAAAAACAAAATGTGGTTTATATTTTGTAAATTATTAAATACACTAGGTAATGTAAAATATTAACCTGCAATTTTATGGCTTTTCCATGGAAAACTAAAACCTAATAAATCTATTTATAAGTTTTTATAGATCCTTTGAGGTCTAATAATATAATCTAATAATTGAGAAATAATAAAATGTATTTCCCTCTGAGTTGTATCCTAATTAACAGTGATTCATAGATTGTATGTTTCCATATTTGAACTATGATTCACTTATGAAAGGTCACAAAAATATGACTGCTTGCTAAAACAGTAGATCCTCAACCGTTGTTTCTTAAGGACATGCTACTAAATGTGCCTGAAGTGTATATTCCACAGGCAAATGTGTTCAGCAAATGTTGCATACTCCTCTAGGAGATTTATAATATGTACTCATACAGCCCAGGTTCTAAGAAATTCTGGAGTAAAGAAACTTGTTTTGCTTGTTTAAAAGCCATTATCAAATTAATTTGAACACAGAACACCGTTTTCATACTATCCATGCCAATATGGGAAACGCTGAATTAAGATCCCATCAAACATAATGTATTGAGAGCCTAGATACCTCATTTCCTGTATGCACACTACGTGAATTAGAGAGAACTTATTTTTAGAGGAATTATTTTAAACAATATTATGTTTTTGTCAGAAAATGTAGAGTCTCAGATATTTTATAATTTTGTGATATGTAGTCATGTGCTAAATAGTAAATAAGTTTGAATAATAAAATCTCTAAAGTGTTCAGAGAAACAATGTTGGACAGAGCTTTAAGATTTGGCCAGTAATCCTTTCTAGCCTAGCAAGTCTTCTGTAAATTGTCCCTAAGCTTTACGAGTCAACTGTGTTATAAATCTTTCTACTTGGCTGCTAGAATGACATTTTTCTAGTAACCATGTGCCTTGATCGAGTTCTGAAAAAGAGTCTTTTCCAGGGTATATGAAGTTGAAGGTTCCACAAAATCAAGGAACTGCAGATTAGTTAAAGAAATTTTGTGAAGTGCTGAACTGACAAAATCTCATTTAGGAAGACTGGGTAATAACAATAATCACTACCAGTTGTTCAGTGTTAGCCATGTGCCAGACGGTGTTCCAACCAGTACTGATCAAGGGAAAAATGGGAAACTTCCGTTTGGGCTGACAGTTATAAGGTGCCACGCTGTGTTTTTCTCATGCCATCTAAAATATGGCTCTTATTTGTAACTAGTGTCCCAGAATGATAATCTGAACTCAAATGAAATTATAATGTAACTCAGCACCTTCACTGTGTGAAGATATAATGGGACAGGGGAGAAAAGAGTGACAAGAAATTTTAAGCAGATTTTTTTCTGAATTAGACAATTCTTCCATCTACTTTAAGCCACATACTACATTGCTTTGATATATTGCATTTTGTTGTAATTGAGAAACAGTATTCAGTGTCACAATAGCATCATGGGAATTAAAGAGGATTTCTCTCTCTTCCTCCCTGCCAAGAACCCAATTTGAAGCCTGTATCCTCCTTAAACTAATAAGTAAAAGAAGATTCCTCTAGGATACCTCATTACTCCTTCCATCGTCTCCAATTTGGATCATTAACCATTTGTTATATTTGTCCATTGCTAATGGTATTTCTTTTAGAAAACTTCCTGAAATAAAGTTCCTTTACAATACTATAATTTCTATTACTATCAAAGGTATTTTAAAGCTTTTTGAAACTTTACCACATCAGTCATGAGGAGCTATTCCTGGCAATCCTCTATCTATGTGAGACCACAGTTGTAATATTCTAAGAAGAAAATTCTGCCTTTCTGATTCAAAAATAATATTTTAAATATTATCAAACTTAATTTGGGTGATGTTGTTAACGTCAGATGGAAAGTAGTAAATAGGTTTCTTTCAGAGTAGACTATGAATCTGGATTTGCAACTGTACAACCTATCTGTACTGAACAACTGTACAACAATTGGTAATTAATTGTTAATTAATTAGGCTGTCCATGATATAGGCCTAAGACCAGAGCAGAAATCTGAGCATGGTCTGAGTTATAACCTGACCTTACCACTTTTTAATGGGGAGGCCAGAGATAGATCATTTATCCTCTTCCAGTTACTGTTCTCCTGTTTGTAAAATGAAGCCATTACTTGCCATATATATCTGAGAATTACAGTGAAGATTGATTTTATGGAGCTTTACAAACTCTCAGTGCTTTGTAAACTCAAAAGAAGTATACACACAAAGGTGTTGGGTAGTATTAATACTAATTCTTTCTTAATGTAGTTAATTTTTAAAATATGAATAGTAGGATATGCCAGAGGACTTCTTAAAGTTTGTTTCAGTCCCAGGGCTCTAATGCAACTCCAGCAGAGGGTCCACACATTTCTTATGGTCTATTTAAAACAAAACTGATACTAGATGGTCTTAAAAAAAATAATAAAGCAGCAAAACAAGAGTCAGGTTCAAACATTATCAATTTAATAACTGACTTTTTTCTTAAGATATGTGTCCTTGTTAATGTTCAAATAAAAAATTTTAAATATAATTAAGAAGTACACAGCAAACTATCTTCACCTGGGGTCAAAACAGCAAAAACTTCCATCTGTTGGTTATCATCCAGCATTAGGTTCTTTCACATCATTTCTGATACATGGTTCCAGAAATTCAGAAATGCCAACTGGAAGTGAGTTTAATGTAAAAAGCTACTATTCTGGGACTGATTGTGTCATTTTATGGAAAGTTCCTTTTAAATAAAAATTAGACTATATTCTTCTCTAATGTGATTTAATTAAAATAAGAAGAGGTGACTATTAAAAGAGGCACATATAAAAAACTTCTGTTTTGGAGAATTGAGTTTTCATAAATTTTAGTTATTAAATAGGACTTATGAAGACACTCAATCATTTAACTGATTCCCATTGGTATTTTTATCAATATTTTTTTCATTTTTTTTCAATATTTCCCAAGTTTAGATGGTATATTTGTGTGCTCAGGCTGCCATAACAAAATACCATAGATTGGGTGGCTTAAAGAACAGAAATTTATTTTCTCATACTTCTGGAGGCTGGAAGTCTGAGATCAAAGTGCTAGTATGGTCACCGTCTGGTGAGGGGTTTTTTTCTGGCTTGTAGATGACCACATTCTCACTGTGTGGTCACATGCCTTTTTGTGTGTGCATGTGGAAAGGGAGAGAGAGCAAACTGTCTGGTGTTTCTTCTTATAAGGACACTAATCCTACTGGATTAGTACACCACCCTAAAATGACCTCATTTATCCTTCATTACTTCCGTAAGGACTCCATCTCCAAATACAGCCACATTAGGGCTTTGGGGCTTCAACATATGAATTTTGGTGGGACATAAGCAATTCAGTACAGAAGAGATGGAAATTCAACACCAAACTCTTTATTTTCTCCTTTACATTCTTTCATTTTGTCTTCTATTCATATAGGCCCATCAATCAAAATCTACTATATGCTAGGCATTTTGCTAGATTCCAGGGATAAAAAAACAAAAGAGTAAGTCATGGGTCCTTAAGGAATCCATCTTCAGTATGATGACTTATATATAAACAAACGTGAAAACTATGAAACTTCTCTCCCTTGTGAAAAATTCAGCACATAGGTGAATTCTATGATGAAGTAGAATTAAATCATCCAAACAGTAGAGGTTGTAAAATTAATTCAGATATCTCTTTCTAGTCAAGATAGAATATTAGGTATTCTCCTGTCTGAAACAAACACAAATCAAGAAAAAATACATAAAACTACGGTTTATCAGGCAATTCAAGACAGTGATCCCAGAGAAATGGGATAAGTGAAATGAGTCCTATAGTTTCCCAGCTTATTGCCTTGAGAGAATTTCCAGGTCATTGCACAAGGAGGAAAACCTCAGGAAGAGTCTGGCAGGCTCCCTGAGTTATATAAATGGAGCTGAGAGCCTGGAAATACCAAAAGTGGCTAAAAACAACAGGACTGTGTACCAAGGGGAGAGAGTTTCAGAGAGGGAGAATGCCAGAGAACAGCAGAAGGTGCCCCTTGTGAATTCAGCAGAGTACTGGTCATCGCATCTATGTGAGGAAATGATACAAGTTTGGAGAAAAACAGTCCAAAAGGATTAAATGGAACAGTGCCCAGTGCTCACACTGGCCATCTAGAGTCATGCCTGTCTCCACTAGGCACACTGGAAAACCTAATTTATAGGGAATTGTACAGAGTACCCAGTAATGTGAGCACAGAATATTCTGTAGTGGACATAATTAGCTCTAGGAATGCACGTTTCATACCAACTAGGAAATCTTTGTAGCAAGATCCAAAAGGATCAATTTCCAATTAATTTATCTAAATTCTAGAACAAAACTCAAGAATATAGAAATTCAAAAATATACAGCACCCAAAAAGATACAATTTACTATGACTAAGATCCAATGAAACATTACCAGTCATGCAACACAGGAAAATATGACACTCCTATAATGAGGGGGAAAAAAATCAAATATAATCCAGAACAGACACAGTTTTTAGAATTAGTAGACAAGGAAATGAACAGAGTCGTTATAAACACAGTTGACCCTTGAAAAATGAGGGTTTGAACTGTGCAGGTGCACTTATATGCCAATATTTTTTAATAGTAAATACACAGGGTTGGTGGTTGGTTGAATCTGAAGATGTGGAGGAACTGTGGATATGGTGGTCAGACTATAAATTATATACAGACTAAGCCCCATAGTTTTCAAGGATTAACTGTATTTCATACATAGATATAGGTTGAAGAGGTTGAAAATAAGTGTAGAGAAATGGAATATATTTTTAAAGTACTAAATTAAACTTCTATAAGTAAAAAATTTAATATCTGAATGGAAAAATACACTGAATGAAATTAATGACAGATTAAACATTGCATAGAAAAAGATTAGTAAGCTTGAAGATATTAAAATAGAAACTATCCAAAATGGAACCCATAGAAAAAATAAATTATTAAAAAAATGAAAAGAGGGTCAGCAACTATGGAATGATCTTGAATAGCCTAATATTTGTGTAATTGGAAACTCTGAAAGGAGGAAGATGAAGAAATACTAGTTAAATGTATTCCAAAATTGATTTAAAAATTGTCAACCCACAGATCCAAGAAGACCAATGAATCTCAAGTACACACACACACACACACACACACACACACACACACACACACAGAGGACATGAAGAAAACCACACTAATGTATACAATAGTCTAACTGGTCAAATCCAGTGTTAAGGAGAAAATCTTAAAAAATTGGAGAGGGAGAGGGAATATATTGCCTACAGAAGAACAAAGATAAGGATGAGAGCAGATTTATTTTCCTGTTGAAACAATTCATGTGACAGAACAGTACAGAAATATCTTTAAAATATGAAAAGAAAAATATTTCAACCTATAATTTATAGAAAGCAAAAACGTTTCAAAAAAATGAAGGCAAAATAATGACTTTTCAACATACAAAGACTGAAGTAATTCATCGCCATCCAATTAACACTACAAGAAAAATGGAATAAAGTCCTTCAGGGAAAAGAAAAATTATCTCAGATAGAAAATTTACATTCATTTATCTATATAAATGAATGTAACTCATGGGTCAAAGAAGGATTTAAAGGAAAAAATAAAAAAAAAATATTTTAAATGGAATTAAAATGAAAATAGTGTATATCAGAATTTGAAAGGTACTGATAAAGCTCTACCTTGTGAGGAGTGGATTTACAGCATTCAGTTCTATTAGTAAAGAATAAATGTGTCAAGTTAATTACCTCAATTACTATCACAAAAACTAGGAAAATAAGAGCAAATTAAAATAAAAGTAAACAGAAGAAAGTATTAAAAAGAAAAATCAGAGAGAAAAATCAAAGAAATAAACAGGAGAGAAAACTCAATGAAACCAAACTGGTTTTTAAAAAGATTAAAAAAAAAAAAAAAAAAAACAAATCTTCAACGAGATTGACCAAGAATAAAAAAGGAAGACACAAGTTACCAAGATCTAGATTGAGAGAGATGCTATCACTACAAATTATATAGATAGTAAAAGGCCACTAAAATAATATTATTTTAAAAATCTTTATGCCAGTAAATTTTAAAACTTAAATGAAATGGCCAAATTCCTTGAAAGATATAAATTTTAAAAACTTCCTCTCAAAAAACTGTCTATAACACTGTATTACATAAACAAAAATGGAAAAATTCTAAACAAAATATTAGCAAAGTAAATATGACACATAAAAGGGATAATCCATCATAACTAAGTAGAATTTATCCCAGGTATACGAGATGCATTTAACATTAAAAAATCAATACTACTCACCTACTAACAAACTAAAATTTTAAACAATATGTTCATCTCAATAGATGCAGGGAAAGCATCTAACAAAATCTAACATATATTCCTGATAAAAACTCACAGTAAACTAGGAATATAGGATAATTGCCCAAACCTGATAAAAAGTATCTACAGAAAACCTACAGTTAACACTATACTTAATGGTGAAAGATAAAATGCTTTCCCCCTATGATCAGGAATAAAACAAGGATTCCTAGTCTCACCACCTCTATTCAGTATTGTTCATGATGTTTTACTCTGTGCAATATGGCAAGGAAAAAAAATGCATCCAGACTGAAAAAGAAGTAAAGATTTTCTTAACCAAAGATAACATACTCAAATTTAACAGAATCTGCAAAAAGCTAACAAAAATAATAAATGAGTTTATCAGGGCTACAGCATACAAGATCCATATAAAAATCAGTTGTATTTCTACAAGTTAGAAATAATCAAAATTAATTTTTAAAAAGACCATTTGCATTAGCATCAAAAATATGTAAAATATTTAGGCAAAAATGTGACAAAATATGTGCAAGATCTGAAACTTTCCAAACATTATTGAGAGAAATTAGGAAGGCCTAAATAAGTAATGTTTTTATGAGCCAGAAGACTCACTATTATTAAGGTGTCAATTCTCCTGAAGTTAACTGAATGTGATACCAATGAAAAGCATAGCAGTTTTTGTTTTGTTTTGTTAAACTTGACAAGCTGATGCTGGGGCTCATATGTAAATTCAAATGAGCTAGAAAACTCCAAACAACTTTGAAAAGAGGAACAAAGTGAGGAAACTAACACAACCTGATTTCAAGACTCATTATAAAGGTAAAAAACAAAACAAAAAACAACATTGTATTAGCTTACGTTAGACCAATGGAATATAATGGAGTGTGCAAAATAGACCACACATATATAGAAAACTTATTTTGAACACAAATGCAAAGACAGTTCAGTAGAGAAATGACAATGCTCTCAAAAGTAGATGTTCTAATGTTTAAAAAAAAGAAAATAACTTTGATCACTACCTTGCATCATATGAAAAACTTAAAATGGATTATAGACTTATATGCAAAACTTAATACCATAAAACTTCTAAAATAAATCATAGGAGACATAGGCAAATATTTCTTAGATATGATATTGAAAGAACATTTCACAAAAGAAAACAGATAATAAATTGGAGTTCATCAAAGTTGAAAACATTACTTTATCAAGAATCAATATTAAAGAGAATGAAAAGAAAAGCCACAGACTGGGAGAAAACATTTGAAAATCATGTATTTGACACAGGACTCATCTCCAGAATATAAAAAGAACTTTTGATGCTCAACAAGAAAATAGCCAGATATAAATGGGCAAAAGATATGAACAGACCCTTCGCTAAAGATAAACAGAAAGATAACTAAAATTAAAGACTGGCCATACCAAACATTGGTGAGGATATGGAAGAACTATACCTCTCAGAAAGCTGGTACAAATGTAAAGTATAATCACTTTGAAAAAGAGTTTGGCAGTTTCTTAAACATGTAAACCTACATCTATCAGATGATTCAGACATTTCACTTCCAGGAATTATCCAAGGGAGATGAAAGTGTACGTACATAACAAACATGAAGGATCATGGCTTTACCTGTAATAGACAAAGATGGGAAACAACCCAAATTTCCATCAACAGAAGTCATTCCTATTGATATGCCTATAACATAATTGTGTTATTTTTATGCGATAGAGTACTCTCAGCAATAAAAAGAAATGAATGAATGATATACACTAGGACATGGATGAGTCAAAATAATTATAATTATACTGAGTGAAAGAAGTCCCCCAAAACGGGTACATACTTTATGATTCCATATATATAAAGTTTTAGTAAGTACAGACAAATCTATGGAGGCAGAAAGCAGACAAGTGGCTGCCTGGGAATGGGATGGGATGGGATGGGATGGGATGGGATGGGGTGGGATGGGGTGGGATGGAGAGAAGAGTGAAATGAAAGGATTACACAGGTACAAGGAGACTTTTGGATCTTATCCTAATTTTCTAAATGTTTCCTGAGTATGTACTTACACCAAAACTTGTCAAATTGTATACTTGTATATGTACAATCTATTATACGTCTGTTAATTATACAGCCATAAAGCTGGTAAAGGTTAAATATATGATTGTAAAACCCTAATTGCTACATACAGATTCTTGCTTCAGTTTGATAAATTCCATTTTGGCTATTTGTCCTGTAAGCTATATATTCATCTCATATTTAGATTTATACCTAGTTTACTTTAACTATGCTTTTTTTAAAGAAAAGTCACTTCTATGTTATTTTTCAGAAGAACAAAAACAGCACACTAAATCTCATGCATTTAAATGTTCTTAAATATAAGTTTAGTCTAATATTTTTTAAATAGTGATGATATTCCAGGTTTCTCCTATATATTTACTGATTTTACTTCATCCTCAGTAGCTATCTGTAAGTGTCAGTGTCCACAACCACCACCTCCACTTTGCTGTGAAACATTTCAAATGTTGATTTCAGCCCCAAGGTAACATATTAAGGTTTTCTTTTTCTTTTTTTTTTTTTTTCTTTTGCGGTACACGGGCCTCTCACTGCTGTGGCCTCTCCCTTTGTGGAGCACAGGCTCTGGACGCGCAGGATTAGTGGTCATGGTTCACGGGCCCAGCCACTCCACGGCATGTGGGATCTTCCCGGACCAGGGCACGAACCCGTGTCCCCTGCATCGGCAGGCAGACTCTCAACCACTGCGCCACCAGGGAAGCCCAAATTTTTCTTAACATTTGCTTTATTTAATTCTAAACGTCTGAAATAAATATATATAGAATAGCATTAAATATAATTATATAAAATATGTTTATAGATGTTAACCTATATTAATATGTTAATATTAATTTACCATATGGGCAGGGTAGCGTTTCTTTCCAGGGTCTCGCTGGGGAGGATCCATTTCTTTGCTCACTCAAGTTGTTAGCAAAATTCAGTTCTTTGCCATGGTAGGACTGAGATCCTCCTTTCCTCGCTGGCTCACAGCTGAGGGCCTTAATTGGCTTATAGAGGCCATCTGCAATTCTGGGCTTATGGTTCCCTTTCTAATGAGAGCCAGCAATAGTGGGTTGAGTCCTTCTCTCATGCTTTGACTTGCTCCTCCTTGTTCTTTCATCCCTGATCCACTCTTCTTTCCTCTTTTATGTTTAAGGGTCCATGGAGTTACACTGGGTCCAACTAGATACTCCAGAATAATGTCCCTATTTTAAGGTCTACTGATTAGCAACCTTAATTCTATCTGCAACCTTAATTCCCTTCACATATGTTTGTGTATATATGTGTGTGTGTCTGTGTGTGTGACATGTATCACTTAGTAGTTTAAGTGAGATCCTGTTAGCAAACATATTTAGTTTATAGTAGTCGCTCTGTCAAATGAGAATTTCACTCTTCCTCTTTTATACCGAGAAGGGTGACCAAATGTTTTCTGTTTTTTCTGAAGCAAATAAAAAATAGTTTAAGCCATAGAATAAACCAGTGTTTGAATGTCCCATGGGATTCTTAATTTGAGTGTTGCTGAAGGAATAAATGATCTTTTTAAACTACCTTTAAACAACCGACAGAGTTGCCTCTTTGGAAAAATTAATTTTAAACTTTCTATTTAGTGTATTGCCTAAATGTAATTCAGAGTGATTTGCAACCTTAAAACTCTATAACTGTGATGTTAATTTGCTGTCAGATGAGTGTTTTCCATAATATTACAGTCTTTTTCTTCCCTTAATAACACAGTTTTTCTTCATAAGAAAATGAGGACGGCTAGGTATTAATTTTGTGTATGGAATGTTTGTCCTTTCATTATAAAATCTACTCTTGAAAGGAAATAGAATTCAATAAAGACATTTTTTACATTTCTAAATTTAAATGGTTTCATGATTTTCATTTTATCTAAGAGACTTTAAGCCACTTCCTTCAAGAAAAAACTAAGAATTTGGACAGAGTAGCTAACCTTGGCCCACAGTTAAGTTCAAGTCTGAAACCCCATATCTGATCAAGAAATGCTCAGCAGAGGTATCATTAGTTTTCACATATTGTTGGCAGACACATGGCATTTTAAAAACCAATTTTCAAGCATGAAACTTTCTGGTGTTTCTAGAACATCAATCAGAATCTGCCTATTCTCTTCTCTCTTTCTTCAGATCTATGTGAACAATGCCTCTCTTTTCTTTGTGCAATTTCTTGTTGCTTATTTAGTTTTATGCATCTGAAGGCTATTTCCTGAACAAAGTCTGAAGCATGATAACATTTTATGTAATCTAGACTACAGCAAAGAGAAATGTTTTATATTTGCATTTTCTCTGCAAAATTAAAACCGATGGTATAACTATCGTAATTTAATTCAGAGTGATACAGATTGTGTTTTTAAATAAACATTTGGAAACAACACAAATGAAGACATAATAGTGTCACAGTATGATGTATGTCTTCTAATACAATTAAATTGACTTTTAAATTTTGAAAAACTGAACACTTGCTCACAATTTAGATATAAGTATTAAACATTAAGCATGATAATAGGAACTTTTTTTGTGGAGAGATGTTCTTTCAGATCCTCACAAACCATTTAATAAGATGAATGGTCATGTCATGTCTTATCTTTATGAGAGTATATGCAATTCTTGGTGTAAGAAAAAACCAAATCCAATTGAATATGCTTTGGATTATTAGAAAAAATGTTGCAGCCAAGTTTTAGGATTAAAAAATAAAAGTTAAAAGATCTTTAACATGATTTCAGATCATTATAAAGAATATTCAATGACAATATTTTATACAATTTATTCTTTTCTTAAACATTATTATTTATGAGTTGGGATTTAATTAAGCAACTGTAATGAATTAGCTGTAACATGATCAATTTAGTATTTTGATTAAGATAAGTAGAGATTTTTAGAGTGACATCTATAGAATTACAAATTGGATGCATAGGATCATGAAATAATCAATGGGAAAGTATTCTTAAAAGTCCAACCCATGACTGCTAAAAGAAGAGTTGAGTATTTCACTTTATTTTCCCAAACTTCCACCATCAGATATTAATTACCTTCAGTCACACAATGTTTCATTTTCTACTTTGAATTGCTTTTCTCTTTCTCTAAATTTTGAGAATATATTTCTAGAATGGCTGGGATAATGGAGTTGACCTTGCTATAACTGGTTATTTTATATTGCAGGACAGATCAAATACTCTTTTGTTTCTACTATAATCTAGTTGATTATGAGTTCCTTTTCTTCACCTTTCAACATCTCTAAAATCAGTATGTATCTAACAAGTGCTGTAAAGCAGGTGACTGGCATGACGTAGCTGTCCTTACTTATGCATGTGCCTCAAAACTTACAGAATGGTCATCAGTAGGTTAGGAGAAAATCCTAAGAATACTGGAGACATTTTTTAAGAAACACACAAAAGACTGTATTATGTGGAAACACAAAAACTTGTGACTATGAGCCTAAAAGTGATTTGGGAATGACAGATTCTAAATATGAGGAAATTTTAGGAATAGCTTAACCAATTTATTTTGTTTATTTTTTTAACCTGTATACACTATTTTGACATAAGATAAAAATCTCTGTCTACATAAGTCTAAAAGAGCTCTTTCAGAATAATAATAAAAGTTATAGGGCTTCCCTCGTGGCATAGTGGTTGAGAGTCCGCCTGCCGATGCAGGGGACACGGGTTTGTGACCCGGTCCAGGAGGATCCCACATGCCGCAGAGCGGCTGGACCCGTGAGCCATGGCCGCTGAGCCTGCGCGTCCGGAGCCTGTGCTCCGCAATGGGAGAGGCCACAACAGTGAGAGGCCCATGTACCGCAAAAAAAAAAAAAAAAAAATTATAAGCTATGAGAAAGCATAGTTTAATCAGCAGTGCTTTTAATAGCACATAAAATAATTTTAGACTCAACAATTATGACATTTTGATCAGAACATTTAAGGGATTGTCCACACCTCTTCTTATTGACAAAAGTTTTTAAAAATGCCATTTTCCTATTCAAAAATTGAACATTCCATATAGTTAGCAAATATATTTTTCCTTATTCCATTTATTTCCTCTGTATTCTTTTTGCTCCCTGTACATATACAAAAGTATATAGAGTAAATATATTTATTTACAAGGCATTTTACAAACACTTTTGAAATTGAAAGTTCAAAAAGTGTTTCAAATGGCTATTTTGAAATTTGCAATGAAGTAGACTGTAGAGAAGAGAAGGTTAAAGAGACAAATGTGGGACATGTTTAAAATTCTACTTCACTTGTCAGCTGGTTCATTCCGTTTCATCATCAGACCTGTTGAGGCCTGATTTTGATGGAGGAAAAGTTAGAAAGGAGTAACAACTACCTTATTTACATGGAAATAAAACATTTTACCTGGCATCCTGATTTTCAAGAATTCAGTGAAAATGTGAATAAAATGCACATCTTCCTTTGCTGACCCATATGTCAATTACATATTTTAAACAGCTTTGTCTAACATAAAAATCAAAGTGTGTTTTTACTACCTTTCAAAAAAAAAAAAATCTGCTACCCTAGTTCTTAATTTTGCAAATGTGAAGTAACAACAGAAATTCTCAGGAAGGCAAAAAAAAAAAAAGAACCCAGAGGATTAAACAACCAACATCCAACCCCAAAAAAGGAGGTAAACTGGTATCTCAAGCATCTGCATACTGCACAACTTTTTTCTTAATTGTAAGTCACCAATAGTTGTAAGGCTGGAATAGCCCATGTATAGTGCTGACAACAGATCAGTTACTTTTCCAATGTAAGAATTTGGTTGACCTGCTGGAATTTTGTTGTGGTGGTCTGTTTGTTTTCAAAGAAATGTTATACATGCATGCTGAGTTGTCTGCAGGTACAATATTGCTTACCCGATTATAGATGGTTGCCAAAATTGAAGACAAATAATGATTCATCATCCTTGGGAATACGGTAAGTAGAAAATTAATGCTTCCCAAGGAATATTTCTCACCGTATTTCTCACAACAGTATGTTTACTTCAAAGCAAAGTGTAGGAAAAATTCTCGAGAAGATGCCAATCCAAAAACAAAGTCAATTCAGCACATCAGATGAAAGAGATGCCAGGCCTGAATACAGTACCCAGAGGAAGTGCCTAAAAATACGGGAGGTATATGCAAATGACCTTTTCATAGCTGATTACAGTAATGGCTTGTCAGCCTGTTTACCTGTAGCACAGTAGTATCATCATGTGTGCTATGGATAGCTGAGAAAGCAGGGTAAGAGGAAAGCCTCTGGTTTCTGTTAATAGCAATATTTCCATTAGTTTTCAATTTCACTTCATTTAATCCAAGATTTACTCAGTCAACAAATACTTATTAAATGTCACCTATATGCTAGGTTTTAAGATATGCATTTTTTTAGAATGCATATGTTCTATTTCAGATTTTTTTTCTAAATTCTACTATTTTATGTTTTTCTTGAATTAGATCATCATTGTCAAACCATTTTTGAGGAAAAACACCTTTGCTATAAATTTATTTCTCTTAATTTTTCAGAAGACAAGTCTATAGGACAGAATTTGACTTGTTCCTTAAATATAAATCAAGATAACTCACTGTATCTACCTTCCAAAAAATAAGTAGTTAACTGTCAGAGTTACCCTCCACTTTGCATGGAAAGAGATCAGATCAGGAGTTTAACAGAAACAGGGACAACTCAGCCAGTAAGTGTCTTTAAAATGTTTATAAGAATTTCTCTTGAGTACTTAATTGCTCAGTTTTAAACTTCCTTCAACATTTAGCTAGGGCACATAAATCTGTGAGTAGGCCTTGAAAAACAGTTTTGCTCTTGGCTCAGAAATACCTGGAAGAGGTACAGCTGAGGAATGTGTGTTGAGTCTATACTGGCATTTCTAGGATATTATTTCTTAAAGATATAGTCCCATTCTCTTAGTTCTGCTAACTTTCTACTAATGAATATATTGAATCGTCCATTGCAGCAAAGCCTTTGCATTAGAACGTATGTATAGACAAAACAGAATTTGAGAGATTTGTTTTCAACATCTTTTTTGAACAGCTGCCTTTGCACTTATCAGTACCCTGAGACCTCTCATCCCAATATACTGAGAGTCCCTGAAACCAGGAGTCTCAATTTCTCATGCCTTCCAACAGCTGTACTTCCTAAAATCATACTTCATCCTTTCCCTTCTGTTCACTTATTGACACTTTGATTTCCCAAGTATTATTGAGAACCTACCAAATGTCAGCTACTGTGTTTGTGGCTTAGGATATAAGTATGAATAAAACTTGGTCACCAGCCTCAGGAAAGAGAGAGCTTCATAGACTGGTGGTTACAATATAATATATTTAGGACAATGACAATGATATATACCAAATAAAATTAAAATACAAAAGAGGAGTAGCAAGAGTAACCTAGAGAGTCAGGGAAGGTTTCCTAGAAAAGGCTATACTTGAACCTATTCCAAATGACAAGCTTTCTTCAAGAAAAAAGAGAAAAGGAAATTTCAGAATATACAACATAAATAGGCACAGAGATTGCATAGCATAGGCTGCCAGCATACTCATGTTCTAGTGAGGGCTCTCATCCTGGCTTGCAGAAGGCTGCCTTCTAGCTGTGTGCTTGCATGGCCTTTCCATGGTACATGCACAGGGAGGGAGGAGAGAGAAAGATTTCTTCCTCTTCTTACAAGACCACCAATCCTAACATATTTGCACCTCACCATTATGACTTCACTTAGCCTTAATTACCTCCTAAAAGCCCTATCTCTAAATTCAGTCATATTGAAGGTTTGGACTTCAGTATATGAATTTGAGAGAAAGAGTGGCACACAATTCAGTACATAGCACTCCTTAATATAGTTAGTAGGTATAATAGCAAGATGAGTCCCATTTTGCCTCTATCCATTGATTCCTAGACTAGTGAATTCTGACTCTGAGAAAGAAGGCACCACCTCTTGGCCTCCTGTTTCATATGTATGCTACACACTATAGGAAAGCTCCCTAGCTTTGCAGGGCATTATCTCCCAACTGCTATTCTAACCCACACTTCAGCAGGCCATTCCAATGTTCTACATAGCTAAATGCTATATGGAGTAAGACATGTGGTAGAACCCATAAATTTTGTGGGCATGAGCCATTGCTGTACTGCAGTTTGCTACAAAATGACTTTTTTTTTTTAACTTCCTTATTGGAGTATAATTGCTTTACAATGGTGTGTTAGTTTCTGCTTCATAACAAAGTGAATCAGCCATACATATACATACATCCCCATATCTCCAATGTGTAAATACCATGACAATACCAAAATCATTTTCTAAGACTATATACGGTGGCATTGAAAAAAATTTGTTAAGGTAAAGTGTATGACATGTGAAAATATATCTATTTATACAAGGACAAATGGTTGTCTCCTTCATGAGAGAAAGTCTCCACACTTCCACCAGATGGCAAGGGGAGAAAGCTGACTGGCATCTAGAGGAAGGATCATATTGTCTATCAAATTACTGAAAAGATGCTTTGCAGTAGACATTCAGTGAGGATATTTCCATGAGAATATCTTCACACTCCACCCATTCAGAAAAGCTCATTCACATATCCATGATTCAGACCTCCTTGTCATCATTCTTCCATTTTTCTAGCCAATACATTAGTCATTGCACATAACTCAGTGTACCTTGGACTTGTCTCCTTCAGTTTGGCTTGGACAACCAATATTCTGTCACTTATCAGGAGGAATAATTTTTCTTCAGTATTGTTTTTAGGTAGGCTCCCTCCGGAGAAAGGCTGTGGCACTTGATAGACTCCCACTGCTCATGGGCTCATGGGAATCTGAGCAGTCAGTCATGCAATTATACTATTCAGACGTTCTTGACTTAGCATGGGATGCTGTAGTGCACATCCATTTTTTGGATTCTTTTGATTAAATAGCAACCATTTCAAAATGGGAATTTCAAATCATATAGTTGTGATTTGAAATAGTTATGATTTCAAATCAGATAGTTTTATGGTGCCCATGGTCAAGTGTTTAGACACTATCAGATCCTAGTAGAAATCTAAAATCTATTTTCCTAATGGAGAATACTTTTTGCCATAATAGAATCTACCATTGGAGTTTGCCAGGAGTTCCACTCAGCATTTTCAACTGCCACAGACATTTTCTGTATTATTAAGTTTTCTGGGTAGGAGGTCTAAGTGCAGGGATGCTTGTACTACAGCCTTGAGGTAGTACAGAACCTTTATTTCTTTGTTCCCAATTTAAAACTGTCTTCTGAATTATTTAGCTAAAAAGTTGAAGCTGCACAAATAGATGTGATGTGTATTATCTCCAACACCTAGAGTTTCATCATGTGTCACTTTCCTTGTGGACTGTAAATGGCTCTGCAACTTTTCTCTCACTTTTCAGAGGCCTTTTTTTTTTTTTTTGAGAATGTCAGTTGGCACCTTACTGTTTTCCCCAGCTTCACTGAGATACAATTGACACCTGATTTGACAGATAGTTTTTGGAGTTTATCTCCCATCCTCTAGCAATTACATGTTTTACTAAGGTAATTAGGGTTCATGCTACTTCCTACCTGATATGTCCAGTTAGTATAGCATCCTCAATATAATAGCCAAATGTAATGGTCTATAGGATGGCCAGAAAATCAAGGTCCCTCTGGTCTATTATGATAGAGAACAGATCAGAAATAATCCTCAGGTTGGACAGTAAAAATATATTGCTTTCCTTGCCAGGTAGGTGTAAATGGCTTCTGATTACATTTGCTGGTAAAAATAAGAAAAAAAAAAATTCTATACCTAAAGCGGTATTTTAGCGCCAGTAATTGGATAAAACACCTGAACTGTAGCTCTTTTGGCATGACTCCTTAAATTTGAAAAACCCAGTCATACTCCAAGACCCATCTATCTGACTTTTGTGTTCGCCAGACAGGAGAGATAGATGTGAATGAAGTAGGAATTATTACTCCTGTTTTTTTTTTTCAAATTTTGATGATGGCACTAATCTCCAAAATTTCCCTAGGAAAGCAGTATTGCTTTTAGTATATTTGGGGGAAGTGAGATATTCCAGTAGCTTCCACTGGGTCATTTCCACCAAGATAATGCACACTTCACCAACAGAGGAACTAATGTGGGTATTTTGGTATGTATTAAATATAGCTATTTTCACTATTTATTCTGGAACTTGGAAAATAATCACAATGAGTTTTACTTCAACCAAGATTCTGTTTGTCTTCTGACCTCTATAAACCCCAAATCTGTCCAGTGTGTTTCAAGTCATTAGAGGTTAGTATCAATCTGGTGTCAGTGTCCACAAAACTTAAAGACAGAGTTTTATTCTTTGTCCTGTGCACAGTCACTTTCATGAATTGCTGCATGTCTCTGGGAGAAAATGTGGGGATGATTACCATGTGGCTGCATTGAAGAATGTTTCCTCGAAGAGAGATGGCTTTCTCCATAAACACAAACTGGTTTCCCCAGCTATCCTGAAGTAGAGCATTTTTGTGAAACATTTTGTGAGCTGAAATGGCACAAAGGGAAAAGTATTTCCCACTTTCTGAAAGTTTGCATGATGCCACTTCACTTTTTAAAAGACCTACATTTGTATCTGTTTTTGCTAACTGAAATAAATCCAAAGAAGATTTTTGTTTTTAACAAAAAATCTGTTACTTTTCCAATGTAGGTCTATTGTAAAAATGAAGTGGTCTAATGCAAACTTTCAGACAGTGGGAGATACCTATATCTTGAATTCTGTGAAATGTCTTAGATCTAGAACTTGAGTAAGAGAATATAAACCCACTACAGCAATTTGAATAAGGTTTCTGCTCACTAAACCTAGAATTTTCCCATTATAATTTTCAAAAGGTATCTTAATAGCTTCTCCACCTAAATTATTCCTAGAGATCCTATGATCAACCATCTATATTTCTATTTGGGACAGTGCTCTGATTATGACCTCTCTCTGAAGTTTATTATAGTAATTGTCCCTAATTTTTGCTAACAGGTAAGCCTCTCTACTACTTCAGCATATCAGTATTCCACTACTGCCATGGAAACTGAGGAGTCCAGTTTCATAACAGTACCTCCCATCATTATCTCCAGCTTCCTAAAGGATATTTACAGAGTTTTGAAGAGGGCTTGGGGAAAAGTATGTTCCCCCTGAGACCCTAGAGTAGAAACTAGGAGTCGATTAAGTAGATTCCACATAGCACATTCATTCCAACATTCTCTGAACCTTTGGGCACCTTTCCTATTCAGTAGGACTTACAAATTCCAACATCTCAATTTCATTGACCATAGGCCTGCCTTTAAATCATCATCTTAGAATACTACTCATATTCACTTACAGCACTTAAATCAACACAAATCATAAACGCTGAGTGAATACATTCATTTCAGTAAATTCAACCCATACTGATTTTACATTTCATGCTGCTTGGCCTAACAACCTTAAACTGCTCTCTACATAAGCTGGAGCAAGTTGTGTTTCAATGGAATGCCAATTTTCTCAGGCCTAACTCCCAATTCTTTTATTGCACTTCTTTTATGGAGAAGTGCAAATACTAATCTAGAAGGAAAGAGCTGTAGAATCCTGGCAAGTAGTATCAGTAAAAGTCTGGAGAGCATGAATGAGAGGGACTTTCTTTTATTAACAAGAAATTCCAGGTGTATTAGGGAATTCAAATTTCTCACCTTTACCTGTTTTCTTCCCTAATATGCCCATCCCATATCCCAACCTCCCACTCTTTTACAACCATAACCATTTCTTAGCATAGAGATATGGTAGAATTGCACACTTAATTTGCTCTGTAATTCTACTTAGGTTGCGATTAGGCCCTGAGCTTGATCCTATGTCTTTAGGAGATAAGACACTCTCCAAACTGCCTTTTTAAAAGTTCTACCTGAACATTGCAATTGGTATCCAAGACAATCAGTGTTTTTTTTTTTTTTTTCCTTTGTTGGCATTCTAAGAATGACCACAGAGGAAGTTAGAAAACCAACAGTGCACAGTATTCCTCCATCAAAGTTAAAATAAACTATTTCAGAAGGATTGAGTAACCAACTATGTCAGCTATTGCTGATGGGAAAATGAAAATGACTGAAATTTAACCTTTGGATTTAACAGGTTGTGTCATTATTGACGTTAACAAGAGCGGCTTCAGGGTAAAAACCAGACTTAAGTGGAGATGGAGATAACAGTAGGAGAGTTTCTGGGAACAGTATTAAAATCATATAGTGTTTTCCTGTAACAAGGAGAAAATAAATGTGGTAGTAGCTAGTTGGGGGAGGGAGAGCAGTACATCATCAGCTCTTACCTGGGTGACTGTAGAGTTCTCCTTGTCTTTACCCTTAGTCTTCTAAAGGCTTTTATCAACACTGCAGCCAGTATTTTGTATAAACATCTCTCCAATGGCTTCTCATTTCACTGAGAGTAAAACCCAAAGTCCTTATAATTGCTTAGAGGGCCCTGCATAAGATGGATCCTCATTACCTTTTGACTTTATCTTATTTTAGTCTACCTTCCCCACCCTTCTCACTTAATACTCTCAGTTCACTTTACTGTTTTTTTTCCTCTTTATTCCATAGCACTTACCATTTTCCATTATACTATATACTGTATGTTATTTAACATTCTTTAATGTTCTTGCATTTACTTATAATGTTTATTGTTTATTACCCATCTCCCTCTTCTTATATGTAAATTGCATGAGGACTGAGATATTTGTCTGATTTGTTTACTGATGTGTCCCAAACATCTTCACACAGTAGGCACTAAATAAATATTGAATGAATAACCAAATGAATGAATAACTACTTTATAAAGTCTAAAGCTCAAGAATTCAAGCAATACCAGTGTGAGTAACAATAAATATCAGTATTAGACTTAGGTTCTTTCCTCCCTTTTCATGCTACGGTACACCTCATTTGTCTGGCAGATTGCATCTGCTTACAGGAAGCACCTAATAGAGCCAAAGAAATTTCTCGAAATTCAAATTCCTCTTAAGACTTTCATTTTGACTCAAAAATGTTGTGATTAAATTTTCAGCCTTAATTCTTATTTTACTCAGCCATGCACTTTTATAGAGAGAAAAACCAGCACAAGGGACAAAAATTGAGGAGGATAGAAAATGTCCTTACAATATGGCCTTGAAGGCATAATTGAACTTCTGGTAAATACCTCATTTTTGCTGTTTTTTTTTGTTTTGTTTTGTTTTGTTTACCACAAATAGTAGCATAAAAATTCTAAATGGAAGAACTGGGTACACTGCTTTTCTTTAAGATCAAGCTGCAAAATTCCAATGAAGCAGATTCACCCATGAACTAATATGAAAAACTTTAGTTTCCTACAGTTATCAGTAGGTTGTGTTGGGAATCTGGTACATATATTAATATTTTTTTCTGATTATTTCTTTGCCAAACGCTTAAAGACCTTATCATATTTCTTAGTGTAAAGTTCAAGTTTATTGACATGTCTTACATAACCTTAACCTTGTCCTTTCCCAGTTTGCAGCCTCATCTCCTGCTTCCCTCCTCCTTAGCTCCAACCACAATGACCTTCTGAATAACATGTCCTTCTTTGCCTTTAGCACCTTCAGGTGCTTTGTCTATGCTGAGGATATTCTTGCCACTATTCTTTATTTAGTTAACTCTTACACATCCTTCTGATCTCAACTTTAAAGTTTCTTAGGAAAGCCTTTTCTGACCCAAAGATTAGGTAAGGTCCCCTATTACATTTTCGTAAAGCACCTTCCACCTTCACTTTATAATTTTATACATTTTGAAAGTATGTATTTATTTTTGTGATTGCTTGTCTAGTTTCCCCTCACCCAAAAGACCAGATTCTAGGTTTTGTAACCACAAGAACCATGTTTAATTTTTTCATCACTGTTTTCATTTTGCCTAGCATATACTAGTCCCACAATATACATATTAGAAGAAAAATGAATCAAGTTATTAACTAGATAACTGTTTCCTATACCCCAGCTCTTGACTGTGTTAGTTGTCCCTGTTACGATCTCCATTATTACTCTATTTTTCCACTAGTTGGCATTGCACTTTATGACAACTGCATATGTGTATACACACACACACACACACACACAAAGGACAACATGAAGGAAGAAAACATAACTGATTTCCTCTCTATGTTTTTGGTGGAGCCTGTAATATTGTTTGACACATAATATACCTAGAGCTGTAGTTTTTGTTTCTTTCAACATTTCCCTCTTATGCCAGCAAATATTTCTTACTATAAACCTGTTTTCAGGAGAATCTTTGGCCGGGTTATACTTTAGAGTTGTTACAGTTTAAAAGGCTAGAGTCAGTATCCAAATTCTGCCAAAAGGAGTTTTATTAATAAATGAAATAAAGTCAATATAATGAAAATGGGAAAATTGGTCTAAACTCTATATCCCAAATATCCTTAATATCATCTAGTCCATAAAGACTAGATGGGCAAGAATATATTAACTACTTAAAATCTAATATAACTTTTTCTGTAAGATCTGCCACACTACCTCCTACTACATGAGATGAGTTTTCTAAAATACAATTTGCAACTGTGCCCAGGGACAAAATTTGTGTATTATTCTTAGATCTTACCCTAAGTTAGTGCTTGATCCTCACCTGTGGCTTTTTGCTACTCCCTAAACTTAATGATGTACTGAAGCAACCTCATATTGGTTTGAGAGAATGATCCCGCCCTATAACAGACTAATTAAAGGATGGCATCTCTTTGCGGTACCTTAAACTTCTTCATTGTTATTTTTAATAACAATCATTGATGTCATTTCAAAAATAAAGTGTTTTAGCTGTGGGGAAGTCACAGAATCAAGTCTTTTTTTACACTCCCTACAACCACAGTTCTGAGAGGATGTCAGTGACGCCTCAGAATTCTTCTCATCTTTGAATCTTTTTTTCTGCTTCCTTGTTTTCCTTAAAGATTTATATTATCTAGACAGGCAGAATAAGAACTAGTGAAAGAAAGCACTATAATTCCTTTGTCAATTTTCTCCTGATTTGCTCTTCCTTCCCTCTTTTCACCTTTGAACTAATAAATCCAGTAAACATTTAAATGTGCCCTGATTGAGTAAAAATATTAAGAAAAAGGGAGATTACAGAAAACACAAATGCAATAATCAAATTATTATTGTGAACTTTCTCCCTAGAATTGGGAATGAGACAAGGACGCAAGTATCCTCACTTCTATTCAAAATTTTATTCATTATCTAACTATCCAGTACAATAAAGCCTAGGAACAAAGGAGACAGAAACAGTATAATGGTTAGATAAAATGAATGAAACTAGTATTATCTGAAAGCATGATTGTTTACATCGAAAATTCAGAAGAATCTACCAAAAAACTTTTAGAATTAATAAATGCTTTAGCAAGGAGACCGTATGCAGAGTCAACAGACAAATAAATTGTATTTCTACATATTAGCAATATAAGTAACATTGAAATTTAAAAATAAAGTTAACTACAGAAACAGTAAAATATGTCAAATGCTTAAATAAATCTGACAAATGATGTGCAATACTTCTAGACTAAAAACTCCAAAAGAGTATGAGAGAAATTTTAAAAAGCAATAAATAAATGAGTAGGTATACTTGTACGTGGATTGGAAATTCAAAGTATAAAAATGTCAATTCTTCCCAAATTAATCTATAGACTTAGTGTAGTTCCAATTAAAATGCCAGCAAGGGTGAATATGCATGTGTGTGTGTGTAAATAGATAACCAGGTTCTCAAACTCATATGGTAATGAAAAGAGCTAAAAATAGTCAAAGCAATCTTGAAGAAGTAAGAAAAACTGAAAAACTTACTCCATTTATCAATATCTAAGATAAAATTACTGTGATTTAGACAATGTGATACTGATGCAACAATAGACAAGTTTATCATTTAAATAGAATAGAGAGTTAAAAAATAAACCCACACATAAATGCTCAACTGATTTACAACAAAGGTGGCACTGGTGCTTTAAGATATGAATGATCTTTTCAATAAATGGTGCTGGGTACATTATATGAGAAAAATGTATCTGGATTTCTATCTCTTACATAACGAAAAATTAGTAAAAGATCAATAGCAGATATAAATATGAAAAGTAGATTAATAAAGCTTTTAAGGAGATCAACAGAATAAATTTTTTTTTTTTTTTTTTTTTTTGCAGTACGCGGGCCTCTCACTGTTGTGGCCTCTCCCGTTGCGGAGCACAGGCTCCGGACGCGCAGGCTCAGCGGCTATGGCTCACGGGCCCAGCCGCTCCGCGGCATGTGGGATCTTCCCAGACCGGGGCACGAACCCGTGTCCCCTGCATCGGCAGGCGGACTCTCAACCACTGCGCCACCAGGGAAGCCCCAGAATAAAATTTTTATGAGGTTAATAGACAAGATTCTCAAATGAAACTCAAAAAGTGCTAATCATTAAAGAAAAGAAAAATGATAACTGATCTTAAATTTAAGAACTTCTGTTTATCAGAAGTCACCTTTATAACATGGAAAAATGTCACAGAATAAGAGAAGATCTTCACTATAAATATTACTGGCAAAGGACTAGTTTCTAGAACATATCAAGTTCTCTAACAAATTATTAAGAAAAACAGGATTTATCCAATAGATGGACAAAAGATTTATGGGGACATTTCACAAAAGAGGATATCCAAATTACCAATAAATATAAGTAAATATATTCATCTGCATTGTGATTGTGTATCAGAAAATGCAGATTAAAATCACATCGTGATACCATAAAACACACACCATAATAATTAAAGTAAAATGATGGAAAATATAAAGTATTAGCAAGTGTTTGGGGTACCTGAAACTCTCATAACCTGGTGGTGGGAGTAGCAATTAGTAAAACCACTTTGTAAGTCTGCAAGGCAGAATCTACCAAAGCTAAAAATTTGCATACCTGATGACCCAACAATTCTACTCCTAGATTTATACCTAATATAATGTGCATATGTTTGCCAAAGATATGTATGAGAATGTTCATTGCAGCACTTATCATAAACCACCAAACTGACAATTACCCAGATTTCTGTCATTGGATAAAGTGTGCTATATTCACAAAATGAAGTGCCATACTTCTACAATGAGAATGGATAATTCTCAACTACATAGAACAACATGGATAAATTTCAAACATATAATATTGAGCAAAATAAGTCAGGAAGAAAAATATACACAAGATGACATTCAGATATAGTACAAAGACATACAAAATTAATCTATGCTGTTAGAAGTCAGGGTAGAGGCTACTCCCATAGGTATAGTGACTGGAAGGAAACAGAAGCCTCTGTAGTATTATTGGTAATGATCTGGGTTATTTTTTTGTTTGTTTTGTTTTAGGATTTTATCTCAGAGCAATTAGGCAAGGCTATTTAGCTAGAAATTTCATCAAGCTGTATGTTCATGATACGTGATCTTTTTTGGATGTGGATTAAACTTCAACAAAAATTTTTTTAATTTTTTCCAAATCTAAAAGGAGAGGTTTTATTTTATTTTATTTCATCGCAGGGTCCCTAATTTTCATTGTGTAATATATTTCTCTTTTATGCTATTGTACATAGTTTTTCTTTGAATAATAAGGTTTTGTTTTTATTAATAGACAAAATTCCAATCCAAGCTGTGCCCCATTATACACATCTTGTATTATATAACATGAGAGAGAGAGAGAGTACAAGCTATTTAATTCTGATATTTCCATTTCTGGAATAAAAACCAGAAGTTTCAGATTTAAGTAATTTTTATTAGAACCACCCATGGCAAAAAAGCAGGCCCAACATGTGTGCCCCAAATTATTCCTGTCATCAGTCTTTTCAACATACTCAGAATACATAATCTTTCACTTTTATGACAGAAATGCATTAACTTATTCAATTTTGCAAGCTTTAAAAATATTATTAAATATTTAAAGCAAAGACCCATTTTAGAAAATGTTATGCATATTTCTCTAATAGAAATTTTATACTGAATTTCTCTGAACAAGCAAATTAACTTTCTTTTGAAAGAAGGAGGGGAAAAAACCCACAATATTCAAAACACAGAGACCATAAACATATCAGTATATACTGCATTATGAATAATGAGATTAGAATTTTCATAATGATTTTTATTTAAAATTCACATAATTTCATGTTCCTATGGACTACCTACCTCAGTCTTAGGCAGGTGTTATGCCCCTGGTTCTCAGGGATGGGAGACTTCTCAATAATCTATCTCTCCTCTAGCAGTAGAGGGACTCTTATGGTCTCAGGACCACAACAGCAGAGATTTCCCACTCCACCAACCACAAATATTCAATGTTTGATATACTGAAACCACATTTTTTTATATCTATAAAAAATTACTGTCCTGGTATGTAAACTAGAAGCCTTGTTAGGTCAGATGAAAGGGAGTCATTGGGGTGCCTCTCTTTTATAATAGAAGCATATCATCATTTTCTGATTTCATAAGTCCATCAAATACTTTCCACATTATACACAGTATTTCACACATAGATACTCATGTACTCTTTCACATGTGCACACAGAAACACATACACTAAAAACATAACACCAAATAAACAAATCAAATAAAATTACACAATCTTTCTAACTGTCTTGACATACTTACGTTACTTCATTCATATTTCTAACTCAGATATTACTTGTAATTACCAGATTCATTAAATTGTCGCTATTGGCTTTGGTTTAGGGATTCCCACTATAACACTAACCAAAATACCACCAACAACTGGTTAATTATTTTTAAGATCATGTATTTTATTGACTACATCAGGTACATGATACTTCCTGACGATCAAATAACTTAAATTTTGAAAAACAGGAATCTCCAAGGGAAAAGTGAATGGGATTACTGGCTTTCCTGTAACAGGCCCAAATGCCATACAAGCTAGAGGAAACATTCAGCTGAAATTTTAAATAAATGGCTAAAAGTTGAGTGTGATATCTCACATGTATAGAAACTTGGGATGTTAAAATCACAAGAGGAACTGACATCTTCTTAAAGGCTCTTTTCCACAGGATTCACTATATGTTCTCAAGAAAGACTAATAGAGGACAAGAGTCTAGACAAAGCCTTATTTATGATGCAAGCCTAGAGGACGAGAAAAAATAGTTACTGTGGAAAAGACACAAATCCTCACTGGGATTCTTCTTCCTTATATGTCCCACAGAACAAAAGTCTAAAGCATAACAAACACCATCACCCTCAGGCCATAGACCAAAACCCATTACAGCTAATGGAGGAAGAACAGCAACAAAAAGCAACCCCTACTTCTTAGGTAAGGGTAGGAATATATTCTGAGCTGAGACCATAGGAGTCCCTCTACTGCTGGAAGAGAGATAGGATCACTGAGAAGTCTCCCATCCTTGAGAACCAGGGATATAACTCCTGCCTAAGACTGAGATAGGACCATAGCAGAAGAGATTATCCACTCCACCATCCACTACCAACATAGGAAGGGTTATGTAAAGAGTAACAGCAGTCTAATCCTGGGGGAAAATCAAGAGAGAGAAATCTTCTCTAAAGATAGGTGTAATGGGAAGACCTAAAACTAAGGGTGGAACAAACAATAGGAAAACTCTCTGGAAGATCAACCCCAACCTAAACACAGGTAACTCAGAGGCATTTGTAACCTGTGGTACACTGAAGGCAGGCATAGCAACAAATCAAATCTAGCTAAACCCTTAACTAAACTGACTCAAACTTTGAAATTAAAAACAGAAAAAAGAGGGTATGTACATTTCCAAGCATGAATATTACTTACCTAATTTTCTGCTATTCTATATAAGATGTCTGGATTTCATCCCCAAATTACAAGACACACAAGGAACCAAAAAAAACAACACAGGGTGAAGAGACAAAGCAATCAACAAAACCAGATTCAGAAATGAGAGAGCTGTTGGAACTATCAGACAGGGAGTTTAAAACAAATTTGGTTAATAAATCAAAGGCTGTAGTGGAAATGGCAGACAACATGCATGATCATATGGTAAACTATATAAAAAAAGAACATAATGGAAATGCTAGAAATGAAATACACATTAACACTGGTAAAGAATGTTTTCAGTGGTCCCATCAGTAGATGATACATATAAAGAAAGAATCAGTGAATTGAAGATAGATCAATAGAAACTGCCCAAACTGAAATGCAAAGATGAAAAAATAAAAGATTAAATTTAAAACAGAACAGAGCATAGTGAAGCCAAGGACTGTGGGAAAATATAAATCTAACATACATGCTAGTAGATCTATAAGAGGAGAAAAGTGAAAAAATGAGGCAGAAGAAGTATTCAAAGATGACAGTGCATAAGAAGTTTCTAAAGTTAATGAAAAATTAAAAAGGCAGTTTCAAGAAGCTTGCATAACATCAAGCAAGGCAATTAAAACAAAAACAAACTAGTTATAAGTTACTCAAGCAGTTGAAAATCTAAGACAAAGAGAACATTTTGAACGCAGCCAGATAATATAACATATTGCATACAGGTAAACAAAGGTAAAATTTGCACCAGAATTTCTGTCAGTGAATACAACAAAGTACAATCTTGATTATGCTTAAGAAAGTCAACCCAGAATTCTGTACTCAGAGAAGATACCTATCATAAATGAAGGAGCAATAAAGACTTCTTTTTTTCTTCAGACACAGAAAAGCAGAGAGCTCTTTACTTGAAGACTTAAATACAATAACTTTTAAAGGAAGTTGTTCAGTCATAAAAAATATAATAAACTTTATTAAAAAACTTATCTACACAAAGAAATTGATAATGTTGAGAGTGGAATAATAAAGATGAATATATACTTTATTTTTTTCTTCTTATAATTGCTCTAATAGAAAAATGACTGATTTAAACAAAAATAGTAGCAATGTACTATGTGTTTATAGCATATGTAGGAGTAAAATATGTGATAAAATAGCACAATGGATGAGGGAGAGAAACTGTTGTAAGATACTTTCACTATACATGAAGTGGTACAGTATTATTTGAAGATAAACTGGGATTAGAGAGGCATATTGGGAAGTCTAGGATAACAACCACATTTTAAAAAATATGTATATATAATAAGTCACAAGTGAGATAAGATGGATTTGTAAAAAATAATAATTAATCCAAAAAATGGCAATAAAAGAGTGAAAGAGAAGCAAAAGCATATGAAAAAATTAGAAAAAAAATCAAAATATAGACTTTAATCATATTAGCAAAAGTAAATGTAAATGGTCTAAACACACACTTATTTTAAAAGACAGATTGTTCAACTGAATAACAAAATAAGGCAAGAGCCAACTCTAAGCCAACTCTAAGCTCTCTAAAAATTAAAACAAAACACTTAAAGTAGAAAGACACAAACACTTTCCAAAATATCTGGGGTAGCTATATTGATATCAGACAATGTAGATTTCAGAATAAGGGATATTGCAAATTATACTTAGGAAAATTGAATAATTATAAATATGTCATTCTACAAGGACATGATAACAATGTTAAATGGATATGCATCTAAAAACAGAGCTTCAAATTACATAATTCTCCTTAAACTCTTCTAAAGATTAAATTTCAATCCAATTCAAATTCCAATCCAAATTCAAGCAGAGTTGTGTGTGTGTGTGTGTGTGTGTGTATAGAAATTAACAAGTTGATTCTAAAATATTTATGAAAATTCATAGGAGCTAGAATAACTCAAAAAGAAGAGTAAAGTTGGAGGATACACACTACATGAATTCAGGACTCATTATAAAGCTGCAGAAATCAAGGTAGTATGTTATTGGAGAAAGGATGGACACATAGATCAATGGAACAGAATTGAGAATTTAGAAATAAGTCCACACATACATGGTGAGTTGATGTTTGACAAAAGTATAATGACAATTCAATGAAAAAGAATGGTATTTTCAATAAATGATGATGAAACAAGTTTACATTCATAGACAATAAAGTGAATTGTATTCCTACTTCATACCATATAAAAAATTAATTCAGAATCAATCACAGACCTAAATGTAATAATTAAAACTACAAAGCATCTGGAAGAAAATCTTTATGAGATTGGGTTAGGTGAAATTATATAGACACAACACCAAAAGGTTGAATCATAAAAGAAAACAAACTAATAAATTGAATTTCATCAAAATTAAGGAATTTACTCCTTGAAAGACACTACTAAGAGAATTAAATGTGACAGACTGAGAGGAAATAATTTCAAGCACATATCACATAAAATATGTATATCTAGAATATATTTAAAAACTTCCAAAGCTCAATATAAAAATTAACAACTAAAACATAAATAGATAAATATTTAAACACTATTCCATAAAAAAACTGTAAATCAGCATGTGAAAAGATGTCCAACATCACTACCCATTGGAGAAATGTAAATTAAAACTACAACTAGATACCACAACAGACCAGTCTGACAATACCAAGAGCTGGCAAAGAGGCAAAGCTACTGGAGCTCTCAAACAGTACTTGTATAAAATGACAAATTTTACAACTACCTTGGAAACAGTTGGGCCATGTCTTACAAAATTAAACATATGTTTACCACATAACCCAATAATCCTACACGTGGGTATTTACCCTAGTAAAATTAAAACATGTTCTCACAAAAATCTTTATGCAAATATTTAGAGCAGCTTTATTCATAACTGCCCCAACCTGGAAACCCAAATGTCCCTCTTCTGAGGAATGGTTGAATGACCCATGGTATATCTATAAAATGAAATTCTACTTGGCAATAAAGAGGAGAAAACTGCTGGCATACACAACACGGATGATTCCATAGTGCATTCTGCAGTGTCAAACTCCAAATGCTACATACTGAATAATTCCATTAATAATGCCATCTGAAAAAGTCTACACTGTAGAAAAAGATAACAGATCAGTGTTGCTAGAGGATGAGGATGAAGGTAGGGGTTACTTACAACGTGCCTCCAGAAAAATATTTCTGATTTAATGAAGGTGTTCTCTATCTTTATCTTAATGATGTTGCATAACCATATGCATTTGCCAAAACTTGTATAATTGCACACCAAAAAGGTTACTTTTACTGTGTCTAAATTGCCCTTTAATTTTTTTTTTTAAATGGGGAGAAGAACCTTTCATTTAACAAGGCATTTTCAGACACACCCCAATTTAAATTAGTGTCCTCTAAAAAATAGTGCAATTAAATTAAAATTTCAATAATTTGGCTGTATTAAATCAAATATAGAACATCGTTCACTTACCTCTATTTTATGAAAGGAAATTTATTTCCAAGTAAAAAGCTTGTGTTTTTTTTTTCCCAACAAAACATGTTAAATGAAGTCAGTATGAATAAAATTAAGAATATTTATTATAGAGTAAAAACTGCAAGAATATAATATGTAGTTGCAGTATTTTACATGTCCAAATATGCTTCCTCACCACATAGTTGCATTCATGTGACTGTTTTTTGAGTGATGGTAAAGCCATTATTAGTAACTGACTGTATATAACTACATTTTCAGTGACAATATGACAATGAAAAGTGCATTAACATACCATGACTGTAGCCTTTTGAAAATTTTCACACTGAAATTTTGCATAGCTGTGTGCATTTATCTAACCATCATTTGGATCAGATGTATCACTATAGACAATATAGACACATGAAGGGAAAATGCCTCTCATTTTTTCTAAGAACAAATTTTATAAATAAAAGTTGTTATGTTTCAGTTATAGAACAAATTGCAGTTTATAACCAAGACTATTGGAAGATAAGAAAAAGGAGAAATAAAAGTGTTTAACAGTAAGACACAACAGAGAACTTTTAAGCCAAGAACACTTTCAAGAGGTATAGAAAAGATAGAAGACTTTAAATATAGATTTCATTATTAAAAACCACTGGGAGCCATTGAAAGAATGGCTTTACAACTACCTTGGAAACAGTTGGGCCATGTCTTACAAAATTACATGTCTTACTTAAAAACCTTTTGGGAGCTAACACTTATGTTGATTACATACATCTCCTTCTTTATTTCCTCTACCTGATTCATCAGTAAATAGCCTGCAGTTCTGTAGCTATCATTTTTATCATCTATTCAAAACATTTTGGTTGTCACAAATTCACCAAATAATTGGTCTTTTTGCCTTAATTGATTTGAATTACATGTCATTTCAAAACTAAAGGACGATGGACTCAATTTTCTAAAGACAGGTAAGTATGGTTTGCAAAGGTTGAATTGATGGGGTTTTGACTAGACAAATGAGCTATTAAGGTCCTTTAAACAATCCATTAGTTGCTAATGGTTTAGGGACATCTGTTGATGACACTGAAGTTGATCAATTTTAGGTGCCACTTTACTGTTGGGAAATCCAACCACCAGATCACTCAAATTTAAATGAGGTTAATGCTTGCATGTCTACCTACTTTGTAGATCACAGCTTCTGACCTTTGCTTGTCACTCTCTGTGCCAGAACAACAAAATGATAAGACATGAAGAAGAAAGTATTATTTTTTTTTATTTTAAATTGAAAATTTTAACACAAATGCCAATTTTGCATTACTTTTCTATAAATTTAGAGACTACATGAAATTAACATTTTTTATAATATAAAGCTTAAATACATAAGGGGAAAATATAAAAACTTCATCCTTCCAAATTTAACTGTATATGTAAAAATAATGCATGTCTGTATTTTTTCTAAATTATATTAACTTTGACTCTGAATATCCTCTCCACGGTGCTGGAGAAATTTAGCCTTGGTCATTTCTGATGCACCTATCTTCCAGTGAAGGCAAGACACTTGGATCATATCAATGCTAACATATGGGGAAAACCCTCTCTTCATCTTTTATCAGTTCTCATAAATACATTGTCCATGTTCCCTGAAGATTATTATCCCATTTGACATGTTCCCTTCAGGTCTGATACCAATGCATTTACCAGGCCTTGATACTGACTCTCTTTCCTCTGAAGCCTTGCTTTCTGTTTGAGACGTTGCCAGGACATAAAATTCTGGAGTCAGCCAGACCTGGATTTCACCCTTGACTCTACTGCTCATTTGCTGTGTGACCTTGAACAAGTTGCTTAATCGTTCCAAGTCTCCGCTTCTTCAGCTCTACTACAGGCAATAAAAAATTACCAGAGTGACTGTGCTGTCACCCTGTTGTGATACTTAATAAGATAATATATGTAAATCACTTAGCATGCTGCCAAGCATATTGTAATGAAGTTTGGTTATTTGGTAGCTATGTGTATATTTCTCAGCATTAGCTCTTCTTAGAAGATATTGACACAGATCACTGTAAAACAAAATAAATAAAAAACAAAAGATCTAGGGGAAGATGGCGGAAGAGTAAGATGCGGAGATCACCTTCCTCCCCACAGATACATCAGAAATACATCTACACATGGAACAACTCTTACAGAACACCTACTGAACACTGGCAGAAGACCTCAGACCTCCCAAAAAGCAAGAAACTCCCCACGTACCTGGGTAGGGTAAAAGAAAAAAGAATACACAGAGACAAAAGAATAGGGATGCGACCTGCACCAGTGGGAGGGAGCCGTGAAGGAGGAAAGGTTTCCACACGCTAGGAGCCCCTTCGCAGGTGGAGACTGCAGGTGGTGGAGGGGGAAATCTTCGGAGCCGTAGAGGAGAGCACAGCAACAGGGGTGTGGAGGGCAAAGCGGGGAGATTCCCGCACAGAGGATCTGTGCTGACCAGCACTCACCAGCCCGAGAGGCTTCTCTGCTCACCCGCCGGGGCTGGTGGAGCTAGGTGCTGAGGCTCAGGCTTCGGTCCGAGCGCAAGGAGAAGACTGGTGGCGTGAACACAGCCTGAACGGGTTAGTGCACCAGGGCTAGCCAGGAGGGAGTCCGGGGAAAAGTCTGGACCTGCCGATGAGGCAAGAGACTTTTTCTTCCCTCTTTGTTTCCTGGTGCAGGAGGAGAGGGGATTAAGAGCACTGCTTAAAGGAGCTCCAGAGACGGGCGCGAGCCGCAGTTAAAACCCGGACCCCAGAGATGGGCATAAGACGCTAAGGCTGCTGCTGCCGCCACCAAGAAGCCTGCGTGAGCACAGGTCACGCTCCACACCTCCCTTCCGGGGAGCCTGTGCAGCCCGTCACAGCCAGGGTCCCGGGATCCAGGGACAACTTCCCCGGGAGAACGCACGGCACACCTCAGGCTGGTGCAACATCATTCCGGCCTCTGCTGCTGCAGGCTCACCCTGCAATCCATACCCCTCCCTCCCCACGGCCTGAGTGAGCCAGAGCCCCCGAATCAGCGGCTCCTTTAACCTCGTCCTCTCTGAGCGAAAAACAGACACCCTCTGGTGACCTACACGCAGAGGTGGGGCCAAATCAAAAGCTGAGCCCCTGGGAGCTGTGAGAACAAAGAGAAAGGGAAATCTCTCTGAGCAGAGGATTAAAGCTCCACAATCAACTTGATGTACCCTGCATCTGTGGAATACCTGAATAGACAACGAATCTTCCCAAATTGAGGAGGTGGACTTTGAGAGCAAGATTTATTATTTTTTCCCCTTTTCCTCTTTTTGTGAGTGTGTATGTGTTTGCTTCTGTGTGAGATTTTGCTGTATAGCTTTGCTTTCACCACTTGTCCTAGGGGTCTATCTGTCCATTTTCTTTTTGTTTTGTTTTGTTTTAATTTTTTTTCTTAATAATTATTATTTTTTTATTTTAATAACTTTATTTTATTTTCTTTTATCCTCTTTCTTTCTTTCTACTTTTTCTCCCTTTTATTCTGAGCCATGTGGATGAAAGGCTCTTGGTGCTACAGCCAGGAGTCAGTGCTGTGCTTCTGAGGTGGGAGAGCCTACTTCAGGACAGTGGTCCACAAGAGACCTCCCAGCTCCATGTAATATCAAATGGTGATAATCTCTCAGAGATCTCCATCTCAACACCAACACCCAGCTTCACTCAACGACCAGCAAGCTACAATGCTGGTCACCCTATGCCAAACAACTAGCAAGACAGGAACACAACCCCACCCATTAGAAGAGAGGCTGCCTAAAACCATAATAAGTCCACAGACACCCCAAAACACACCACCAGATGTGGACCTGCCCACAAGAAAGACAAGATCCAGCCTCATCCACCAGAACACAGGCACTACTCCCCTCCACCAGGAAGCATACACAACCCACTGAACAAATTTTAGCCACTGGGACAGACACCAAAAACAACGGGAACTACGAACCTGCAGCCTGCAAAAAGGAGACCCCAAACACAGTAAGATAAGCAAAATGAGAAGACCAAAAAAAACACAGCAGATGAAGGAGCAAGATAAAAACCCACCAGACCTAACAAATGAAGAGCAAAGAGGCAGTCTACCTGAAAAAGAATTCCAAATAATGATAGTAAAGATGATCCAAAATCTTGGAAATAGAATAGAGAAAATGCAAGAAACATTTAACAAGGACATAGAAGACCTAAAGATGAAACAAGCAACGATGAACAACAAAATAAATGAAATTAAAATTACTCTAGAAGGGATCAATAGCAGAATAACTGAGGCAGAAGAACGGATAAGTAACCTGGAAGATAAAATAGTGGAAATAACTACTGCACAGCAGAATAAAGAAAAAAGAGTGAAAAGAACTGAGGACAGTCTCAGAGACCGCTGGGACAAAATTAAATGCACCAACATTCGAATTATAGGGGTTCCAGAAGCAGAAGAGAAAAAGAAAGGAACTAAGAAAATATTTGAAAAGATTATAGTTGAAAACTTCCCTAATATGGGAAAGGAAATAGTTAATCAAGTCCAGGAAGCACAGAGAGTCCCATACAGGAAAAATCCAAGGAGAAACATGCCAAGACACATATTAATCAAACTGTCAAAAATTAAATACAAAGAAAACATATTAAAAGCAGCAAGGGAAAAACAACAAATAACACACAAGGGAATCCCCATAAGGTTAACCACTGATCTTTCAGCAGAAACTCTGCAAGCCAGTAGGGACTGGCAGGACATATTTAAAATGATGAAGGAGAAAAACCTACAACCATGATTACTCTACCCAGCAAGGATCTCATTCAGATTTGATGGAGAAATTAAAACCTTTATGGACAAGCAAAAGCTGAGAGAGTTCAGCACCACCAAACCAGCTTTACAACAAATACTAAAGGATCTTCTCTAGGCAAGAAACACAAGAGAAGGAAAAGACTTACAATAACAAACCCAAAATAATTAAGAAAATGGGAATAGGAACATACATATCAATAATTACCTTAAATGTAAATGGTTTAAATGCTCCCACCAAAAGATACAGACTGGCAGAATGGATACAAAAACAAGACGCATATATATGCTGTCTACAAGAGACCCACTTCAGACCTAGAGACACGTACAGACTGAAAGTAAGGGGATGGAAAAAGATATTCCTTGCAAATGGAAACCAGAAGAAAGCTGGAGTAGCAATTCTCATATCAGACAAAATAGACTTTAAAATAAAGACTATTAAAAGAGACAAAGGAGGACACTACATAATGAGCAAGGGATCAATCCAAGAAGATATAGCAATTGTAAATATTTATGGACACAACATAGGAGCACCTCAAAACATAAGGCAAATACTAACAGCCATAAAAGGGGAAATCGACAGTAACACATTGATAGTATGGGACTTTAATACCCCACTTTCACCACTGGAAAGATCATCCTAAATGAAAATAAGTAAGGAAACACAAGCTTTAAATGATACATTAAACAAGATGGACTTAATTGATATTTATAGTACATTCCAACCAAAAACAACGGAATACACATTTTCCTCAAGAGCTCATGGAACATTCTTCAGGATAGATCATATCTTGGATCACAAATCAAGCCTTGGTAAATTTAAGAAAACTGAAATTGTATAAAGTATCTTTTTTGATCACAAGGCTATGAGACTAGATATCAATTACAGGAAAAGATTTGTAAAAAATACAAACACATGGAGGCTAAACAATACACTACTTAATAACGTAGTGATCACTGAAGAAATCAAAGAGGAAATTAAAAAATACCTAGAAACAAATGACAATGGAGACATGATGACCCAAAACCTATGGGATGCAGCAAAAGCAGTTCTAAGAGGGAAGTTTATAGCAATACAATCCTACTTTAAGAAACAGGAAACATCTCAAATAAACAACCTAACCTTGCACCTAAAGCAATTAGAGAAAGAAGAACAAAAAAACGCCAAAGTTAACAGAAGGAAAGAAATCATAAAAATCAGGTCAGAAATAAATGAAAAAGAAATGAAGGAAATGATAGCAAAGATCAATAAAACTAAAAGCTGGTTCTTTGAGAAGATAAACAAAATTGATAAACCATTAGCCAGACTCATCAAGAAAAAAAGGAGGAGACTCAAATCAATAGAATTAGAAATGAAAAAGGGGAAGTAACACCTGACACTGCAGAAATACAAAGGATCATGAGAGATTACTACAAGCAACTCTATACCAATAAAATGGACAACCTGGAAGAAATGGACAAATTCTTAGAAATGCACAATCTGCGAAGACTGAATCAGGAAGAAATAGAAAATATGAACAGACCAATCACAAGCACTGAAATTCAAACTGTGATTAAAAATCTTCCAACAAACAAAAGCCCAGGACCAGATGGCTTCACAGGCGAATTCTATCAAACATTTAGAGAAGAGCTAACACCTATCTTTCTCAAACTCTTCCAAAACATAGCACAGGGAGGAACACTCCCAAACTCATTCTACGAGACCACCATCAACCTGATAGCAAAACCAGACAAGGATGTCACAAAGAAAGAAAACTACAGGTTAATATCACTGATGAACATAGATGCAAAAATCCTCAACAAAATACTAGCAAACAGAATCTGACAGCACATTAAAAGAATCATACATCATGATCAAGGGGGGTTTATTCCAGGAATGCAAGTATTCTTCAATATACGCAAATCAATCAATGTGATACACCATATTAACAAATTGAAGGAGAAAAACCATACGGTCATCTCAATAGATGCAGAGAAAGCTTTTGACAAAATTCAACACCCATTTATGATAAAAACTCTGCAGAAAGTAGGCATAGAGGGAAATTTCCTCAACATAATAAAGGCCATATATGAGAAACTCACAGCCAGCTTCGTCCTCAATGGTGAAAAACTGAAACCATTTCCACTAAGATCAGGAACAAGACAAGGCTGCCCACTCTCACCACTCTCTTTTTTTTTTTTTTTTTTGCGTCATGTGGGCCTCTCACTGCTGTGGCCTCTGCCATTGTGGAGCACAGGCTCCAGACGCGCAGGCTCAGCGGCCATGTGCTCACGGGCCCAGCTGCTCTGCAGCATGCGGGATCCTCCCGGACCAGGGCACAAACCTGTGTCCCCTGCATCGGCAGGCAGACTCTCAACCACTATGCCACCCAGGAAGCCCTACCACTCTTATTTAACATAGTTTTGGAAGTTTTAGCCACAGCAATCAGAGAAGAAAAGAAAAAAAAAAAGAATCCAAATAGGAAAAGAAGAAGTAAAGGTGTCACTGTTTGCAGATTACATGGTACTATACACAGAGAATCCTAAAGCTGCTACCAGAAAACTACTAGAGCTAATCAATAAATTTGGTAAAGTAGCAGGATACAAAATTAATGCACAAAACTCTCTGGCATTCCTATACACTAATGATGAAAAATCTGAAAGTGAAATCAAGAAAACACTCCCATTTACCACTGCAACAAAAAGAATAAAATATCTAGGAATAAACCTACCTAAGGAAACTAAAAACCTCTATGAAGAAAGTTATAAGAAACTGATGAAAGAAATTAAAGATGACACAAAAAGATGGAGAGATATACCATGTTCTTGGATTGGAAGAACCAACATTGTGAAAATGACTCTACTACCCAAAGCGATCTACAGATTCAATGCAATCCCTATCAAACTACCACTGGCATTTTTCACAGAACTGGAACAATAAAATTCACAATTTGTATGGAAACACAAAAGACCCCGAATAGCCAAAGCAATCCTGAGAACGAAAAATGGAGCTGGAGGAATCAGGCTCCCTGACTTCAGACTATACTATAAAGCTACAGCAATCAAGACAGTATGGTACTGGCAAAAAACTGAAAGATATATCAATGGAACAGGATAGAAAGCCCAGAGATAAACCCATGAGCATATAGTCACCTTATCTTTGATAAAAGAGGCAGGAATGTACAGTGGAGAAATGACAGCCTCTTCAATAAGTGGTGCTGGGAAAACTGGACAGGTACATGTAAAAGTATGAGATTAGATCACTTCCTAACACCATACATGAAAATAAGCTCAAAATGGATTAAAGACCTAAATGTAAGGCCAGAAACTGTCAAACTCTTAGAGGAAAACATTGGCAGAACACTCTATGACATAAATCACAGCAAGATTCTTTTTGACCCACTTACTAGAGAAATGGAAATAAAAACAAAAATAAACAAATGGGACCTAATGAAACTTCAAAGCTTTTGCATAGCAAAGAAAACCATAAACAAGACCAAAAGACAACCCTCAGAATGGGAGAAAATATTTGCAAATGAAGCAACTGACAAAGGATTAATCACCAGAATTTACAAGCAGCTCGTGCAGCTCAATAACAAAAAGCAAACAACCCAATCCAAAAATGAGCCGAAGACCTAAATAGACATTTCTCCAAAGAAGAAACGCAGACTGCCAACAAACACATGAAAGAATGCTCAACATCATTAATCATTAGAGAAATGTAAATCAAAACTACAATGAGATATCATCTCACACCAGTCAGAATGGCCATCATCAAAAAATTTAGAAACAATAAATGCTGGAGAGGGTGTGGAGGAAAGGGAACACTCTTGCACTGCTGGTGGGAATGTGAATTGGTACCGCCTTTATGGAGAACAGTATGAAGGTCCCTTAAAAAACTACAAGTAGAACTACCATATGACCCAGCAATCCCACTACTGGGCATATACCCTGAGAAAACCATAATTCAAAAAGAGTCATGTACCAAAATGTTCATTGCAGCTCTATTTACAATAGCCAGGAGATGGAAACAACCTAAGTGTCTATCATCAGATGAATGGATAAAGAAGATGTGGCACATATATACAATGGAATATTACTCAGCCATAAAAAGAAACAAAATTGAGCTATTTGTAATGAGGTGGATGGACCTAGAGTCTGTCATACAGAGAGAAGTAAGTCAGAAAGAGAAAGACAAATACCGTATGCTAACACATATATATGGGATTTAAGGGAAAATAGAATGTCATGAAGAACCTAGAGATAAGACAGGAATAAAGACACAGACCTCCTAGAGAATGGACTTGAGGATATGGGGTGGGGGAAGGGTAAGCTGTGACAAAGTGAAAGAGTGGCATGGACATATATACACTACCAAACGTAAAATAGATAGCTAGTAGGAAGCAGCCACATAGCACTGGGAGATCAGCTCGGTGCTTTGTGACCACCTAGAGGGGTAGGATAGGGAGGGTGGGAGGGAGGGAGATGCAAGAGGAAAGAGATATGGGAATATATGTATACGTATAACTGATTCACTTTGTTATAAAGCAGAAAGTAACACACAATTGTAAAGCAATTATACTCCAATAAAGATGTAAATAAAAAACAAAACAAAAAAAGAAACAAAAAGCAAATCACAGAAGTGGTATGAGTGAGTTAGCTCATCACAAGTCTTTATACAGCATCCATAATGTTAAAATAATGAGCAACTGTAGTGGAATAAATGGAATAAGAGATATTGTCCCTTCTCTCAAGGACTATATGATATAACCAAAGAGACAAACATACATACAAAAAAGTGCCTGTGTATGAGCATGTTTAATGTTGTGTGTGAAGTGCTAATGGGGTACTTTTGTAGGAATTTCCAGCATAAAGTTCAAAAAATGGTAAGATGTCAGATGGAAGCTCAGTCATAGAAGCCTTAGTTGAAGAATATAGAGAAAGAAAAGAAGAATTTTTTTCTTGATTTGTTTTTGCTCTTGAGGGTCTGAGCATGGTACATCCACAAAACAGGGTCTGAGCATGGTACATCCACAAAACATGGTACATCCACAAAACAGAATTTTTTCTTGATTTGTTTTTGGTTTTGAGAGTCTGAGCATGGTACATCCACAAAACAGATTTCAGAAGGACAAAAAATAATGAGTTAAGTAGGTAATTAGTGATCACAAATGTAGGAGAACAGAGAAAATAAGAGATTACAGATTTAATCAAGTGTCAAATGCCTTCTATATGTCACATATGACAAATACAAAAACAAAACAAAAAGCAAAGCAAAGAAAAAACAAAACAAAACAAAAATACCCTTTGGATTTTTGGTTGAGTTGCTTAGAGAGCAGAGCAGAGAATCATTTTCCTTCAGTGCTATTAGCACCAGGCTGATGAATAGGTTTTATTTTATCAGAAACATTGATTGAACCCCTACTTATGCCAGGCTAATAATAGTATAGTAACAGTAATGAGAAGATAACAAAAACTTAATCGCTCTTCAAGGCCCTCAGAGATAATGTTTTGTGGGATGAGATGGAAGAAGGGCTTCCTTTTCTTTCAGAAATTCAAATCTCTTAATCCAGGTTCAATGAAAATGCTTCTAAGAAGCTATTCCATTAGAAAGAACAGTGGTATTATCACCCCAGAAAGGGATACTTTAGATTTTGGAGACCTTTCTGTGTCCCAATATCCACCATACAAGGAAGAAAATTCTACTACAACTACATAACTCAGCCTTTCACATGCTTTTTTACTTGAGTCTACACCAAGGTATCTGCTCATTTCCTGAAAGGAGCCCTAACTACAGAAAGCAAGACAATGCTTTTAAGATTTTCCTAAACTTGATAGATTAAAGGCTGCTCAGCAGGCCTCTTTGGAGAAGCTATTATGGAAATTAAAATGCCCTTTTAAAAATCAAATAAGTCCCTCCCAGAGTTATGTTCCATTTCTATGCCATCTTGCTTCCCTATGAAAAAACAAATGCTTATGGATAATGTTCATTGTGCTGGGAATATCCAAAGCAATAAATGGCTTTTAAAGTTGATTAAATGCTAAAGTGAAGCTTTTTGATAACCATAAGAGCTGACTATTGTAAGTGTACTCCAGTGTCATGAATATTACTGCTAATATATGATAAGATTTTTAAAAGGACATAATAAAGTATAATAAAGAAATCACTTCCTTCCCTTTTGAGCTTTGGAAAGAGCTATCTTCTTTTCCTTTGGTCTTTACAATGATAGCAATAGGGAAGTCCTTTTGAAGTAGTGACTTGGGCAGGGAGGTTATATAATGAGATTAATAACTTAAAGGAGTGGACTATGCAATATACCATGATGAGATTAAAGATGTTTTAATACCAAAACGGACTTTGTGGCTTGATGGAGAGAATATAATTTAACATTTGAGAGCTGAGATTGACAGAATCTTTTGTTGATTAATAATGGTGGGTGCATCTTTCTGAACACTGATTAGCTTGGGAGATTGTGAGAAGGGCATTTTATAGTACTGAGATTATATTAAAATAAAAATATAATAAGTAGAAGGATTATAATGAAATGAACTATTGCACTTTGAGTCAATGTTTCAAATTATATTTCAGATATAAAAAGTGAAATCTACATATTTAAACAAATGTGTATTCAAAGGATAATGGGTTCATTATGGGAGTTATTTGTTTTTGTTTTTTTTTAATTTGGGGACTAGACTATTATGACATCTAAATATATATAATGTATACTTCACTTTCTTTATGTTGATGAGATATGTTTATACCTTGTATCATATTTATATTACTAATGACACTGATAATCATTATTTATGTTTATTGATCATCTTCCAAGCATTATATTAATATTTGCATTTTACCAGTGTGATTTCATTAAATCTTGCAACAGTTCAATAATGTTCATTAGTAGTAACTGCAAGAACTAAGACTCAAACCTAAACTCTCAAAATTCGAAGTCCAGAAGATATATAATATATATGTGTTTTATATATTTATATTTATAATACATTTTAAATATATATAAATTTCCAAAGGACTGATAATTAAATAGGAGAGAAGTCACTTATCTCTATAAAGCTGCAGTAGATAGCTCAAGATCAAGATGGTGGAGTAGGAGAACACAGAGATGACCTCCCCTTACAAACACATCAAAAATACATCTACCTGTGGAGAAATTCTCACTGAAAATAAACTTGAGACTGGAAAAAATACTCTTATATAATTAAGACTATAGTAAAGATCCACACAGGATTGGGTAGGAAGGGAAAAGAATTAGGTCGGGCCCTGTGTCTTTGGAAGGGATACAGAATAAGAGGGGATCATATGGGCCTGGAGATCCTCCCTGAAGGGTGGGTTGTTCAAACCACATATTGGATATCCCAGCCTGGGGTCTGACACTGGGAGGATGAATCCCCTTAGCTGGTTTCAAAACCAATGGGACTGACAGCAGAGCTGTAAGAAACCTAGACTCCACTCATGAAGAACACACACACTCTTACTTACTTTATTTTTTTTTTTTTTTTTTTTTTTTTTTTTTTTTTTGCGGTACTCGATCCTCTCGCTGTTGCGGCCTCTCCCATCGCGGAGCACAGGCTCCGGACGCGCACGCTCAGTGGCCATGGCTCACTGGCCTAGCCGCTCCTAGCCGCTCCGCGGCATGTGGGATCTTCCCGGACTGGGGCACGAACCCGTGTCCCCTGCATCGGCAGGCAGACTCTCAACCACTGCGCCACCAGGGAAGCCCCTCTTACTTACTTTAGAAAAGGGAAGGGAGCAGATTGAAAGTGCCTGGGACTCCAGCTAGTTCCCTGTGACTGCTCCAGTGTGCTCCCCAGCCCAAGCTGACTACCCACTTAGGCCCACTTGCTCCATGGCACAGCTCCACACTAGGGTGAAGGCTGCCAAAACTGAGGAAAATGCATGATTGTGGTGGATAGAGCTGGCTCAGACCCAGCACAGCATCTGAACAAGGTAAGGTCAGTGATTTTTGGCAGTCATGGGGACAGCAAATCAGAAGCAGTCCAGAACTCTGGAGCTGAGACCACCCAACACATGACCCACCCCATGCTGAGCACTGATCCAGCCCCTCTTGCTCTGCGGCTCACACCTGGCTCTGGCTGTAGCCACATCCACCTACAGCTCCACCTCCTACCAAGGTGTTAGCTACCAGCACATCCTAGGGGAAGACATGAGTCATGCTCACATCAGACACAGCTCTCCCACCAAAGTCACTGGGCAGACACAGATTGTGTAGGGACACTTTCACATAAGGACACTTGCACATAAGGACACAACATCAAGACCTGGATAGGTAATTATTTCACCTAATTTCACAGAGACAGAAAGTTAAGCAAAATGAGAAGACAGACAAAGTTATTTCAAATGAAAGAACAAGAAAAAAAACACTGAAAAAATCAATTAGTGAAACAGAGATAATTTACCAGATTGACTTGAGAGCATTAGCAATAAAACTGCTAACTGAATTAGGGAAAAGAATAGAAGAATACAGTGAGAATTTCAACAGGGTTCTAGAAAATATAAAAAAAAAAAAATCAGAGCTGAAGAGCACAATAAGTAAAATAAAAAACACACTAGAAGGAATTAAGAGCAGACTATGTGATACAGAAGAACATATACATGGTCTGCACGATAGAAAAATTCAAATCACCCAATCAGAAGAGCAAAAAGAGAAGCTAATTTTAAAAATGACAACAGTTTAAGGAACCTCTCAAGCAACTATTTACATGCATACCAACATTCACAATACTGGGGTCCCAGAAGGAGAAGAAAGAGAGAAAGGGGTAAAGGGGTAAAAAATATGTATCTGATGAAATTATGGTGAAAACTTCCTGAATTTGAAGAAGGAAACAGATATTCAGGTACAGGAAACAAAGAAGGTCCCAAACAAGATGAACTCGAAGATATATCATAATTAAAATGGAAAAATTTAAAGAGAGAATTCTAAAGGCAGTAATAGAAAAAGTGTTATATACAAAGGAACCCTCATAAGACTATCAGCTGATTTTTCTGCAGAAACTTTGTAGGCCAAAAGGGAGTAGAATGATATACTTAAAAAGCTAAAAGGGGAAAACCTAAAACCTAGGATACTCTACCCAGCAAGACTGTCATTTTGAATAGGAGAGATAAAGAACTTCTCAGACAAGTAAAAATAAGAGTTAATCAATACTAAACTGACCCTAAAATAAAAGTTAAAGTGTCTTCTCTAAGTGGAAACAGCTCATGCAGCTCAATATCAAAAAAAAAAAAAAAAAAAAAGCCCCAGTCAAAAAATGGGCAGAAGACCTGAATACACGTTTCTCCAAGAAAAACATACAGATGGCCAAGAGGCACGTGAAAAGATGCTAAACATCACTAATTATCAGAGAAATGCAAATCAAAACTACAATGAGGTATCACCTCACATCCATCAGAATGGCCACCATCAAAAAATCTATAAACAAATAAATGCTGGAGAGGGTGTGGAGAAAAGGGAACCCTCTTGCACTGTTGGTGGGAATGTAAATTGATACAGCCACTATGGAGAACACTATGGAGATTTCTTATAAAAACTAAAAATAGAACTATCATATGACCCAGCAATCCAACTACTGGCCATATACCCTGAGAAAGCCATAATTCAAAAAGATACATGCACACCAATGTTCATTGCAGCACTATTTACAATAGCCAGGACATGGAAGCAGCCTAAATGTCCATCAACAGATGAATGGATAAAGAAGATGTGATACATATATACAATGGAATATTACTCAGCCATTAAAAGGAATGAAATTGAGTCATTTGTAGAGATGTAGATGGACCTAGAGACTGTCATACAGAGTGAAGTAAGTCAGAAAGAGAAAAGTAAATATTGTATATTAATGCATATATGTGAAATCTAGAAAAATGGTACAGATGAAACTATTTGCAAAGCAGAAATAAAGACACAGATGTAGGGAAAAAATGTGTGGACACCAAGACGGGAAAGGGGGGGTTGGATGAATTGGGAGATTGGGATTGACATATATACACTACTATGTATAAACCAGATAACTAATGAGAACCTGCCATTTAAAAAAAACAGCAAAAAACAAACAAAGAAAAACCCATTAGTAGCTTGAAAAAAAAAGAAAGAAATAGGTTTTCTAATCTCTCTTCATATATGTTGCTTGTCTATGATGACCATTGTTGCATAGGAATCATTAATTTTGATAAAAAATAATTTTTAATGTACAAAAAGAAGGAAATACCTGTAGGAAATTAAAAAGCACACTAGGAAAGGCAAATATATAGTAAAGACTGTGGGTCAACACTTAAATAAGCTGGCAGGAAGATTAAAAGACATGAAATTGTAAAATCAATTATAACTACAATAAACAGCTAAGGGATAAACATGAAGATGTAAAATGTAATATCAAAAACACAAAACAGGGAGGAGAGTAAAAAACCAAAATGTAGATATTTTAGAATGTGTTTGAACTTAAGTGACTACCAGTTCAACATATGTAGACATAGTAATAGATGAACATATACAAACCCTATGGTAGCTACAAATCAAGAACCCGCAATAGATATACAAAAACTAGAGCTAGAAAACACAAGCATACTACTAAAGAAAATTATTAAAACACAAGAGAAGAAACTGAAAAAGAAAAAAAGAACTAGAAAAACAACCAGAAAACAAATAACAAAATGGCATTAAATACATACCAGTTACTCACTTTAAATTGTCAATGAAGTAAATGCTCCAATAAAAAGACATAGGGTGACTGCACTAAAAAAGATCCATCTATATGCTGCTTACAAGAGACTCACTTCATAGCTAAAAATACACACAGACTGAAAGTGAGGGGATGGAAAAAACATTTCATGCAAATGAAAATTACAAGAAAGCTGAGGTAGCAATACTCATATCAAAAAAATAGACTGAAACAAAGTCCATAACAAAAGACAAATAAGGGCATTATATAATGATAGAGAGATCAATACCTGAAGAGGATACAAGACTCATTAGCATATATATACCTAATACAGGAGCCCTAAATATATAAAGCAAATATTAACAGACATAAAGGGAGAAATTGACAATAATACAAAAATAATATAGGAATTTAACACCCATTGTACATCAGTAGACAGATCAGGGCTTCCCTGGTGGAGCAGTGGTTAAGAATCCACCTGCCAATGCAGGGGACTCAGGTTCGAGCCCTGGCCCAGGAAGATCCCACATGCCACAGAGCAACTAAGCCTGTGTGCCACAACTACTGAGCCTGCACTCCAGAGCCCGCGAGCCACAACTCCTGAAGCCCGGGAATCTAAAGCCCATGCTCTGCAACAAGAGAAGTCACTGCAATGAGAAGCCCGCACACTGCAACGAAGAGTAGCCCTTACTCACCCCAACTAGAGGAAGTCCATGCACAGCAACAAAGACCCAACACAGCCAAAAATAAATAAATAAAATAAATCAGTTAAAAAGAAAACAAAATAGACAGATCATCTAGACAGAAAATCAATAATGAAACAGTGGTCTTAAATGACACATTAGACCAACTGGACTTGATAGATCCCTAAAGGACATTCCATCCTAAAACAGCAGAATACACATTCTTTTCAAGTACACATGGAATGTTCTTTAGGATAACAAGCTAGGCCACAAAACAAGTCCTAACAAATTTAAGAGGATACAAATTATATAAAATATTTTTTCCAACAATGATATGAAATTAGGAATCAATTACAAGAAGAAAAATGGGAAAAACATGTGGCAACTAAACAACATGCTACTAAAATAACCAATGGGTCAATGAAGAAATCAAAGAGGAAATCAGAAAATAAGGCAAATTTAAAAAAAAAAAAATTTCCAAAAGCTATGGGATACAGCAAAAGCAGTTCTAAGAGGGAAGTATATAGCAATACAGGCCTACCTCAAGAACCAAGAAAAATGTCAATAAATAACCTAACCTTCCATCTAAAGGAAATATAAAAAGAAAAAAAAAAAGTCAGCAGAAAGAAAGAAATAATAAAGACCAGAGAGGATGGGAAAAAGACCAGAAAAGACACTTTTTAAAGAAGGCTAAGGATGGCTAACAGGCACATTAAAAGAAGCTCGACATGACTAATCATTAGGCAATTGAAAGTCAATGCCACAATGAGATATCACCTCACAAGTGTCAGAATGGTTAAAATCAAATACTCTACAAATAGCAAATGTTGACAGGGATGCAGAGAAAAGGGAACCCCTGTACACTGATAGTGACAAGGTAAATTAGTACAGCCACTATGGAAAAGAGTATGGAGGTACCTCAAAAAACTAAAAAATAGAGCTAACATATGATCCAGCAATTACATTTCTGGATATTTATCTGAAGGAAATGAAAACACTAACTTAAAAGATATATGCACCCCCATGTTCACTGAAGCATCATTTATAATAGCCAAGATGTGGAAGCAATCTAAGTGTTTATGGATGAGTGAATGGATAAAGTAAATATGTGTATATATATATATATATATATATTTATATATAATAGAATATCATTCAGCCATAGCAAGGTAGGAAATCTTGCCATTTGTGACAATACAGATGAAACTAGAGGGCATTATGCTGAATGAAATGCCAGATAGAAAAAGACAAATACTATATGCTATCACTTATAAGTGGAATCTAAAAACATAAAATAAATATATATAACAAAACAGAAATAGCTTCACAGATATAGAAAACAAATTAGTGGTTACCAGTAGGAAGAGGGAAGATGGGAGGGGCAAGATAGGGGTATGGGATTAAGACTAACAAACTACTATGTATAAAATAGATAAACAACAAGGATATATTATACAGCATAGGGAAATATAGCCATTATTTTTAATAACTCTAAATGAAGTATAATCTATAAAATTTTTGAATCATTATGCTGTACATCTGAAACTAATATTGTATATCAGCTATACTTCAATTTAAAAAAAAAAAGATCAGAAAGGAAATGAATAAAATAGAGACAAAAGAAACAATAAAAAAATCAATGAAACCAAGAGCTGGATTTTTAAAAAGTTAAAAAATGTTGAGAAGCTTTACCCAGGCTCATCAAGAAAAAAAGAGAGAGGACCCAAATCAATAAAATATGAAAGAGGAGAAATAACAACCAATCACAGATATATAAGAGAATATTAACAGTTATAGCCCAACTAATTGGATGAACTGAAGAAATGGGCAAATTCCTAGAAACATACAAGCCTCCAAGACTGAATGATGAAGAAATATACAATCTGAACAGACTGGTCATGAGTAGTAAAATTGAATTTATAATTTAAAAAATTCCCAGAAAACAACAGTCCAGGACCAGACAACTTCATAAGTTATGGAATACAACGTATATGTATTCCACAAAACATATAAAGAAGAGTTAATGCCTATCCTTCTCAAACTATTTCAAAAAGTTGAAGAGGAGGAAACACTCCCAGCTTTATTCCAGGAGGCCACCATTACCCTGATACCAAAACCAGAAAATTACACTACAAAAAAAAGAAAATTACAAGGCAAAAAAGAAAACTACAGACCAGTATCTCTGATGAACATAGATGCAAAAAATCCTCAACAATATACTAGCAAATAGAATTAAACAATATTAAAGAAAAAAAAGGATCATACACCATGATCAAGTGGAATTTATTCCAAGGATGCCAGGATGGTTTCATATCGGTAAATCAATCAATGTGATGCACCACATTAACAAAATGAAAGATAAAAATCACATGATCATTGCAATAGATGCAAAGTAAGCATTTGACAAATTTCAACATCCATTCATGATAAAAAACTCTTATCAAAATTGGTTTAGAGAGAAGTTAATGTAGTAAAGGCCATTTATGACAAACCCACAGATAACATCATACTCAATGGTGAATGCTGAAAGCCTTTCTTCTAAAACCAGGAATAAGACAAGGATGTTCACTCTTGTGACTTCTATTTAATGTAGCATTGGAAGTTCTAACCACAGTAATCAGACAAGGAAAATAAATAAAATGCATTCAAATTGGAAGTAAAGCAAAAAACTGTCACAATTTGCAGATGACATGATACTATATATAGAAAACCCTAAAGTCTCCACCGAAAAACTATCAGAATAAATGAATTTGCTAAAGTTGCAGGATACAATATTAATATACAGAAATCTGCTGTTTTTCTATACACTAATAATGAACCATCAGAAAGAAAACTATCCTGCTTAAAATAACATCAAGGGCTTCCCTGGTGGCGCAGTGGTTGAGAGTCCATCTGCCGATGCAGGGGATGCGGGTTCATGCTCCGGTCCGGGAAAATCCCACATGCCACAGAGCGGCTGGGCCCGTGAGCCATGGCTGCTGAGCCTGCACGTCTGGAGCCTGTGCTCCTCAACGGGAGAGGCCACAACAGTGACAGGCCAGTGTACCACAAAATAATAATAATAATAATAACATCAAAAAATTAAAATACCTAGGAATAAACTTAACCAAGGAACAGAAAAACCTATACTCAGAGAACTATAAAACACTGATGACAGAAACTGAAGATGATACCAAGAAATGGAAAGATATTCTGTGTTCTTGGAAGGATTAATACTCTTAAAATGTCCATACTGCCCAAAGCAATCTACAGATTCAATGCAATCCCTATCAAGCTACCATGGCATTTTTCACAGAACTAGAAGAAATAATCCTAAAATTTATAAGGAACCACTAGAGACCTCAAATAGCCAAAGCATCCGAAGAAAAAAGAACAGAACTGGAGGTATCACACTCCCAGACTTCAGGCTATACTACAAACCTACAGTAATCAAAACAGCATGGTACTGGCACAAAAACAGACACACAGGTCACTGGAACAGAATAGAGAGCCCAGAAATAAACTCATACACCTGTGGTCAATTAATCTAAGACAAAGGTGGCAAGACTACATAATGAGAAAAGACAGTCTCTTCAATAAGTGGTGTTGGAGAAACTGGACAGCTATTGATACATGTAACAGAATGAAATTAGAACAGTGTCTAACACCATATGCAAAAATAAATTCAAAATGGCTTAAAGACCTAAATATAAGATTGGAAACCATATAAGTCCTGGAAGAAAACATAAGCAGAACACTCTTTGACATAAATTGTAGCAACATTTCTTTTTTTTTTTTGATCTGCCTTTTAAGGCAAAGGAAACAGAGCAAAAATAAACAAATGGTATCTAATTTAACTTAAAAGCTCTAGCACAGTGAAGGAAACCACTGAGAAAATGAAAAGACAACATATTGAATGGAAGAACATATTTGCAAATGATATTACTGATAAGAGGTTAATATCCAAAATATATAAACAGCTCATACAATTCAGGATCAAAAAATGACCCACGTAAAAAATGACCCACAAAAGGCCTGAGTAGGCATTTTCCCAAAGAAGATATGTAGATGGCCAATAGGCACATAAAAAGATAAAATATTTTATTGTCAATAATATTTAGGGTTTTTGCCCAAAATTTTATGACTATTTCCTGATAATCAAAAAGACTTTTTTTAGATGCAAATAAATCCTACATAATAAGTGGGGTATAAGTAAGTTATCCCTGAAGCAGAGGAAAGGACTATTCTCCCACTCTTGTCAACAAGTGGAGGTGTTTCACACATAAAGCAAAGCAACTTTCTTAAATGGTCATGCTTCTCACTGGTGGAAGGGCATGTGAGGTGTTGCTGCAGAAGTTAAAAAATGTGACCTGCTAAGTATTTGATTTTGGCCTTTCTGTACAGAAAATTTAGTAGGCTAGTTATCAGGAGTGTGAGAGAAAAGAAAAAAGCCAAGAGTTTTTCTTTCTGACTCCTGACCCTGACTCCAAACATTGGCCCTAAAACTGAATAAGTTTTCAAGCTTCTGCAGCTGGTACATAAGGCCATTTTGGCTTTGTACAAATGTTATGTCTTATATTTATTATTAGTACCCTCTTTAGCTTTTACTTTTTCCTCACTTTATTTTTTCTTTTGCCTTCATCTTTTTCCTTATTTTCCTTTATTATTTTAGCTACTTTTACCATTATGTTCTTGTAATCTCTTTGTAATTCTGTTTCTTTTTCAATTTTTATTGAAATATAGTTGATGTACAATGTTGTGTTAGTTTAGGGTGTACAGCAATGTGATTCGGTGTGTGTGTGTGTGTGTGTGTGTGTGTAGATATATATTCCTTTTTAGATTATTTTCCATTATAGGTTATTACAAGATATTAAGTATACTTGCCTGTACTATACAGTAGATCCTTGATGGTTATCTTTTTTTTTTTTTTTTTTGGTGGTACGCAGGCCTCTCACTCTTGTGGCCTCTCCCATTGCGGAGCACAGGCTCCAGACGCGCAGGCTCAGCAGCCATGGCTCACAGGCCCAGCCACTCCACGGCATGTGGGATCTTCCCGGACCGGAGCACGAACCTGTGTCCCCTGCATCAGCAGGCAGACTCTCAACCACTGCGCCACCAGGGAAGCCCGGTTATCTATTTTATATATAATAGTGTGTATATTTTAATCCCAAACTCCTAATTTATCCCTCCCCCCATTTCTCCTTTGGTAACCATGAGTTTATTTTCTATGTCTGTGGATCTATTTCTGTTTTGTAAATAAGTTCATTTGTATCATTTTTTAAGTTTCCACCTATAGCATTATCATATGATATTTGTCTTTCTCTGATTTCACTTAATATGATAAGCTCTAGGTCCATCCATGTTGCTGCATACAGCATTATTTCATTATTTTTTGTGGCTGAGTAATATTCCACTGTGTAGGGAAGTTAAAAGACAAAAGTAGTAAAATCATCTGTATACACAATAAACAGTTAAGGAATGCATAAAACAATTAGATATAAAATATGATATCAAAACTAGTGAGGGGAGGAGAGTACAAATATAGGGTATTTAACATTCTTTTGAAGAGATCAGCAACCTAAAACAATCATATATATATATATATATATATATATATATAGACTCCTATACCAAAACCTTACAGTAACTGCAAACCAAAAATCTTTAATAGATGTACACACAAAAAAGAAAAAGGAATCCAAAGATAACACTAAAGATAGATATCAATCACAAGAGAAGAGAACAAAAGAAGAAAGGGGAAACAAGACCTACAACAACAAATCCAAAATAATTTAACAAAATGGCAATAAGAACACACATATCAATAATCACCTTAAATTTAAATGGAGTAAAAGCTCCAACCAAAAGACAAAAACAAGACCTGTATAGATGCTGTTGACAGGAGACCCATTTCAGATCTAGACACACATACAGACTGAAAGTGAGGGGATGGAAAAAAGTATTACATGCAAATGGAAATCAAATGAAAGCTGGAATAGCAATACTTATATATAAGACAAAATAGACTATTTTTAAAAAATATATAATTGTTTTATCAATTTCACTGTATCTAAAAATTCTGAATTTACTATGTCTTTTCTAGGTACTATATTCTTTCTTTTGTCTTTCCTTTCTTTAGCCTTAGGTTTACATATAACTTTTACCTAATTACCTTCCTAAAATTTTTACCAATTTAAGACTTAACTTGTGGTGTTCAGTTTTATTTTTTGTTGTTTCATATTCTCTTATTCTTAATTATTTTATCTTATATAAAATTTATATTACTTTTACTACTTTTACTCTTTTAAATATTTTATATTTAAAATTTATTTTGTCCAATTTTTTTAGCTTGTGCTTATGTATTTTAATTGTATTTCTTTTAATTAATCATATATATTTAAAAATGAGCAGAAGTTACACATATGCTGTGACTTCTCTTTAACTCTTTGTCCTGCTCTGAGCAAAGTCATTTAGCCATTTTTTTTCCTTTCACTTAACCTTTAATGGGACCTCATGGCCCCTGTGAAACTGCACCTCTATTAACAAAACTGAATATCTGATTCTAAATCATTAAGATAACAAAAAATCAGAATTTTGCAAAGTAAATCCACTGCAGTTATCCACACTGATAACTTAGAATAAAGTAATGTACAGCTGTCGCTTGATATCTGCTCAGGATTGATTCCAGGATCCCGCATATACCAAAATCTGCAGATGATCAAGTCCTTTATATAAAATGCTGTAGTACAGTCAGCCCTCCACATCTCTGGATGGGAAACCTGTGGATACAGAGGGCCCACTGTATTCACATTATAAACACATTATTTTCCCCTCAGAATTACCTGGGTATTGGATACAGAGAAGATGATTTTTAACAATGTAATTTCCCAGCCCTCACCCTATAATACTCTATCAGAATATTTGGAATGTAGACCTGGCACTTTACTTTAACAAGCTACCCTCGGTGATTTTTAAGCACACTCAACTTTGACAACCAGTGTCCTAAATTACTCAGCCACTTTATGTAAAAGTATTTTTATGAAATCTATAATTCCTATCCTAAATAACTGTTGGATACTGGGCAAATTATTTATTCAGAACAATAAAGACATATTTAAAAAGTAACTCTGAAAATTGCAATATTGAACAATTAAGCAGTTCTCATATGGTTCCAACACAGTACTTGAAAAGAAGGCAGGAAAGAGGGTCTTTAGATATTGTCCTGGAGCCTGCTTTATATTAACCTGTACTCAAAATCGCCATTAACTCCTTCACTTTAGTTCTAGAAAGCGTCAGGCCCCCCAGTAATCCCTCTGTAGTTCTGCAGTTGTACATAACATTATCAATGTCACTATAGCTAAGTTAAACTTGTATCACAAGTTTGTATTTGCTCATACACTGTCCTCTGATATAGACTCTAGGCTGCTCCAGAGGAAGCTGTATGTCTTATTTCTTATACTCTGTGCTAGTAACATGTCTATCATAGAATAGATCTTCAAAGAAAATTTTTTCAGTGAATAAATAATAATTATTTATTTAAACATAAATTTGTTTCCGCAGATCTTGACTTGGATCTCCAATATGATAAAGATAATATGCATTGTTTTTTTTTTTTTTTTTTTTTTTTTTTTTTTTTTGCGGTACGCGGGCCTCTCACTGTCGTGGCCTCTCCCGTTGCGGAGCACAGGCTCCGGATGCGCAGGCTCAGCGGCCATGGCCCACGGGCCCAGCCGCTCCGCGGCATGTGGGATCCTCCCGGACCGGGGCACGAACCCGCGTCCCCCACATCGGCAGGCGGACTCTCAACCACTGCGCCACCAGGGAAGCCCTGCATTGTTTTTTTATTTTCCTCCAAATATAAAAACTGTTTAAAGTTGTAGGTGGAACATATTTCCCCGCCCCAGTGATGCTGGGCATGACAAAACAATTGGCTTTTGCCAGTGCAGTTTTAGTGGATGTAACACATGTAGAGGCCTTAAATATGCCCACATGGTTCTGTTTATGCTTGTGCTCTAAGACTTTATTTTAAAAGTAATATGCCTATGGTAGATGCTGCTCCTTTTGCTTGGGTTCCAAAACAAGCAAAATGGAATAATAGTGCACTAAACCACTGCCTGGATCCAAGTCTCGTCAATACACAGTCTGGAGCAGAGCTGCCCAGCCAAGTCAGATCTAGATCAGCTGAACCATTGTCCACCAAGAGACTTGTACCAGTGGGAACCTATTCTTGTTGCAAGAACTAAGTTTTGGGATAATTTGTTAGCACCATGTTGTAGCAATAGGTTTTTGATGCAATTCTTCTACAGAAGGGCAAATTGACTAAATACAAAAAGAAACATTTTAATAAATTTATTTAGAGTCATGACATGATGTTGAAAGATATTAATCTGCTCTCTAATTTAGGTACAAGGTAGTTTCATGCATGGATAATAATGCAGGATTTTTCTATAATCTTCACCTTTTTTAATCTGTTCATCATCTTTTTGTTTACCAGGGAATTATTAACAGAGCAATGCAGGTAGAAAAGAGGTTGAAAGTTGGCAATCAATGCTATTTAGATTTTAGCTTTTTGTATAATAGTCCTGATTCCTAAATTCTGCAAAGTTCATTTTTTCTGCTTGAAGCCTTCCCACAAGAAACTTTCCTTTACTGAAATTACTATAGCACTAACAGAAAGTACCTTATATTTAGCAGTTAATTACATATTCTTTTGTATTATCTTCTAGAGGTACCATAGGTAAATTTTATTTCTCTATCCATACTGCTAACTTTTGAGGTTATCTGCTAATTTCCTTATGTCCTTCCATAGTGCCTGAAACAATCTTAAATGTAAAGTAGACATTTCAAAAACAGAATGACTACATACCACAATTTTCCTGGCATATTCTCATTTATATCTTTTATTTCCAGAATATCATGAACAGCCCTACTCATTCTTAAAGTATCCCAGCTTGGACGATGAATTATCTTGTCAACACTTTTTTTTTTTTTGGCTGCACCATGCAGCATGCAGGTCTTAGCTCCCCAACCAGTGTTTGAACCCACAGCCCCTGCAGTGGAAACATGGAGCCTTAACCACTGAACTGCCAGGGAAGTTCCTGGGCAACATATTAATAAATAACTGCTGAATGACAAACTAACCCTGGATAAAGTTATGTGTATACTCTCTACCTCAAAATAGATTACATTTGCAAACATAGCTGACAAGTGTTAATGTAAATGTATCATCTTATTGTGAGTTCCTCTGTTTGGCCTAATAACTGAAGAAAAATGGTGGCTAAACATCTATTTGCCTTCTGTCTTCTAAAGGACAGTATCTGATCTGATATTCATGTCTGGTTTTTCTTATAATGTGATATGCTGATGCTCTAAATCTTTGTTTGTGTAGCAGGAACTCATGGCATATTTCGATTCTATTTATACTTTATTTATATTTCAAAGGCATCAGCCCAAAGTAGAGTGAGTTCAGCAAAGTATACAGAATAAAACACTTGCGGTTAAGCATTTATCAATGCCTTTGGAATCAAAGAAGCCAATGAAAAGCTGTAAGCAGAGATGCATTAAAATCAGAAGAAAACCACATAATGTAACCTAAACTTCTGATTTTCCTTCTCAAGAACTTACATGTTACTCACTGACTTAAGACTATGGGTTTTAATGGACTATGGAGTATAGCAAGTAGACTTTAGTCATGAAGATCTGAGTTTAAAAGCTGTCTTTGTTTCTTACTAACTAGGTGACCTTGAAAATCTCTGGCAATGTTGCTTTTAATTTGTAAATCGGAGAAGTTCATGTCCTCTTCTTTGACTATTTTATGTATTAACAGTTAATGGGAAAAAATGTATAATACTAAATACAGTGTTTAGCACAACTCATTGTTGAGAAATGATGTAATTGATATAAATTAACACTTTTTTCAATGACTAAATGTCATCCCTAATTCCGAGGAGTTAATGGAGTTTGCAGATTTATTTTCAGTTTCTCTGGCAATGTTTTCACTCCAGATTTCCCCTCTCCAAAGGGCTGCTTTATTGATGATATAACTTTTTTTTGCACTTATTTTGACTTTCGTTAGGAAAAACTTAACTGGTCTGAACTGTTTAATGGTTTTAGAAATCTGTAGATAAATGGGAAATGCAGCAAGGGAGGGGCTGAAGGTCCTCTGTTACGACAAGCTCTTGAGCAGAATGCACATGCTATCTTGTTTTTATGTGCTTCTCTGCTACTGTTGCTAGAGGGGAATGATGGAACTATAGATCAGGATGGTCTGTGACAGACTGAGGGGGATCTGAATGTTGAACTCACATTTACATAATCTAATGTATTTAGTGAAACCTGGAAAATCACAGCAAGACTGTTGCATACATGGAAGGCAGGACAGACATGCACAACAAGTCCTTGACCTGGAACAGGGCCACTTCAGGGTGTTTTTACAGATCAACTTGAGACCACTGTAAACTACTTTCCCCAATTCAAGGTAAAAGCAAATGACCAAGATTATTACAATTTCGAAGGAAGACAGATGTGCCTTCGGGTCTTCTTCCTTAGACCAATAAGAAATATAAGAAATCATGCTGTCTTAATGTTCAAACAGCAGTTTGTTCTTTCTGTGAACTTTGAAGGGCTTTTATTTAAAACAATTGGAGGAGTATTCCTCCACAGAATGGAAAAGCAGTAACAAATCTACAATCTACACCTTGAACCAAGCCGCAGATACATTTTTGTTTTTGTCAAAATGATTTTGATGTGAAGTAATTCTAGTCTAAGTGCATCCCCCCAGGGTTTACCACAAATTCAGCTAATTTAATATGCAATTTAATCTTCCCCTAGCTTTAGATTTTTCACTCTGGAGTTATAACACTGGTGAGACTTATGGATACACAACATTAATTTGACTGTGTTGAAGATGTGAGGTTCAAAAAATGTTAAAAAAAATCCAGCAATATGCTAGAACTAGAAAACAGTTATGAAATCTTATGAAATTAATTGATGCAGAGAACATCTTTCATTACAAAATTACTAAAGGAAAAGGAAATAATCAATTTTCAAACTTTAAGTCAAATGTTCTTGCAGGTCAAATGGAATCTATGTGGGGTACTTTTATTCTTAGGTAAGGCAGAGGCTTATGAACAGATCTAAAATATCCTTAAGAAGCATAGCTTACTCTTATATAGTTATTAAATACTTAACTTTCTTCATAAATCTTAAGGACATCAGTTGTCAGGATGTCTGTGCTCTATGGGTTTTCAGTTTTTGTTCCCTTTAATAGCTTAGAAAAGAAGATATGAACTATGAGAATTGTTAAAGCAACAAAAAAGTCTCTCTGTGTTTTCTTTTGAGGGGAAAGGTAATTTGTTAAGAAACCTCCTTGACAGGATGATGGAACATACTTCTTTTGTTTTTTTCCCACCACGTACAGCCATGAGAATCAAACAGAAAGCTAGGCTTACTGTAACACATTGACTGACAATTAGATTTTAAAACCCCAGGAAATAGGATCTCATAATGGTTCCTAATGGAATTCTGAAATAAAGTCTACAGCTCTCAGGTATCATCAGGTAGTGAAATTAAAAGAAAATCACAGAAACTCAATTATTGCTAGAATTGGCTCGTTAAGTTGGTTGCTGTCACAAGTGGAAGATTCTTTAACTCCATGGCAATAATGTGTATTTTTGGTTTCTTGTACCATTAGAGATCATTATGCCTCTTAAAATTAAGAAATGTGAATCAAATTTTGGTATCCTTTACCCATGAAAATCTTTTGAGACTTATTTTCTATACATCTTTCTCATAAAACAGGGTAATTTTATTAAGATATGTAGACAATGGAATTTGATGCAATAGTAAATATCTTGAGTATGATGACTTAATTGTATTATTATTAGAATTTCATATTTTACTAATGTTTATATAATGCCTTATTTTTATATATCATGGCAAGTTGCACTGAATGAGAACATACTAAGAATCTGATGAAACAGTATTGAAAGCAATCATTATAAGTAAAACTTAAACTTTCAAGGATAACAAGAATGCAAATGCATGTAATAAAAATCATGGCTTATTTTACCATCATATTTTATGCTATGACAGCAATAGATATAAGTGCTTGACTTTTTTGTTATTTTGTTTTGTTTTTGTTTGTTTGTTTGTTTGCTGTACGTGGGCCTCTCACTGTTGTGGCCTCTCCCGTTGTGGAGCACAGGATCTAGATGCGCAGGCTCAGCGGCCATGGCTCACAGGCCCAGCCTCTCTGTGGCATGTGGGATCTTCCCGGACCGGGGCATGAACCCGTGTCCCCTGCATCGGCAGGCGGACTCTCAACCACTGTGCCACCAGGGAAGCCCGATTTTTTTGTTTGATGAAAAATTTTCCCATAGAATTTTATTCCTGAATTTTCCCATAGTCCATACTTAGCAAAGATCCAAAAATTAATTAGAAGAATGAAAAATGTATTATTTGGAATATGAATCAGTCACTAGAGATACACAAGTTTCAGTCAGGAGCTCATTATTCTAAAGGTTTTTTTCAGATGCATTTTTAAGTGAAGTCCATTAATCACAATGTCCTAATAATTTATACACATTGTTTTTCTTTTGGAGCTGACAAGACGTAATGCCAAAAGAAAAGCTGATTCTTTTTACAAAGAAAAGAACAAGGCTGACTGTTGACAAATATAAAAAGATGCGTGCCTTGAGACTCCCAAGGCAGAGCTTCATCCCTTATATCTATCTAGGCTTGGTTTGTTCTTCAGAAGCTGAATTCTCCTTAGCTGCAGAAGGAGCTACTTTGGGCAAACTCCCTCAAAAGATGACCTCATTCTCTTTCACAGGAGAAAGTGGATGTAAATAGAAAGAATAAAGAAAAACTCAGTGGATTTAGGAGAACCAAGTTGCACCCATGACATGTGCCAGAACATTAAAATATAAATCATTTGAGCCTATTCAATTTCCAAGTTATTATTAATTCTTTATTCGAGAGACCAAAAACTTAATGAGCTTTTACTGAATTCTGGGAGGAAGAGAATTCAGAAAGATATGTTGCTCTAGACATAAGAATAGAAAATCGAAAGACCTGATTGAAACAATTTGGTTAGCTTATAAAAAGTCAGGAATGCTTTACATAGAAAAAAATTGACAAAATACACCATAAAGTTAAGAATATTAGAATTTATGTAAAGAAGATATATTTCCAAAATACTAGGTGGCTATAGCACATCAAATGAAAGTATGAAAAATGTTAAGCCTGTTACATTTCAGAAAGAGCCAAGTTTTTGTCTTTTTTCTTTCTTTTCCCAGGAGAATAAAGGCATCACAAAGTAAACAGCATGATACAAAAGGATTAACAGGGAAGTTAAACTCTTGACATTTGATTTCTAAATTATCACATTGCAACATGAAGAACTACATTATGAGTATTAATTAATTGAAGAGAAGCTTGCCAGTGGGAGATAGGGAAAGAAAGAAAGGTCGTGAAAAAGCTAGTCTGGATATCATCTTTTTCTTTCAAGTACAAAGATAAAGATACTAAAGGAAACAGAGTATAATGGTTAAATGTATGGTTTTGGACTCAGGCCTGAGTTTTGAGTCCTGCCTTTGTTACACTCTAAATCATTATTCTAAAGCTTATTTCCTTCATCTGCAATATGAGGTTAATAACAAGAGTTGTTTCATATAGTTCTTTTGATAATAACATTAGATAATTCATTTAAAGTATTTAGCACACTACCTGGCACACAGAATACATTAAATAAATAGTAGCTATTCTTATTAATGTCACAGGTACACATAAAATGAAATACATGGCTGCTGCTTGAGATGATGGGCTTTTGTGATCTTCCCTAAAATGTTCTGCTGGGGGATTGTATTAAATTCTGAAATCACCAAGTTCCACTCACAAAGCTCACAAATCTTGAGCCCTAGAACACTGCTCCAGCCCTTCAGAAAGGCATTATCAGCTCTCCAAACTAGTGTGCTGCCTGGGCCCAGGTGGGCAGCGCTTTTTAAAATCACACAAAAGCTCTATCTTGTCTCAGTTCTGATCACAGTATCCTTCCCATCTACAGATGTATAGTAATATTTCTTAGCCTTGTAAACAGCTCTGCATCTTAGGTCAAAGGAATAACCTCATTTTTGATTTATGAATTGCTATGGGTTTATTCATATCCATTTTAATTCCTAGAGTTACACAGCTGAGACTTTTCAATCATTTATTTCTGTGGTTCTCAGGCCAGCATTTACCTGATCACCTTGCTGCTGTTTAGCAACAATGCATACTGCAATTAGTTTTTATTACGTATTTTTCTTTACTCTTCATGGTTAAAACCTGGGTTATTCACGGAATAGGAACAGAGTGGTCAGGAAGTAATCAGATGATTTTAGGAAGTTTAGAACTTTTGATACAACTCTTTGATTCCAAAGCCAATGATGGTTTACTATTTGTGTGACGAATTGTAATGGGTCTGGTATTTTACCCTACTTGTGAATTACAAAGTTAATTTGTTATAGTTTCATGGATGCTGGTGAAAAACACAAGATTCCTAGGTCAGAGACACAAGACCTTTCAATATTCACTGCAATAGAAGTAATACGATTAACAGCATTTTTGTGATGCAAAGATGGATCAGTATTATGACACATGCAGTGGGTTTCATTACAGGAGAAAAATACTAAGCATGGAGAACCCAAATCTTTTATAAGGGACAGTAGTATGCTGCCCTTCCTTTGCTCCAGAAGAAGATACTATCTATAGCATATAAAGCTTTTCTTTATATAAACACCCTTGAAAAGACAGTCCAGAACAAAGGGCTATCTGTGCTTTTGTTTGCAAGATATGTAGAAAGAGGAGATACCTATGGAAAACTATCTCCCAGTGACGTGGAAAACGGAAGATTTCTTCAAGGGACATATCACTTTTAACCATTGGATGTAGAGATTATTTTTGTAAATTTGAGTAAATTGTAATTTTAAAGGATTGGCAATCTTTCTAAAAATAAATTCAAAGCTCATATTCTTGCAGGGAGAAGTATTCAAGGGCAATTTCTGCTCAAGACAAGAAGAACCTGAAATTCTAAGCAAGTTCAACTCTCCCCCACTTTTATCCTCTGTTCCCTTTATACAGATAATAAAAAAAACACTTTACATGTAACTTTGAGCACAGATATCATGGGCTATTACTTCTTGGTTATTCTTTAAAATAATTACTTTTATAACATGCCAATTTCAATATAGCTGGAGTGATTGCCTTTTAAAACTAATAGTAAGAAGATTATGTTCTGAAATGAAGGGGAAAAACAAAGTAATTTTTCAGTTAATCCTCACAGGATGAAGATTGAAAAGATGACGACCAAAAATAAATAAATGAGATAATTATAGCTAAAGAAGTTAATTAAAATTAAATGGTTTTTACAAATATATACAGTGAAAGGCAAATAGAATAGAGAAAAATAGATCCTCTATAAGTAGAGGAATAAAATTAATGGTGCTATAACACATGTGAGTTATTGAATTCCTTCCTTTCATCAGATTTCAACAGAAAAAAATGAAGAAAAGAAATGTAAACAATTGAGAAATAATGAAGAATGTAAAAAATGTAAAAAATGCAATTGTTCTTTTCCTTGGGGGCAGGTATGGGAAATTTTGAAAATCATTTATATTAAGCAGCTTTACAAGACTTGATTCCATGAGCACTAAGGAATGATGAGTGTGCTTAATGAACCAGTGTCTTTTAAATAATCATGAAGAAGGTAATAGGCATCAAATGATTAGAAAGGATAAGTGTATTCAGTGGAAAACATTCAAAATGAAGGTGAAAAATTCAAAGGACAAGTGGAACATTCCTCTGGTGTAAAACTGACCAAAAAGTAAAAAACACTTGATGGCAAAGAAGTAACCTGGGGAATGTAACCACTCAACATAGAGTATAAAATAGCCCCAAATAAAAGAGATAATTTTTAATAAAAGTAATAAATCAATACTGGAACAGGTAGAATGTACTTTAATGTACCTTAAACTTTAGATAAATAGATTTTTTAATTATAAAATAGTTAAGCATAATCTTATAACAAATGATTTTAAAAGGAGAGAATGATAGGAGGCTAAAAATTGATTTTGACAGTATATCCATAAATAAACCTGTGGAAAAATAAAGACGTGTCATCTCCTTAAAGAATCTAACTTAAATGGATAAAAATAAACATATATGTCCAAAAGGTTGAAAGAGAGGGTACATAACTGAAAAAAAATCTTAGAAAATGACATAAAATAGTAATGCTTGCATAAGGAAAATTAAGTCCATAGGAACAAATCTTTTGACAGAAAGAAGGCAACAAAAACCTTACCCATTTAACTCAACAAACTTGTCTGGGCATCTGTTCGTGAAGAGTTGGAGTGAGCTTGTGCTGCCTGGGGAGGGCCAATTGTTAAGTATCATATAATTTGCAAGATGGATGCTAAAATGTTGGCAGTTTGACATCAGTTTGGTATCAGCTATAATGGGAGCATTTACAGCATGTAAATCAACAAATGATACAAAATCAGGATGATTTCTCTCCAGCGATTTTTCTCTTTTTCACTAGCCATCACTGCAGTTACTAAGAGAGAGGACTTATTACTGTGGGCTGATTCTGCAATATTAACAAATGACAAATTAAGACTAAACTTACCAAATCCTTTTGACTCTGTCTTCTCTATTCAGAAACAAGCTTTAAAAATTGGAAAGGGCAAACTTACTTGGTTAAACAGGGAATTATGGTCTAAGGTAATAAAGCTTGATCTATCTGAAATTTTAAAATGTTATTTTTTTCTCAATTATATAAAGGATGAATTCTTATTGTTATGGAAAATTTTTTAATTAAAAATTTGAAACATCTATAAGCCTATTGCCTAGGGATAAACATTGTTAATACCTCAATGTATTATATTCAAATATTTAAAAATAAATGTATATTTATATATACTCTGGCAATTTGCTTTTGTATACATCTTAGGTGCATAGTATTTTATTGTAATCGTTCTTCTATTGTAATCATTGTAACCAATTTTCCATACTGCATGGACATGAATGCTCATCTCCCCACACCAGCTTGGCATCTATGATTATCATTTTTAGGAAATGGGGTCAAAGAGTCAGCATCTGTAAAAGTTTCCTGAATCTGAGGCTAGAGATACTCTACCACTGAAAGCTGTCTGTCCTCCGGAGTAATATAACATGTACCCAGTTCGAAATTGTTCATCTGAAGTCCATTAGAAGGTAAGCTTGAAATTTTCCCCAGACGCTTCAAATGATCCAGTGTATTATTTATTTATTATTATTATTTTCCCCTGTTCAATAACATTATACTTTCAAGTCAGTCTGTATCTAGATGAGGCTGGCTCTCCAGCATTGCAGTTAAGCTTGACATGTGCTAAACAAATCTTTGGTGGTAGATATAGCCAGTGCTGTTGTATACCTTTTATAAGTAATGTAAAGCAGTCATGTTCCCTGATCGGCCCAGACATTTCCCATTTCCTACCTTTATACTGTCACCTGCAACTTAAGGTTTGATCAGAATCCAGTACTTGAACTCTCATAGCTGACAAAATTGGTCTCTTATTTTAATTTTCATCTTATTTATAAGAATCAGGTTAAAAATAATAAATAAGTTCAATTAATAGCTATTGTATTGCCTCCTCTGGGAGTTGTCCATTAACATCTTTTTCTGTTTTTCTTCCTGGGAGAAAGGGAAAATTCAGTGTAACTCTCACTCGATATCTAATCAGTCCCCAAATCCTATAGGTTTTGCCTTTTTCTTTCTCAGATTTGTCTCCTCCTGTCCTTCCCCATTGTCACTTTCTCCATCATCTCCCACAGACTGCAGGCTGGTTCCTCTACTTGTAAGCTTTCTGCCCACTGCTTGCACAAGTAATTGTTCTAAAATAATTAAAAATGAATCATGATATTCTTTTAGGTTAAAATCTTTGTTGGCTTCTTCTGACTTTACAACTACGATCTGGCTTCTAGTCTCTAGCCTCATTTTTCCCCTAGATCCATGCATGTATTTTATTCTATCAATACAAAATTCAGGAACTCTTTTCAATTCTGTAATAGCCCAGATTCTTTCCCCTCAATGGGACTTTGTTTCTTTCTCTTTAAAGTACACAGAACCAAACAGAATACTACAGTGAAAATTATACAAGGAAACTTTCAAACTTCTATTTGATTATTGATTTCTTACTGACTCACATGGCATGTTAATCTTATTATAATGTCAATCCTCATAATTTTTACAGAAACTGCCAAGATGTTTCTTTCATCATGTACTTGTATAATTGACTTTAGGCTACCTTTGTAGGGTATTGATTCACTCCTGTTCAATTTCACCTTATAAAATACAGGTTGGAAAAAAAAATACGAACAAAAAAAGGCCTTGGCACCACATACAGTAATTAAGAATTAATAACCTACTAATGTCCATAGGGTGCTTTATTACTCATAGAAAATATAAACAGAAATATAATTCCCTAAAACAATGTGCTAACTTACTGCAAGATAAATACAGAAATTAAAAACAAGTGTTTAAAAACCTTTTAAAACAATTTGACATGTATATAATGCCTCATTCGTATGCAATTTTGTGTTAGTTGAACGTAATAACAAAATTAGGGGCTTGTAAAATAAAATAGAGCCTGCTATGATTTGTTTTTGAATCCTGGTTATGACATCCCTTTGATATATGTGTCAGTTACAAACTTGATGAAAATGCCCCCTGAATATTCATCAGTTACATTAATGAAAAATGGTGACATAGACAAGTCCTCCGGAGTAATATAACATGTACCCAGGTCCGAAATTGTTCATCTGAAGTCCATTAGAAGGTAAGTTTGAAATTTTCCCCAGATGCTTCAAATGATCCAGTGTATTATTTATTTATCATTATTATTTTTCCTTGTTCATGGTAAATCACTAGAAACCTTCTATGTTGCTGCTAAATCATCATAAGCATCTTATGGATATTTTGTTTAGCTAGTTACTAGGTCTATTTATGTCCTCATCCTCCCCAAATTTTCCACCAGTATATAATGAAAAAAAGTGAAATACTGGGCTGAAATTACATTTCCACATAGGCCAGTTCTTCCATATTGCCTGATATTCTCATCCAGCATCTCATACTTAATAAAATGAATTAATACAAATTTTATACTAGTTTTATTTTGCTATTATTTTTCTGCGTATTCACATGCCATTCTTTGAATAATTTATTCCACATTGTTTATAATCTCTGGCTTCTTCAAATTCTTATGGTATTTATAATAGTTGTGCTCACTTTAAGATTCATTATAAATTTTAGCTACATTTGTGTGTGTGTGTGTGTGTGTGTGTGTGTGTGTGTGTGTGTGTTCCCTGCTCATCCATTTTGTAATCTCCACAGGAATAGGGATTATGCCCTTGTAGTCTCTTAACTGAAGATTTCTGGACAAACTATAAAGTTCTAAACTTGGAATAGATAGTAAACACATAGTTGCTGTTTCATTGGATGTGTTGATCACAATAAGACATTTATTTATCTTTCTTGTTGGACTTCAGGAAGAGGGGATTATAGTTTCACGGTATATTTCTAGGTACAATATGAGTACAGTCGTGCTGAGGAAGCTGCACCATTGTCAGTCCTAGTAACTGTCCTTGTGACTACCATATCCAGTTTTTCAATAAGTGGGGAAAAAACTAATTTTTTGTGTATGTAAGAAAGAAAAGGAAGACAAAACAGTATATTATTTCAGTATCAATGAAGAGGAGGATATGATGTAAAAGAAGACTTAACTGTTAAAATACACAGCCAGCGATGGTTGAGAGATAGAGAAAAATCAAGGGTTTTTGGATTTTACAAAATTATTAAAGATTAAATTGTTGTATTGGCTTCATGAGACCAAATAACAGTTTAGCAGTCCATTTTGAGAAAAAATAGTAAAGCTTTATTCTGTAATTTTGGAAGCACTAACATCGTTACATCGTTAGCATCAATTGTAGGAATGATCTTGCACTTGACAGATGTTAGACAAACTCAGCATTTAGACAAACTCAGCATTTAGATATCAGGTTTTCACATCAAATGCCTACAGTTGGCTTTTCTGATGAAAGAGGTAGCATATGAACCAAAACAGCAGTTCCTGAGATATAATATACATTGTAGAGTTATAGTGTAACATATTAATTATGGGAACTTATACTTGCTGAAGAAAATGAAATGTTTATAGTTCTTTATTACCTTAAAATATTGTGTTTATCAAAATTTGACCCTGGGTATTCTGTTAACTGGAAAACTAACTAGCCTTAGGCTTGTTATGATATTAATAATATCTAGAATTGTTACTCCAATACGGAAGAATTGGTTTAATCTCTAAAAAGAAATTGAGTGATTATGCTATGAATACACTCTGAGCAAGCATTAATGAAGCATAACATGAGTTAAGAATGCTTCATATATTTGGTTGCTTGAAATTTTTTAAATGTTTTAGTAAAGGACATGACTTATTTTCATTGCCACTCAGCTTCCATGTTTTATGTCATGCTTGCATTCTAGCACTTTCTACATTACAATATTTAAAATTATTTTCAGTTGTTTTTCCAAGATATCTTGGCTGACAGTTACCCTCATCTCAGCTCCCTCCCATTATCTACTCCTTGTCCCCGTTGGCTTCATTGATGCTAGAGTGACCTTTCTGAATTACAAATTTGATCTTCTAACTCATTTCCTTGTAAGCTTTTAACAACAACCTACAGGGTCAAGTCAAATTCTTTAACACTCATAGCTTTCACAGGCTGCCCTGCTGGTTTTCTGTCCGGAGCTGGGACTACTTCTTCCTGACACAATCTATTCAATGGAGACAAAATGCAACCTTCAGGGTCTTTAGGGTGATTGGAGCTTAGGTGTCCACATGCTTTTGTATGAGCTGTTATCACTGCCCTGAATGCCCTTTCCCAAACCCACCTTGTTGGAAAGTCTGATTCCTTCTCAAAAGCACAAGCCACAACCTTAAAAGTGAAGGTTTCTTTGACTTCTCCCTCTTGTAAGTAGAATTAGTAACTTATTTCTCATCACCCTGAGCTACCACAAAACTCTCTCTCTCTCTAGTTATATATACAATCACTTAATGATCAGAGCAATATAGAAACTATAAATCTTACAGGGTCTTCAATTATTAATTTAAAAGAAATTAATTTGTTCCACTCTACATTTATTGTGTATAGACTTTACTAGCTGACCACTGACAGGATTTTTTTTTTTTTCCTAAAATCACACTTGATTTAGGTGAAATGGGAGCCTGCCTGTCCCCACTGATGTACCTTCTAAGATTTCTGCTGGGCTGGAAAATCATTGTACAGTTTGTATCTTTTTACCTTAGAATATCTGGGTCTTAACTAACAGAGTACTCAGTAGCTGTTTTTTTTCTGTTTAGTAACCTTCTAGAGCTCCCTGAAATATTAGTGGTACTCAAATGTGAACATTTGCCTCCTACAATTTTTCTGAGTCCCAAGTATCCTTTCCTCTTTTTTCCCCTATTCCTTTTTGTTTAGTTTAGCCAGAGTCCATTTTTATTGTTGGCTGCCAACACTGCAGATTGATTTACAAGCTTAACATAGATGGTGAGGCTTAGTTCAGGATCCATATTGACTTGCCTCAGGAATTTGTTTAGATCTGATATAGTTGGCCAGTCTCTTTACTATAAGTAAAGTAATATCAGAAGGAGGAGGTTGCTTATGGGGTGAAGGTAGTCTCCCTTAAATTCTCAAAGTGGGGAAAAACTATATTGATATTTCAAATAATTGTAATTAATGCCAAAGTAAAAGTTTCCTTTTTCACTGGCACTACACCCTGGCAGGATGGCGTTTCAGCCATTTTCTCATAACCTGTTTCTGTCTTTCTTCTTCAAATTCTAAGGTAATATCTTTGTACTGGTTAGACAGTGTTGTATTATCTATATTGCTTAGTCTCTGGTTCAAACTCTGGTCTCTCACAGCAGATTTTGTACTATATACAGTATAGTACCAAGTACTCTCTATCCCAGTAGAGATCACTATACGGAAATAGATCCGTGTATACCAACAATTGTTTCGTTCAACAAACACCATGATAAAATTATACACAGGCACTACAGGAGCAGAGAGTAGAACAATAAATTAATGAGTTAGGAAAAATTTTTGAGGAGTTAACATTTAAGCTGACTTGAAGTTGTTTAGTCAAAGAGATAAAGAATGGCATTGCAGAGAGAACGAAAGAGAAATGAAAGCTTGACCTTTCATGGCTGGAGCGCAGTAAGACACACCTCTATGTGGTGGTAGTAGGAGGGAGGATAACATATAATTTTATGAGAAAAACAGACTTTGGGGCCTGAACCTAGGCAGGAGAAGGAATTTATCTTAACACTCTGGAGAACCACTGAAGATTTTCATTATCATTTTAATGTAGGTAATAGAGAAAAAGAATTAGGTTTGGGTTGAAGCATTATGAGTTTAATTGAAGTTCTGGTGGTTTGGAAGTGGCAATGAGACTTTCTCTGCAAGATTTTAAGTAAACAGCAGCTTGGATATATGAGGCTGGAGCTCCCAAGTAGGATTGGAGGTCTAGATATTGGCTGGAAAATTATTTACTTATAAGTGGTAGTTGAAGGCATTGGTTGAGATGAGATCAGCAGAGGAAGTTGTTTAGAGAGAGAGCAATAGAAAGGGAAATAAAGATATCAATCTTTAAAAGAATCATCAAAGATTTATATCCTTTTACAGAGAAAATCTATATCTGGAAATTTACTTAAAGGAAATAATCCTAAATCAAAAAAAAGCTCTATGCCCAAAATGTTCATCACATTCTTAGAGACAGTCATTGGGGTATCTGTACAGTCCTTTTCTTAGAACTATTGGTCCAGTTTCACAAGGGGGCATCTTTTGCTGGCTGCCATGTTTGTATATTGCTGATTAGAGTTAGGGAGACACCTGGCACAAATCAAGGCAACCAGATTTTTTCCCTCTTGAAATTTGAACTGAAGGACATGGAGGTTGAATGTTGGGAGAAGAATTTATGTCAGTAACTTAGTGGAAGAGAGAACATAAAAACCATTTCCTTTGGTGACCTTCCGAACTGTCCCAGTCTCAAACTCAACTGAAAACTTTGTTCAGCTTTTCCTTAAATTGTCAGGGGTACATACCTTTTTTTTTCTTTTTCCCTTTGCATAAGCTAAGTCAATCTGGTTTCTGTTCCATACAACCAGAATAGATTAACTAAGAATACACTGTTCATTACAGAGAAAAAGTAGAAGGAAAAAAATTTCTTAATGGCCTAACAATAGAATAGTTATATATAGTGCATTTGCTAATCAAAATATTTTGAAGTTATTAAACATCATATCTATGAAGAACATGTAACAGAAAAACATATTGCATAGACATATGAAAACTAGAAGAACACAAAATTGTTTATGTCATATAATGATAATTATTTTATAGCTTATATAAAGGAAAATCAAGTACTGATAAGAATTGTTTGGGAAAAGATAAAAACATTAACAGTACAAATAACTAATTTGTAATAAGACTAAAAATGTCTATTTGACATATAAACACTACCAAATGTAAGACAGATAGCTGGTGGGAAGCAGCTGCATAGCACAGGGAGATCAGCTCAGTGCTTTGTGACCACCTAGAGGGGTGGGATAGGGAGGTTGGGAGGGAGACGCAAGACAGAGTGGATATGGGGATATATGTATATGTACAGCTGATTCACTTTGTTATGCAGTAGAAACTAACACACCATTGTAAGGCATTTACACTACAATAACAATGTTTAAAAACAAATTTACTATTTTCTATGACTTCTGAATATGAAAGTAATACATTTCTATTGTAACAATAAAAGTAATACGAAACCACAAGTAAAGAAGGAAAGTTTCATACTCACTCAAGATAACCAGTAGTGTAAGAGTTTAACATAAACACATATCATACCCTTGATTAACCCTTGACTAATACCCTCGATTCCTTTCACAAAAAGAGAGCATGTGGCAAAAGCCATTAAAAGAAAGTACTCTTTCTATAACAATATATTCTGGATAAAACATTATCATTTTTTTCTCCAGTGGAATCCATCCTAAAGTTATATTCTCCTCGGCCCTAAAAATGCACAGAAAATGGAGACATGGTGCCCCTCATCACTACTCTCTCCCACACTCCCTCACTCTCTTTCCTGAGCCTTCATGATACTATCCTGAGCAGCCATGTGCCGGAGGAGTGCCAAGGACAGCTCCGTAGTGTTGCTTTGTGGTAACGTTTCGTTTCTTTCCATGAGTGTAAAAAACTGATAATTATGGAATTAGTAAAAATTCTTTCAATGTACATTTTAAAATAACACAATGCAAATATATATTGTTCATTATTTATCTTTTTTCCACGCAAAGTCATGTAACTTAGACATTAGTTAGGGGTCTCTCTGACTTAATATCAAAAAGACTGGCCTGGACCTCCATTCCATGCTCTGTAGACTGTACAAAGCCATACTCCAGAATTCTGTGAATTCCCTCGGATATTGCTAAAGACTTTTTCCTGATTCTGCTAAATTTATCTTTTTCTCAAATACGCCTCTTCCTACTATTTCTTTGTTTCTCCTCTTATGTCATTCCAACATCACACAAAGCTGTTGTGTTTGAGTCAACTATACTAGAAATTTGTGAGGAGAGAGAGGAGAGAGTGTCACATGGTAACAGAATGATTTTTACCTTAGAGGTAGGTAAGCACTAGACACTCTCATTCGGCAGATACTGCCACGTTTCTGGATATTCCTTTGTTTCTCTTTCCTTTTACGTATTTTCCATGCCTAAATGCCTGATTGTTTTAAACAAAGAACAATTTACCTATCTATTTTGATATTTTTTCTCCTGCTAACTCAAGACATTATATTTTTACCCAATCGCAATTACCTTAATGAAATAATTTCCAAAATAACACGTTGTCTCCCTAAGAGGAATTTGGATGACAATTTTAAAAGAACCATTTTTGACAAATTAATCTATCCATTTCTTAATCCAAATATATATTTTTCAGTTTTAAAAACTTGATTTAAATTATATTTGTATTATGTTATGTATGCCATACAACTTTTAGATCCTTCAAATATTAATTACAGTTATTTTAAAGTCCCTAACCCAACATTTGGATGGTTTAAAAGTCTTGATCATGAACTGCTTAATCTCGATAATATGTTGTTTTCTCTTACATTTTTGTGAGTCTCATATTTTTTCAATGCTGAACATTTTGTGGGAGCATAACTAGAGACTGAGGTAAGTTGCAGTGATGCCTGGAGATGGGCACACTTATTCGACCTGGCTGTTAGTGTGTGTGTGGTGGGTTGTAAAGGGAAGGGAAACAGTCTATTTCTTCAGGCAGTGGCGGCGGGCTGCTGCTCTCCTGTGCTTAGTGTGGGACTTCGTGTGCTGGACGGGTTTCTCAGTGTTTCTCTTCCACTCTGCTTGAGGCCCTGAACACCTGCACCACCGAGAGGGCTCTTTCTCCAAGCTGCTACATTTCTGCAGCTGGAGACCACTATTGCATGTTACTCCATGTGAGGTTTATGGAGGGGGATGGGTGGGAGGATCTTCATTATCTTAACCCCAGTCTTAGGCAGGTCCTGCGAACCTGGTATTTAAAGATGTGACTATCTCAACATTCCTGTTTCTCTCCCAGCCTTAGTAGCAAAACTTTGCCTTGTGTCTAGGATGGTCTTGGGTAGTAGAGAATGGAAATTCTCACCCTTCCCTCAGTAGTGGTAAACATCCGCTTTATATCAGTGCAAGATCCTGTACCTAAGTGGGTTTCATGCCCCTTCCCTAGGAACTGACAGCTTTGGCTTCCATTCCTCTTTCCACAGCAGAATACCTTTGCCTGGGACCAGTGGAAGGAAGTTGTCCTCCTCTTTCACAATACCAGACTATTATCAACATTACTTGGTGTTATGAACTGAAAGATTACATCCTCACCTCCAGCCAAATTCACATATTGAAGTCCTGACCCCTAATGTGATGATATTAGACAGTGGAGCTTTGTGGAAGTAATTTGGTTTACATGAGGTCATGAGGGTAGAACCTGCATGATGAGATTAGTGCCCTTTTAAAGAAGAGAAGAAGTCAGGCGAGTGTTCTCTCTCAGTTAAGTGAGGATACAGGAAGAAGGCAGCCATGTGCATGTCAGAAAAGGCTTCTAACAGAACCTGACCGTGCAGGCACCCTGATCTCAGGCTTCCCAGCCTCCAGAGCTCTGAGAAATAAATGTCTACTTTTAAGCTGCCTAGTCAATGGTATCTTGTTATAGTAGCTCGACTAAGATACTTGGCACAATGGTTGTGGTTGTCTTGGGGACAGGTAAGTATTCTCTTCTCTCAGAGGCAAACAGTTTTGCCTCATATGAGCAAGAGTCTGGAGAAGTGAGAAGGGTTTTGTGCCTGTCTACCACCGAGGAGGACTTTCTCAACTACCTGCTCTTTCTCCAGTCTTTGTCGTAATTACAGAATGAAGGCCCGTGGAAAAAAGCTTTTGAATGACAGCAGAATTTTCTTACGTCTGAGGCTCCTAGAGATTCTAAACTTTCCCACTAGCTTCTTTTAAAAGAAACTTCAGTACCAAAAGAAAAAGTTAGAATTACTATATTAAAATTGCAAAATCAAAAGTACCCAAGGTAAGGGATCTTTATTTTAGCTAAGTTAGGTAGGAGGAACACGTAACGTGAAATACTCATGTTTCTGTCACTTGCTACAGTGGAATTAATAAACACAAGACATTACAAATGAAACGTATTGGAAACAATATCAAATTCAATTATCATTTATATTATGCTAGGCTCTTTGCTAAAACTTGGGAACATAAGAATTTTAAAAATCATTATTGCTGAACTTAGAGCTTATGTAGAATGATGTCTATACACATTGGGGACTGGGTTGAACAAGGCTTTTGAGGCAAGGCATTTGAGTTTGATTGTAAAGAATGGTTAGGCATTTGTCACGTAGAGAAGGAGAAATTACAGGCTGAAGGAATAGTCTGTGTAAAAGCATGCAATTGTGAACATTTTTTTCCCGAAATGAAGAAAGCATCTTGCAGCAGTAATATCTACATATTTGTCATATTTCTGTATGTATTTTTTCCCTGAATATAAAATCTGGAAGCCTGCTGCTCCCAATGTAAGGAGGTAAACAACCAGGCTAAGAATCCCCAAACCACAACATTTGTTTACAGCTTTAAACAAACTTACATTAAAAAATCAGGACACATAAAAGCAGCAATATCTTACACCCTCCTATTGTGCATTACTTATATATCCCGGACTCTTATCATTAAGTAAAGAAAGCTAGCAAGTCACTTGTATCTCAGTGAAATAGCTGATAATTGCTAGGCTAGGCTGAAGTAACAAACTTGAAAATCTCAATAGTAATAAGAATGACATGGCCTACTTGCTTAGCGCTTTATCCAGGTGGTAGCTAAGGGATATAGGCTGCTCTACTGTCCTGGAATCTTTCACTTCCAGTCTAGAAGACAAAAGAGCATGTGCATGGAAAAGGCACACCCACACTTGACAGCCTTGGACAGGAGTGACACATGATTTCTGTCTACCTGCCATTGATGAGAACCAGAAACATAATCCTTCACTTGACGCATGCGGGCTAGGAAATGTAGTCTCGTTCTGATCCCAGAGAAATAGTTTGGTGAACACACTATATTTTCTCCTAACTACCAATTCTAAAAAGAGTCTTTGTCATTTCATAAATAAAACATATAGAAGAGTAAAAGATAAGTAACTGAGGATCATCCATAATCTCATCCTGAGAGAAATCTTATTAACATTTCAATTTGTTTTCTTTCCATATCTTTTAAAGTGTGTATTTTTCTAATAAAGACTACATTTTATGAAAAGTTGGGGTAGCTTTTTATTACCTAACATAACATGCATTTCCCACTATGTAATATATAATTGAATATATTACATATATATAATTTAATGACTTTATATTATCCCAACATATGTATACACTATAACTTAGTTAACTGTTCTTATCATTGAGTTATTTGTCTCCACTACTTAGTTATAACACAGGGTATCTCTCTACGGAAATCAATATATGAATTTCAGATTATGTCCTTGGGATAAATTCAGAATGGTGAAATTACTCTGTCAAAGTATGTGGATATTTTTAAGGCAGTGTAAAACTATTTCTATGTAGTCTTTCAAAGTTTTTCAATTTAAAATCCTACCAGTAGTGTAGGAGAGAGTGAATCTTCCAAACCTATAGTTGGTTTGGATTCAGCAACTTGATACTTAAAACTGAAAATACCCCAGCCCATACCACAGAGCATACAAAAACTCAAGACAAGAGGAAAATGAAAATGTGAACCCCTTTGCTTATGTAATTAACATGAATTTGTTTTTCCTAATATAGATGCTCTCCTATGATCTGATTATTCTTCACCAGACCACCTGAGTGATTGGGTTTGTGAACAATCACTTCTTATAATGTAATCCAACTATTAAAAAAAAAAAATCTAAGACTTCCTGTCAAGACCAAAGTTATATGTCATTACTGCATTCTCTCCCTCCCACTTTGTATACATACACATTCTTTGGAGGGGTTGGAGAGGGAGAATAAGAATTCTGACTCTTCTGTCAAGCACCCAGATTCACAAAGTCCTCTGGTTTGCATCACTTGGTTATTGTAAACATTTTGCTTTGCCAAGCTTCCTTCATAAATATTGCTAGACCTGTCAGTACCTACCATTTCACTCAATATGGACATCTTAAGATCTGCCTATGTTTTCAAGTAATCATGTTTGTGTGCTTTCCTGATGGGGGTATAGTTTTTCTGCCCTTGATGATGATTGCAAGTTCATTAACAATTAATAATGTATGTGCATCTGTTTTACTGAGCACACAGAGTAAGAGTGGGTTTAGGCATATACTAAATGAATTCATCTGTGGTACAGACTCCTTTCCTGAGTTTCAAGGAAAACATCCAGAAAGATGGCATTTATCAGACAACTGTTAACTATTCTTGAGATACACGTTTGGCTAGGATAAATATATACCCATACAAATTTTTTCACTAACTTTATTTTTTTTTTGAAAAATTCAAATTTCATGTCCTGAAGTTATCATTACTTGGCTTTCTGAATGCCATTGACAATTGACATGTGGAACAGAAAATACTGGCTTCAGAACCTACAGAGAAATAGCTATCTCCCTCTCCACTTTTCTGGAGTCCAAGCATTAATACACAGCTGCTCTGGAAAGTGTTTTTGCAGCCTAATATCTGTAGCTTGTACTTGATTTCTTTGTCAAGCATGTGTTTCCAAACTGGCAGTAGCACACAGTTATGTTGCTATGTGTTTAGAGGGCAAAGTGGAGGAAAATCCCAGTGCGATGTTGCTGGGGCATCGGCCACAAAGAAAGGTTGTAAATCATGATCAGAAGGAGATTGATGATGTTTGTGAAATATTCTCTCAGGGTGCCAAAGAGGTGATTGTTCCTGAGGCTTAAGAATTATTTTTGTGGAAGGATTTTATCATTAAGGTTGATGACGTGCCTGAAACCAAAGAGGAGAGAGAGAGAGAATATGAGAGAAGTGAGGGAAAGAAATGGTTGCAAAAGCAAAATGATTAGTATTCCTTTGCATGACAAAAACTTTCATCATCTATCTCACTGACAGTTATGATTTGTTGAAGTTTTCTTCTGGGTGTTTGTTACAAACCTAGAATTTATTGTTTTGTGATTTGCATCTTTATTTCCAGAGGATACCAAACCTCTAGTATTTGGGTACTCTACAAGCATTAGAACAATTTACATACAGTAGGAGACCATTTTTAAGCACAAACCCCCAGTGTACAATAAATTAGGTCTTCTGGAAGAGGCTGGCTTTTCTTTTAATGAGGTGTCGTAAGGATGGCCTCACCCATGCGAAAACATTAACTGGCACATTGCAAACACAGTCCTATAATTGAGTGTTTCATTTAGCAAAGTGTATCACACATGCCCATGGACTAGTATGTGGGATTTTAAAGAAGGGGATTTGGGGAAAACACACAAAATTTCTAACTAAATTTATGAGTCTAAAAGCTCTTGTAAAAAAGAAAAGACTTGTTAAAAGAAAAAGAGATGACAAAGCTTTTAAAATTATGGTGAAATGCATCAGAATTTTGTTTGTTTTCTTACTGATTTGTTGGAAGAATTCTAGTTAAAAAGTAATTTGTAGCATGAAATAGAACTTTAAAGACAGTGTTTTTTAGTCGAAATCCACTTTCAGTTATTCCCCCAAGACCAACCTTATAAAACAATGAAACATGCTGTGGAATTGTATTTCATAGACTATAGGTTCCTTAGCTATTAAGTATATATGTGCTCCACAAAGAGTAAACTATATATTCAACGACTCATTTAGAGGGTTCTAACTTAAAACAGCAGTAGTTGTTATCAGAGATTGGTGAGCCTCCAAAATTCTTGATTTAGGTGCCCATTTGAGTTAGAATTAGATAATTTGCCAAACAAACAAACAAACAAAAACACAGACTGTTTGAGGGTTATCAACAGCAGTGTTCATCATTTTTGAAGCTTTCATTCCATACCACACAATAGGAAGTCACCTATGTATACTTTTATTGGAGCATTTTGCGATCAGGTATGCTTTTTTTCAGACAGCAAAATGTGGTAAAATAAAAGGAGCTTGACAGCTTGATTCACTCTTCTTCCTGGGTCCCCCAAATAATAAATGTTGAATTTATGTGAATTGCTAGATCAGAAAGATAAATCCACAGAAGGTTTTTCAACTTAACCCAGAGATAAGACATGTGTCACATGGAAAAGCCTTGACTCTGAAGTCAAAAACTCCAGTTCCTTATTTCAGCTCTGCATGTCTTAGAGTGTAATTTAATGTCTGTCTATTTGTCTCATTTTCCTCACCAAGAAAGGGCTTTGACTTGATGATCACTCAGAGCTAAAAATCTATGAGTTACCTATAATCATTTTATCCATTTATCTGTCTACATCTATATAATGTGAGAGCTACTAATCCTGATAATGACCTAATCCAATAAGATTTAAAAACACAATGCCGAAAGATTTTAGTGTAATAGCTACTATCTTAGGTAGCAACAGCTGACTAACATTTAAATGAACTGGCATAAGTTTTTTTTTTTTTTTTTTTTAGTAAGTGGGATATTCATAAATAATAACTTTTAAATGCAAATCTCCTAGCAGATAACCAAGAAATGAGTGGTGTGAACTTATGTAAGATACAATAATATTTAAAGGGCACTTGAGGAAATTGGATGTTTCTTCATGATTAAATTACAAGAATGTTTTTGCATTGCAATTTTTCTTTCTTTTTACTTTTATTACAAATGTTATTCTTAACTGTGATAATGCATTCTTAAAAAATGATCCGTACATTACAGATAAGTCTGGCAAATCTTGTTTGTTCTAAAATATTATTTAATTAGGCTATATTTGGATATTTATAACTATTTACCTAAGAAAGGCTGAGTATCAGTTTCTGCCAAAACTGTATCATATATCCATTACGATTAATTTGGATATAAAATTATGCTGACATCTTTTCCCCAAGAATTATATATCTTAAGAACTAGTCATCTAAATTTGCATGGCTTAGTACATCATAAAAAAAAAGTTGAAATCATCAAAACCAAGTTTCAATATATATGCACATGTGTACAAAGCCTGAGAAAGGGAGAAGTAGTCCATGACAGTTGGGAGCTGGTCTGGCTCTAGCAATCAAGCCTAGGTGTAGCTAGGCTCTAACCGCAGTACTCCAGGGGAGGTCATGGTGTACTCCTGTTGCATGTATATAATCTCACAGGTCACCAACACCAGACAAGGTCACTATGTGACCATGATGAAGTGGAACATAAATAAGGCACTCAGTAGTCATGGCTGGGCACAAACAAGATTGTTGTACAAACCATACACAACAATTACCAACATCCCCCCACCCTCAATTAACATCAGTGATTACTGCTACTTTTCCAATTGCAATTTTAGCCCCACTTCTTTCTTCCCACTCTCTAGATAAAACTTAAGATGCTCCATCACAGAATTATCTCTGCTTCCTGAAGGCACCCAACCTCAAGTCCTACTTTCTTAACTACTTCCCTAAAATTACCTAACAGGAGCCCCAAACCTGTAAGTCCCTTCCAATACCCTCTTACTGAGATGTGCCACCATTCCCATGGAGTGTGATCTCCACCTCCTTCACAGAAATACACAATCAGTCCAACTCTCTTTGACCATAGGAGTGTTCCTTGATGGTCTATGGGCATGAGACATTGGCAAAATGCTCATGCATACTCTGAGATATATATTTTATGAGTAAAAAATAGAAACCATCTAAATGTGTATGAATAAGGAGTTTAGGAACAAATACATAATTGAGTAAGATTCTATGCTTTACGAAATTCCCCATGAAAAATAATCCACATAATTTTGTTTTCCTAAATACAAAATCAGTGTCCAAATAAATGATGTCTGGATTTGCATAACATTATTTCTTCATTCAGATGCAAATTCTATTAACATTAATTCATCGCCTTTTATCTGCCAAGCAATGTGCTAAGTACTTTTCATGTAAATGCTCTATTTAACTCTCATAGTACCCTGTAAGGTAGATATTTTTACTTTGTATTATTAATCCCCATAAAAGCCTAGTGAAGTTGGAGTTTTAAGCCTCATTTTATAAGTAAGGCAATATTAAGTGATTTCCCTGCCACTGAATGTCTGAGGCAACAACCAGAACATGAATTCTCAAACACGATAATAATAACTACAATTTATTAATTCACTTAAAAATGTTTGTGGCTCCAATTTTGAGTCATGTCACTAAACAATAGATGTGGAAATCTCTGTCATCCCGGATCTTACTTTCTAGTAAAGAAGGACAAACAATAAACAGTACAAATAACTAAAGTATGCAGATGACAATTAATCCTTTATATATATATATATATATATATATAGTGAAGGAACAAGTCATGAAGATGTCTGGTAGAAGGGGCTGCAAGCAGAGGGCGGCAGCAAGTAGAAAGAGCTAGAGACTGCAGCCTGCCTAGTGTGTCCACAGAACAGCAAGGAGACCAGCTTGTGTGGAGAAACAGGAGCAAGGGGGAAAGTGCAAACAATGAGGTCAGAGGCATAAGAGAGGAGGATAGAGTGGAAATGGATGTTAAAGACCAGGAGAAGCCCAAGAGGATCTAAATAAAAGAGCTTCAGGGTCTGACTTACATTTAACAGGATCTCTCTGATTGCCATTTTCAGAATTGTCTCAGGGAGCAAGATTCAAATCAAGGAAACCAGTTAGGTGGTTATTTCAATAATTCAGGTGAGAGATGATGGCAACGTAGACCAGGGCTGAAGTGGTGGAGGTGGTGAAAAGTGCTTGGGTCCTGGATGTAGTATTGTGAAGGCAAAGGAGACTAAAGTGATAGAGGTGATAAATCATTCGCAAGGATTGCGTGGTCCAGGATTTGAACCCAGGTATTCTGACTCTAGATCTCAGTTCTCTTCAGAAGTGCATTGTTATAAACCACAAAGTACCATTATGAATTACTTTAAAATAATAACTTGCTTATTTTCAGTTTACTTCTAAAATGTGGCTGTTTTATAAAGTTACCATGATTTTCCATATGATTGCTCATGAGTTAAAAAAAAATATTGAAAAATGATCTCATTTGTTAGGAGCACAGAAATTTTACCTCTAAGTAAAATAAGCCACTATCAATTATGTGTTCTTTCTTCAATTAACTGTCAATTTAATTAATTATTTTCCTTAGCAAGCAGACATTTTAATGAAACAATTAGGCTTTTATAGAAGTCAGAATACCTGTTTGTTTGTATACTGTCTATCCTTCTAGAGTAATTTTTGGTATATATTTTTCTCTTTATCAGTTTCCATTTTTGTATAAGTTGAAGGCTTTTTTCAATAAGTTCTGAAATATATATCAGAAAGTCAGTGGGTAATTCTTACTTTTTTTTTGCTTTCTTTAAAGATAATTATTATTACCATTTAGTTTCCTAGGAAGAAACATTCTCTCTGTCAATTCATTTTCTCCATCTGCTTTCACATGCCGCAAAATTATAATCATCCATAATTTGTGATAGATTCTTGCCAAACATTGTTAAAACAATTTGGAAAGTGCCAGACAAGGAGACTTGCCAACTAACACACAGTGCAGATGCTTTTGTTCTTTATATTTTTCTCCAGAAGGGTCAAATATGAAAGTTATTTTTGATGGACTTTTTACATTTTAATTCCAAAGTAACTATGACAGTGAATTCATTTTTATCTACCTAGAACAAATGACATATTTCCCCACAGAGGTGGTAACACAATTGATATGGCACTAAATTGTACAACCCCAAAATAAGACACTCATAATTAATGAGGATTAATTAGGCTGTGAAGTCCTTAATGACCAAGGCTGTATCTTTTTACTTTAGACTCTCCAAAACATAGTGTAGTTATTGGTATGTAGTATGAACTCTGTACTTGTCTACAACTTTGAGCAAGAAAACGCAGTTATTCAAATGCCTTAGACTGAAGAAAGGATCTACTCATCTGAGAAGGTCATCGTTTTTCACCAAGTTTGTAGTTACAAGTATAGGAAAGAATAGTATATGCAGAAAATGGGATTTACCCATCCATCTAGATTACCTGAACCAATCCTGAAGATAATACTCTGACAGCTGCTGCGGCCAAAGAGCTTTCCTGTTTTACTTTTTAAGTGAAATAAATGAATGAATTTATGTCCCCTTACTAGCCATTTTTCTGTTCTTCTTCAGAGCCATACTTCTCAGATCTGCCTCTACTCATTGTTTCCATATCCTAAACCTTCAGTACTCTCTTAACCACTTCCAATTAGGCTTTTCCTCCCCAAGGTTCTAATTGATATCACCACGGACTCTGTCATACCAAGGCCAATATGACTCAACCTTACATATCACTTGGTGAGATTTACCACCCATTTCTTCTCAAAATATTTTCTTTTCTAGATTTGTTTAGTCTCTCAATCTCTTGGTTTATCTCTTATCCCTCTAGCCTCTTCTTCACAGTATTTTTTGCTGGTTCTCCCTCTTTTATAGACCACCAAATTTTGGATACTCAAGGTCTTCATTTTTACTTTTCTTCTCTTGTCTAGCCCCTTTTTTCTCCCTAGGTTATTTCATTTACTCCCGTGACTTTACATGCATTCCATATGATGACAACTACATTTCTCTCTCCAGTTTTGCCTTCTTCCTTCACCTCCTCATTCATGTATTAATTTCCTTTTGGCTATCTTTACTATAGGATCTATAGACATCTCAAACTGAACGCAGCCAAAACAGAACCATTTATTATATCCTGCCCAGATATTTGGCTTTCCCATTTTCAAACAGCAGCATAAGCTCAGTTTCTCAGATGAAAACCAACAAACAAAACCAAATATTCATGCATGACTCCCTCTTTTACTCTCTCCCATCTTATCCATAAGGAAGGTCCCTCAGAATATATATTCTAAATCCGGCCACCACTTCATAAGTATTACCTTAGTCTAATTCATTATCATCTCTGAGCCTCTTTACATCAACTGCCAAATAATTTGCCATCTCCCTGCTTCCCACTCTTGCTCTCCTATCATCCATCCAGCATCCAGACTTGTATTTCTAATCTTTAAATGTAACCAGATTACTACCAATAGGTTTGAACTGCAAGAAAATAAAATCTAACTTCTTGCCAAGGCACTCAGGACTCTACATGATCTGGACTTCACTCAAAGTCATCTCCCCTATTCTCTACCTTCTTTACTTGCCCCAGGCACACTGCTCTTTCTGTCTGGGGAATACACCCTCTGCATTCCAGTCTCAGAGCACTTGTACCTATACGTTTTCTTAGAACACTCTTCACAGGGATCGTCAAAAAGCTCTAAGGCACAAAGACTTCCTGGCTGCTTAATGTAAAGCACTCTTTCACATACACACAGTCCCTCTCAAGGGTATAAAACCATTTTACCTTAATATTGTTTATCATACCTGAATCATTTATTTCAGCTTTCTGTATGTATGTATTTACTGTCCACCTACACCACTCCTGGACATAAGCACCCTGACGGTAGGGATTTTATCTTGAATAACCGCAGTACTTAGAACAGTAACTGAAGTATATTTGTCATTCTGAAAATATTTGTTGGTCATCCTAAAAGCAATGTGAGAACAAGCAGAGCTTGAATTAAGTGTCTTGTACATAGTATCTGATGAATAAATACTTGTCTTGATATTTATATATAAAATAGATTACATATATATAAAATATTGATATATTTAACTTCATTTACTATCTTCATAAGTCCACCTTCAGCTCTAGCCATGATATTTATCACAGAACCCTACACACAGTGTGCCTTTCAAAAACTATACATATTTCTATATACACTTGGAATAAAAGAGGTAACTTTACTCGTATATTTACTATTATTAATTGCAAGAAACTTTCTAAAATGTTTTTATGAAACACACTGAGTGTATAACATAGTTAAGGCTGTGATTATACTCATGCTGTAGAAGATAATCATTTTTAATGAGAAAATTCTAACATATCCTAACCCTTTATTATTTACATAAATATTGACAAAGAAGAGATTGAAACAAAATTTATTTTTTTATTGAGAGGCATTAAAACCATTTAGTTAAAACTAAACATTCTCTTAATTGAGAAGTAGGAATAGAAACAGTCCTCTAATTGCAAAATTTCTAATACCTCTTTGGACATAAATTACAATTGAACTTAGGTCAGGGCTTTAAAGCAAGCTAGAATTAATCTCTATGGTAGCAAAGAAAAATTAGAAATGACATGAGAAAGAATCTGGTTTGCATGCCACAGTAATTGTTATTCTGTTCACATTCATTAAAGTAGTCAGAATAAGAGTTTGAAAACATTTAGTACACACTGATTTCATAATCTTGTTTTTATTTCCTGTCTGACAAACACACTCATCAACTTTTTGTCCTAATTTTATGACCAATTTATCTTTATACAATTATATTTTATGTCATAGATGTATTCTTTATAGAAATTTTAAAAGAATCCTAATTCATGAACTTAGTCACTATACTCAGAGACATTAGTTGTCTTTTAATTGTAAACTTTCATTTATAAGATATTTCTATAATGACAAGTCATACAGAATTCGTATACTAAAATAAAAGATATATACATACACACATATGTGTGTATATGTGTGTGTGTGTGTGTGTATATATATATATATATAAAAGATCTTACTGGCAAGATTATTCATTAGGAAGAATTACTAAGGTTATTTATATCAACTATATACATAACTGTGGTAAAGATTCTGAGTAATAACAGTCAGTGATAATGGCTTGGTATTCAACAAGTTTATAATCCAATGGGAAAATAGGATAGCCACAAACACCTTCATTAGTGAAAAATATAAGCATGTATAATTTATCACATATAATCATGAAATATCTCACCATTGTATTTATTCCATTACGGACACTGTTCTAAGTGCTTTACATATTTTAAGCAATTGAATTCTCATCACTCTATAAAATAGGTATTGCTATTATTTTAATCCCCTTTACATAGAAGAGGCAACTGAGGCTCAGAAATCTTAAGTCACTTGCCCAAGGTCACAAAGCTTATTATTGATTGTGAATATTTGCTTGGAACTTATGATGTTTGATTCCAGAGTGTGTTCTTTTTCATGACAGTGTACTGCTTATCAATGTCAATGTATAATTGTACCCAATTGGAAGGAAAGGAGAAAGGATCCACTGAAGAATTTGAATAACAGGACAAACCAACCAACCAACCAACCTACTAACTAACCGCTGAGGTTTATGTTACTAGAAGTGAATGAATACACAGACACATACACATGCATATACAGTCAGCCCTCCTTATCTGCAGGTTCCACGTCCATGGATTCCACTAACCACAGATCCTGTGCTATGTTTAAGATCCACAGTCTACTGAATTAGCAGATGCAGAATTTGTGGGTAAGGAGGGCTGACTATAGAACTTGAGCATACATGGACGTTGGTAACTGTAGCAAGTCCTGGAACCAATCCCCCAAGGATACCGAGGGATGATTGTACATGTCATTTTGTGCTTACTTTTACCAGGCACAGTTTTAAGTATTTGCACATATGAATCCATTCAATCCTTACAAAAACTGTCAGTTAGTTACCATTATTTTGAATATACAGATGAATACACTGAAGCACAGAGAAATTTGGCAAACATCCTAAGGCAAGAGCATAATAAAGTAGTGGTGCTAATAATTGGTGATTAAATGGTATATAAAGCCAGTGGTCTGCATAAGCTCACTCGAGACCTCAAAAAGAGGATAGATAGAAAAATAAGAAGATTGGGAACTAAACCCTGAATCACTTTCAAAATTGAGAAGTCTGACAGAGGAAGAAGAGGCAAATAACTGTGAGGTAGCAACTAACACTGAAGGAGAAAACAGGGAGAGTGAGATGGCAAGGAAGCCAAGAGAAGAAAATGATACTGAGACAGAGGTCAACCACATCGAAGGCTCCTGAGAAGTTATGAAAGGATGAAGAACTAAAAAGTTTGATTGCAAGTTGATAGTGATCATAAGAGTATAATGTCAAAGAAAAGACTGATTATGGAAGGTAAAGACAAAAATGGGAGTGAGAGCACAAATAAAGTTAATAAGGACAATACTTTCCAAACTTTTACAGAAGCAGAGAAATAGTACAACAGCATGAGGGAAATGTGGGATCACAGAAGGATTTTTCCAAGATGGGGTAAACATTAAAATATGTTTATATGTCAGTGGGAAAGATCAAAGGAGAGTATATCATTGACCATGTGTAAAATAAGGGCAGTATCAGGAATTAAGTCTACACTCACGCAAGAAAACCAGTGTGGTGGTTAATTTTATGTGTCAACTTGACTGGGCCATGGGGTACCCACATATCTGGCCACACATTATTCTGGGTGTTTGGGGATGAGGTTAACATTTAAGTCAGTAAACTGTTAAAGTAGATTGTCCTCCCTAATATGCATGGGCCTAATCTAATCACCTAAGGGTCTGAATAGAACAAAAAGGCTGACCCTCCCCCAAATAAGAGAGAATCCCTCCTGCCTATCTTCGAACTAGACCATCAGCTTTTGTTTGCCTTCAGACTCAAATTGAAACATCAGCTCTTCCTGGGTCTACAGCTTGTCCACCTTCTGACTGAAACCATGCCATCATTTTTTTTGGTTCTCAGCCCTTCAGACTGGAACTGGAAATATACCATTAGTTCTCCTGGGTCTCCAGCCAGCTGACAGTAGATCTGGGACTTCTCAGCCTCCATAATCACCAGAGCCAGTATCTTATAACAAACCTCTCTCTTTCTCATATATATATATATATATATATATATATATATACACACACACACATATGTATATACTTATATATAAATATTTCACATAAATACATATGCATGTTACTTTTTTTCTGAAGAACCCTAATACAAATCAGATCCAGAGCACAATTCTTCAAATTCACCTAAGCTAAGGGTTAGACTTTGAGTCCTAGAGCTCAGCTGATCCTCAAATGAGATCAGATCAAGAAGTGGCAGCAATGATGACTCAAGCTGCTCTCACTTTCCACCTTTGCCAAAGTAGCAGAAAAGTGATCCAAAGACCATCTTTAAGACCAAGAATATAAGAGAGTGTACATGGCCCTCAGTGCTTCCCTTTACCCCTCACTGAAGTGATGGTCTGTCTGGAAGTGAGGAGCAGTGACAATGTCGGTGCTCAGGGATCCATCATAGAACCTCCAAGAAAATTCTTGCTGCATGGCAATGTATAGTATGCATTTTATTTTTCCAGTGTTCCACTGAACCTACCCAAGGGTTTCAGAGCAATAAGGCAAACAATGCCTAACTACAGTGTTCTTTCTTTCCTATTTTTCTTCTCTATTTTTTTCTGAATTGTATTTTTATCTACAATCAATATTTATTATTTGTATGATTACAAAACCAATTACAACCATTTATTAAATTTAGAAAAAACTGAAGCACCACTCATACCATCATTCTCCTGCTTATAATACTTGCTGACGATTTTAACCTTCAGAAGAAAATCCAACCTCTTAATATAGAATTCCAAGGCTGTCAACAGGTAGGAACAAATATTTTTCTACTTAAATTAATCTGATTAGTTTTTTTTGCAAACAAATGATCCCCAAGATGTTACTATTCTAAATCTTAGGCAGCAGAACATTTATTTGCTGTTTGTTTATGGTTTATTTGTCTGTTTAATTTCTTCAGTGGATTATACATCATCACAGTTGTTTTGTGCACATGTTTGGTTTCTGGTTTTGTTTTTATTTTAATCAGTGAAAGGAGAAAGAATGACCAAGGGCAGCTACCATACTGTGATGAATGAGACTCTAGGGAGATAGATGAGTGAAGGACAATATTTTAGGAATTTTTCTGTATATTTCACAATTTAATTCAAACTTAAATGAGCCTGTTTTTAATTTGCATACATAATGTTTCATGTACCTAATTCTGTATGTTTCATGTTTGACTAAGAACTTTTTTTTTTTTTGATGTTGGAGGTAGGAGTTTATTAATTAATTTATTTAATTTTGCTGTGTTGCATCTTCATTTCTGTGCGAAGCCTTTCTCTAGTTGTGGCAAGCGGGGACCACTCTTCATCATGGTGCATGGGCTTCTCACTATCGCGACCTCTCTTCTTGTGGAGCACAGGCTCCAGACGCACAGGCTCAGTAGTTGTGGCTCACGGGCCTAGTTGCTCCACGGCATGTGGGATCCTCCCAGACCAGGGCTTGAAACCGTGTCCCCTGCATTAGCAGGCAGATTCTCAGCCACTGCGCCACCAGGGAAGCCCTAAGCACTTTGTTTTTAACCTCCATAGTTGTTGCTATAAGTAATTACCTACCATCAAGTACAGCATATTATTTGCATGAAAATGACACACAGATAGGATGACATTTGGAACTGGAAAGAGAGATTGCATTGTAAGATTTACTTATGTAATAATTTTCTATGCTTATGTTTTAAAATAGAATATAGGTGTCAGGGCTACATTGGAAAACTCCATTAACAGATAGGAGATGGATTAGATAGTTTTAGAGATTATTTGATTTAATAGACAACATTCACCTAATTAAAAAAAAATATTAATTGACCTAAAGACTAATTTAGTAATATTATTCAATAGGTTCAATTAGCTTTATAAAGGTGAATCGTCTTGATCCACTTCTATAAAATGCGTAAATATGCTGCCATGAATAGTTTTTCTCCATGCACTGTGAAATACTGCCAGAGTTTTAACCTCACACTAACCATAAATAATGCTTAAATGAGGCTGTAATTTTTGCAAACTGGGGCTATTCACAGATGAATTATTCGGCTAAAAGTGATATCTCTACTAGCATAGTCTTGCCTCATTATCTCATTCCAAGATGAACGGAGGGGAGGGAAAGTGTTAAGTTGATTCATACTATTGCCACAGTTAAACTGTTTTCTACTCAATTGTAATGTTGTTTGGTAAACTAAGAGTGAGAAATTTATAACAATCTCAAATTTGTTTTAAACACAAGAATTTCTCATAAAAAATAGAATACCATTTTTATTCAAAAGATATTCTATTACATTCTTAAATAATCCTCCAGAAGAAATTATATTAAATAACTAAAATTGGAAGCACATTACCTATAATTTATATATGTTTTGAGGTGTGAAATAAGAGACATGTGTTTTTAAGTTTACACACACACACACACACACACACACACACACACACACACACTCTAGGTTTAAAGTCAAAGCTTTATTCCCAGCATTAGAAATACAAAAGGAATACATTATTTAATTTAAAAAGCTTTGAAAGATTCATCTTCCTGAAAATGTTCACAGGTCATGGTGATATATTAATATCATCTTCCTCTTTAGGGTGTAAGATCATTATCTGACTCTTTGGGAATCAATTCATGAATCTTTAGGCACTACCTGCACCATTATAAAAACACACAGACAGGCAGAACACTCTACAACCCACAATCAATACACACTGACTACACAGTTGGCTAATATATGCATAGGATTTCTATTTAGATCTCTTCAAGAAACTTCATTTGTTATGAAACAAGTATGTTTTCTTTTGTTTTGGAAACTGATATGAAAGATGGGTGATAGCCCAGAAATGATGTCACTAGGAATCTAATGCAAGCCACCATCATCTCTCCCCTGTACAACTGACAGAGTCTCTGAAATGTCCTCCCGCATCCATTCTTAGTCCTTCTAATCCATCCTCAAAGAGCAGCCAGGGTCATCTTTAAAAAGACCTGAAATTTGATCATATTGTTATACTGATTAAAACTTTTCACTTGTTTCCCATTTTTTTTTCAGAAAGACTAGAGAAAATAGCAAGTTTACTAAGGCATCACATGGTCTGGCTCCTTATCCCCCCTCCTCTCTGGATCCATCAGCTCTTCTCCCTCTCCAGGTTAATAACACTCTTGGGCTTTGGCCTCCTTTGAACTTACAAAGCACAATGCTCCTTCTTTCCACAAGACTTTCAAACTTCTATTCATCTCTCTCATCTCAGCTTAAATGTGGCATTCTCAGTGAAGATCTCCATAGTTCTCCATATTAGCTTAGCTGTCCTTGTCAGACACAATCACAACACCCTGTACATTGCCTTCATTTCACTGGTTACCACTGAAATGGCAGAGAAACTTTTATAATATCCATCCCCCCACCTCTTCAAAACTATCAATACATGCATCCTAATGGACATGCCTGTCATTCCCTCTAATATCCTAGAATAGTATTTGACATATAGACACCAAATAAATATTTTTGAATGAATGCAATAGTTGTAAACATGTCTTAATCAGTAATTTTTACTTGTATATCTTTGTTTAAATGTCTTATTTATGCATTGGTTTATATTTTTCAATCTGTACTGAATACCCATAGAGATCTTCCAGATGGCATTTGCTTTATGATTTTATCCTTGACTCTCCATACTGAGTATGACTGATACTCGATATCATGGTATGCAACTTTTCACCTTGTATCTTAGATGCTCTTTGTGCCCAAGCTTTAGATTATTTGGGGCAGGAACTAGGTGCTATTTATCTTTGTATCTCCCTGTTATACCTCACATAATAGGCAGAAAATAAATGCTTAGATTAAATTAGGGAGTGTTGTAGAAGGAAAGTATTTGAGGAAAGGCGTCAAAAACACTTACGCAGAATCCAGATATTTCTACCAGCCTCCCTATTGTTTAGAAATAAATATAAATGATTTACCAAGTGATTGAGCTGTTGAGTACAGTTTGCTTCAGACCTGTCATAAATATACTGAACAGAGTTCATCATAGGAAGAAAAAAATATCCCTGAAGAGGTATAGTTAGACTCACCTCAGGCAGTCTGGGATACTTGTTTTGGATGTCCCACACAGAAAAATATCAAAAATATAAAAGAACCACTTGGGCCCTTTGTGGGGGGGGGCATTAAGACTATTTTTTTAAGATCAGTTTTGGGTTTATGACACAATTGAGAGGAAGGTACATAGATGGTCCATCTGCTCCATGTTCCTACACAGGTGTAACCTCCCCATTATCAACATCACTTACCAGAATGGTACATTTGTGACCAAGAATGAACCAACACTGACACATCATAGTCACCCAAAGTCCACACTTTACGTTAAGGTTCACTCTTTGCGTTGTACATGCTATGAGTTTGGACAAATATATAATGACATATAGCCATCATTATAATACCTTATGGAGTGTTTTCACTGCTCTAAAAATCCTCTGTGCTCTACCCATTTATCTCTCCCCACCTCACTGCTGGCAACCACTGATTTTTTTTTTTTTTTTTTTTCTCCATAGTTCCATCTTTTCCACACTGCCATGTAGTTGGAATCATACAGTATGTAGCCTTTTCAGCTTGGCTTCTTTCACTTAGTAAAATACATTTGAGTTTTTCCTCCATGTCTTTTCACAGTTTGACAGATCATTTCTTTTTAAAGTTAAATAATATTCCATTGTCTGGATGAAGCACAATTTATCTAGTCACCTACTGAAGAACATTTTGGTTACTTCTCAGTTTTAGCAATTACGGATAAAGATGCTATAAACATCTGCATGGAGGTTTTTATGTGGACATAAGCTTTCAACTCCTTTGGGTAAATATCAAGGAGCACAAATGCTGAATCATGGCCTTTGAGTTTTCAACATTTATACCAATAAGGGTATGTCCTGAACAGATGTTTAGCACAGCATGAGATATTACTTAGACTTGATATTCAGATTACTCTCAGAAAATGCAAGTGTCTTGTAGTTTTCAAAGTTTTCTATGTTTAATAAAATATATTGTACAAGGTGAAGTATTCATCTTGTAAGTAAAGATTAATATGCACCTTGGGCTTCCCTGGTGGCGCAGTGGTTGGGAGTCCGCCTGCCGATGCAGGGGACACGGGTTCGTGCCCCGGTCTGGGAGGATCCCGCGTGCCGCGGAGCGGCTGGGCCCGTGGGCCATGGCCGCTGGGCCTGCGCGTCCGGAGCCTGTCCTCCGCAACGGGAGAGGCCACAACAGTGAGAGGCCCGCGTAACGCATAAAAAAAAAAAAAAAAAAAAAAAAAAAAAAAATGCACCTAAAGTATCTGAGTAGAGTAAATATTCCAAAAAAACCATTTTGATATAAGGCACCAATGAAAAGTGTGTGTGTGTGTGTGTGTGTGTGTGTGTGTGTGTCTGCATATGTATGGAAATCCACAGATATCAATATTTATATGAGGCCCTTAGCAACTTAGCAACTGTTTCCTTTCAAGCGAAATGTTCACAGGTGAAACTTTAATTTTATTCTTAAATGCAACAATGGCAAAAAAAAAATCCTATTTTTTTTCCTTTTTAGCAAGAAGTTCCTTGTTTATTCATCTTTTTTCATCTAAATTTAACTTTTTAGATAGGAAAAAGAATGATTACCCTTTTGTTCATTGACAGGCAAATTCTATTACAAACAAAGCAGATTATAAACAAATAAATTGAGAAAGTGATATAGACACGAAAGATCTTGTTTTTTTCCAAGTATATTTGGAAAAAAATAGTAAAACTTTTTACAAATATAGCACTTCAACCCTGCCCCACCCTGACAATCCTTTTTTATTATTCATTACTAAGCTGAAATAGAGCTGTAAGAAATGTATGTTTCTGGTTAGCTTTTAAAGATAAATATGTCTATCTAATAAATAGGAGGTCCAGCTTTGGATCAATGAACTAGGAGCCAGGATTCCTACAATTAATTCATGAATCTTTGACTGATTTTTCCATAGATCTGGGAAGAGCCACTTAAGTTCTCTATATCTTCCCTTTGCAATGTGAATAATAACACAGCATATACATCACTGGACCCTGTAACACTTTAATTCTTCACAAAAGCACTTTAAAATACTTTGATGGGAAGTACTATATTAAAGCAAATTATTACTATTATTCATTTAGCTGATTGTAAAACATTGTGAACAAAGGAAAACATGACCTCATTGCATGCTAGATAAGGGAAGTAGGAAATCATTAATGTAGCCATATTTCTCGGAGTAAACAATTTCAGTTCTACAAGAAGTTGTCACTGATAGAGACATGACCGTCACTACTTGATGTGCTTGCACACCACTCACTATGTTAAATCTAATAGGCAATTTTGTTTCCTGCATGAAATAGAATTAAAAAGTTACCCTTTCTTCTTGGTATTTTGTATCAAAAGAAGCTCATATTCAAATATCCTTCATGTTGAGGTTTCTTACCTAGGGAGAGGCAACAGGTTTATAAATCTTATAATCTAGCAATAATTTTCAACATTAATCCTCTCATTGGTTCAATAAAGACATAATGACATGTGTATTTTTTAAAATGTTTTAGCTGTTAATTGAAGTCAACTTTTGTCTAGTAAGATAATGTTCATTTACTATGTCTTTTCTAATGAATTTTTAAAATGTAATTTTTAAGCTTCACTTCCTCTCTCCTGGCCATTAACTGGGGATATTTTTATGCTCCACAAACGAAGTCCTTATGCAAAAATCAAGCTTAACTTTCCTATGCCTTACTGAGAACATGTATCCCCACTTTCAAAGACTACAAGCCATCAAGGATGTGTTGGCATTTTTTCCCTTAAAAGAAACCAGAAACCTCTTGCTTTTGCCCAGCACAGTCATTGATCAGAGTGTTCTCTTAAATTGACTTGTCATCAGAGAAAACCTCATTTTCTTTCTTCCTTCCTCTCTCTCTCTCTCCTCAGTGAAGAGGTCACTGATGGGAACAAGAATATATGACAAAAAAGAGTTTAGAATTTCTCCTTGGCCTTTTCAGAAAGCTACATCCAGCGCAAGTTCACAAAACATCACATTTCACAGGACACAGTGCCTTAAAATAGAAAACCAAGAAACTGCAGAGAATACCTATTATTGTTTTTCAAAAAAAACATTGCCTTTGAATGTGAGAAAATTATAAGAATTTACGATTTATGAATAATTACAACTTTACTATTCATTGGGTTTATTTGCCTTCTAGAATGGCCATTTGTTCTGATCTATAGGATTCAGGTCAGGTATTATGATGTGGTTTGATATTAGGTAGTATAAATAGACTCAGAATAGACCTGTAGTTGCTTGAAAAAATCTCAAAAAACAAAAACAAAACCTTGATTTTTTATGAAAAGATTAGAAGAATTGATTTTAGAAGAACAGATTTAAGAATTAAGGACACATTTATTAGATGGGCCTAGGAAGAACTAAGAAATAGTCCAACCAATATGCTTTGACAGCGGTTCCACCCCTCTATGGGTTTCAGACTTAGTATAGGGCTTCCTGCCTGAGGACCAAGATTTCCTTCTGTTCTGTTCACTGCTATATCCCCAGCACTTAGAGCAATTCCTGGCACAAAGGAACACTCAAACATTGTTTAACGAATGAAAGAAAGAGTGATTCCTGCTCCTCTGATTCTTGAATAAGTAAAAATGTGTCCTTAACCAAGTTGATATTTAGTATTTATGACTGCAATCAGTCTAGCATCTGATTAACAGTAAGTAGTAATGCTCCTCAGGTCTTTCTTGGCTACTGGTTTAATTGGATCATTCCTGTTGAGGTATGATTTTTCATTATAAATTACTGTTTCAAAGTCCTGCACTAAGGGTTTCTCTACCATCTGAATTTTCTTTTTTGCTCTCTTAACCTTTACTCTTGCCTAGAACTTTTCTTAATATACAGATTTTTCTGCCTCTACTCAGATTTTCACATTTAAAATGCAATGTCTTCATTATTTGTCATTTATGATATCTCTATTTGATATTTCAAGTAGCTTCTGAAATCCCCATTCTTAGCTAAAGACTACCTGGGATAATTTTAAAATAATTTCCCCCCGTGTCAGCTCTCTTCTAATATACAACAGTCTATACATTTTATATAGACACATGTTCATCTATTTGTTCAATATTTCTTATTCAGTTTGAGCCTATCGCTGGGAAGAAATAAAAAGACCAAAGTAAAGAAAGTTAATAGAAAATAATGAAGAACAAGCCATAACACACACATTGTTATGCTTTCATGAATTTGAGTCATACTGTGAAAGACTACTGAAGTTTCAATAGAAACTTCTAACATTCTTTCATTTGTCTTAACAGTTGAAAATTGATTCTTTGCTTGATTATAAAGACAGAAGAGAAAGGAAGTTGACAGCTAACACTCTTTTCCCAATCAGAAGTGGGTGGGATGGGATAAATATCGAGTCATAAATATTGTGTTGTTATCAAAGAAAATGAAAAGAGAAAGATTGTTGCTGAAGTCCCAAATTATAGCAGATGGGTGATGAGAAATTTCTGGGCCTCAGTTTTCTCATTTACATTAGGAATAATGATAATGTCAGTAATATCATAATACAAAAAGTCAGCATATATGAGTCCTTGAATTCTAACCTGCTATTTACCATCTCACAGATTCTAAGAGATACTTGCCACAGGGCATATAACACTGTTTTCTTGTTTGTTTGTTTTAACTTGGGGGGTTTTTTGGCCTTTAAATCTAAATTCCTATTTGGCTTGACTAGAATACTGCTTTGCCACTTTAAATTAAATCCTAGGTTAGAAACTTTTATTTAAATTAGACTTACTTTAGAAGTCAAGAGCACAGCTTGGGAATCAAACCTAACAGGGCTGAAATCCAGGTTTTGACACTTTCTAGTTGATTAACTATAGGTATATTAATTTCAGAAACTATTTTCTCTTTGGTAAATCGAGGATACAAAAATTGACTGAACTGCTGAAACAGTAAATAGCATGTACGTATATTTAGCAAAGTATGAAACATACTATATGCACAACAAAAGGGACACTACTTTTCTAATCACGTAAACTCTTCCTTGGCCTTTCCCCCCAACACCATGGGAGAAGATGGCATGAGGTGATTAAATGAAAACATTTCATGCAAAAGTGGTTCACAAGTGAACAGAAGATTTAGCCAATACAGTTTTATGTGTATTTCTTCATTCCTCATCCTGAAATCACCACCTAATTAAAGATTGCTTTAGTTGTGTATTACTGAAGACTTATTTTCATCTTTGATTTCACCTTGCAGGTGGAGTGGGATGAACACCCATGTCTTCCCAGGGTCTACTAGAAAAAACACAGTTTTTGCCTTTTTTTTTTTCATCCTGAGAGCTATTTTGCTCTTAAAGATGTTATCTACCACTGATGTAAATATTTTGTGGATTTCTTAGGTGTTCTCTCTCATCCCTTCTATTTTTTCTAATATAGTCCAAAGAAATAAACAAGCCTAGTATAAAGTTCAGGCCTCCCTAAATCAGGAAAAACTCTACGTGGAGTTGGGCTAAATCAGTTTACCTGTCAAACTGAAATTAAATCACTCCTACTTTCCAACAGGTTAATCAGTTAGCATATAGAAGTGGATTCTTTGTGGTAGAAAGCCAATAGACACAATTTCTTTAGCTACAACCAAAGTATTAACTTCTAGGAGAATCTCCGCAGTCATGACAACTATGAAAATGGATTATCATCGTAGGAAGTAGAATATAAGGAGAATAGCATTGGATTTGAAGCCATACAGATCTGGGTTTGAATTCTAGGTCTGTCTCCTATTTGCTATGTATGTAATCTTAAGCAAGTTATTCAAACTGTCAGAGACTTAATTTTCCCTTTTGTGAAATGGCAGTAATATCTTCACTAGATGGTGGCTATGATTTAATAAGATAATATCCAGAAAGCATAGGGCTTGACACATGGTTAGTACTTAATGATTTTATTTCCCACCTTTATCATAAGTGATAATTATTGCTTATAAAACTCTCTTTTATGTGAATGTTTTCAAAGACAATGTACTAAACTTGACAATTTAATGGCTTTAAGAGTAAAGACCCTGCAAATTTGAAGTAGCCAAAATGACATACATTATCTAGAATCAAACTGATTTTTGTGAATTCAGAGCAGGAATATGAATTTTCAAAGCTGTATTTTTCAAATATACTGAAATGATTTTGAGCAGTGTTCAGAGGAGAAATAAGGGATACAATACAATTTATCTTTTATTTTATTACATAAATTGTGTCTGCATAAGACTCATTAACGATGGATTCTGCCAAGACTATGTAATCACTATGTGTTCGTATAAGTTTTCAGTCTTCTGAGGCCCATTAAAAGTCATGTTTGAGGTTCCATGGCTAGACATTGACTCCACTGATATTTGAGCCAACCTGTAATTTCTTATTTCAACATTCATACTACAAAAACATATTCAATAAATATTTGCTACATGTCTAATAGGTGTAATAAAGACCACTATTATCTGTAAACAAATATCAGTTGATGGACAGAAAATGACTTATCTTTGCAATCAATATTTAATAAAAACAAAATAATTTCTTTATTTGAGATAAATATTTCTAACATTATGAGTTTCTCTTGAAAATTTGTGAGATTATTAGAAATGTGAAGAATTCCTTTGAATACACATACTTATTTATAGTATCAAGGATTGGCAAACTTGTTTACACAGGTTTATAAAATCTATCAAACCACATTTAAAATGTTTCCAGGGCTTCCCTGGTGGCGCAGTGGTTGAGAGTCCGCCTGCCGATGCAGGGGACGCGGGTTCGTGCCCCGGTCCGGGAAGATCCCACATGCCGCGGAGCAGCTAGGCCCGTGAGCCATGGCCGCTGAGCCTGCGCGTCCGGAGCCTGTGCTCCGCAACGGGAGAGGCCACAACAGTGAGAGGCCCGCGTACCACCAAAAAAAAAAAAAAAAAAAAAAGTTTCCATGTCACAAAAGTTAAAACGTAGGGCTAGCCAAGTACTTAATTGCTTAATTTCATACTTGTATTTACATTTTAATGCATATGTGTTTGATTCATTTACATTTATTTAAATATTGCTTTTAAATTTATTTACTTTGTTCTTAGGTAATGTCTTTCTTTGTAGGAGCTCAAAGCACTCTATAAATGTTAATGGGCATTTTCACAATACCCTTATGAAAGAGATGGCAATGAGTTCTGTGAATTTTACTGATGTCATTTTTCAAGGGACCAAGAAAATGTTAATACATGAAACCTCAGAATCTTAGTAGTGCTAGTCCCTAAGAGGAATGTGTAACATAATGAAGTAAGCAGATTTCACTCTGGTCTCTCCTTTGTTGTCATCAAAATGTTATGAAAATGGTACACAATTGGTTAGAGAAGCTACCATATGTTTTCCTGGGGGTAAGAGAACCTATTTTCTATTTCCTTTCTGCTTCACTGTTGATAGTCATGACCACTAATTCTTCTCCTCTCCCAACTTTCCACAGGTTAGAAAGTAGATGATAATTGTGCTCACTTATAAATTATCTTCCAGAAGTATGCTCTTAAAAAATTTGGGGAAAAATTAAGCCAAATTAATATTTAGTGACTAAGTTCTTAAATATAATTGAAAATCAATGTTATTGAAAAGGACAAAACTAACAAGACCTTTTATACTTTGTGTTCCTAACCCAATAACTACCATGTGCTAGAATTTTTTAAAAACATTTATGAATTGCACTAAATTTATTAGACTGTACAACACTCCAACATGCCTTTGATATATAAGGTAAATTGATAATTAATGTTTCTTGTGCTTATGAGTTCAAATGGTTACTTCACATAGCACTAGGTGGATAATTTCTGTTAAGTTAGCAAAATCTACAATTTTCACTTTAAAGGAAATTAAAGACTGGTTCCTAAATGATATATAATCTCCTGTGGAAAAAAATAGAACTTACATGATTTTCTGTATTTAAATTTGACTTAATAAAATGTACTCGAGTACGAAAAAAATCTGAATCACATGAGTTACAGTTATGATTATCAAGTAAAGAAAGGGATGGGCAATCACTGAATTAGTGCCCAGAGAGAATTTCACAGTTCACAAGAGAGAGGAGCAGCAACAAACAGCCATTCATAAAATCCAAAGCTGTTGCTATATTGAAAAAGAATAATCTTTACAAATGAAAACAGTGCTCTACAATTAATGGTAATATTTGATAGAAACTAAATTCTCTGGGCCTCAACAATTAGATTATCAACAAGTTGGTTAAGGGATATGAGAGGACATCCACTCATCTCTGTACTCTGCTGTGATTTCTGACTCAGTCTCAAATTACCCCTTTTCTAGTTAGAAAAAAAATGTGAAATTTATCCTATGAAGATGATTTATTTTTTGTATTCTTGTTCCACAGCCTGTAATTCTTAATTGTTCCAAAAATATCTTTTGAACAGATTTCTTCTGATTTTCTTTACCTAAAACCTTCCTTTTATATGCATGTATGAGCTCTATAATAACTTTTTACATATAAAATAACGTAAAACTAATACACATAAGAAAAATTATTAATTGAACACTTAGGTCATCTAATTCTCATTAAATTTCCTATGAGACAGCTCTATTTTTGTTACAATATTCCCATTTTATAATAAACCAAGAAACAATCTTAGAATATTAAGTAACAACCATGGTCACACATCTTAAAAGTACTAAAACCTGGATTCACATCCCAAATTGCCTAACATTAGAGTGAATAACACTGAATGCACATCATTGAAATCCAACTTATCATTGCTGATGAGTATGTAATAAAGAAAAATTAGTTAACTTTTTGCTTTTTATTTTATTAGTCTAAATAAAGAAATAATAAACTTCTCATTAAGTGAAATTATCTCAGGAGAAAAAAGATGGTGAATTAAAACAGTCTACTAAGAAAGACTGGAAATTTTCTAGTAGAAATTTTACTTAAAAAAACTATTCTTGAAAATATAATTGGGCACACATTAAAATATCATCAAGGTTATTAGAAGCCATTGTTATGATGAAATAAGATAAAAACTAATTTTGCTAAATGGAATCAACAAGGTCTTTAAACACAATTATATTTAAACCATAATAGGAGCACTGAGCTGTTTTATGAGGCAATAATCTGGTTCCTGCGTGGATAAACTATAAGGCTGAAGGCTGGTTATAGTTTTGCAGTAAGAGAATTGTATTATTGCCTCATAAAATTGTTCAACACTTTTCTCATTGTGATTATTCTACAAGTCTTTGAGAATTTGCTTTTAAATAAATGGCAGTACAATAGTAAGTACTTATATGAAAAAAAAATATGACAAAGAAACAAAGTGATGAAGGTAGACAGCATCCCTGTAAATAATAAATAATTGTCTTAGGCCTAAAGAAGTAGTTTTTTTGTAATGTGATAAGGTAACAATTCTCAATTTTTAAGATTTTCTTGATTTAAAAAAAAATACTTTTACTTTCTAGTATGTCTGGTCACCAGTCTCCATAGGCGGGTAATAAAGAGGTCTTTTGTGTTTGTAATGGAATCATCTTCCCATGGATCCAATGTTCATATAATTCCCATTAGGCAAAAATATGTACTTCCAATTTTATTAAGTTTTTCTTCAGTTTACTGTCTTTACAGGAACATGTTATTAAATTTCATCCTGTTCTTTCACTTTACAAATGTTTGTCATTTAATAATCATCTTCAGTTAACATTTCTGCAATATATTTCAGTGCACTGAAATATGACTTAGGCTTAAGAAGAATTAAATATACATTATTTGAGATAGGTCAAAGACCTTTACTGTATTTCACTGTCTAACGGAACTTTCTATGTATACAGATAAAAGTACTGTAAAACTCTGGATCTATGACCAGTAAGGCATATTTTTTTCACAGTTAACTTTCATTCCCAAAGTATACCCCCTTTTCATGCAGAGATAGCCCAGAAGACTATCAAATCACAGCACCTGGCTCAGTATCTAAGACCTCATGGTCTAAGTCAGGTTCAAATGTGGTTCCTCTTCAGAAAACTATGAACTAAAATAAATGAATAATCTGCCCTCCATATATTCAATATACAATGATGAAATAGGGACAAGCTAAAAAAAAAATTAAAAAGGAGGAGAAAATTGGAGGCACACAAAAGTAAGTAGTTCATAACAATTCAGAAATCTTGCTGAGCAAATATTTCCAGAACCCCTTAATCTGGGGTAGGGAATGCTTCTTTAAATAGGTCTAGTCCTCCATGGGTATAGGTCTCCATTCTGTTTCTTTGCAACATTGTTTATCATCATCCTTCCCTGGCCACATCTGAAAAGAACAAGGCAGACTATGTACATCTTGAAAATAGAGGAGTTTTCCTAGCCTGCTTTCTGCCTGGCCAATGTTGGGGGGCAGATGTCTTTTTCAATCTTTGAAAGTCACAATCTCATTTAATCCAGAATGGTAATAGAGCTCTGTTAAAAATTTATTTTATATATTTTAAAAACTATATATTTGATCCCAAGCAACTTCATGTGCCATGAGCACAACCCATTTTTTGAAGCACCTTTTAAAATGCACTTCAAAGCAATCACCTATGTTAGCAATATTCTATCATGAAATCTCTTTGTCCAACACTACAAATGAGTTAGGTTTATTTTCTGCCTTCCAGATTATCCTAAGTGATAGTTTTAAACTCCACTTGTTTCACCATTGTGTAGCAAAGTTGGCCAGTTCTTCATCCTCCCATAACAGTTTCATCACCGTCTGTCACTCCTACCCAAAGCCAATGCCGTTATTTTTAGTTCTCATTATATTAGCAATCTAATCCTGTAATGAGTTTTGATTTTAGTCATATTTCTGCTGCACTTATGCTGCATAAAATAAAACTCAAGATATCAGGGACTTTCAACAACTTTTATATTTCTTGATAAGGATCTATGCAGCCTCTGGAGGCCTGACATCTCTGTAGTCATCTGGGGCATGCTATTCTCAGTCAGAGAGCAGAAGTACAGGATTCCAAGCCAAATAATACAAGTATTTTTACTGCCTTTGTTTGTGCCCATCCCCTAATATAGTCCATGACAAAAGCAAGTCACATGGCCAGGGATATATACTCCACATACTTGACTGGGAGTAAGTGCAAGGCCCCAAGGTGAAGAATGTAAATGTGTACACCTATTACAAGAAGGGACTGAAGAAGTAAAATAAAAATATACATGTTAGGTCTTCCCTGGTGGGGCAGCGGTTGAGAGTCCGCCTGCCGATGCAGGGGACATGGGTTCGTACCCCGGTCCAGGAAGATCCCACATGCCACAGAGCAGCTAGGCCCGTGAGCCATGGCCACTGAGCCTGCGCATCTGGAGCCTGTGCTCTGCAACGGGAGAGGCCACAACAGTGAGAGGCCCGCGTACCGCAAAAAAAAAAAAAAAAAAAAACATTTTAGAAGGAATTAACAAATCCACAATCATGGTGGAAGACCCTAACAAACATCTGACTGGAATAAAAAATTAGGTTGAAAGATGTAAGAATACTAAAATATAATTAACTTGGTATATGTCATATAGCTAAAGATATACAGACTTTATTCCAAACACAAATACCTAGAGACAAATGAAAATGGAAGCACAACAATCCAAAACCTATGGGGCACAGGAAAAGCATTTCTAAGAGGGAAGAATACAGCAATACAATCTTACCTCATGAAACAAGAAAAATCACCAATAAACAACCTAAATTTACACCTAAAGCAACTAAAGAAAGGACAAAGAAAACCTAAAGTTAGCAGAAGGAAAGAAATCATAAAGGTCAGAGCAGAAATAAATGAAATAGAAATGAAGAAAACAATAGAAAAGATCAATGAAACTAAAAGCTGGTTCTTTGAAAAGATAAACAAAATTGACAAGCCTTTAGCCAGACTCATCAAGAAAAAAAGGGAGAGGACTCAAATCAATAAAATTAGAAATGAAAAAGGAGAAGTTACAACGGACACCACAGAAATACAAAGGATCGTAAGAGACTACTACAAGAAACTATATGCCAATAAAACGGACAACATGGAAGAAATGGACAAATTCTTGGAAAGGTACAATCTCCCAAGACTAAGCCAGGAATACATAGAAAATATGAACAGACCAATCACAAGTACCAAAATTGAAACTGAGATTTAAAAAACTCCCAAAAAACAAAAGTCCAGGACCTGATGGCTTCACAGGCAAATTCAATCGAACATTTATAGAAGAGTTAGCACCTATACTTCTGAAACTATTCCAAAAAGTTGCAGAGAAAGGAATACTTCCAAACTCATTCTATAAGGCCACCATCATCCTGATACCAAAACCAGACAAAGATATCACACACAAAAAAAGAAAATTATAAAAATAAATTTAACCATGTTGCAGGAGAAAAAATCCTCAGTAAATTCTACCTAGAAATCATAGAGACAGCACTCTTTGAATAGGAATATAATAGATGTTGACAAAAGGGGAAAAATGTAAAATAAGAATTGAATACATTTGGAAACCAGAAAATAACTCTTAGATCAAAGAGAAAATGGAAATAGAAATTATACCCTATTTAGAAATTACTGAAAATTAGAAGACTCATATCAAAACTCATCAGTGTAACCAGAATATTTCTCAGAGGCAACTGTGTAATCATAAGTGCATTGTTTAGGAAACAAGAAAAACTGAAAATATCAAAATAAGCTTTTCATACAAGAAGTTATAACAAGAATAGCTAAATTAACCCAAAGAAGTAGAAAGAAGGGATTAGTAAAGACATAAGGTAGTGCTTAACAAAACAGTGAACAAAAGGGGGCTTGAATAAAATTAAAGCTATATTAAATACTGCTTAATACATATAAATTTGAAAAATCCAAATTAAATGGAAGTTTAATAGAAAAATGCAAATTCACTAAAATGGACTCAAATATATGAAACACTCATTAAGAGCATAAGAAAAAAGCAAAAATTTCCAATGCCTGGTTCAAAGTTGTAATACCAACATCAACATTGGATTTAAAAAAATATATATTACATACAAATATAAAATATAGATAGCCTTCATATATAATCATACAATTAAAGATTTAAAATATTAGAAGATTAACTACAGTAGCACTACTAAAATAGTATAGTACTACTGATCATGACCAAATATAACTCATCTCACAACACAGAAGGTGGGCTCAAAATTAAAAGTTTTGATGCAAATTTAAATGTGTAACATAGTATGACCTTTTAAAGAATATATATATATATATATATATATATATATATATATTTAAAAAGCATTGGTCAATCAAACCTCAATAAAGTGGGTTTTTAATGTGTTGATAAATTAAAAATCATTTTAAATTAAAAAATACTAACACATGCCTTTTCCATATATATATAGATGCATGTGTGTCAATACATACACACACATATACACATCTACAAAAGAACAATAGAAGAAAACCTATTTTTAAAGGAAGTTTTATAGAACATGAAGTAAAATTATTAAGAATAAAACATTAAAAGCATTCCTATAAACTTAGGAACAACACAGGTGTGCTTCCTGTTATAGCTACTATCCCATAAGCACAAACGAGATTTAATACAAAATAGAAAACAAAAATGTAAAATATCTAGAGTTTAATCCAATAAAATCATACAGGACCAAATGAAGAAATCTGTAAAATTTAGATAGGGAGTTCCCTGGAGTTCCAGTGGTTAAGAGTATGAACTTCCACTGCCGTGGGCCCAGGTTCAATCCCTGGCTGGGGAATTAAGATCCCTGTAAGCAGTGTGGCAAGGCCAAAAAAAAAAAACCAATCTGTATAAGGGAGAAACATATTTTTGGAAGAGAAGACATGATTTTAGAAAGATAACAGGTTACTGAAATAATCTACTAATTCAATGTAATCCCAAAGAAAACTCTAAAGGAATACTTTTCAGTTTTGACAAGCTGGTGATAAAATTGTCAGGAATATGAAATAATGAGACTGCAGTAAAAATATTTAAAAAGAAGAATATGAAGAAGGTCTTATTGTATCTGTTTAATAACACACTATAAAATCATTTTAGTACTGGAGAATAGAATTGAACAAAATAGGGTAGACTAGAATAGAATACAGTAGAATACAATAGAATTAGAATAGAACAGAGGAAAAAGTACCATTGAATTTAGGAATCATAAAGTTGGCATTTCAAAAATTATTATGGCAGTGACTATCCATTTTTGAAGTATACAGAAAATTTTCCTCAGAGGTATTTAAACTAAATGTATAAAATCAAACTCTAAATATTAATATAAAATTGAATATATATATATATTTGTTTTTAGTAGATAAGGTCTTAGAGAATATTTTAACACTGCTATGTGACCACAGACATATTGTTAGAAAGTGAAAGAGAATTAAGAGAATGTGGGTAAACATTATATATATATGTATGTGTGTGTGTATATATATATGTATCCACCTCTCTAATATTCAGAGAAAGGCAAATTCAAACAATATTTTTTTATCAGACTTAATGAATTTTAAAAGCTTGATAGTATCCATTGTTGGCAAATGTGTGGGGAAATGAGTTCTGTCATGTTGTTTTGGTTAAAATGGCCTTTCCATTGAGGAAAATTGGGTTGTAATTGCTGAATCCAGAAATGTCTCCTCTAGTTTCTATTATAAACCATCACATATCAAAGAGGCACACAGAAAATGTTCACTGCAGCACTGATTGCCATGGCAAAGAATGAGAGACAAGGCAAATGTCTATCATTTGGGGAATGTCTAAATAAACAAAGGTACATCAATAAATAGACAGTATGTGCCCATTAAAATTAATGAGATAGATCTATAAATACTAACCTTGAAACACGCCTTTGATATATTGCTAACTTTAAAAAGCAAGTTGCAGTCAAATATGCAGAGCATGACCCATTTCTCAGTGAGGAAATACGTAGAGATATATATGTATTGCACGTGTGTTTGTACTTATGAGGGTGTATATATCCTTACTACAGTGACATTAGAGTAGTAGAGTAAGTTTCATTTATTAATGTTATTGCAATTATTATTCTTTGTTAAAATCAAATTTTATTTCCAGCACTCCTTAACTGTAAAGATAAGGGATCTTTTAAAATTTTAAATTTATTCTAGGCCTGGTTCTATAAAAGAAACTGCAGAGATTATTTTTTGAATGAGTATTAAATTTTCCATGCACAGTAGAAATTCAATTATTGTTAAAAATATGTTTATCTAAAGATCTAATTAGATATGAATTTTTATATTGATAAATTTAACTTTTGTCAATTAAAAAAAGCCTACTTTCTACTGTAACAAAAGCAAAAGGCAGAAATTTCTTTCCCACTTTTTTTATAAACGTCAAATTTGTTACAATGAGAAGATATAGTGGGTTTTACTTGAAATCTGATAAGCAGTATTAGCAACGCTAATGATAACCTATGAGGCTGATATACCAATAAAATAAATAAATATGATGCTTTAGAGCCCTTCTAAGAAATGGTCATTTTTATATATTTACTGGAGCATTTAATTACTAGGGAAATATGTCAAATAATTTTAGGGAAGTTTTTCCTACAATATAATTATGCCTATCTCAAAGTCAGGGCCTCAGTATTTGTCCATTAATATTTTTTTTTGAACTATAAAAGTCACTGCTCTATACGACTTTCTTTTTGGTCCCTTAAGACACCATTCCTTGTTGCAGATCCATGTTTCTACAAATGAAAAGCCCTTAGGATATTTCTGTGTAACTTCAGTGTTCTATGTCACATTAACAATCTGACTTAGAGCTTGAGAAGAGAAAGTCTGTGTACAGCATTTAAAATTGCTCACTGTTTCAAAAAGCTAGAGGAAAATTAACAGTAAGCTAAGAAGTATGAATGGAATTTGACTCAATAGTTTTGCTGACATTTTGTTATTATCCAATGTAGAACAAATAGAAATGGGGAAACTGAGTTTGAAGTTATCCCAGAGCTGCTGTCTTTAACTTTCTCTGTAGATGGGAGACTGACAGTCTGACTTCCACATGACTAACCAAAACATGGAAACTTGGTACCATGGCTCTCCTCATCACCAACTCCCTCACCCTAGAACCCAGTTCCTGTGATAATGGTAGGTGTTCTTCAGAAATCACAACTCTCTTTCCTTTAGAGCCTGAATCTAATCTCAGAGCCCTTCTGAACACAAGTAGTTGAGGTAACTATCAGCAATGTCTTGGAGCTCACATTCAAAATGAAGTATATTGGCCATTTCTCTCCTACATAAACATTTAATTTTAAGCAATTTTGTCTGCTCACTTTTTTCTCTAACACAGTCATACATACTCCTGCTACTACTTTTTTTCCAACTTTAAAATGTCCTCTTTCAACATTGTGACCATTCAAATCCTCATGATCTTTCAAGGCCAAGCTCATATCTCACTTTTTTCAAGAAGTCCCTCAGACAATGGCCTGGCAGGTCACTACGAGCTCTGACTCCTCTGAAGACTTCTTTCAGTATTTCTCACACATAGTAGGGAGTTGATTTTATCAAGAATTCTGTTAATTCTCTAACTTATAAATACCACTATTACAGGGAATATGCTCCATAAAGCAGAGTAAAGTGTTACTAACAATAATTACTGACACCTCTAGGTTTTTAATGATTCTAAGTATAGGCTAAAAGACATTACTGAGGGCTTCCCTGGTGGCGCAGTGCTTGAGAGTCCACCTGCCGATGAAGGGGACACGGGTTCGAGCCCCGGTCCGGGAGGATCCCACATGCCACGGAGCGGCTGGGCCCATGGGCCGTGGCCGCTGAGCCTGCGCGGCCTGTGCTACACAGCAGGAGAGGCCACAGCAATGAGAGGCCCGGGTACCGCAAAAAAAGAAAAAAAAAAAAAAAAAAAGACATTATTGAAGGTGATTATTTTTTCTAACTAAGAACAAATTCCTTTTAATTTTCTTTTCAGGAATAATACACTGGAATAGGATTTCAAAAGCTATTAATGAGAATTTAAAAAGTGCAGATGACATTTCAGAACTTCATTTAAAAAATATCACTTGTAGACATAGCAAAATACATGCTATATTCCCATGAGATTTAATATTCAAATCAAATTAGAAAATGTTACTTTATAAGTTTTACAATAAAATTGCTTCAGCTTCTTGTCAGTGAACAAAATCCTTTTAATTCTCCTGGTTTGGAGCATGAAGTCTATACTGGTGTAGATCTATTTATTCTGAATTAATTCTCCCTACAAAATACATTAACATGTACATTTCAAAGATATCATACTGTCATCTAATCCAGTGGAGAACAGAAATGGACTTTATTTCAAGAAGACTGTAAAGATTTGGGGGAAAAACGCAAATGTTAAAATTTTGCATACTTCACATATTTGAAATACCTAATAATAGATTTAAGTGCCGTTTAAGGAAATGCTAGTAATTCACTATTTTAAAGTTAATCATTGATAATGTAATATATTAAATTTATAATGTTATGTTCAACATTGATATATAGGATCATGAAGCAGGGAGAGGTGTTCATTTTTTTTCACAAAGGACATTCTTAGTGTCAAAGCATAATTTTCAAAAAGTTTAAAATGTGACTCTCAAATAGAGAATAAATATATGCCAAATATTTATTCAATTCATTCATGAAGGAACTGCAAGATGGTAAAGCCAATTCAATGAGTGTTAAGAGACAGAGAGATGTAAATAATTAATGAGGAGGAATGTCATGCTCAAAGAAGTTTGCTAAATTAAACAGGTTAATGTCCTACAGGGCAATACAACAGTAAACATTAGTATCTAGGTCTATCCATGGTAGGGATCATTTGCATTTCTCCTAGACAAAACCCATAAGTTAGCATAAAATATAACAAAATCTAGCTTCTAATCAATAGAACATCAAAACAAGGCACAATCTCCTGAGAAATAATCATTGGAAAGCTCTGTTAGATAGTGTTCCCGTATGACACTGAAAGATATGCAGTCATGCTAATACCTTATTTAACTTTTTGGATACTTTTTCTTAACACTTAGAAACATCACTTTTGGAAGTACTTCACTTCTTACTTATATCACTAGCATTTTGAATTCACTTTTTATTGAAACAATCTCTGTCTCTCCCCCCTTCCTCCCCCATCCCCCCACCCCATCATACACCCAAAGAAAGCTCCTGTTTTTGTTTTCAATATCTTATGAGAATTATTCCACATATATTAGAGTAATATACAAAGAAACTGTATGGCACTGTGGATGCTTGACTGGTCTCGACCAGTTCTGAAGCGTTTCAGCAAAATTACTATTTATTACATGTTTTAGATCTTCAGGATTACTTTTAAATAGTACAAAGAAAGTCTTATATAATAAATTATGGGGTAAGCCATACTGCTTTGTGAGGCATCTGGCCCTTTTCTTTCTCATCTTTAAAATAATCTAATAAAGATGTTCTTTACTAAATATGATATGATTGAATTTGCAGGCAAAAGCTCTTTCAGGATATAGGCCTGAAGTGGAAGAGGCCATGGCATCCCTTCACAATTAACATGTCTACGTAAATAAACCAGTCAAACTAATTTTCTATCAGTTTGGCACTTCTAACCTCCCATATCCCTTACAAAGCATGAGTAAATTTTACTATGAAAACATTACCACTGATTTCTGGCTTTCTTGTTTTGGTATTTGCTTCAGGCGGGCAGCTTGTTCCATTAGCCAGTAGCATTGAATAAGGTAATACGGGTTGGGCCCTGTCTAAGACTCTCATCCAGGAAGATAAAGGAATGCCGAAATTCAGCCCAAACTTCCGTCTTCAAGCCTGGGACCCATGGAGCTTCATATCTCTGCAGGGAATACCCTGTTAAAAATTCACACAAAGGTAACTTTTGGATAAACTATGGTTGCTATTAATCTGTGATCCACCTTATCAAAGCAATAGTGGCCTCATTCTACCTCTGAATCAGAAGGAAAATTCTAACTGTAGAGGTTTCTTGATTTCATATGTGCATGTATAGCCATACGCATATGAATATGTTTGACACAGCTATTTTCAGGAAGGCTAAATTAAATAACTAAGCATGGGACAGGGTGTGGACAGGAGACTCGGAAATTAGAAATTCACAACACTTAAGAATGAAACTAATAGCTAACATTTATTAAGAACATACTGTGCCCCAGAACTAAACTACATTCTATATATGAATCATTTCAATATTTTGTTGAATAGCAGATTCTACATATACCATAACTGCCTTTGGCTTTGCATGGCTGAATGAATTGATCAGAAATTCAAAAATTATACCATATAATAATCTGGAAGCAAACAGCAGAACCCAGACTTTAAATCTTCATTCCACATAACATATTGCAAAAGTTTTTATTTTTAATTTCAACTAAAGAATCTCTTTACATAACTTGTTAAGAATATACCCCAGCTGCTGCTCTTTCTTTTCAGTGTGACCCCAAACAAGGACTGTTTCACATGGTTTTAGGTTTCTGCATGGAAGTTTAGCACAGCTGTGATATCAAATGAAGTACCACCTGGCCTAATCACCGTAACAATATGTCCTCTGTCCTGAGAGCTAACAGATGGATTGGGTATCAGCCTGATGTCATAATCTGTTAAATTTGTAGTATGGAGCATTACCCATCCATTTAGGATTCATCTCATCTTCTCTGATGGCATGTTGTACCCTAAATGGAGAGATGACACTATCATTATATGCCACTATCACTAGTCATATGGGATCTTCGTTTGCATTACTTAAGGATAATTATATGGTGTTCTAATTCATTTGGTGAACTGTCACTCCACTACTGAAATACTTATGTGGAATTTTAACAAATACCATGACATTCATAAAGCAGATTACTAGTCTTCAACATTTATTTCATTCTTTTTTAAAATTCAATTTCTAAATATCGACTTTCTTAAATGTATGCTGCTAAATTTCTCTTTGGAGCATTAAATTGAATCTCTAATTGTACAGTTGAAGTGATTTTATACTTACATCTAGGCTCTCATATGAAATATAATATAAAAGTTATCAGTAACATATACATCTGTAACATCTATAGTGAACATTTAAAAGAATATGATTATCAATAATTAATTCATCGAACATTTATTGTCTCTTAAATGCAAGGCACAGCGATAGACAATGGGAATACAGAGGTAAACACAAAATTATTCCAGCCTCCTAGTTGCTTTTAGTCTTTTCAAACCAACCTCTTTTCTCCACTGCTTTTAGAAAAACTCATCATTGGATCCATGCAAATAGCAGTTCTCCAAGTATGGTAGATCCTGTTTGTTGAGTAGACCAATGTCCATCACCAACCCCTCTTCCATTGTTAGTTACCTCTCTATATAGATACTAGAAAAAAAAACATTACTCATCTTGTCATTCTCCCTTGTACCTAGACCCAGCCAGTGAGATGTAAACAGAAACCTGGTAGAAGTAATAGTTGAAGTATGTTGGGGAGCTGTGGGAAAAACTTCATTTTTCTAATAAAATAGAGAGAAATCTTTTACCACCTCCAGTCTCCCTTATTATATCCTTAAATGTGGACATGATACTGGGAGTTGCAGCAGCATAGGGTGATAAAATAATTGCTAAGATTGATCAGGTACAGGATAGAAGGCACCTGGGAATATGATAATATTGTTGAGCTTCTCTGCAGTCCTTGTGGTGACTTCTTACTGAATAGAAATAAACCTTTTTTTGTTGTTTAATCTACTGTCAAATAATTTGGTATTTGCAGACAAAAACAATGAATATACCAATTAAATCAAAATAAATCAACTCAATTAATATATCAAGAATTTTCTAATATTTCCTTTTAAAATTATATTTATTTTCCAAACAGAGATGGTAATTGTAGAGCATTATTACCACAGTTTAATTTGGTTTAGGATGGTTACCATTATAGATATGTGATGTAATAACTTCACTAAAAATATAAGTAGTTCCAATGTAATAAATTATTAATATATCTCTTTTAACCATATTGATGAACTACTCATTAAAACTATCTGTAGTACCACTGATTTTTTTATGAAAATGAGATTTATTTTACATTAGAATATTGAGAAATATTTTATCTTTATTCATTATTATTATTTATTCTTCTTCATTCATCCCTAAAATGTTAAAATTTCTTCCACAAAATTATAATCTTGTGCACTTTTCTAGTACAATATTTTAATTCAACTAGTGTGTCTTCCTCACATGTGGCTTTGTGTTGGGAGCAAAGAGTGTAATGAAATATGAGAAATGACCTCTTCCATCAAGCTCACAATCCAGTGAAAGGAAACCAATAAGTCACCTTTTACATTGAACAGCACATCTGTGTCAGAGAAGCAAAGTAGTGGGTACTTTGCCCTCAAGTCCAACACATTCAATTCCTAACTGCTAGGGTATGTGGCAGCTAAAGCATCATTCACAACTGCCTCGATCAAAGAGAAGTTCCCTCAGATACACACAACTCTTTTACCCAAGGTTATGTGGGATCCAAAATCTGGTCTCCTGGCCTCCATTTGGGACAACTCTGAAGAATATCCCAGGTTTATAACTCCTCATCTGATTGGCTGAAGACTCAGTTACAACTATTTTGAGGGACAGTTTCTCTTTCCACTCAATTTTGCTTTTCTCATTTTCTTTCAGGTCTGTTTCATGAGAGTACCCTCACATAAAGCCTCTACAATGCAACTAGTTCCTAAAGAATAAAATATCTGACCAAAATCTTGATGATGAATAATTGGCATCTGAGAAAAGAAAGACAATCTGCCAAAGGAAAAAAAAAACATTTGCTAGAATTTTTTTTTTTTTCTTTTTTTCGGTATGCGGGCCTCTCACTGTTGTGGCCTCTCCCGTTGCAGAGCACAGGCTCTGGACGCACAGGCTCAGCGACCATGGCTCACGGGCCCAGCTGCTCCACGGCATGTGGGATCTTCCTGGACCGGGGCACGAACCCGTGTCCCCTGCATCGGCAGGCGGACTCTCAACCACTGTGCCACCAGGGATATCCTAGAATGCACACTTTTAAAGGCAGAGGTATGTTCAAGAACCTGGACTTATGTAACAATTTTAGCATGTATGACGTAGCTTAGGAATCTAGAAAGATATATAGGACACATTCATAAAAGATTTTGCACATCAAACAAAAATGCTTGAATTTTATCCTGGAGGCAGTAAAGAATATTATCAATTAAAATTAGAAGGAACAATCAAATGCCCTACTTCAACAAATCAGGGCCTATTATTTTTACCCAATAAAAAATCCAGAGGTAGTACGGCTGCTGGCATTGGTTCTACAATTTATCTGTAGCAGATACCAGGCCCTGTTTTCTCTTGGTTTTCCTCATGACCTAAGAAATCCGTGGAGGCTCCAAGTATTTGTTCAACAGAGAAATAAGCAGGAAGAGGAAAAATGGTAGCAGTGCCAGCTCTCTTCCCTTTTCCTTCCTGAGGAAGGCAAAAGCTTTCCCAACACCTTCCCAGTACATTTCTGCTATGTGTACTTAACTTTTATAGTCTTTATGGTGGCAGCAAGCAAGGTAGAAGGAAGATTAGAAGGAAGGTTGGAAGCAGGTATAAACGGAAGCTGGGGAAGTCAACCTATGTTATCCATAAGGTTACTGAAGAATTTAGAGGAGGCAACAGGCAGGGTAACAGTTGTATGAGGAGGGAAAATTCCATAAATGGAGCAGTATGGATTGAATAGTATAGTGATGCAAACAAGATAGGATGAAGGCCTGAAATAATCAGTGTGATCATGGTAGCAGGGATGGGAAGAAATGGAACAAAATAAGAGATATGTGGAAAGATATGGTCAAGATCTGGAAACCGATATGACTCAGTTGCTGTGAGAGGACACTTAAATTTCAGAAGCCTTAAATATCTTGATATTTGTTTTACTGATTTGCATGTGCATCATCATTTGGATATCACTGAAATGTAACAGGTATTGTTCCCATTTTAGAGATTTAGAAACCAATGTTCAAAGAGATCAAAGGATTTACTCAAAAATCCCATGGCTAGTTTTCAGAACTGGAGCTCAAATCTAATGTTTCTGATGATTAAGTCACTCATTCTTACTCTCTGAACTGTGGGATTTAGTATAGCTCTAATGAATAATTTTCTTATTATCTAAATTATAAGGCACTAGAATTAGTCACTAATGGTAGCTGTGCTTCTACGAGCAATATGGCTTTGTGAATTCTACAAATCTCCATGAATACAAAATGGATGCTCATAGATAGCAGCTATGAACAAAAAAAAAAAAAAAAAAGAGAGAGAGAGAGAGAGAACAAAAAAGAAGAAAGAAAAATGGTCTAAAACAGAATGTAGAAAATGGGTAGAAGTTTATGTTCAGATCAAATTTTTAACATTTCAAGAACTTACACTTTGTCAGTTTGATTTTATGGCCATTGTTCAAATATTTATGTGTCTTTCATTTATTCACAAATGTTAACCTCCTAATTACATCAGGAACTATGTTAGGTCCTGGGTTTAGAAAAATTAATAAGACACAACTGTAGAAACTGATAGTTTATTTGAACAAAAGCTCAATTTGAAATTATTTTTTAATTCTGCAATACCCTTAAATAACTAAAATTTTTTAAATGAGATGGAAGGCTTCAGGGGGAGAACTAGGAATCAAGAATATTTTCACAAGCACATGAATTATACTGCTCATAAATGCAGAAGAAAAAAGGTATTCTGTGTCTACATGGAATTACCAGAAAATTCGATGAAAATTTCCTCTCATGGAGTATAGGTTAGAATTCATCGTATTTTGTATTTCCCTGAATTGAATGTTATGTGAAAGGGAAGAGTAGCTCTACTCTATTCACTAAGGCACATACAATCACAGAGGAGAAATGACTACTTATTCATTATAGCCTATTAATCATAATCTGGGAAAAATAATCATAAGAAGTAGGCCAAATCATTTAAATATTTGTAGTGGTCAAATTTGGGGAGTAAGGGAAAAGAGTTGCCAGAATTTACCAATTGTTCTAAAATAGCATGAAAGTACTAAAATATACTTGAATGCAATGTAGAAGAAAACCAAATAGCATAGAAAGTTGACAAAGAGAGACAGAATAATTAGATGCACGACTTTCATCAAGTGGGATGGAAGGAGATCAAGAGTTCCAGTGAAATTATTGGAATTTTATTTTAAAAAGGAATACATTACATCTTTGTAAATATCTGTGTGCATTATATTTGACTATAGATCTTTACCTGTGTTTACATTTTTTCATGTGACATTTGCTTTTTCTGACTCAACAGGGAGAAATACAAATATCTTACTTATCAATTCAATTAAAAAATCTGAAAATATTTTAATATTTTTCTCAACAATTTAGAGGATACATATAATGGATTCATAAACATCCTCCTTTCTATGGTCAGACATATTAATCCTGTAACGATATGCTTTGCCCTTGTTTTCAGGCATTTCAAAAGTATTACAGTACAGCTAGCTTATTATATTGTGTCTCTCTTCTATAAAGCAATTTCTACAGAATTTATTTTATAAAAATATTAAATATCAGTAACTCAAGATTTATTTGCTAAAGAGATTTGTTATTTACCTAACACTTTTTAATTTTAACTGTCTCTCATTATGTTACTAACTGTAGAGAAAGCAGATATTTTAAAATGAATTTTGCCACATATACAGAGCAAATATTTTTTAATTAACTTTTTGAGAGGCTTTATACTTGTTACTAATTTAAACAGGCTAACAATGTCTTAATTGTCAGGTGTAATTCTGGAAATTTTTAACTTTAGCATTGAATTCAACTTTTTGTTACTGAGAAATAATGTGGAATATTATGTAAAATATTTTATAAAGTTCCCCCAGAAAACAGTAAAGGAATGCAAAATTTAATCAATATTTAACTTTGACATTGCTTATGTACAATAAATTATAAGTATTTTATAAATGAGAAAGACATAGGTTTTAATTACAAGTAGTTTCACCTAAAAGATTCTATAATGTATACTTTAAATTGGATTTCTTCAGACAATTCTACCATATGTTACATGCTTACTATTTAATACTTAATACCTCGTAATTAACCAAAGGCCTTGAAAAATTGAATAGTATTGTATTTTCATGGCCCTTGTCCTTTGTATGTTCTTTTCCCCACAAAAAGATAAATACAAAATGCTTAGTTCCCACATTTCTCCTCTCACTAGTATATGTTTTATCCATAGCCAGCTAATTATTATTTCCTGAACACTACATGCTCTTTAAGGTAATTTTGCACTTTGTAAGTGGTTTCTTCTTTTCGATATTCTTCTATCCTCTATACATGGAAAACATTTTTTAAGTTTCAATGCAAGCATTAGTTCCTTTAAGAAATCTTTCCTCATTTACCCTAGCAAAAGTTAGCTCCTAATCCTCTATTCTCTATTTTTAGCTTGCAGAATATTTTAACTCTGAGCACTTCCTTGAAATATAGTATATTTTATAGATATCCCCATTTGTTTAAGTCTTCCTTTTATGTCCCCAGTCAAAAGGTTCCATCATACAGTTTTATATTTCTGACTAAAGTTAATCCTAGGTTTAAGATAATTGTTATCTCTATAGAAAATGATCTATTTTTCTATTATAAGTTCAAGCTAGCAATAATTATCTCTATATGGGATAGCTAATGATTTGCATGTTTGCTTTTTAGTTAGATAACTTACTGAATTACCATACTTCTGTAACAGTTTTTCAATTGATTCTGATGTGTTTTCTCAGAGGAATAATAAAAAATATTATAATGCTACCTCTGTTCTAATATTTTTAATTTTTAAAATATTTCCTTATCTAATTGCATTGTTGAGCACTTTTATAACAATTTTAGACTGTTGTTCTTATGCCAGGTATGTTATTCTACTTCTGAATTTGATGTGTTTCTATTGTTTTACCAATAAAGGATGGCTGTTGATTTAAAATACATATTATTATGTGCTGAATATAATTGCGTGCTCTTTCAACATATATCAAGATAATTTTCTCTTTGAACCTTTAGTAAAGGGAACTTTATAATATCATTTTTATTTATAGTGATTTTGTTCAACTGAATTTGGAGGAATTTACTTATGGTCTTTAAAACAATATAATGGAAATAACATTTTGAAAACATTGATTAATGTAATTTTTATTTCCTCAAAAACCTTTTTACCCAGCTACTATTAAGTTTATTGAGGCTTATTGCCCAAGAAGAGGAGGAAAGTTTCAAAAGTCACAGGTAGAAAAGTTCCTATCACCCAACATACAGGAAAAGAAAGGAGATGGATCCTTACAATTACAAGAAAAGTGTCTGAGGGGAGGAGGAGACAGAAAAAAGGAAAGTATGGGACACAGATAAGGTAGGTTTTTGTCCTTCCATCTCCCACGCTTCCCTTTGAAATGCAGATAATTGAGATAGTTCATACCTGAACATGTTTACAGGAAATTCTCAGTGGTCTTTGTTTCTCAAAGTATAGTCTAGAAAAACTTTCCAATCAACCTAATGTCATTAAAAGGTAGTTTAGAAATGAATGAGTTACTTTTAGTTGTGTACAATAAATGTCAGTTTTACCATCTTTGACTCTCCAAGTTGGTTCTGACAATATAGGTAAGACACAAACTAAGAAGCTGTATATTCACTGAGAATATCTGCAGACCAGATGAATTTGAGGTTGGAGCAAGAATCTAGGAATGTTGTGACCAAGATCTGTGAGAGTAGAGAGGGCCATCAAAGCCTTCAAAACACTAGGCAGTATCACCAGCACCTCTTCAAGAACATATGCCATATATTTATGGACTTACATTCTTCTACCAATTGTAAAAATGAAATATGTGCATGTGTGTGTATACACATGTATACATACAACCTATGAAAGAGGAGATTTTATCTATCTCTTAAAACTTTTGAATCCCATTGCCTACCCACTCTATATCTAAATTTTCTTTGGATAACTTATGAAGATATACATTTTGTAATTATTATATTCAGGGTTTTTTTTTTATCCCTTTCAATAAATATTTTATATTTGCATTTGATTTCATAATCATTATGACTACAGTTAAATTAGGTACTAAATCCAAGTATTACTGCATACATTTCTCAAACCCATTTAAGTACATCTTCCCTATATGTGAGTTCAGACAACTAAATCTCTTCTCCAAATTATCCAAAATTTAAAAAAAAAAAAAAGATTGTGGAATATAAATTCCTTAAGTCCTTATATCTCTGAAGATGTAATTCTATTATCTTTTTGCATAAATGATTGTTTGGTCCAGTTAATACTTTTTTGATAATCATGTTTTCCCCTAATCCAAAGGTATTTTTCACTATTGTCTTCAAATAGATTTGTGTGAAAATAAACATGATGCCACCATAGTTTTTATATTTGTAGGTTGTCTGTTTTAATAAAAAATTGTAGGTTGTCTGTTTTAAAAATAAATTATGTGTTTATGTCTTCTTCCATATTAAATGTTTTATTCTTTTAGTTTAAAATTTTTACACTTCTTTTTTTTTAACATCTTTATCGGAGTATAATTGCTTTATAATGGTATGTTAGTTTCTGCTTTATAACAAAGTGAATCAGTTACACATATACATATGTTCCCATATCTCTTCCCTCTTAAGTCTCCCTCCCTCCCACCCTCCCTATCCCACCCCTCTAGGTGGCCACAAACCACCGAGCTGATCTCCCTGTGCTATGAGGCTGCTTCCCACTAGCTATCTACATTTCACCAGGGTATGCTTACATGTAGGTCTCCTTTTACTCATTTTTCATGGTTCTCTTAAAGGATGCAAACTTAAAAAGAGTTATTATTTTTTCTTATTACTTTAATTCATATTTTTATTACATTTTTTTCATATTTCACTTCTATATGTACTATTGTTTCCTAGAAATATTATTATATATTCTTAGGATTCCTGAGTCAGTCTTTCATGTCTTTGATTTTTTTGTCATCATGTCCATTTTATATTAATCACTTCCTTGCATTCTGGGAGAATTATTGAGCTGATATAATTTATTGATTCAGTTGTTTGAAGTATGCAGTTGCTTGTTCACTGCTTCCATGAAGTTGTTTTTTTTTAAAAAAAACATGTTTTTAATCAAGTCATCTTTCTAGATTGCATATTATTTCTTTCAATAAATACCACATCCTTTAAAATCTTGTTGAGAGGATATGTTAGAAGTTTTATGTGTTTGTAGAAGTCTGGTTCATGAAATTATGAGAGAGTGAGAGTGAGAGAGAGAGAGAGAGAGAGAGAAAGAGAGGGAGGAAGAGAGAGAGAATTTTCCAGAAGAGCTCTCTTTTTTTAAACTCCAGGCTACTCTCTGTCTCACTTGGAAATTCTCCACTGGTTGGTCGTGAAATTCTAAGATGTTACTAAACAGGTGAACCCCATCCTTTGCATATAATGAATAAAGCTGTAGCTAATTCTCTCAATCTAATTTTGTCTCCCTATATCCTACACAAATGTCTCAAAATATCTGGTCAATTGAGTATGACTTTCTTTGTTTTTTTAAGAATGTTTTAGATTTTTTCCATGTGTTAATATTTACTTGCTTGTTCCATCAGATTCAAGAAGGAATGAGACTTGAACACCTGAGCTGAAAGCTTAATTTTACAGTTTAAAACTACAGTTGAAGACACATTTTGGAAATACCTTGTTTTAAATGGTTAAAGATTTCGGTGATGTTAAGCAACATGTGTGAAACTACTCAGCTAGTGGCTCCATTTTCTCAAGTCATTTTATTTGTGTCATTAGAGTTTTTTAAACAAATTTTTTATTTTAAATATTATTCTCCTCAATCCCTCACTCCACACCTTAGGAAGAATAAGCCTCAGTGTTAACTCATGAAAACCTTTTGATCATACATCAAATCCAATCTTTAAGAAAAGACAGAATGATTAGACTGGTGAGGAAAAGAGGTAAATATTAAAAATGCCTTAAAAATACTCTGTCTGGTGGGATCCTTTGAAAATCAGAAGAATAAGTAGTTTGCAGAGGAAAGAAAAGACAAAGAGGGAGTTTCAAAATGAGAAGAGAGAGCATACCAAACCAAGTTCAGACTCCTTTAGGTAGCAGTTTAATAAGTTATTGTAAATTTTGCAGAAGTCTGCCACCTTCAAGCTATTTAAATTATGAAATCTGCACCCTAAGAACACAAAAGACAAAACACCCTCCTTGATCGAAACTCTAGTCAGGCTCCTCTAAACCTTATTCTCAACTGGGCCTCAACCTTGCTCTATAAGAAATGCAACTCTCAGAACAAATGATTTTGTCCATCGTCCACTCTAGGAGAATTGAAGGAACACTAGCACAGTTTCTATCAGCTCAAGGCTATCTCCCTAGATGAACCTTGCCTAGGACAGCTAAAAATCGCCAAAGGAACTTATTGTTTCAGCCAAAACCTGACAGTAGATTCCTAAGCCTCTTCTTGGAGAAGATCCTTTAGAAAGCTTACAATTATAAATACTTTCTCTGCCCCTCTGAGATGTAAATCTTCTTCCATCCAGAACTGTCTCCTTAAGCATCTGGGAGCCATCTCTTTGAAATGCAAAACTCCAGTGAGATAGCTTTTGCTCTCTTACCTCTTAGAACTGTGGAAGGGTAAGGGCCTAACTTTGTTGGGCATCTTGTTCCAATTTGTAAAACTATCTCCTGTCCTAAAGATATGCTTCTTCAAATAAGTATAAATTAGCAAGCCCACATGGCTTAATCACATTGACCAACCCATTTCCTCATATTTTGTAATTATTCTACTTCTCTCATTCTCCCTCATACTTCCTTCAAAATATCCAGTCATTTGAGTTAAGCTCAGGTGACACTGAAGTCTCTCTTTCCTGATGCAGTAGTGCTGAATAAAATCTGTCTTACTGCCTTTAACAAATATCCAGCTTTATTTTTTTAACACAATCCAAACCAGTGCTTATCAAGCTTTGATGTGCACAAGAATCATCTGAAAGCTGCTTAAACAGAGATTCTTTGTTCTCAGTTTTGGAAATTCTGATTTCATAAGCCAAAGATGGGATCCAAAGCTTTTAATTTCTAACGATTCACCAGGTAGTGCTGATGCTGCCTGGAGACCATACTCTGAGTAACACTGGTCTAGGTCAGTCATTCCATCTCTGTCTTTGAGAAGAAGGAAAATAAATAGAAAAATAAAAAGTAGAACAACAAAACTTATATATACATATACACCCAACTGTTAAATAGGTGTGGTTTCTTCTTATTTTAAGATCTTTGAAAAGTGTTCTCAGATAGATACTTATCTGATCTAGTTCTAATTTTCTGGGGAGGGAGGAAAGTGGGGCAGGGAGAGCTGAGAAGTAAAACAAGTGTTCTTTTGTAGTTGTAATGATGTTGTTCATTAAAAAGCTGTATAATTAGATCAAAGTTTCCCACCAACACAAAATTAGCTGGAGTCTGGAATAGTCAGTAATATAAAGTTCATTTATTTTGTAAAAAGAAGAGGATAAAGTTTGTTCCACATAGTAGAAAACAGCAGCTTCAAAGGCCCTAAGCAGATAGATATTTATAGAATGTGCAAAATAGAAAGCAGACCAGTGATTCAGGAGGGAAGAGAACAAGTAATAAGAGGAACACAAGATGAGGCATGAATTAAGAGCTGTGTTAACAATTTAGAAGAAAGAAGAGCAGCAAATGGGAATTCAGGAGATAACAGATTGTCACTTCTAGAGTAACCATCTCAAAGATACATACTCTTGGGCAAGTCACTTTAAAATTCTTGAGTTCTTTCTTTCTTCACCGAGAACATTAAGATGTTCATTTGGCCAGGAGATGTTCACCAGAATTATGTATTGGAATTGCATGGGGAAAATTTTTTAAATACACATAGCCAGCCTTTCCCTGAGAAATTTGACTCAGTAGTTCTAGATATGGTCTTGACTCTGGAAAATTCTCAGGTAGTTCTCAGGTTCTCTCTGGTTTGAGAACCAATGCACTCAGTGATCACTGAAGATCTTTACAATAATATTAGACTCATTCAGAGATAGAAGATGGTAGTTATCATTCAAGGGCAGACCAAAAATTCTCTTAAATACTAATTAAAATCATTCTACTAGGCAGTAATTCAGTAAGTATATATACTTATATAAAATTTAATATTTTAAGTATTGAGTTCCACACACTGCTGATCATAACTTTAGACTGGGTTACTCTTACATAAATATAAAGAGTAAGACTCAAAAATCCCTATCACTGACTATTTTCTAGATTAGAATACCCTTGTTGGCAATAGCATCTATTGTTTTTGCCTTCCCAGAATAGATACTCCCTTAACATGAAATGCATCCTTACTCTTTCCCAACTCTCTTCCATTCTGCAACCACCCATGTAAGTCTAAGTATTCTGATAAACAGATGCCAAAACACAAATAACTGTACTAGGATTTTTACTAGGGTAAATGTCTGTGTGAAAGCAAATAGGGATGGAGCAAGGAATAACAGGGTGAGGCACCAGATTGTTATGCAAGTTTGAACACAGAGTGAAGAAAAGGGGGAGAAAATGTTTAGTATAAGTGTCATAGTTGGCTGTGTACTGGTAGATTTAACAAAGCTATAGGAGAGTCCTTAAGCCATCCTTAGCCAACCCAGCAGGCATGTCCTTCTTAGGAACGAGTTTGTCATGGTATCCCCACCACACTTAGTCACTAACTAGGAGCAGCCCATGAGAGGTATAGCCTTGGTCAAATTCAGTGATGGGTTTCAAAGAATAGCAACTTAATCTTTAATTACACTCTCTTTAGTAGGAAGGAAGTCTTAAAAGTGCAGTATTATTACCAACAGACCATTCTTATCCATTCTCAGCACATGAGTTGATCTGTTCAACCAATCACATGAGTCAGTAAATGGCACCTGACCCTAGCTCAAACAAGGAAGTTAGCTCCAAGAACCTGCTGACATTATTGGGGAAAACAGCATTTTATTTTCATTAGCCATTTTAGCTATAAAAAATGTTTTAATGTAGAACTAATCAGGGATATCTCCCTCTGCCACTTTATGGGGAGAGGCTGGCAGAGAATGAAGCCAAAAGAGAAAAAAAGAAAAGAAAAAAAAACAGGAAGACATAGAGATTAAAGGTAGATTCCTGATTAGACAGCATGAACTCGAGCCCACTAGAATCATTTAATCTCTTGTACCTTCCAGATAGTTGTAATTACAAACTTTATTTAGATTTTGAGCCATTTTATGTTCACTGCAATGAAAGTCGTGTGTAATGCAACATTTTTCTGTAAATTATATAATTAAATCTCTGTAAGAAACTTTAGAGATAGATATGCTATCCTCATTTTATAGATGGGAATAAATCCCAGAAAGATGAAATGGTTTCTCTAAGGTTATCTAAACTAGTAAGAGATTGAACTAGGACTCAAATTCCTACTTTCTTAATTGAAACTACATTGCTATCCAATTTTTATTTTTTTACTTTTTTTGGTTTTTCTGTGAATGTCTAATTATTGTTTTCCTGTTTTAACTTGCATTATGTGGAATCATCTCGTATGTTGTAGTTACAGCACACATTCACATTTAATTTAATCCTATGCATATATACGTGGACGTAGGACTAAGATTTTGAAATCTGAAAACTAATAAAATTACCTAAATATAGTACTCTATATTTGATTATATATTATTGATTTTCCCCTTACAAAATTATACAAGGGGTCTTATATAGTATTACTATTTATACCATTTAATGAGTACATAGTTGATTTGCATTTTGTCACTTGATGTGTGTTTCTAGTTTACACAGGCCTTATGCATTTATTTCTGTTATTGTTTAAAGTCAAGAATGCAAGAATTTTTATACTTAAAATCGAGTGCTTCAAATTACCTTATAAAAGAATTTTAAGTGAATGCTAAAGAATGGACAGACTGATCAATATGCACTAAAACATTGTTCTATAGCTCAGGTTAACTATGAAAATCCTTGTCCTTTATCTAAATTATGTTCATTTTGTATATAAGTATATATTTTTGACATAATGACATATCATGTTGATTTTTTGTGTATTTTTTTTTTACGCGGGCCTCTCACTGTTGTGGCCTCTCCCATTGCGGAGCACAGGCTTCGGACGCACAGGCTCAGCGGCCATGGCTCACGGGACCAGCTGCTCCACGGCATGTGGGATCTTCTCCGACCGGGGCACGAACCCGTGTCCCCTGCATCGGCAGGCGGACTCTCAACAACTGCGCCACCAGGGAAGCCCTCATGTTGATTTATATATATGATATTAGCAGAAATATTTGCCCTTCTGGTATTTAGGGGGGTGGTGGCATCAATAAATCCATTTATTCAGGAAACCCTTAGAAAAACTTTTAAAGCAGGAGTTAGTCTTAAACATCTAGTCTAACTTCATTACTTTAGGGATGTAAGAACTGAGTTCTATAAATTAATGTCACCTGCTTAGAATCTACCTCTCAGTACTTCCCATTTCCTTACTCATTCCATTGAATCTACTCCACAAAGGACAGCAAAATAGTATTTGCTAATTTTTCCTTGTGTAAATTGTACTTTATATTGGAGCCAGGTCCTTCCTTGTAACTCCCACACCAAAATGTACCACACTACCACAGTAGCATACATATTACATATATATGTATGTATATACTCACATAAAAGTATATGCATATATATGTGTGTGTGTCTGATTCTCAGATCCCCTCTTTAGACACTAAGGACAAAAATAAGTTATTAGGTGTTGTCAGAGTATGTCAGCTATGAATGAAGACAACTGAAGATACTACATTTTTCATGTGAAAGATAATTTAAAGTTAAAGCTTAGGTTGGGCAATGCAGTTAATTTCAATTACCCCATGGCTTTGTATAAACACTTTGTATCTCCTCTCTCCCAATTTTCCACATGTCTATTATTTATATGCAATATCTCAAAAATCCATCTCCTGCCCAGTCGCACCACAACTTATTTAGACCAGGGCTCATCCTTTCTTGCTAATCCTATCTTGCCTGAGTTACAGAAAACACCTATAAACCAATCTCTTTTTCTGCAATCCTTTTACCCTCTAATCTATGTCCTACTCAGCAAGCAGAGTGATCTTTATAAAAGTCAAATCTGATCAAGTCACTTTGATAAATCCCCAGAGTCCTTAAGAAAAGTTCAAACTCCTTAGTATGGGAGAAAGGACCTCTAAGGTCTCTACTTTCTTATCTCTCATCACTACCTCCTTCCTGCTTTATCATCTACTATCCTGAAAGTCTTTCTATTCTCCAGAGGTTTCACACCACTATACCTTCCCAGAGGATACTTCCACAATCAAAATATTTCTTTTCCTATTTATCACCCATAATATCTCATACTTCCTTCAAGACACAGCTTAGATATTACCTCAAATCCTTTATTAACCACACACACTAGGTTAGGTGCTCATCCTCTGTTCTCAAATAGCATCCAGCTAATACCTCAACATAGATTATTTCTATATGGTATAATAAATGCTATTTCTATGCCTACCTAAACTATATATTTTGGAAGTATGTTTAATTTTTTTTTTTTTTTTTTCATTTCCAGACTCCACCATATTCTGACCACCATACATGTAATACTCAAACGTTGGTTGAATGATGGTTTCCCTGACCTCTCTCTAGGGGCAGACCCAGGCTCTTAAAATCTTCAGCTTCTCTTCAGATCCTGGGAGTACTTATCCCAGATACAGGGAGTACAAACATATCACTTGCTCTTTCATAACAGACTCTGTGAATTTTTTAACCTCCGCTTCAAAAAGTCTACCTTCTCTATGAGTGAAATTAAAGCACATTTTTACAGGCTTGGCCCCTTATTTGAAAGAGAGGAGGCACTAAGGGACTGCAGGCAGCTGCACTCGAGTTACATGTGAGCCGTGTTCTAAGGAAGTCACCCTTTCTTTCCAGCCTCACAACCTGAGTCCAAGTTATTCCAGCATAACATTGTACTCTTTGAACTACCCAGAATAGTAACATTAAAATAACCTACTGTAATAGTCCTAAAGTCTTAGTTTTACATGTAAAAATTACAATAAAATATTTGCTCTTTGAGGTAATTTTCTAAAGTAACTTTAAAAAGCACTTAATTTAGCTTCCTTCTTCAAGTTATATTTAAATAAGTTAGTCAGACTAACCCCTTCTAATGATTTATAAAATCTGAACAAAATAGTAAAAAATACTTATTAGATGGCAGTGGAGACTGACCAAAAACATTTAGAACCTGGAGAGGATTTTACTATTGAAAGACTATTAGCAACTTGTAAAATGTGAGAGTTTTCAGCCTTTTGCCTGGGGTCAAGCTTAATCTTCACTTGGCTCCAAGAGCAGAATGCTGCAGCCTTAACAACTTAGAGTCCTATAAGGGAGAGGTTGAGATGGCAGAGCAACCAGAAAGTTAGGAGTATATCTATGAAGTAAGGGATCAGCAGAAGTCGTTAGCCCCAACATCTATATATAAAATCTACACAAATCTTTGACAAATCACTAAGTTATTAATTTATAACAAAAATTTCAGGGGCATGGAAAATAAAATAAAGCATCAGTTCAAAGCTGAGATAAATTAGCACAGATTTAAGCTGTTGTATATTCAGAGGAGAATGGTTATAGAGTTTGAGTCCATTCAAACTAAACTAGTAGACTACTACTGCTTCAGTAGGCTGAAGGTCTACAATGACTCATTCATGATGTCAAGAATACAATAAAAACTAATCAGATATGCACAAAGGGAAAATAATACCATATTTCTTTTAAAAGCACTCAATAGAAAACCTCCCTAAAAGGACCTACATATTGCACAAGCAAAGATTTTCAAAAAGCTACAATAAATATATTCAAACTCATAGAAAAATTATGTACAATGAATGATAATCACACAAGAAAAATGGAAATCATAAAAATGAATGAAACAGAAATTCTATAGTTATTTTATTACATATTTTAAAGTTGCTAAGAGAGTAGGTCTTAAAAGTTCTCATCACAAGAAAAATGTTTGTAATTATGTATGGTGATGGATGTTAACTAGACTTATTGTGATAATCGTTACACAATATTTACAAATATTGAATCTTGTACATATGAAACTAATATATATCAATTATATCTCAAAAAAATTCCAGAACTAAAAAGTACAATACTATAAAAATTTTGAAATTACTCTATGGGCTTAACAGAAGATTAGAAATAGCCGAAGGAGTTAGTGAATTTGCAAATATATCAGTAGCAATTATCCAATCTAAGGAATAGAGATTAAAAAAAGATTAAAGAAAAATGAATAGAATTTGAAGGAGCTATGGGACAATATCTGGTCATCTAACAGCTGTATAAATAGAGTCCTAGTAAGAGAGGGGGAGATTGGAAGAAAAAAATGGCCCAAATTATGCCAAATTTGGAAAAGCATTAACTAATATAACCAAAAGCTCAACAAAACCCAAGCAAGATAAATAATAAGAACACCATACCCAAATAAATTATAGTCTAACTGCTGAAATCCAAAAGCAAAATGATGCTCTTTAAAGTAACAAGACTAAAGTCACACATTAAATATATGGAAAAAATAATACAAACAACAATGACTTCTCAAAAGAGACAATGAAGCCAGAAGATAGCTGTCTAAGGAAAATAAATATTTTCACACTGAAAAGAAATGACAACGTTATGATGATAACACCAAAAAATTAGGAGGATAGAATTGTAATGATGCAACATTCCTGTATTTCAATATTAACTCTAAGTAGATTGTGATAAAATTAAGTTGCATATTTTAATACCTAGAGCAACCTGCAGAAATAATACAAAGATACATAGCTAATAATTAAAAATAAAAATTTAAAAAGGAAATATTAGATAACCTAAAAGAAGGTAGGAAAAGAGAAGCAAAGGAACAAAAAAACTCATGACATAATAGGAAAAAAAAAAAATCTCAGACCTAAATACAATCATATCAATAAATGTATTAAGTATAAATTGCCTATTATAAAACACTAATTAAAATGACAAAGATTTTCAGTCTTGACAGAAAAAGCAAGATTGTCAGACTGAATAAAACTGTAAGAGTCAACTATTTGCTGGCTACAAGAAAAACATTTTAATATAAACACACAAATAGATTAAAAGTAAAAGGATAGCAAAAAATAAATTATGCAAAAGAGTAAGCAAAAGGGTAAGCCTAGGGCTTCCCTGGTGGTGCAGTGGTTGAGAGTCCGCCTGCCGATGCAGGGGACACGGGTTCGTGCCCCGGTCCGGGAAGATCCCACATGCTGCAGAGCGGCTGGGCCCGTGAGCCGTGGCCGCCGAGCCTGCACGTCCGGAGCCTGTGCTCCGCAACGGGAGAGGCCACAACAGTGAGAGGCCCGTGTACCGCAAAAAAAAAAAAAAAAAGGGTAAGCCTACAAGTAAGCTTAAGAAATCGTCATAAAAATAAGATGATAAAGAATATTATCACCAAAAAGGTCAGCTCTTAATGATGGCTGTCAATATATCAGAAAGACATAATAATTATAAATGTGTATGCATAACTCAGCTTCAAGATAAACACAGTAAAGACTAAGAAACAAGAGGAACATTATGTAAATAACTTTCAGAGTTGAAGGTTTTACTATCCCTCTCTTAGAAGTGCATTTTAAAAATTAATAAAACTGATAAATCAATAAAAAAGACTGATGTAGAGAGAAAAAAATACAAACTACCAGTTTTTGTACACCTAAGGAGGTGTCACTACCTGTACTATAGAAAAAAAAAGGATAATAAAGAAATATTCTGAGCAAACTTATGACAATAAATTGGACCTTAGATGAAATGGACAAATTCCTTGAAAATCACAACTTACAAAAATTGACACAAGATTAAATTATTTTATAACTGTATCTATCAAAGCAATTACATTTGTTATTAAAAAAATACTTATCCCCTTCTCACCAAAAATACCAGGACCAGTTGGGTTTACAGGTGAATTCTATCAAACATTTTAGGAAAAACTCTTTCAGAGAATAGAGAAAAGGAAACAATGATAATTCTATTTTAGGAAGCCCTGATACCAAAACTTCACAGGTATTACAAAAAATAAAAAGAAAGTTATAGATATCCCTCATGGACATGGATGTAGAAATCCTCAACAAAATATTAACAAATTGAATCTAGCAATATACAAAAAGCATATTGCATTTGAACAATATGCAATTTATCCTCAGAATGCAAGACTGGCTTAATGTTCAAAAATGCCAACAAATGTAATATACCACATTAACAAAATAAAGGAGAAAACAACACATGATAATCTTGATATAGCAAAAGTTGAAATAATTTAACACCAATAATTTTTAAAATATTTCTCATCAAACAAGATATGAAAAGGAATTTCCCCAATCTAATACAGAACATATATAAACAACCTATATTTAACATTATACTTAGTGGTAAGGATTGAATACTTTCCTCCTGAGATCTAGAATAAGGTAAGAATGCTTATTTTCATCCCTTTCATTGTATATGACTGGATGCCCTAGCCAGTGCGACAAAGCCTAAAGTGAGTAAATAGGACATTAAAATTTCAAAGAAAAATGGCAGTCTCTTCTATTCACACAGCATAATTGTTTATATGTGAACTCCTAAAGAATCAAATAATACTTCTAAAAATAACAAAATTAGCAAGCTCTCCAAAAAATGTTAATATACAGAAATCTCATTTTATAAAATAGCAGCAATTGAAAAATAATATTTTATAGTAGCATCAAAAAGCAAATATTTAGGAATAAAATTTTAAAAGGCATTTAAAACTTCTACACTGAAAACTAAAAAAAATAAAAATTATTGCTGAGGGATTGGTATGCCAAGTTCATGGATTGGAAGACTAAATATCATTAAGATATTAATTCTCCTCAAAGTGATCTACAGATTCAATTCAACAGCATCAGCTTATCAATTTTTTTGTTTAATAAAAATTGGCAAGCTGTTTCTAAAAGTATTTATGAAAATACAAATAGCCAAAATAATCTTTAAAACAAAGAGTAAGCTGGTGCAGGAAGAGCTTTCAGTAGCTGACTGAGTTAGGCAGAATTCTAAGATGGCCTTCACGATCCCCTGAGGTACACACTCTGTGATTGTAACTATGATAGATTTTACTCTAGTGATTGATATATGTTATATTATAAGTTGACTTTTAGAAAGGGAGATTATCTGTGTGGCCATGACCTAAAGACGTGAGTCCTATAAATCTAAGTCTAGACATCAGAAACAGAGGAAATCAGATATTTAAAACATAAGAGGAATTCAACTCAAAGGAAATTTCCACTGCTGGCTTTGAAGATGGAGGAGCCATATGTCAAGGAAAGTGGATGGCCTCTGGGAACTGAGATTGGCCCCTAACATCCAGCTAGAAAATGGATCCTCAGTCATACAACCGCAAGCAACTGAATTCTGTCAATAAACTCAGTTAACTTGGAAGAGGATTGCAAGATCTATTTGAGAATTCAGCCATCTTACACCTTGATCTCAGCCTGTGGGAACGTGAGTAGAGAACTTAGCCATGTAGTATCTGTATTTCTGATCTGCGGAACTGTGAAATAATCATGGCCATAGTTTCAGATCTCTATGTGTGTAGTAATTTGTTATACAGCAATAGAAAACTAATACACTCATTTAATAACTTACCCAAAATTACAATAATTCAGGCAGTGTGGGGCTTCCCTGGTGGCACAGTGGTTGAGAGTCCGCCTGCCGATGCAGGGGACACGGGTTCGTGTCCCGGTCTGGGAAGATCCCACATGCCGCGGAGCGGCTGGTCCCATGGGCCGTGGCCGCTGAGCCTGCGTGTCCGGAGCCTGTGCTCCGCCATGGGAGAGGCCACAACAGTGAGAGGCCCGCATACCGCAAAAAAAAAAAAAAAAAAAAAAAAAAAAAAAAAAAAAAAAAGAGAAAAAAAAAAATAATTCAGGCAGTGTGAGGTAGGATAGACAAATAAATGAAATAATGAACAAAACTTGTCTGACATATAAGCAGCCATTTTATTTTCAAAGAGCTTTACAATTAATTAAGAGAAGAAACATTTTCAACAAATGAAGCTGCTATAACTGTATATCTATAAGAAGAAAAGATGAGCATCTATACCTACTTCTACGACACTCAACATTTTTTGTGAAATGTATCATAAATCTAAATATAAAATCTCAAACTAAAATGCTTTTATAAAAAAGTACAGGAGAATTTCTTCACAACCTGAGGGTAGACAAAGATTTCTTAGACAGACACAAAAAACAATGACCATAAAGAAAACAGCTGGATTGGGTAATGTCAGCAAAATGGTGAAATAGTCATATCTGTAATTTCCTCCTTCCCATGGACATACCGATTTACAACAATACACAGATCAATTCCCTCTATGAGAAGTTGAGAAACAAGTTGAGAAGTCTCCGAACCCTGGGCAAGTGCAAAGCCAGCCAATTCAAAATTGGTTAGTAACTTTGAGACACCCTCTCATCATAATCCACAGGGGTATAGCACCATAAAATTGAGAGGAAACATCTAGCTCCTGGTTTCTCCATGGGGAGGAAAAGAGTTGGAACACACACATCAAAAATTTCAACTTATCTGAGGGCTACCTGAGGGACTGACTGGATTTGTCTCAAAGCACTGACAGAACTTAACATATTCTAGAAGGCTGAGGGCCACTGAGAATAAAGATGGTGGTTTGAATTAGCACAGAGGCACTAGCTACAACCACTCCTCCAGGTCAATTATAGAGCTAATGGGTGAAAAAAACATCATCTAGCTTCTCCCTTCAGAGCGAAAGAGTTTGACTATGCATCCAAACTTTCATCTTCTCCAGGTGCTGCTTGATCAAATAGCTCTGTCATACTTGTCACAAAGTGATGACAGAACCCAGCATACCCTACATACCTGAGGGCTACTTCAAACAAACACAGCAATTTGGACTTGCATGAAGGTTTGAAAGACCCACAGAATTTCTGGCTCAGCTGATTGGTCTTATACAGAACATGACCCTCATCAACCCATGAAGATTGAGAGAGGTGGCAATTTCTTCTAATGTATAGATACCAATGCAAAGACTCAAGGAAAAATAAGAAACTGAAATATGATCCAAACAAAGGAATGAGACAAAACTCTAGAAAGTGACCCTAATGAAACAAATACAGTTGGCCCTTGAACAACATAGGTTTGAAATGCCTGGTTCCACTTATACGTGATTTTTTTCAATAGTAAATACTACAGTACTACACATTCATCACTTGGTTTAATCCATGAATGCAGAATTGAGGAAGTGGAGGAACCCTGGATACAGAGAAATTGCATATACACAGAATCGACCATGCATGGATTTTTGACTGCACGAAGGGTTAGTGCCCTGAACCCATGTATTTTTAAAGGGTTGACTGTATGTGAATTACCTGATAGAGAATTCAAAATAATCACTATTAAAAATGCTTAATGAGCTTAGGAGAACAATGCATAAATACAGTGAGAATTTCAACAAGATAGAGAAAATTTTTAAAAGAACCAACAGAAATCTTGGAGCTGAAGAATATATTAACTAAAAATCTCAATAGAGGGGTTCAACATCAGACTAGATCAAGCAGAAGAAAGAATCAGCAAACTTGGAAGCAGCTCATCTGAAATTATCCAATTAGAAGAGCAAAAAGAAAAAAAAATGAAAAGAAAAAAGAAAGTTTGAAGGACGTATGAAACACTATCAAAAAGAACAATATACACATTATGGTAGTCCAAGAAGGATAAGAGAGAGAGAAAGGACCAGAAATTTTATTTTTTTAAAAAAAAAAGGCTGAAAATTCCCCAAATCAGGGAAAGAAAATAGACACTACACCTAGGAAGTTCAAAGGATCACAAATAAAATGAACTCAGAGAATCCTTACAGAATTCATTACAATCACATTTTTGGAAACCAAAGACAAAGAATTTTGAAAGTAGCAAGAGAAAGGTAATTTGTCACATACAAAAGAAACCTCATAAAACCGTCAGTAGACTCTTCAGCAGAAACCTTGCAGGCCAAAAGGGAGTGGAAATGATATATTCAAGTGCTGAAAGAAAAAGTCTGCCAAACAAAAATGCTATTTCTGGCAAGCCTGTCTTTCAAAAAATGAAGGAGAGATTAAAAACTTTCCCAAACAAAAGCTGAACCTGCCTTGAAAGAAATTCTAAAGGGAGTTCTTTGAGTTGAAGTGAAGGGATGCCAAACAGCAACACAATAATATATAAAAGTGTAAAACTCATTGGTAAAGGTAAATACATAGACATATACGAAATATCATGTTACTGTATGGTGGTAGGTAAATCATTTATAATTTAAGTATAAAAGTCAGAAGACACATTATGAGAAATATAACTCAAAAATATGTTAGTGGATACACAATATAAATAGATGTAACTGTAAATTGATTAAGGCACATGGTAGCTGGCTCTGCGGATTAAAAAACAAAACAAAAACACAAAACCAAGATCCAACTATATGCTGTCTACAACAGCCTCACTTTAGATAAAAGGACACACATAGTAGAAAGTAAAGGAATGAAAAATGATGTTCAATGCAGATGGTAACCAAAAAAAAGCAGGAGTGACCATACGTGTATCAGACAAAATAAACTTTATGTCAAAAACTGTCACAAGAAACGTATCTTAGACCATACAGAAATCAACTTAATATTGATTAAAAACTTGAAGGTAAGGCATGAAACTGTAAAACTCCTAGAGGGAACATACCGGTAAATCTTTATAACATTGGGTTTGGCAATGATTTCATGGATATGACAGCAGAAGCACAGGCAATAAAAGGGGAAATGAAAAAGTAGGACTATGTCAACTAAAACATTTCTTCTTTTTATAAATAATCAACAGAGTGAAAAAGAAACCTACAGAATGGGGGAAAATATTTATAAACCATATATATCTGTTAAGGGATTAACTTCTGAAATATATTAAAAACTCCTACAATTCAATAGCAAAAAATAATAACAATTTAAAATTGAGCAGAGGACTTGAATAGACATTTCTTCAAAAAAGACATAGAAATAGCTAACAGGTATATGAAAAAATGTTTTAACTCACTAATCATCAGGCAAATGGAAAACAAAACCACAATAATATATCACCTCACAGCTGTTAAGATAGCTATTACCAGAAAAGTAAAAGACAAGTGTTGGTGAGAATGTAGAGAAACTGGAACCTTTGTACACTATTGGTGGGAATGCAAAATGGTGCAGTCACTGAATAACAGTATGGAAGTTCCTCAAAAAATTAAAAAATATAACTACCATATGATCTATCAATCCCACTTCTGGACATTTATCCAAAGATTAAAATCAGAATCTCAAAGATGTGTTAGTACTCCTGTGTTCCTTGAAGCACTATTCACAGTAGCCAAGATGTGGAAAAACACCTAAATGTCCACAGTAGGATGAATGGTTAAATTAATGTGGTACATATACATATAGTGGAATGCCACTAAGCTTTAAAGAAAAGGAAATCCTGTAACATAGGACAACATGGATGAACACTGAGGATATTATACTAAGTGGAATAAATCAGTCACAAAAGGACAAATACTGCCTGACTACACTTAAATGAGGTATCTAAAACTGTTAAACTCAAAGAATCAGAGATAGAACAGTGTTTGACAGGGGCTGGTGCAAAGGGGAAATGGGGAGTTGCTATTCAATGGGTATAAATATTCATTTGTGCAAGATGAATAAATTCTAGAGATCTGCTATAAAACATAGTTTCTATAGTTAATAATATATACTGTACATTTAAGAATTTTTAAGAGGGTAGATCTCATATTAAATGTTCTTAACATAATAAAAACAAGTTAGATTCCATTAAAATTTATATAGTCTACTCAAAGAAATCATTATGGATATAAATAGGCAAGTGACAGGAAGAAAATATCCACAAAGTATATATCTAACAAAGGACTTAAGTTGAGAATATATAAAGGACTCATAACTCAATTATAAAAAGACCAATAATACATATTTTTTAAACAGGCAAAAAAGTTGAAAAAAACACTCCACAAGGAAGATATATGAATGGCCAGTAAGCACATAAAAAACGTCCTCAACTTTGTCAGTCATTAGGAAATTTCATGTTAATACCAAATGAGATACCACAAAACACAAGAACATTTAAAATGAAATTTTTGAAAATATAAAATGTTGGCAAAATTATGGAGCAACCGTATCTCTCATGTATTGCTACTGGGAATGTAAAATGTTACAGTCACTTTGCAAAATGTATTATTAATTTTTTTTACAGCGTTAAAACATTCACTTATCCTTTGACCCAGAAATTTTACTCTTAGATATTTAGCTAAGAAAAATGATAATATATGTCTAAAAATAACTTGTACATGAATATTCATATATGAAATTCTACAACAAGCAAGAATAGTCTAAGGTTTAAAACAGTGAGAGAAAACTGGTTTCCAGGCTGGGTGTGTGGAGGTGAGTAAAGACTGGAGATTGATTGGTAAGGAAAAGGAAGGAACTCTGGGAAGTGTTCTCAGTCAACTCAGAATGTGGATCATATGGGTTTATTCATTTGTCAGAACTGTAAACCTAATATTTGTGCTTTTCAGTGGATGTACATTTTACCTAGATCATCATCACTGTCATCATCATCATCATCATCATCTTCGAGCATGTGGCCAGTGGAGAGTAAGTGGAGGGAAGTAGAGATAAAACAAGAATGTCTGAATATTGGTAACTGTTTAAGCTGTGTTATGGGTACATTGTTTAGATATACTATTCTGTTTACTTCGTATATTTATGAAATTTTCATAATTAAAAAATTGTGTCCAGGAAAGAAAAATCTCTTTTTTCTACAACTCTTTTCCCATATCACAATATTTTCTTAAGGAAACAAAACATTAAAATCTGTTATCTCCTTAGTGATAGAAAATGAGCAAGGTACTGTACATGTTATTTTACTTAATGCTTTTAAAAATTCTATAAATCTATCATTACTATTCTCATTTGGGGAATACACAGAAAAAAACTATATAGGAGTTAAGTAACATTCCTAAGATTTCAAACGAGAGAATTAGATTTGAGCCATATCTACCTTATTCCAAAACCTATGTTTTTTTTCACTAATATCAATCAACTTTTCTAAGTAATGACAAATCTTGTTTTTAAAGAAGTGAGAAATCAGAAATCAGGATGAGGGCAGAAGATACTGGGCTTAGTTATTTTATTTAAAAAAATTTATAGGAAGGTATTTAACTATGCAATAGAGATAAAATATTATTTAAATTCAAATTAAACTGTTGATACATTCACCTTTGAGGGAGGTGGCATAATTCAAGTCATAGATGAACAAGTTCCTACTGAGAGCTCACAGAGATTGGTAAGGCACAAAGAAGAGAAAGATGAAAGACCAAAGTCTCTGCCAGCTACTCTACGTCACTAAACTTTTTGGATCCTGCAGTTAATGGTTCATTGGCAAACAGAAAACAATAATGAGTGGTTTTTGTTTGTTTGTTTTTTGTTTTTGTTTTTTTTTGCGGTACGCGGGCCTCTCACTGCTGTGGCCTCTCTCGTTGCGGAGCACAGGCTCTGGACGCGCAGGCTCAGTGGCCATGGCTCACGGGCCCAGCCACTCCGCAGCATGTGGGATCTTCCCGGACCGGGGCACGAACCCGTGTCCCCTGCATCGGCAGGCGGACTCTCAACCACTGCACCACCAGGGAAGCCCAATAGTGAGTGTTTTGATATGCAAGAGTAGGCAAAGAGCAGAGTAGGAATTAGAACACCATTTTATACTACACTGAAAAGTAAGAAAAATGAGTTATGGGGAATGAGTTGTAGAAGGGAGGATTATTGGTTAGAGTACAACAGAGAATAAGAAAAAATAGAACATAAGTATACACATAAAGGAAAATGTATTTTAAGGAATTAGATCCTATGATTATAGGGCTGGCAAGTCCAAAATCTATAGGCTTGAAAACATCAGGTGAGAGTTGAATTGGCAGGTTTGAACCTAAAATCCATAGGGCAGGTCAGCAGGCTAGAAACTCAGGCAAGACACCTAAGCTACAGTCCTGAAGCAGAATTCCCTCTTCTTCAGAAAACCTCACTTTTGCTCTTTAAATTTCTTATCTGATTGAATGTGGCCCACCCACATTTTCAAAAGTAGTAACCTTTACTTAAAAACAACTGATTCTAAGTATTAATTACATTTACAAAATACCTTCCACAGCTACATCTGGACTAGTGTTTGACCAAAGAACTGAGCCCCAGAGCCTAGCCAAATTGACATGTAAAATTAACCAACACATAATCTGAGAAACAGAAAGGCAGGGAGGTCCAGAGGCTCATTGGCAGAAAGATTAAAGAGCTTTGTGAAAGGGAATATCTAATCTTCTGTATTTACTTTTACGCTATATAGTGCTATGCTATAAATTTTATCACCTCAAGCCACTGTGTGTGAGACACACACATTTCTTGTGTGAATGACATTTGGGGAATAAATTAATGACTGTATTCATTGTTTAGGCCAAACAATGAGAAAATGGCATAGAATATTCTCTATGACTGGTTGATCTATAACTGTAATATTTCAGCAGATAGAGGAAGTCAAAGAGAGAGAGATCTGGAAAAATATGAGACAACCCTCTCCATGAGAATCCCCAGAGATATTAGGAAGAGCACAGGGTTCTCATGCACATGGGATGGGATTAAAGCTAATTATTTTGAATCCCAAAGGTCAGTGTATATCATCTCTAAAACAGCTCAGAAAGGCCAGACTTCAGATTATGGACCTAAAGCCAAAAGTTATTTAGAGATTTTGTGAGGTTTCTGGGGAGTCAATGGGATCTTCCAAAACATCCAGAAACTTCGAACACTGAAATAAGACATTAGATTTGCTTCAGATTATGAAAACTTTATTACCTAGGAATTTATCTTCTTCCATCAAAGTGTGAACAAAGGTAAGGAAAGTGTTATGCCAGAGCTTGTTTTGTATGCATCCCAGAGCCAAATAAAATCTGTCCCATTAGGGGAAGGATTAATAGATCCTCTGCTTGAAGTGAAGTTAAAAAAAAAACACCCCAGAAAACAACCTCTAGTGAGGGATTAAACTCAGTTACAGAAACCCTTAACTGTAATTCACATTCCCAGTTGGGAGTAAAGATCAGCAAACCGTTTCAGGAAAAATTCCCCTGCTCTACCTTTAGCAAAACAGGAATTTGTCATTTCTCTGTAAAGTTTTTCAGGGTCAATGCCAAAGTAACGCTCATTGTTTTCTCACAATTTACTGAGGCGTTTCTTCTATAGTGCTTATAATCTATAATCCAACATGGTGTTTTTAAGTAGATATGTGTGTAAATATTTGAAGACTGATTGTTCCTGTTTCCATTTAGAACAGCAATCTCAAAGTATTTAAATTTAGTATTTTCATTTCTCTGAAGTCTCGAAAGCATCATTGTGGTAGGTGATTATTATAAGGAACCTAAGCAGGGCTGGCATTGCTATCTTGACGGGCATCTTGGCATGCTAGGCAAGCAATACAAATATGAATTATTATTATGTATGTGAAGTTGGCACTAAATTAATTTGCAATTGTTTTATGTTGATTTTAAAGGACTCAAGCTTTCATGCAGTAGAATATTCTGATTTATCAAGCCAAATATAAGCTTCTCTAAGGCAAAGCATTTTCTGTGAGCATACTTTACACATAATATAGACACTCCATAAATGTTGACTCATTAGCAAATGGGAGAGAGTTTTACACAGTGATGGAAGAAAAAAATTAAACCAAAACTTATTGCCAAATGTAACCAAATATATACTCTTGAGATCTCTAGTTTTTACATCATATTCACGCTCCAAAAATGGAATTCATAAGGGATCACAAACTCTCATCATCACATCATTATCATAATCTTACAATATTTATGGAACAGTTATTATGTAAGAGGATTTTCCCTGTGCACTTAATAGGGATAACCTAATTGATTCCTCCCCAAGCCCCTTGAGCTTGCTGTGCTGGAGGTATTAGTAGATTTGGGTGGTCAAAGCAGGAGCTCTGGACTTAGAGAGGCTAGATTAGAAATTTGGCTCTAATGCTTACTACAATACATGTGGTGATTTGAGCAATTTAAATCTGTCATGATATCTTTACCAGTATATAATTTAATAATAGTATCTTTGTCCTAGGATGAAATGAGGTAGTTTATCTAAGGTGGTTAAAATAGTGTCTGGAATCTTGTTTTTATAAATATTAGCTATTATTATTAGACTACATTATTTTTCTATTTCCTTTTGTCATACATGTAATTTTTATTAACATACACAAATCTAATGTGTACAAATTAAGAGATCTATTTGACTCTAAAGTTCCAGAGTAAAGGGAATTATTATTTTTGCTTTCATTTTTTTCAATTTGAGTGATATTTATTTACCTTGTCTTTGAAATAACTTTCATACAGAGACTCATAATTGAAAGTGCATCTATTCACTTCTTAAACTGGATAACAAATTTAGGATAAGTGTGATTTGGAAATAATGAGTACATTAGTAGCTATAAGAATGATAAAACAATGAATGGTATGATTGCTTGAGTCTTCATCCCAGGAGAAATGTAAGAAAGGAATTGGCAACTATCTGTCCCATAAGACAGCCAGAATACGAGATTAGCTGATCCCTGGTGGCAATTCCTAGCTCTAAGATTCTGTGATTTAAATAACTCAGAATGAACACAACATTTTAATCCCTTTGTCTGTGGGTTTGTGTAAAGGAGGCACATATTTCATGAAAAAATACCATGACTTATTACATCGTACACTTGCATCTGATTATATAATCAGCTTCTGTTGTCTTTTTGTTCAAATTTCTCACCTCAGGTTTAATATTACTTTTAGTTACAATGTATATTCTCATATGGCAATGACTCAAGTTACTGCTGGTGTGCTTGAGATATTATACTGCTATTTAATTAGTTATCTTAATTGGGATTTTTAAACGTCAAAACATTGGCCAAATCCCATTTGTACTGGTATGGCTCTTTGCAAATTTGTAGTTTACATGCAACAATGTAGTATGAGCTTCACTCAGAAATAACCTACAAAAAAGCACACAAAGTATTCAGAACCTCCCTTCTCTATTTTTACAGCATATCAGTACGCTTGCACTTCACTAATGACTTTAAATGTTAAATTAAGCCATATTTAAATTTCTCCAAATCTGCTTTAGTTCTTATCACCTTTGGCAGCCAGTTTCCAAATCCTCACTCTTATACTACCAGAATCCTCTTGTGTATTATCTATTTGACAGATGAGATGAGTTTATGGTGATCTCCTTCTCTTGGTCACAAAATCTTAAGTTTGAATCTAAACATGGTTTTCGAATAACCAGGGGGACTTTTCCAAACATTATTTAACGCACTGAGCTTCAGTTTGAACGGTCGAATATCTACTCAGGAAACAGATTGGTTTGCTCATGCAAACCACAGCTATGCACATTTTTATAGTCTCCTAAATTACTAACCTGCAAGTTAGACTAAAGACAAATTTTTATTTTATTTAAAACACATATCATCTTACTTTTCTCTTTAGGATTAAAAAACATTTTACAATAAATCTGAAAGGAAATATAATTTATGAGCTATAAATCTGTGTGGTTTTGTAAAGCATACTGAAGGCTAATGATCTGGGGACTGGGGTAAGGATAAATTTCAAAATAACTTCCTAACTCCTTATTAAATTTAAAATAAAATAATTCTCCCCACCACCTAATTAAAGCAAACAAACTGATCTCCATGTAGGCACTCTGTTTCTTTCATGCCACCCACATTCCCCCCCCTTACTCCCTGCTTCATAAAACACATCTAAAAATATGCTGAGACACGATATATTTTCACTTGTACAAAATGGATCGAGGAATGATGATCTCTCTGTAATGCAACATTTAAATAAATGATTCATTCAACATTTACTGTGCATTATTTTTCAAAGAATTTAGTTACCAAAAACATATATACAACCCCAACTATAGCCTCCCCCTATTTATATGATTCAGTTGAAATTTTAGACTTTTCAGTCCCATTATAAACCTCATTCTGATGTACCCTATTATCTTACTATATCACCAATTAAGAGAATTGATCCATATACATATGCTAAAAGGTTGATTACCTAAGTAAATCTGACTTAAATTTCTCCAATTATCCTTTTTTTAATCTTTCTCATACAAGCAGAGAAACAGATACGCAAGATAAAGATGGTCACATTGCTTTTCTAATTATTTGGGATTCCAGAACCGAAAAAAAAAAGAATTAGCAACGCCATATAAAAAATGTATTTGTTGTTAACTTTAACTTCCAAGATCTTCATTACCATATTCCTATTTATCTGTGCAGTGAGAGCATTGTTTGTAGCTTACTAGTTCATATTGAAGCATTAGTCAATACTTTAAAAGCTCTTTATAAGGCCACTCTAATGTGTAGTGTAATGAATTCTTCAAAGCCTTTTATTGATTCACTTGAAAAAGAATAATTATGATATGATGTGGATTGTGAATATAATTAAATTTATGGGAATTATTCTAAAACCAAAGGATATTGGTTCCTCCCAGTGTATTTATTTCAGCATTGAAACATATCATCAGATATTACAAATTGCTCTCACATATATTGTGATTATTTTGTGCTTAGATAATGGTCCTTAATTGAACTCAATTCATTCAGTCAACATTTATGTATTACATGCCCAATATGTGCCAAACACTCTTTTTTCTAGTGGAATGTGACAATGAACAAAGGCAGACAGAGTTCCTGACTGTAGACTCATCATTCTGGATAAGAATCTAAAGTTTCTGGTAATGACTAAGTCTCTTCTATCTTACCTTTACCCATGTGATAAAGTCCAAATGTTGGAATCTGGCCCCTTGTATGTCATTCCAAGTATAAATTCTATTATATCTTACAGTACAGTCTGCATGCACAACCAGATTTTTAGAGTCTCTGTAACTTTGCCTCTTCTTTAAGTGCTGCATGCAAGCTTGTAGCTGCTGAATGGTTCCTCATATAAATTGTTTCACTACTTTTATGAACTCCTCTGTGACTTCTTTAAGAAATGGAATATTTTTCATGCTTCCACAGCACTTTGTAATATATTCCAATTGTAACTCTTTGTTACATTGTAAATACCTATGCCTGCCCTCTCCACTGGACTGTAAGCTTCTTGAAAGCAAAGATTACATTTTCTTCATTTGTGTTCCTGACAAAAGCCTCAATATGTGGTACATAGAAAACATTCAAAAAATGTTTGATGAGTAAGTTAATCAATTAACTAGCTAAGCTAAATTCACAATTAGCTAAGGCCTAATTGGATTTCTTGATTAGAAACTGTTATTAAAATTCTCAGTAAAACGTACAGCAACAGAACACCTAATGTTTATCTTTAAGGCTATTAATTACATAATAAGAGTTGATTCTAATCCCCTTACAGATAGGGTGAATGAGCTAAGATATCCAGGTGTAGCCATATTGTCTATTTCCCTCAACAAAGGACCCAGGTGATAATTCTGGTCAGCTCTGCAATAACTACCATTGGTCACATAATTACTAATGGTTGCCCTCCCTTACTATAAACAGGTAACATTTCCCACTAGTCACTGAAATTCAATAATTTTTTTTTTTTTCCCCATTTGTCCACAGGCACCGGAAATCAGGAAAACAACAAAATTGTTAAAGGAATTAAAAACTGCTTTTTTTTCTTAAATCATCAATGTAATAAATGCTACTTTACCAAACCTAATGAAAAATGATATTGCTAAAGCTCACAAAATTGGAAATAAGAGGCTAGACACAGAAGTTTTAAAACAAATGCAGTATTTTACAGCATAATTGAAGCTAATAAAATTTTAAAGTTAGATAAAGTAGCTCTCTGGAAAAATATTTTTCAAAATGACTAACTTCAAAATATGGTCCAATAGTGTAAAAAATTTGAAAATCATTTATAAGTTAATCAAAAGAAATTTTCTGGTAGAAAGAATTAGAGTCAAATGTACCACACAATTTTTTTGTCCAGTATCTCAAAGTAATATGCCATGTAGTTTAAAGTATTCCCAAACTCTCCTGGTAGAAAGTTTAATACTGAAATGTATATGTTTATGAATCCAGATATAATTATATAACTTATGGTTCTATTTATCAGAGGAAAAAAGTTAGTGTCAAATAATAGGGATTAGTTTTAAAAAATTGGCATTCAAGAAAATGTCAAACACTAGAAGTTATACTGTAAAAATAGCTAATAACATGGGAAAATGTTTATAATTTGTTTTGGAAAGTTACAAAACATAAAAAGCATACCAATTGCGATAAAATAAAATTTGAGTGTGATTATATATGTGTATAAATTGACATGCACTGAGAAAAGTTGGTAAAGTTTTATTCTATAATGTTAACACTTTTATCTCTTGGGAATAAAAGCAGTATCTGCCTAAAAACTTTCCTAGGAAAAAGTGATATAGCTTTTAAGCTGTTTAGCAAAATGCCTCACATAAAGTGAACTAAATCTAGACTTATTTTTATTATAGACTACAAAATATTGTTTATATACTGTCATTGATTTGCATCTCTATACTTTCTTCATTCTAAATTTCCTAGAGTTTATATTTCTTTTGTTGCTAGAAGACTAAATATTATTTTAATCTTTATGAATAAATTACAAAAAAGCACTCAGCTAACAAAAATGTTACAAATATGACAAACAAAACATCTAGGAAGCAATTATCCTATAATTTACTCTGTCTCACAGAAGTCATCTTTCTCTGGGAATCCCTCTTTATTTATTTCTCTTTTCTCCTTCCTCTTAGGCACGATTTGAAGGAAAATAGATCATGGAAGAAAAAAATAGCCCCGTCAGTATAATTAAAACATTACCTGCACCATGTAACTTATCATCATATTGATCACTTTAAAATGTAGAATTAACTACTGGCCAACGGGCTTCAATATGGTAGAGAATAGGGCAAATGTTGGCCCAGTGATGCATGTCCCATGATCCTAAGACTATGTCAGACCTATAGGTGTCCTCCCTATGATGACCATTTTTCCAGACAATTTATGTCCTCTGCTTACTACTGTGGATGTTATTTTATTAACATCTGCCATTCCAATACAACAAATATCTCAAGGCATTTATTTGGTGCAAATTAGATTAAGTTAGATTAAATTTCAGGAGGTAATGTCCACACTAGAAGCCCATATCCATTTGTTAATTTGAGTGCCTGCCACTTTTCAATAACCCATAAAACTAATAGTAGTTGCACCAACCTGGAAGGAAAAAAATCTGTCTCTCCCTCTGGAAAACACTACTGAAATTATACAGTTTCCCAAGTGGTACTTTTGGGAAACACGCATACTGGGAGAAAAAAAGTCTATTGACTGTTATTTTTCAATTTTATTTTGCTTTTCCATTGTGTTTCCAAATTGAATTCCAGTGCTAAGATATTTCTTTCTTGGGTAACTTGAAGATAGAAAGAGTAGACATTTTCTTGTAAATCAGTTTTGAGTGCTGTGGATATTGTTCAACCTAATTATTTTATGAAACTGCAACAGTTCATATATTTTATCATGAAACACAACATTAAGCGTCAGTTGGGAACACTGCAGAAAAGTACTTTTAGGAACATCATTATGAGAAAAATTATAATTTTTCATCACAGTAGTTTTTCTGGAAAAAGCAAAGGCTAATTACCTTGAACTTCAAAGGATTTGTATAATTTCTCAGTAAGATAAACTGTGAAAATGGAAATGTTTCTTGTTAAAAAGAAAATCAGTATACACATGCAATACAGTTGGAAAATTAGGATTCATTTTCAATATTTAGCTACCAGCCTGTCAATTTTAATTGACAGGATGTAGAGTAAGTTATTTAATAGGAAGATTTGGTGAACTAAGGAAAGAGGCTCAAGTACATCGCAGACTAACAATGTTCAAGTATAATAACTTGGGTTTTTAAAGTGACAATACTACAGATCTTACACACTGTGGGCAAATGCTCATTAAACCTAACTCATGGAGCTTTTCATTTAGCTATACCTACTGCTTTTTCCTACCTATTTTCCTCTTCCAGAAAGTTGAGAAAACAGAAATGTATGAGGTATTTTGCTTTGTTTTTACTTAAGAGAAATGAAAAAGATTATTTTTTATTTAAATACAGCTGAAATTACAAATACCAGAGCCATGCTGGCATATTAGCAATATGCCATAACTCAGTCCTGAATGGTTTCACAATGGGGCACTCTACTCAAGGCCATTCTGCAAGAGCTCTCCATCAGTCTCCTTGGGTTTGGGTCTAGCATCACTGAGTGCAGCTACAAACACATTCTATTCAACTCAAAGTATACAAAGGCTATTAGTGACAGTGCAGCTACATTGGAAGACAAATGGAACAAAGAGATTACAAATATATTTAGCAGGCCAAATTCAGAATGGAACTCAGTTTATCTGTACATCATCAGTTAACCTTCTCTTGATCTGGGCAATGGATACATTGTTCATTTGTTACTAGCCTAAGGTGTTTTTGTTGTTGTCTTTAAACAAACTTAGTTGGGTTCCTTTCTTTCAATATTAAATACTTCATTTTTAATTTTTTTTCTGCAGTAATTGACTCTTCACTTAAAAAATATCCCAAGCTCTGAGATTCAGATGAGTACTCCAATCACTATAATTGTTGCCTTTGCATCCCAGTTTCAGCTTCAGATTAATTTGTTATCTTTATGACCCATGCAAATACAATCTGTCCCCATACATTCTGACTTTGAGAAGAATAAGGAAAGAATTGGTGGGAGGAAGTTGAATTGACTGGCAATTCCATTCCCTCTATAGCGGTTACAAGTCATTTGAAATATGTCATTTGAAAAGCTGTAACTGATGGTGGCATTATCATATGACCACTCTAAAACCAACTAGCCATTACATTTAATGCCTTAGATTTCCAAGGGTTTCAACATGAATTCATATTTCTAGGTGTTTACACAATAAATATAAAACACATACATTTCTTTTTAGTCAAATTCTTTCTGCTCAAACCCTACACCTGTCTCCACCATATCTTAGCAACTTATTTTCAACAGTCTGCTTTTCCCTGTAAAATTGTAAAGGCACAAGTCTCTTAAAACATCTCTTAAACATATTTTTAGCTTACCTATTATAATAAAATTATGAGGTGAAAACTTTGCTATTTTCTTGTTTTTCATTCAACCCAAATGTTCACGGGTTATTACTTAGATTTATGCTCACAAGCAAGAGAGGAATTTTCCACTTGCAAAGAGAAACTTTTGTTGGGGCTGAGAGGAAGACAGTATATAAAATGACTGAGCACTAGAACATTTCTAATTGTTGAGCTTTTTTTTTTTTTAGATGTTGGGGGTAGGAGTTTATTAATTAATTAATTAATTTTTGCTGTGTTGGGTCTTTGTTTCTGTGCGAGGGCTTCCTCTAGTTGTGGCAAGCGAGCACCACTCTTCATCGCAGTGGGCGGGCCCCTCACTATCACGGCCTCTCTTGTTGCAGAGCACAGTCTCCAGACGTGCAGGCTCAGTAGTTGTGGCTCACGGGCCTAGTTGCTCCGCGGCGTGTGGGATCCTCCCAGACCAGGGCTCGAACCCGTGTCCCCTGCATTAGCAGGCAGATTCTCAACCACTACGCCACCAGGGAAGCCCTAATTGTTGAGCTTTTAATGCTGCTCCTTTACAAACTAAGATGTTCAGCTGAAACTTTGCTCATCTGCCTTCTGAAGAGAAAAACAAAAATTGGGCTAGGAAGATTTCTTAGTAGTTTTTCATGTGCAAATCTGTTTTATAGGAGTACAACACATGTTTCCATGCTTATGTTGTCATTGTTTCTTTTTTCCATTTTCCAACTGGACACACAATATGCACCCAAAGGTTGATTGAAAACTCATGTTTTACAGTCTGCCAAAGGAATGTCTGTATTAAATTGCTTCAGATGGAGAAAGTTTCATTGTGATCAGAACCCAGGAGATATAAAAGGGCCATAAACTTTGGGTCATAATGTGAGTTTATAAGCCTGGCTTCTACTTAATTTAAATTATAGTGGCAGTGCAAGAAATTGTGGTTTACCAATAGCACTAGGCCTCAAGCCAAATGCTTTCCTTCCACTAGCTGCCTCGATATCCTGCCTCTGTTGGAAAGAGTTAACTGTCTTGCATAGATATTTCTTGTAACTCGTCATCTGAGAAAAATGAAACTTAGTAATCACACATAGGCACATGTATTACTAAGGTTTACAATTATAAAGCAGCAAGTATAGTATAGACTCCATTTCATAAACTTTTTGTTTTTTGGTTTGTTTTGCTTTGCTTTTTTGTTCCTGGATTAGTGCCAGCTTTCAAATATCTGCCTGGAGCTGGTGCATGAGCTCTGGAGAGAGGATGGATTTAGCATCCCCATTTACCTTATAAAATTAAAGTTTACCTTATAATTTGGTCCAATATGACAATACATCTGTGATTTTTAGTTTCCAATATTGGATACTACAAATCAAAATTACATTTATACTAAGATAAATCATATTCTTGTTTTCTACTCTGTTTGATTTTTAAAGCATACAGCTTTCTGTGCAAAAGATGCTGGAACATAACAGATAAACTTGCCTGCCTAATCTTTGACCATATCTGTTTGGTGAGGTTTTTTAAGAGATGAAAATAACAAAAGGTCTTTGATTAAATCCAGTCAGCTTTAGCATTTATACCAGAGTCTAATATCATAGCACACTAACAAACTCTGAAGAGAAAAAAAGTAGGAAAAGGCACTTTATTTTATTAGTATTTTCCCAAATTGTACGTAGACTTTTAAAATATTAATCAGAAGATATATTTTTATGGTGTAAAATAATGTCAGGACTACAAAAAAGGAGAAATGATACTAATATCTGAAAAGGAAACACAGTTTAAACATAATCATAATGTCTGTATATATGTTTCAATTATTTTGTAAAGAAGATTTTTATTGTGAATTCAGTTTTGTAAAATATTTCTCAAATAGATATTTCATAGTTAAAATACATGGCAGACAGTAAATAATACCTTATAGGTACCACAGCAGGAAAAAAAGGCATATCTGAATGGTATATTTAGGTAATAAAACTTGTATTATGGCAAAGCTACCGCCATATTAGCTGTGTATTCACATGCATGGTGCCTAACTCCTGGTCTTAATTTGATTCTTGAGATAATGTTGCAACTTGGAAGGAAGCTGAGAGGTTATCTAGTTCAATCGGTCACTTGGTGAAAGACTCTTTTACAATGGTAACTTGAATTTCCACTACCTTCTTATATACTTTCAGTGCAAGTAGATTCACTGCCTGGAAAAGTGGCTAGTCTGCTTTTTAAGAGTTCCAATTAATGTGTTCCTTTTATTGGATCAAAAATGGCTTCTCTCTGACTTCCTTTCAGAAGTCATATACCTACTTGGGTCAAATTTTATCTATTTTCCATACATGATCCCTTTAAATATCTAAGGCAGCTATAATGCAGCCCCAATATCTATCTTTCTACAGACAAAATGTTCCCATTTTCTTCAAATGTTTATTTGACATGTTTTTAGTATAATGCTCCCCATGTAATGTGACTGGTGTACTCAGCCCCACTGTTCTTTGATCTGGGATAATTCCCTCTCTTGTTTTAGGCTCCCTACTATTAATGAAGCCTCTGATTGGATTGCTTTTTTTGGCATAACAACTCACTGTTGACAAATATTAGGCTCCCACTCAGTGAAGCCACTAAGTATGACAATGTGGAACATTTTTTTTTTTTCTATCCTATACTTACACAATAAATATTTTGAACCAAGTCACCAGACTTTACAATTATCCCTCTAGGACTTTATCTCATTAATTTAATTCCATTCTTTCAGCCTGTTGAGATCTCTTTCAGCCTTGACTGTCATATACTAAAACTGCTCAGTAGCATGTCAGCAGTGTCTGCAGACAGCAGTCTTGGCACACCACTGACGTTCTAATGGTTGACATCTATTTATTCATCAGTCCCCTGGGAGTACAGTTTAAGCACTTACTAAATCAACCATTTGTTTTATTAACAAGCTCATACTTCTCTGTCATATTTAGGAAACAATATGTGAGATATTACTAAATCTCTAGCTTCCCTCTGATCTACCAATCTAATATACCTATTTAAAATAAATGACTTTAAAAAGCAAAGTTTCGGGATTTGGTGTTTTGCTTCCTAATTCAGTGCACACACCATTTTTTTTTTTTTTTTTTTTAAGATTAGCTTTTTTATTTTTATTTATTTTATTTATTTATTTATTCTTTTTGCGGTACGCTGGCCTCTCACTGTTGTGGCCTCTCCCGTTGCGGAGCACAGGCTCCGGATGCGCAGGCTCAGCGGCCATGGCTCACGGGCCTAGCCGCTCCACGGCAGGTGGGCTCTTCCTGGACCGGGGCACGAACCCGTTTCCCCTGCATCGGCAGGTGGACTCTCAACCACTGCGCCACCAGGGAAGACCACAAACCATTTTTAAATCTTTCAGCCATTCAAGAAGTAAAATGATATTACATACATTTTCTATTTTCATTCCTAACTATATATAGCTTTCTTTGTATTCTTTACCTGAGTGGTTAATTCTCTTTGAAAAATAATTAATATGAAAATAACCCAGGTATACATTGAGTATTTCAAATTCCGTATCATGTACCTTAGCTTCTTAAAACTAATAATATGTATTTTATTTCATTTTATTCATTTTATTTATTTTATTTATTTAATATTTAAGTATTTATTTATTTTATTAATAAAATGTAATTAGACTTGTCAAAAGTTGCACAACTTTAATATCTAGAAGTTGTGTACCCAGGGGATTATGTTGAGATAGTATCTAGGATGGTATGGGGGCTGTTGTTCTTTTTAATATGCTACCATTTGGGGAGATTAAAGAAAAACCCTGTTGCTATTAAAAAAACAAAACAAAACAAAACAACAACACAGAATACTAAGACGTACTCTCTATTCTGATTTAATTCCACTTCAGTAAACTATATGCCACTTAAACTTTCCTTCTAGTTACATTTGGAATGGCATCCTTTTCTTTCTTCTCTGACTTTTCATATGAATTCCAGATTCCATATCTTGTGTTCAAACCACTGTTTGAAGTTTCCTTTATTAATATTTCTTTATACATTTGTTTTCTATAAATATATTTATGGAATATTATATATTATTATAAGGGGATTATTAACAGATGATCCATCCAGAGTATAAACTATAGTTATCTTCCAGAACCTGATTTCTTTGCAAACAGAGTGAGAAGATGGCCTGTAAGATACAGTTTGACAAACAAGTGTACTTTTATGCAAAGATCTCTTTCTTTTTTTTTTTTTTGCGGTACGCGGGCCTCTCACTGTTGTGGCCTCTCCCGTTGCGGAGCACAGGCTCCGGACGCGCAGGCTCAGCAGCCATGGCTCACGGGCCCAGCCGCTCCGCGGCATGTGGGATCTTCCCGGACCGGGGCACGAACCCGTGTCCCCTGCATTGGCAGGCGGACTCTCAACCACTGCGCCACCAGGGAAGCCCCAAAGATCTCTTTCTTGCCGCAGAGCCAGTTAGAACAGTCACATGTAAATTGGTGAAAGTGAAGTCTCTAACGTCATTTATCTAGGGTTAGCTTTGTACCAGTGTTGTCAAGGGGGAAAAATAGGTATCTTCCTTCATGATCTATGACCCACTTTCTTCTCTGCCTCCTCATTCTGATCCATTATCATTGTAACAGCATGGCTAAGCTTATGTATACTATATTATAGTGGTTAAGGCATTAAAATTAGATAGGTCTAGACTTGAATACTAGCTCTGCTGCTCTGGCTGAGTGTCATCAGGAAAATTTAAACCTTCTACTCCTCTATCCAAATCTAGTTATATAACTTGTGGGACCCAGTAAAATATAAAACTGTGGGACCCATCATTCAAAACAGGAAAAAATTGTCACTAAAGACAGAAAAACACAAGACTTTTTTCTTTACTTCATGCTTTCTCTCTAGACTTGTCATTTTTTTTTTAAATTTGCTACTTGTCATTCTAATTTTTAATATAAATATTTAAATTATTAGCATAAATTTTACCCTACTTTATGTTGTACTATGCCAGTTTTAAATGAAAATATAGGAGCATTTAACTCATATGTAGAATCACTGAAATTACATTTTGTATTTTATAGCTTATACATGCTTGTGTATTTTGTTCTTAACAATGGAAACACTGCACAAATCTGTTTTATTATACTTTTTGGTACACACAAATTCTTCTAATATTCTCTACCTCCATCTTACTGATGAGTAAGGAAGGACTGACAGAGGAAGGAATTATGAGTTGCCCTACTTTCTCTTCACTTCTTTGTCATCACACTCAAGCAAGTGGTTGGCTAATACAGGGAAGTAACAGGAGAAAAAGAATATGATAAGGTCCCTTAATCATTCGTGTTTCTTAGAACATCATTCTAAGATGATGTCCTTTCTGTGTCTGAGGCAAGTTCCTGTGGCTTTGCAGGACTCTAGGTGTGCGTGCTTACTTACTTAGTCATGATGTGACACAGTTATCTTGTACTCTGAGTCTTGAACTCTCATGCATAATAGACCCACCACAGGATTCTGTGCTCAGGGCATCATAAATGCTACATGCCAATGGAGAGGCAAGAAATGACAGCAGACATGCATATTGCATGTATCTCCTATACTCACATGCATCCTCCATTGTTCTAATACACTTCACATAAAAAATACAAGTTTGAAAATAAAATTAAGAATTTCCAGACAGTGAGAACAGAATATTAAACCAAGCACAGGGTCTTCTGAGCACATGGCCTCGTGGGACTGCACAGGGTGCATATGCATGAAGCTGGCCCTGTCTCTATCATAGCATCTAACTCCTGGTTTCCTTTTCTGTCCTCCCCTAGTGGGCTATAACTTTTACATTGAATTATTATCCCACTGTCAAGCCCAGTGCCTTAGTAAGCACTCATAATTCAAATGAAGTAATAAATGAATGATGCTTAACCCATCAATGCTTCAGTTTCTTCATTAGCAAACAGGAATTTAAAAAGAAAATAGGCAGATAAAATGATTAAATGAGGCATTATTAAATACATGAAAATTCCAGATTAAAAATTATGTTCAATACTGTAAAATATCAGCTAGAGGGAAACAATATAGTGAAGTCATGTCATTGAGTCTGAATGCAGATGCCACGTGATATATAAATAGATTAGTTGGATAAGCATTTTGAGAAAAGGCAAGTTCCATGAGGACAGGGACTTATTGTCCTTTATTTTATTCCAAATACCTTTTCCTAGGTATGGTGATCCACAAATATATGCTGAATGGAATATACAAATGAGTGAAAAAGTGTGACATGATGAACAAGAAAAATTAATGTGATTAAATTAATATCGAGATTTTTGTGGGAAAGGATTCTGATTTAAGTGTTAACTATTAAATTAAATGATAAAAATGAGAATTTCTCAGTGCACAGTATCTTTCTCTTCCCTGAATATAAAATGTGACTCCTTATTAGGAAGCCTCTCACTTTCTTGAGTTCCCAGAAAACCTTTTCTATAAGATCTACCTCTGAGAAAGGCACGGTGAAAGAATAAAAGGAGAGAGTAAACTCGACCCCTTAAAGCTCTGAATGATAAATGTATAATTATTTCTTTTTAACTAGTCATCAATTATTCTGAAGAGAGAAGTCCTGTTAATATTTACTTATGTCATTACAAATAAAGTAATCGACTGCCCATGACCTATTGCCCTGCTTATGTTTTTAGAGAAAAGCTTTGTCCAGATAGTGATAGATTCCTTCCCTGTGACTCATACATTACCCAGAGACTTCTAGCTTCCTGGAATTTCTGTTGGAAATTTCAAATTTCTTGGCAAAAAAACCCTGTTTTTGTAAGAAAGGCTTTAATTTTAAAGAAAAGTAAATATTGTAAGAAACTAGTCAAAAATGTATTTCTAGTTCTGGGCGCCAACAAATATTGATCGTGCCAAATTAAATTGCCAACTTTTGACATGCAGTTGAGTCTAAAGTCTTCATATATGTGTCATCTGTAACAGGCTATCCTGAACTCTATCATCAGTAGGTTTCACCTTCCTTACCAAAACTCATCCTCTGTATTATACTATGTTACACTTTTTCATATCAACCTTAGCAATATACAATTGTGTAAAAATACTAATAGTACACAGACATACTCTCAACCCCACTACTCTGAAGTAACCAAAGTTATGAGAGCTTAGTAGCTATCTCTCCAGAACTTGTTTATCTAAAGATCACAACATTCTATATCCTGAACTCCACATCTTGCTCTTTTCAGTTATGTCACAGACATTCCTTTGGGTCAATACATGTAGATCCAACTCATCCTTTTAATAGGTGACTAATATTTCTTCACGGACATGTACTGTTAACTTTTTTTTTTTTTTTTTTTTTTTTGTGGTACGTTGGCCTCTCACTGTTGTGGCCTCTCCTGTTGCAGAGCACAGGCTCCGGACGGGCAGGCTCAGCAGCCACGGCTCACCGGCCCAGCCGCTCCGTGGCATGTGGGATCTTCCTGGGCCGCTGCACAGACCCGTGTCCCCTGCATCGGCAGGCGGACTCTCAACCACTGCGCCACCAGGGAAGCCCAACTGTTAACTTTTTACTCACTTCCTATCAATAGACTCCCAACATGCTTCTAGATTGGGAGCCAACAGAAACAATAATGTATTAAATACCTTCACATATATAATCTTCTATATTTGTGATTTATATTTTCATTAACAGCTCCTAAATGTAGGGGTGATGTTTCACAAATGTGTTCATACTTAAATTTTAATAGATGTTAGTAAGTTACTTTCTAAAATGCTTGCAGCATTCTGCTGAAGGGGAGCAGAATCATGACCCCCAAATATTCCACTTGGCATGTAGATTATCTTGAGCTGAAAGCAATCAAGACCTAACAGACTCAAAAACTTTTATCTTTTCCATTAACTGCCTTAAAGAATTTAGAGAGGGGACCTGACTCAGAGAAAGAAACCTATTACCAGAGATTATTTTTATCTGAATGACCTATCTGTATGGCAGGGCAAACATCTAACTATTAAACATCTGCTCTTCTCATTGTCCTGTGAATTACTTTCTTCCCCTTTGAAGCCCCAGGCCCCCATTCCATTCCTTATCTCAGAATAGCATATAAGCCTCAATTGCCCCACTTGACCTCGGGCCTCATATTCTTATGAGACTCCCGTACATATGTAATTAAATTTGTTTTTCTCCTGTTACTCTGTTTTATGTCAATTTAATTAATAGTCCAACCAAGTGAACCAAAAAGTGTAAAGGAAGAATTTTTCTCCCCTACACTACATTCCCACGAGCTCTATTTAAGCAAGCATTTCTAATGCTCCTCTAAACAGCTCTGGAAATATATTAATACTGCTAACTTTTCTTATCTGATGTGTTTTTGCTTTATTTTTATAAAATGCATGCTATTATTTCAATTTGCTTTTCCCTAACTAGGAAGGTTGGTATATTTTTAATATGTTTAATGCCCATCATGGTTTCTAGTGGTAATCACACTAGAACCCTATACAGAGGACTAGCAGAATTGTCACCCCTTCCTTGACAAAGAGCAACTCTAGACCCTCTTTTACCTTTTTTTTTTTTTTCTCTTGGTCCTTAACACACCACATGTAGGGAGCTGCTTTATCTGGATAGCCTACAGAAAAGGATTTTATAAATTCCTCCACCCTAGGTATGAATTAGTAATGAATCTTTAATGTATGACCATTTGCAGTTATATTTGCATTTCAAAAGGGAATGACCCATAGAAATGAAATGCTAGTGAAAGCATTTCTCTGTGTAGAAGCATCAGTGTAGTAAATATAACGCTTCCTTAAAAGGAGGAAAGATGAGAGGTAAAGAAGAAGAAATACAAATGAGGAGTTATATGTTAAAAACGAACAAATAAATAGGAGAGAATGATTAACCAGGGGGACTTCACCTTCTCCTAGTTGCCCTCCATATACTTGTATGTATTAGAATATCACAAAATCACTCAAAATGACGATTATGGCTCCTCTGTAAAGAAAGGAATTAATACTACTTTTAATAAAATAAAGTTTATTCCAGTCCTTTCTTAGTATATATATGATTACTGAAATACCAATTATTTTTTCATATTAGACTGAATGAGATAAACCTAGGTTTAGAAGACTATAAATGGATGGATGGATGTATATATGCATGGATAACTGCATTCCTAAGAATTATTCCATGTAATTTTACATATACTAAATTTTGAGGGTAAAATGTTAGAGTATGCAAAACCATATTATGTGGCTTGCTGTTTCCTATAGTTACCATTCCTACCATTCCTTGCCTTACTGCCTTTAAAAATGTAATTCCACTGCCAATAATATTTTTACTTTCTTCTGTCCATCAAATTACCATTATTTTATACCGAATTCATCAGTTTATAACTCTCTCCTCCATGAATTTACAACATTCTGTACATAGATAGATAGGCTTATTCTAGCACATCTCCAATTATACTTTGACTATTTCTTTACCAGAATAATATCTTGAATTGCTTGAGGAAAACTTGTCTTTTATTTATCTTTGTGATATTATACTTCCACATTTAACCAATTACCATCATTATTATTCTCATGATATCTACCATATAATCAAGAGCCTACATTTTTTCAAGTTTTATACTATGACTTTCACATGCATTATTTTTAAAATTCCCAGTAGGTTCCCTGTCATAAACAAGGAAATGTATTTTACCCTCAAAGGGTAAAATAATATGTTCAAGTTTGAACAAACAGAAAATAACAGAGCCAGGATTCAAACCCAGTCCTATCTGATTCTAAAGCCCATGCTCTTCCCATGGTATTTCAACAAATGTTGGTTAAATGATTGATTGCATTATATTCTAGCTAATTCTCTAAGATTCAGCAATTAAACAATCATCAGTCATTTCTGTAAACCTTAAAGGATCTATTAAAAAATGCTTTCTTTTTCCTCAGCACACACTCTCAGTAATCTTTCCCACAGAGATTAGTGAAAGAAAAAAAGTGTTACTTTACATCTTAAAGAGCTATAATCCTATCCTGGCTTCAAAAGGGTCTACAAGTTCACCTGAAAAATGCCTCATTCTCATAATCAGGGCAGGAGAATTAGATGGTTACTGCTTTATTTAATGAAGGAAAAAACCTTAACAGAACCTAAATATTTAGTTTAAAAATAAGGAACATCTACTTGATGTCATACTTTACATACAAATCTCTCCTTAGCTCCACAGCACCACTGGAAGCTACATGCTAGACCCATTTTAAACACTATGGAAGTGACTCAAAAGACTAAGTTGTCTCTACTCACAAAGCTGGAGATTGTTACAGACTGGTTTGCAATCCAGTTCTTCTTGACCTTGCAGTTTAACATTTTCTCCCCAAATCTGATATATACATATATATATATATATTTTTTTTTTTTTTTTTTTTACCCTGCTGCACTGCCTGTGGGCCATTCACCCATATCACTGGGCTCATCTAAAACCCAAATATACTGCTCACACGTTAATATCATAACCAAATGAAACAGACAAGAAGATAATTTGATGCATGTTTAACAATATGTAAAACTCATTTTTCTGCTACATGGTTATTAGATAAATGTTAAGCAGGCATGTAAATAACTATAATCACTTTTATTTTACCCAGTCAATTAAAGTATTCCTATCCTAATCTGAAATAACAGGAAAAGTTGGCCAGAACAGACACTTTTTCAAATTTCAAGGAAGACATATGTGCCTCCACTTCTTCAATAAACAGTAGCTATAGCCCAAGTCTTCTGTCTGGTTAGGATTATAAAATATTGCTTCTTCTTTCCTTCTCAGATGTCACTCACACATTTCAGTGGAATTCCATTTAAGTGGAATTCTTCAAGCCCCAAGTAAAGCTCCTATTCCTAAGGTGTAAATTAAACAGACTCATCTCAGGCTTGGCATTTGGAAGTAAATAAGCAAAGGCCACAAAAACTGGTTACCTGGGGATTTTGTTTACTAACTCTAATCAATTTTGAATTATTAGAATTCCAACACTGTGGGGGGAGTTAAACATAGATTTGAAGGAGATAAATCCAGTTGACTTGGTCTCTGAAACAAGGAGTTATAGAACCAGGAGCAAACAACTTACCTATTGTATATTGCATTTGACAAAAGAGAGCAATTTCTACCTCCTACACCTGGTCTTGCCTCTAAAAATTAACTGTCCAGTTGTTACCATCTGGCTCTATAAACCAAGGACTCTGGCCCCCACCTCCTAATTTTCATTCCCTGAAATGCACATATTTCCAGCTCATCTTTGTTTCCAACTCCTTGATAAAGTGAAATCATTTCTGTACTTACTATAGATTATAACTGAGTACAAATGAAGGTAAGAAAAAAACCCAAATAGAAATACACTAATCAGTGCTCTAAAATTGTTAAGGATAGAGAAAAACAATTAGACATGATGAATTTGAACAAAAGTGCTGTTCTTCCTGAGAAGGTAAGATGTAGTATGAGAAGCAGAATTCATGGCCACTACTGAAAACTGAAGACAAGCCACATACTGGGATAAGATATTTGTAAAATATAAATCAGACAAAGTATTACAATCCAAAATATTTTACTAATCAATAAGGAAAAAGAATAAAAGTATCAATGGCTGGAACTATTGGCAGTGTTTTCACAGAAAAGTGATCTCAAATGGCAAATAAGTGTATGAAAAGATCTTCAGCTTCATTTGTAATCAGAAAAATCCAAACTAAGAGCATCATGAGATACCACTGCACACCCACTATATTGGCAAAGTGTATGAAACATTAAATGGAGGAGAGGATGCACATCGATACAGAGTCTTAGACATCCTTGGTGGGAGTATAAATTTGAAAAGTTCTCGTGGAAAACAGTTTGGCAGCATCATGTAGAGTTGCACGTTCTCATACTCTGTAACCCATCAATACTACTTCTAGTTCGATGCTCTGCACACTAGAAAATATACCTAGATGCAGATTTCTTGAGCCAAGAAACATACACACAAATGCTCATGGATTGGAAAAATTAACATGGCATATTCAAAGGCCAGTGTGTTTTAGAGGAGTAACAATGAAATGACCTTTAGCTGCATGTTAAGCCTGGATGACTCCTAGGAACACAATATCGAGTTTTCTTATTTGTGAACTTTAAAAAAAAATGATATCATATTGTATGACATTTTCTGGTACATGCTTGAGGATGCGAAATTTAGGGCTGAACAAATTTCACTTTAAAAAGTTGGTGATTCTATTTAACCTACCTATGTGTTTGAATAGTTTCTGCCCAAGGTTTCTAGCTGGTTTTGATATATTAAAAAAATATATATTTTAAGGCAAGGCAATGATAAGCACTAAATTAAAACAATAGCATCTCTAGAGGAGAGGTAGAAAAAGGAAAGTAGTAACGATTACCTTGACAATGCCTTAATTATTGAGTAGTGGTTCGTGGGGCTTTATTATATTTTATATATAAATTTGTATTTTTATTTATCAAATATTACCTTCAAAAAGACTACCAAGGGGGCTTCCCTGGTGGCGCAGTGGTTGAGAGTCTGCCTACCGATGCAGGGGACACGGGTTCATGCCCCGGTCCGGGAAGATCCCACATGCCACGGAGCGGCTGGGCCCGTGAGCCATGGCTGCTGATCCTGCGCGTCCGGAGCCTATGCTCCACAACGGGAGAGGCCACAACAGTGAGAGGCCCGCGTATCGCAAAAAAAAAAAAAAAAAAAAAAGACTGCCAAGGAAGGAACAAAAGGAGGAGGAAGAAGAGGTGGAAAAGGAAGAGGAGAGGGGAAAAATGGAGAGAGAAAAGGAGGGACAAGAATAGGGAAGGAGAGAGAGGAAACAAGGAGAAAAGCAGGAGCTACGGCATCAGACCTCAGCTCAGATCCTGATTCTAATGATGAATGAATGTTTGAAATTAGTCTGGTTCTTTAACATCTCTAAGACTCTGTGTTCTCAACTGCAAAATGAGAATTTTACTTCAAGTTTTGAGGTAAGAAGTAAATGAGATTAATTCATACAACATGTTTAGTTATTTCTGCTACACACTCCCATTCTCCCCTGCCCACGGCACCCCTGCCTTCTCTAATTAGAAGGAATAGAAAGCAGAGGCGGGGTGGAGGGGGACAGAGATGCTGGAACTAATCACTACTATCCTCCTATCAGTCATTCCTTTAGGCAGTATACTACGCACAATTGCAAAATCAGCGATGTCCACTTCAGTGGCCTTCCACATCCCATCGCATCAGATACACAAAGACCTTAGGTTCTAGAATACAACACATCTAACTTTTACCTTCATGGTTTAAACTAAAACTAGTGCTTTCAAAGACAAAATTTTTTTCAAGGCCTAGTTAGGAAAATCATAGTTAGGTGCAATATGGTTTAATCTTCCCCTGGGGAGGGAGTTACATTCTAAAAATGAGTTTGCTAACTAAAATGGATCTCTGAATGGTGAAATGTTAGTTGGAAGTAGTTGTGAGCATGGTTGCACCTAAGCCCTCACTTGTCCTTACCTAGTCTGCCACTGGAGAGAAAAATAAAACTAATCAAATTGGCAGTTCCAAGGACCTACACCTCTGGCAAGTTAAGCCTTAAAGGTTCAGTAAACAGAAACATTCATAAATCCAGAAACTCCAAATGTCAATGGTGGGTGATTCCTGATTAATCATACTGCCTTGATACCCAGGTTTAAGTTCAGTGGTTTTCAACTGGGGGAGATTTTTCCCCCAGGAGAAATTAGGCAACTCTGGAGACATCTATAGTCTTACAAGAGAGGGTCAGTAATTACTGGCATCTAGTGGGTGGAGGGGACATGGATGCTGGTAACTTACAGTGCAGAAAACAGACTCAACAAAGAATCATACAGCTTCAAAATGTCAACAGTACTGCTGATGAAAAATCCTGGTTAGCTGTACATGAGCCGCAATGAGCTGCCTTCCATCTGACCTGGGAGCCTCAAGCTAGCTGCATAATATAAAGGAATTTTATGTCATGGGGCTCAGAATACCTTAATGCAAGGGTTATTAAGCCAAAAATCCATGGATTGGCTTAAAGCAGTTCATAAAGCCCATGAAATTATATGCAAATTTTGTTCATATGTGCAGTTTTTTAAATACAATTCTAAGGTTAAAAACATTTTGGAAGCCTGTCCACAAGACTTATATGTCTTTTACTGTTTTACCCCACAAGACTGTTAAAGTATCTAAAATTTTCAAACCAATGAATTTCTTAAAAAAAATAGTGAGATTTCATTTTGGATGGGGATTTAAGAAGATGATGTTTATACTCAGATCTAGGTTTGAAATGCAGCCACATGACCTACTAGTTTCAGTTTCCAAATTTATAAAATAGAAAACAATTATTCAAATTTAGTTAATGCTATTTCAATCACCTAGCCACAGCTGGCACTTAGTAAACAGCTGCTTTTGTTGTTTTTTGTTAAAAATAACTTGGCAAAGCTTTTAAGCCTTAGAAGATTGTGGATGGAATAAAGCATAGCCATCCAGCAATATTTTAGGGCATATTTATTTATCAAGTGACTTATTAGGAGGAGGAGGAAAAACAGATTTGTATAGAGATTTATGAAGTATTTCAGTACCTTATCTCCACCAAAAAAAAAAAAAAAAAGTGGACTGGGTGGGCATTCAGATGTGAAAAGGGAGGCAAGAAAAATGAGGTAATTACCAATAAGCAGAGACTCAAATCCAGATGCTCAGATTCTAGAGCCTAAGTTCTTTTCTCTATGCTCTCTAGGCCTTCTAGAAAGAGTAAGGCCTTTCGGTATTCAGACACAGAGCAGAGATGTTTTGAAGGTGGGAACAATAACCCAGAGGATGAATTGCTTTTTTAGGAAGGTACCCAGACAATTATTGAGGCTGAAGGTTTAGATAGAGAGCTTTGTAGAAAGGAAAAGTCCCACAGAGAGGAGACTTCTGTTGAAAATGGGGAGATTTAAAGGTCTACGCTTCAACCAGTTCCAACTTCTTTAAAGCCAAGCCTGACTTTTCAACCTTGAAAGCCACCTCTGCTCACTTTCCTCTCTCCAAACCCTGAGGCTCTTCTCCTAATTGCCACTTCCATTTCCTTTCAGTTTTCCCTTTTTTTGTGCTTGCTCAGAGCTACCAAAGTTAAAGGAAAAGAAGGAACTCAGAGAGGAGCAAGATCTGAGGTCTCTTGATTTTCCAATGTGGATTGCCCAACAGAGTTATGTTAAGTAAGAGAGATTTATTGAATTGATCCAGAAAGTCACTTGAAAATATGCCTTGTCATAATTTAGAAAGTTAAGGAAAAGGTTACTGAAGTTTTTATTCATTCATTCATATATTCAATCATTTTTTCATTCATCAAATACTCATTGAGTGCTTTCAACATAACCAGGATGCTGCTAACAACTAATACACATAAGACACAACTGACACCATCCCAGCCCACTTAAAGTGTTGCTCAGTGAAGAAGACAAATTTTAAACAGATAACCCCTGCTTATTATTGCACACCTAATAATTACAATTGTAATAGGGTCTATGTATTAAAATTAGAAAGGTCTATGAGGCAAATAAGAGGGACACAATCTACTCTTAGGGCATCTGTTTTGATAGGGAGAAAAAAAGAGGGATAAAGAAAGATAACTTGTTACCAGGTTACACTGTGTGGAAACATTTATGGGACCCCAGATGTTTTACAGACTTCAAAGGGTTTCTTAGCTTTTCCCTCTGATAAAATGCAAAATAAAAAATGAGTCCTTCAACTCTCCACTATCAATAATTTTATGATTATGTGAACCAACATCAGGGTTAAAAGGAAAACTACAAGTTAAAAAAAAAAAGTTCAAGAAGGAAATAAAAACCTTCAGTGGCACATTGAACATATAAGGCTATTTAAAAACATGTTTCTGTTTCTAATAATGTGTCATTTTCACCTGCCCCTGCAGGCCCACCTGGCCTTGGCTGGGCTGCTGCAGCTCCTAAACAGTGGAATGAACTGTCATTGCAGTTTGGTCCCCAGGATCTGGAGGTGACAAAGGGTCAAAGGAACAGAAACTGGGCCATTACAGAAATGGGTAATCCTCAAACAAGAAAATCCATTCCCAGACCATTTGGAGCCAAATGGAAACCTGCTAGGCTCAGTGAATCACCAGCTGGGTTTGTATTTGAAATGTGTAATCATCAGATACACTCAAAGCCAGACCCCACATGGAAACCTTGTGGTTAGCCATATGTTTGGGACACCTTTGGTGTTTACTAATGCCCCAGGACTGTGAAGCAGAAGATCCACAAGAGAAAGTGTGAGCCCTCTGAAGAGAGAATGCAAGGAGATTGGAAGAGAGCCCTTTTTGTTTGTGGATAAGTGATCAAAGCTGGAAGATTTTCAACAGTGAGCTACTGTGCTGAACACAGAAAAACTAAACCCTTTAAAGTAAGCCCGTTCAGGTTTCACAGTACATTTTAGGAATCAGTCTATTCTTAAGAAATTGTGTGACATTGTTTCATATTTTACTTTTCCTAGCCAGCTTAGTTAAAAAAAAAAAAAAAGAAAAGAAAGAAAGAAACGAAACAGAAAACATGAAAAGACCTTTAGGTAATCATGATAAAAACTGACACAATTACTTTGGATTTGAGAGGATTGATTACAATCACTTCTGAAAACAGACATATTTCCCTTTTTTTTTTTTTTTTTCTTTTTTTTTCTCCCTAAAAAGACTGAGGGAAACAGGAGACTAAATATGTTTCCTGGACACAAGGAAAGTCTGATGAAAGCCATTTTTCATTTTGTTTCCACGCTATGAATGAATATTCAGGCTATTCAAACTACAGCAGCAATCTGCTTCTCAAGTTAAACCACCAGTCCGCAGGGGTGAAAAAGCTATTTTTATGCGCTGTGACATTTTTAACTTGTAAAACATTGCAAATGTAGGTGGTAGTTCTCACAGTCTGGTGTATTTTTGGAGTTTCATAATCCTCCTAGCCAGAATTTTGGGGCTGCTTTTTGTCAACATTTTGGCATGTCGTGGTCTTTTCTCCATAATTGCACATGTTTAAAAAATAAATCTGTTTTTTTTTTTCTCACTGCTCTTCCAGTCCTCCTGCTGAAAGGCATTGGAGTGAGAAGTTGAACACATATTCACACTTGACTCTGCCCCATCCTCTTCCTTTCTCTCTTTCTCTCTTCCCTCTCCTTTCCCCTTCTTCTCTTTCCTCTCTCCTCTTTATCTCTTACTTTCTCTCATGCTATTTTTCCCTCACATCCTTTCTAAGAATAAACTTGATCTTCAAAACTCTGAAGTTATATTTCAAAATAAAATTTTTGGTTCCTTCTTCTTGGTTATGCTTGCTGGTGAATAGTTAATTAGATCATATTTCATTTCTATTTTGTTATGAGTTATGTGTTCAAATCATGTAAGCAATTAAATATTGGAAATGCTTCATTATCAAAATGGTGCTAAGATAACTGGTTGACACATAAGAATTTTTTTCCTTTATAGAACCCAATAATGCATGATTTATTTTCTCTTAATTGAACCACAGTTTGAAGGAATTGATCAAATTCACTATTTGATGAAAGGAAAACTAAAGATTATAAACATAGGATTCTAACTGTACCATGAGGCTCTGTGGGCCAGATGGGTCTAATATAACAATCAAGGAATCAATACCCAATATTTACCTGAATGATTTCAGTGATCTCCCAAAGTAACTTCTATTGTTGGCCACATCCCAATAGAAAGTTCTTTCTTATATTAAAACCAGTCTCACTTTCCCACCACTGACCTCCACTGGCCCCAGTTCTGTCTTCTATAGATATTCAAGGTGACACAAAGCCAGCACGGAACCTGTGCTTTCCCTGAATATAAAGCTTCCAGTTTTTAACCTCAGACCAGGAAGTGTTTTGCTTCATTCCCTTACCTATCATGATTTTAAGACCCTCTACTAGTGGGGTAGCCTTCTTTTAAGAGTGCTTTAGCTTATCAATATTCTACCTGTTGCCGTGTCACCATCAGAACAAGTTGCTCCAGGCACACCTATTATTTGTCATCTCTCTGATATTTTAAAAGTATTGGCTAATATTTACTTTGTGAGATAGGGAGAAACATTATTAATTAGTATAAGTTATATATCATTTTTCTTGATATTTGGAAATCATGTCAGTGGTCCCCTTGCCCTTTTCTTTGAGTTCTCCCCAAAGTAACCTCCACTCACTAAAGAGTGGTGTTTAATGATTCAAAGATTTGTTGAAATGAAAAAGAATATAACCTGAACACATCACAGTATTTCCCTCGCAGTTGCCCAGACAAGTCTTGTCTCGGCCTTGCTGAAACCAGTTTTCCTCTCTCTCTCCTACTTTACTCAACTTTCTAAGCTAATGCCTGTCTTTCTCTACCTCTGATTTTTCATTCATACCTCCTACCTCCCAAATCCCTCTCCCTTTTTTTTGTCAAACTAATTTAGTTCTGTTTTGCTTCAATTTCCAATACCCTACACTGCACCCCACTACTGTTTTTAAGAGTGCCAGAGACCATTAGGATGAAGATGATGATTCTGTGGGTGAATGCTCAAACAAAAGACCAGAGTTAGTACAACTCACCAGTCTTAGAAAGCAATGGGAGATTATAAATATTTATTTTTTCCTGTCACATGTTCAGATTCAAATAAGAGATGTCTTACATGCTCTGGCACTGTATCATTTTCCTCTTTGACAGTTATGTTAGCAGTTGCTGGTGCAAACCAGAGTTAACTAGAACCATATTTCTGGCTATTTCCAAAGGATGGATTTTTAACACATCTCATAGACTGGCTGTCCAGGAAGTTGCCAGTCTGGTGTATTTTGGGTCAGCAATTACAACATAAAACAAAGTGATGTAATCTGATCAGTGAAAAATACAAAGGGATTCTTTACAATTGGCCATGATATTCCAGTAACTAAATAGTTGTTGGATTAGTTTTATCCATTTGTATCTCTCGGTATTTTTAATGTCAATTGATGACACCATTATGCATTCATGAAACTAATTTTTAAACTCAAGTGATTATTTACAGCTAAGCTTATCCTGTTTCCCTTTGGTTTGGGATTTAAAGTCTAACCTAGACAGATTGCATTGAATCTCATTTCAGAAACTGTCATACAGAGTGAAGTAAGTCAGAAAGAGAAAAACAAGTATCGTATATTAATGCATATATGTGGAACCTAGAAAAATGGTACAGATGACCTGGTTTGCAGGGCAGAAACTGAGACACAGATGTAGAGAACAAATGTATGGACACCAAGGGGGAAAGCAGCGGGGGGAGGGTGGTGGTGTGATGAATTGGGAGATAGGGACTGACATATATACACTAATATGTATAAAATGGATAACTAATAAGAACCTGCTGTATAAAAAAATAAATTAAATTCAAAAAAAAAGAAACAGTAAATATATTTGCTCTCTTTCCCAGGCTTGGGTCATCACAACTTTTAACAGCAGAATTCAATGTTCTTATATAAAAGCCTGATGTTCTTTTAATGTTCACCAGGACAGGACAAAGCATTCTCACAACAATTAAGGATTCTGTCCAGTGTAACACCCACCTACCAGTAGAGAATCCAGCTACTCAAAAGCACTGAAGATGATATTTGTAGATACAAGTGTAAAAAAATTGATTTTTTAAAATCCTAAGAATCTCTAAGACATTGTTAGAGATTTATACACTGCATTATTCTTTTTTTATTGAGTAGAGGAGTTATTCTATACCTCAAAATCCTCAAGAAGAGGAAGAAAATGACAAACAAAGCAGTTTATGTGCCAAGTATAGTTTTTACTATGTTTCAAAGCTACCTAAACAAGTGAAATATGAACATGACAGTCTTGAAAATGACACAGGTAGCTCTGCATCAGAATTTTCACATATACATCATGACACTAAAGAAGGCTGGAACAAACTAGAAATGGTTTCTTTGAAACCACACCTACAGTACACATCCATTCCTGCCAAAAAAAGCAAAAGCCTTTTTCAAAAAGAGTTTTCAGTGTATCAAATAAAAGATGGGATTATTTGAAGATAAAGAAATCAGTAGAAACTATTTGGTGTTAGCTTATAAATATCCCTTCAACATTCCCCAGGCAAGAATAGATTTGGAAACAATTTATCTGCAGCATCAAAAATTTACACAAAAGTATACTTGGGATTCAATGATAATACCATAGATGCACTTAGTGAAATGAAAAAGACTTTTAAAATAAGGTTAAAAATATTTAATTTTTTTTCAATTTTTCATGGCTACTTAAATTTTCTGTTTATAAAGGGTTTAGTTTCTTTTTAATAATACTTTAGTTTCTGTTAATTATATGCTAAAATTATTTTAAAGGAGGATGCACTATTTAATATTTATTGTTTTACATTATATTTTAATGCTTACTTTTTATACGGAAAACGTGTTGAATATCTTAAAAATATTTTAAAATAAACATTGAACACTTTCTCTCACACTGTGTAATAAAAATGCCAAATTATCAGTATTGTTATTTTGCGTAGCTCTAATGATCACTAGGATATGGGTTGTTTGTTTTTCACTAACAGCTGCCTATTCAGTGAAATATGTTATCATTCAAATCACATACCATTACCATTAAAGTGAACATAGATACTGCAAAACACTGTTAAATGCAGGGAAACATTGTTCATTTTCTTGATTTTGTAAATTAGTAATCTTATCACAAAACTTAAGGGAGGATTCATTGATTCCTAGTGGTCACTATATTATTTTTTAATTCTTACAAGCTGTCTGTAATAATCAATTTTATATGGAAAAAAATGCTCAACCTCACTGGAAGTTTTTTAAAAATGAAATGCCATTTTTTAATGCATAAATTGGAAAATATTTAAAATATGGATAATACCTAGTGTTGGTCACCATAAATGGGATTACTGTTACTTTTTTTATTTATACTTTGAGACTTTTTTTTTTTTTTTTACATCTTTACTGGAGTATAATTGCTTTACATTGTTGTGTTAATTTCCGCTGTATAACAAAGTGAATCAGCTATACGTATACATATATCCCCATATGCCCTCTTTCTTGCGTCTCCTTATCCCACCCCTCTAGGTGGTCACAAAGCACCGAGCAGATCTCTCTGTGCTATGTGGCTCCTTCCCACTAGCAATCTATTTTACATTTGGTAGTGTATATATGTCCAAGCCACTCTCTCACTTCGTCCCAGTTTACCCTTCCCCCTCCCTGTGTCCTCAAGTCCCTTCTCTACATCTGTGTCTTTATTCTTCTCCTGACCCTAGATTCTTCAGAACCATTATTTATTTATTTATGTTTAGATTCCATATATATGTGTTAGCATACGGTATTTTTCTCTTTCTGACTTACTTCACTCTGTATGACAGTCTCTAGGTCCATCCACCTCACTACAAATAACTCAATTTTGTTTCTTTTTATGGCTGAGTAATATTCCATTGTATATATGTGCCACATCTTCTTTATCCATTCATCTGTCGATGAACACTTAGGTTGCTTCCATCTCCTGGCTATTGTAAATAGAGCTGCAACAAACATTGTGGTACATGACTTTTTGAATTATGGTTTTTTCAGGGCATATGCCCCGTAGTGGGATTGCTGGGTCGTATGGCAGTTCTATTTTTAGTTTTTTAAGGAACCTCCATATTGTTCTCCATAGTGGCTGTATCAATTTACTTTCCCACCAACAGTGCAAGAGGGTGCCCTTTACTCCACATCCTCTCCAGCATTTACTGTTTGTAGATTTTTTGATGTTGGCCATTCTGACTGGTGTGAGATGAGACCTCACTGTAGTTTTGATTTGTTTTTCTCTAATGATTAGTGATGTTGAGCATACTTTCATGTGTTTGTGGCAACCTGTATATCTTCTTTGGAGAAATGTCTATTTAGGTCTTCTGCCCATTTTTGGATTGGGTTGTTTTTTTTGATATTGTGCTGCATGGGCTGCTTGTAAATTTTGGAGATTAATCCTTTGTCAGTTACTTCACCTGCAAATATTTTCTCCCATTGGGAGACTTGCCTTTTTGTCTTGTTTATGGTTTCCTTTGCTGTGCAAAAACTTTGAAGTTTCATTAGGTCTCATTTATTTATTTTGTTTTTATTTCCATTCCTCTAGGGAGTGGGGCAAAAAGGATCTTGCTGTGATTTATGTCATAGAGTGCTCTGCCTATGTTTTCCTCTAAGAGTTTGATAGTGTCTGGCCTTACATTTAGGTCTTTAAGCCATTTTGAGTTTATTTTTGTGTGTGGTGTTAGGGAGTGTTCTAATTTCATTCTTTTACATGTAGTCCAGTTTTCCCAGCACCACTTATTGAAGAGGCTGTCTTTTCTTCACAGTTTATGCTTGCCTCCTTTATCAAAAATAAGGTGACCATATATTCGTGGGTTTATCTCTGGGCTTTCTATCCTGTTCCATTTATCTATATTTCTGTTTTTGTGCCAGCACCATACTGTCTTGATTACTGTAGCTTTGTAGTATAGTCTGATTCTTCCAGCTTCCTTTTTCTTTCTGAAGATTGCTTTGGCTATTCGGGGTCTTTTGTGTTTCCATACAAATTGTGAAATTTTTTGTTCTAGTTCTGTGAAAAATGTCAGTGGTAGTTTGATAGGGATTGCACTGAATCTGTCGACTGCTTTGGGTAGTGTAGCCATTTTCACAATGTTGATTCTTCCAATCCAAGAACATGGTATCTCTCTCCATCAGTTTGTATCGTCTTTAATTTCTCATCAGTGTCTTACAGGTTTCTGCATACAGGTCTTTTGTCTCTTTAGGTAGGTTTATTCCTAGGTATTTTATTCTTTTTCTTGCAATGGTAAATGGGAGTGTTTCCTTAATTTCTCTTTCAGATTTTTCATCATTAGTGTATAGGAATGCAAGAGATTTCTGTGCATTAATTTTGTATCCTGCTACTTTACCAAATTCATTGATTAGCTCTCGTAGTTTTCTGGTAGCATCTTTAGGATTCTTTATGTATAGTATCATGTCATCTTCAAACAGTGACAGCTGTACTTCTTTTCCAATTTCAATTCCTTTTATTTCTTTTTCTTCTCTGATTGCTGTGGCTAAAACTTCCAAACCTATGTTGAATAATAGTGGTGAGAGTGGACATCCTTGTCTTGTTCCTGATCTTAGTGGAAATTATTTCAGTTTTTCCCCTTTGAGAACGATGTTGGCTGTGGGTTTGTCATATATGGCCTTTTTTACATTGAGGTAAGTTCCCTCTATGCCTACTTTCTGGAGGGTTTTTATTATAAATGGGTATTGAATTTTGTCAAAAGCTTTTTCTGCGTCTATTGAGATGATCATATGTTTTTTCTCCTTCAGTTTGTTAATATGGTTTATCACATTGATTGATTTGCATATATTGAAGAATCCTTGCATTCCTGGGATAAATCCCACTTTTTCATGGTGTATGATCCTTTTAATGTGCTGTTGGATTCACTTTGCTAGTATTTTGTTGAGGATTTTTGCATCTATGTTCATCAGTGATATTGGCCTGTAGTTTTCTTTCTTTGTGACATGTTTGTCTGGTTTTGGTATCAAGGTGATGGTGACCTCATAGAATGAGTTTGGGAGTGTTCCTCCCTCTGCTATATTTTGGAAGAGTTTGAGAAGGATAGGTGTTAGCTCCTTTCTAAATGTTTGATAGAATTCACCTGTGAAGCCATCTGGTCATTGGCTTTTGTTTGTTGGAAGATTTTTAATCACAGTTTCAATTTCAGTGCTTGTGATTGGTCTGTTTATATTTTCTATCTCTTCCTGGTTCAGTCTCGGGAGGTTGTGCTTTTCTAAGAATTTGTCCATTTCTTCCAGGTTGTCCATTTTATTGGCATATATGCTACCTCTTTTGATGTTATTTTGCATTATCCAGTATACAATTTTAAAAGGTAATATATTTACCAGGAATGATCCTGTTGGGTTGATGTATCAGTAACACTAAGGGATATATGGATGTCAGTTCCTTGCAGTGTCATTGGAAGCAATTTATTAAGCCATGTTAAGCCATGCTATGGATGGCTTTAACCATTCAGAGGACCAAAGGAGATGCACATAAGCATCTCAGAGTAGTATGAACAGTGAGATCTGATAGTGTTCTTGAGAGCAATTCTACCATGTGGTATCTTATTTCTCCCCAGATATATTCTTGAGAGTGGAAAATCTAAGAAAAGATGTATCTTCAGCTGAGCCATCGTTCAAATTATACTCCTTAGAGCTTAGAAGTCTACCAAGTGGTTACTGCTAATGCCTTTTCATGACCAAGGACAGAGGTTGTACCATATTCTACATCCTGTCTCATTTGCCTTTCTCCAACGTGGAAGCACACTAGATCCCCAATAATATTTAAATTATTCTTTACTGAATAGGTTTAAGTGATTATGTAAAAGCTGAACAAATTCAGGAAAAGGGGGAAGAATTAGGCTTCTTATTAATCCAACTATTGTATTTCTTTGTACTACTTAAGGAGCAAGTCTTCATTATCCAGGCATTCTAGAAATTTTCCAAGTGGATAGTTGTCAGATCTTTGGAGCCAGGTCAATAGGCAGCCTTTATTTCAGAATATCCCCCGTGCCCTTTAGTTGTACAAACCCAGTGGTGACAAATGCCTGTAGAAATTATCTGGTCCACAGAGATGTTATTTGGTGTGCTCAGTGTTGACCTATTCTGTGATATAAACAAACATACAAATAAACAAATACACTTAAATATTTATCTTCATCAAAATATGTATTTAAAAAAACAAATGATAATATTTTTAAAAGTATGAGATTCCGCATTAAATCTGGATTTCCAGTTTCTCTTGCAAGGATGGAAGACAGGGCAGATCCTGGGCCACATATTTAAGTGGTGATAAGTACCTGAACTGCCTCTATCAGACAAAGAACATATTCTCCAGTTTGCCATGATACCCAAATATACTTTTTATTTTTATTTTTTTAAAGGCTGAGTCTGTATGCTCATCATTGCCATTTACTATCTGTTGCTTTATGTATTACAGAGTTAGGTGCCAATATACCTCTCAAAAGCAAGAGGATAATAGCAGTATGGTACTATGATTCAGAGAAAAAAACTGGGAGAAAGGGTTTTCCAAACACCTGGATGACTTAATTTATGTTGCAAAACAGCCACCCTCACCCCCTTCCTCCATGGGCATTTGAGTTCGTAAACCTTGCTTTATGTATGATGTTCCCTTCTCTTTACTCTTTCTCGTTCCTACTCAGAAAGGTAGTCAAGTTACAGTGCCCACTATTCCTTTCTACAATAGTATCTTGCAAATGTTAGACTCAGAAAAATGTCCTTGCTCTGAAAAAAATTGTGTTATACAATGTCCAATTTGAAGGCTATTTCTCTTCTGGAAAAAGATGAAAGCAAGATAGCAACTTTACCTTCTGGCTAATGATAACATCACTTCTACCCTAATAAACAAACCTCTTCTTTCCTTGTTGTTCTGCATGTAGTTTTTTCAAAGATCTCCTTTTCATCCTTGGAGTTTCTATTTAATACAGAATTTTTTGATTTTGATCACATTTATTGTAAGGTATCTTGCAGACATCATCCCTTTTCCATCAGATCACACCTCCGACTCGAATGCTTCTCTAGCCATTTCAAAAGTAAATAAGTAAACTTGTCCTTTGGGGAAAAAAAGTCACATTATGTAAAACAACTTGTCTGGGATAAGTAAAAGAAAGTACCTTCTATGTCTCTTTGATATACTAATGATTTTCCAAGTTTGAGATGAAATGAATTTGCATTTATTTCTACAAGCTTGCTCTTTTAAAATGATGTAATGAGCCACTGAAATAACGGCTGTGGGGTCTGGGGGACCTGTCTTCCGGCTGATATGTTCATTGACAATGTTTAGAGCTCTGAAATGCCTCAGGGAAATGAATACTTTCAAAACAGCCTCCCTTTAATATCTGTTTCAAGGGAAAGAGGGACATTGGCAATGCTACGACGAGATTTTTATTTCCATAATTTAGTTTGAGTGTCTCAAAGCACAGTTAGTTTGATTTGTCTTCTTACGTTCTGGACCACAGGTGTTTCCCATTAAGACAAGAAAGCTGACTTTAAGGGAATCCAGCAGAGCAGTGGGCATAGAATGCCTTCTGTGAACTGCCAATAATTATTTGTCCTGGCTTTGTTTCTGGAGATTCTACTTAAATTGGTTCAAAGCTGATAATCTGCTTCATCCTTAAAGATTAACCCCTTAGAAAAATGAGTGTGCTTCCACGTAATTGGACTGAATAAAAGAGCTCTCTTAATATCGTTGTTAAATTAGAGAATGATTTTGAAAATGTGATAAAAGGAGGCTTCGGAAGAGCACTCAATACGTAGCACTGCTAATAAAATAGCTTCATCAATTCTCTCAGTATTTGCAGCAGACAATGGGATGAGTAATAAATCTAAACTGGCTAGTACCTAAATGCTTATATTATAAAACATGCTGACTGCAGAGCCTGCTCTGGAATAGGAATTTAAACTTGAAACATCATTTACAAACTTATTCTAATTTGTATCCTCTGTGCACCAAGATGCACTTTTTAAAACTTACTTCTCAGCAATCCATTGGTCCTAAAGTGGTCCTAGTCTCTTCTCAAAGAGGAGATAGATGGATATACTTCAACACCCATCACAGATTTGGTCAGACAATGACAGTTGGACCACAATACAAAATATTTTATCATAACCCCTCTTCCCCCTCCTTTCATTTAAATTACATTGCTTAGCATCTTCTACAGTGTGCCTGAATGAATCCACTCTCTTTAAATATAGCTGATCATGAAAAGAAATCTGTGCTTATTTACCGTCTCAGAAAAGAGAACAGATCCCACATAGACAACTTAGTTGGTTTAGAATATTAGAGTCAGCATTGCAAAATAATCATTTAAATTATAGCTCTTGGAGGACCCTTAAGAAAACTGACCAGAACAAGATAATGCTCATAATAAGACTAAATCGAATTGCTTTAACATTATTCCTTATTTATACTTTTCACTAATAAATTTGCATTAACATATATGACTAATATGTATTAATTACAATAGCCTTCAAGGGTATAATTTTAGTTTGAAAGCATATATTTTAGTCCAAGAAAATTAATACATTTTTCATAAGAACTACAAAGGTAAAAAACTAATTTAGAAGCTAAGAAGACATGGTATGTTTAATTCAGCTGCTATCATTTATTTTGTAATACATAGTTCACAGAGATGCTTAAGGAGACACTGGACCCCAGGATACACAGGAAGATCAGAAGAAAGTACCAAATGATTTTCAATTAGTTTATTTTTCAGATACAGAAAACTTCCAGGAGACTTAGAATTAGCAAGAGTTACCAGAACTACTGCAGAGAACCTTGGAATCGTAGAGAATAACATCAAAAACAATATAGAAAGACAGATGTTCAATTCTTCAAAACAAGGGGGAATAGAGGATTCTGAAAACTATGAACAACTATAATGACTATGTTTTTGTGGAAAAGCAATGTGATGAAGTTATTAAGCAAATGGTTTGCAGATACTAACAAAGTAAAGAGGTCATTAAGAATAAGGGACATGGAGAGGAGTTAAGTCAAACTAAATTAATAGCATTTCCTTTTGACAAGGTTACTAGTAGTAACCATGATAGGTAGTAACCCTATTGGACTACTAGGTAGTCCAACAAACACTGGAGAATATTTATTTTGCTTTCAACAAGAAACTTATTGTTGTTTCTTATTATTATTCTTAGAAATTAGAAAGATTTGAGGCTGTATGACAACTGTCATTAAAAAGTTAACATCTAAAACTCCCTGTCTTACTTTTTTCCTAAACTCTGTAATGCATGACTTCAGATGTTTGAGTTTATCTGTTCCTCCTTCCAGCAGTGGCTGCAATGACCAGCTCCTCCTGGGCAAAGCACTTACCTCTGGACCTTATAAGTGGACTGACAAATACTCACATTTGGTCCTAAGATGCATCTCATACAGCTTCTCACACTCTTGCAGAGAATCAAGGAATTTTTCACCCATTGTATAGCCAAACTGATAATACCTTCTCATATTGGCTCTCCCTCTTTCTCTGCTCTGTGACCCTTTCTTTCCCCCAAACCTTACTAGGTTTCACACTTTCTCCTTTTGTATCCTAGTTTGATCATTTGCATTGTACTCAGCATCTGGATCTTTCCTCTCAGCCTATAAACTTGTCCAAATTTCTCTCACCCAAAAAAATAAAAAAATAATATGCCTTGATGGAACGTTCCTATCTAATTATTGTGCTCATTCTTTCCCATCAAGAATCTCAGAAGAGTAGTCCAGATTTAAGTTCTTATACCTTCACCATCCACCTACTCATCAACCAAAAAGAATCTTACTCTGGCCCCGACATAGCTCTCAAACTCTTCCTGCTAACACACCAAGGGCATCTAATTGCTAAGTAAAATAGACACTTGTCAGTTATCTGACTTGTCTTTCTGCTTCTTTGATAGTGTTGAGTAATCTTCTTAACACTATTTAGGTTTTGCTGAAACTATGCTCTTCTTGGTTTTTTTGTTGTTTTTAACAAATCTAATGGTTCTTTCTAGGTTCAGTATTGTATTCCCTCTCTGCCTGCCTTTTCAATGTTATTGCCTTAAAAATATACATCTTTTCTTCTCCAATGGCAATATCATTCACACTCCTAGTTTAAGCAATAGTCTATCTGGTCTGTTTATACAACCAAATCTCTCTTTTTAGGACTTAACTCATGGAAGAATTTTAACTTCATACATATAACTGTATGCCCCACAGATAACAAAAAAGTTTACTGTGTTCAAAACTCTACTCGTGATTTCCCCATGCTGACTCAGAAAACTGCTTTTCCTCCATCTTTCCCATCTCAATTGTTTGCCTATTATCACATAAGTCAAGCCATTTAGAATCACTGGAATCTGTGGAGTCTTCTTTTTCTCTCATCATAAAACCAACTAAAGACTTAGAAATTTGTCTTCTAAATAGGTCTTGACTACATTATCATTACCACTTCCCTGATATTATCTTTACTACTTACATTAGTACAACATATTCCAGAGGTGATAATTATAATATTTATCATATTCATCACTTTTTCTAAGGGAAACTGTCCTTATAATGGGGCAGCTCTATGTAGGGATATATATAACCCTATTTCATTGGACTTGGTGGGAATATACAACCTAAGGAAAAAAAACACATTTTTAAGGAGTCTAATGTGAAGACCCAAGGTCAAACTGGGTCATCCAGATTACGGGATTACCAAAATGAAGAAATTGTAGAATATGAAGAGAATCAGCCAGTAAGCCAGAGGAGCAGAAACTAAAAGATTACCAATGTAGAAATAACCTAGAGGACAGGATGGACTATTACTAACCTGAAGTTATGAGTAGGCTAATGTGACAAGCACAGAGAAAGCATGAAGCAGAGGATAATAAAACAAAACAAGAAACAGGTGATAAAATCTCTGAAACCAAGATTAGATACACTGAGATGCATATTGAATATGACACTGCAGAAAAGTTGAGTTACATCGCTAGTGAGGTATTTCTATGAATTCTTGACACTAAGGTCTACCAGAGCATCTATTACAGTTCCTGTTTTTACATGTGAACCCTTGTCAAACCCCAATTATCTAAACTAGACTTTGTATCTTACAAGCGAATACATTTAATAAGAGTATATTCACTATCTTGACATTCTCTAGTCTCTCACTCCCAAAATCCAACATTAATACTGTGGTATTAAGTGATATATCTAAAATCATATATTGTTCCCCTGCTTTCTTCCCCACAGTCATAAGGCAAAATCTAAGTTCCTAAACTTGACATCCAAGACCTTCTGAGATCTAACCTCTACTTGGCCCTTCTGACTCTTGCCACACCTTCCTACACTTCCCTTTATGAGTCACACTCAGGCAATAATACATTACAACATGCTTTTTTATCACAATGTGCTTTTGCTCCTATTGTTCATTATTACTAGATGTTCAATTCTTTCTTCCAGACTATTTGACTCATGTTCAAAACACTGTTCATGTGTAACTGAATTCAGCCCTTTCCTAGCATTTGTACATAACCAGTTTTTAATGGATACCACATTTTATTTGAATTAATAAGCTTCCTCCATCTCTGTCCATCTTCGCTAGAATGTGATCTCATGATCTGTCTTTTTATCTCCAGAGGAAAACATAAAACATGACATACAAGAGAAACTCAGTACATCTTTCTTCCCACCAACTATGTAAGGATATACAGACATAATGGGTGTCTTTTGCAGTTGGTAATTTTTGTAATTAGTAATTATAAATTGGTAATTTTGTAAAAAAATCTCAAAAACCACAAACATGTGGAGGCTAAGCAATATCCTACTAAACACACAATGGCTTACTGAAAAAGTCAAAGAGGAAATCATAAAATACCTAGAGACAAATGAAAATGAATCTAAAATCAATGGGACAGAGCAAAAGCAGTTCTAAGAGGGACGTTTATAGTGATATAAGCTTACTTCAAGAAACAAGAAAAATCTCAAATTAAAAACCTATCCTGATAACTAAATCAACCAAAGAAAGAAGAACAAACAAAACCCAGAATTACTAGAAGGAAATCATAAAGATCAAATCAGAAATAAGTGAAATAGAGACTAAAAAACAATAGAAAAGATCAATGAAACTAAAAACTGGTTCTTTGAAAAGATAAACAAAATTGATAAACCTTTAGCCAGATTAATCAAGAAGAAAAGGGAGAGGACCCAAATCAATAAATTTAGAAATGAAAAAGGAGAAGTTACAACTGACACCACAGAAATACAAATGATCATAAGAGACAACTATGAACAACTACACACCAACAAAGTGGACAACTTAGAAGGAATGGACAAACTCTTACAAAGGTACAACCTCCCAAGACTAAAGCAGGAAGAAATAGAAAATATAATCAGACAAATAACCAGTACTTAAATAGAATCAGTAATCACAAAACTCCCAACAAACAAAAGTCTGAGACCAGATGACTTCACAGGTGAATTCTACCAAAAATTTAGAGAAGAGTTAACACTTACCCTTCTGAAACTGTTGCAAAAAATTACAGAGGAAGAAACCCTTTCAAACTCATTCAATGAGGCCACCACCACTGTGATACCAAAACCAAACAAAGGTATCATAAAAAAAGAAAATTATAGGCCAATATCACTGATGAACATAGACACAAATATCCTCAACAAAATACTAGCAAACCAACTCCAACAATACACTAAAAGGATAATCAAGTGGGATTTATCCCAGGGACACAAGGAGTTTTCAATATCCACAAATCAATCAATGTGATATCCACATTAACAAATTGAAGAATAAAAACCATATGATCATCTCAATAGATGAAGAGAAAGCTTTTGATAAAATTCAGCATCCATTTATGATGAAAACTCTCCAGAAAGTGAATACAGAGAGAACAGGCCTCAACATAATAAAGTCCATATATGACAAACCCACAGCTAACATCATACTCAATGGTGAAAAGCTGAAAGCATTTCCTCTAAGATCAGGAAAGACAAGGATGCCCACTCTCACCATTTTATTCAACACAGTTTTTGGAAGTCCTAACTACAGCAATCAGAGAAAAAAAGAAATAAAAGGAATCCAAACTGGAAAAGAAGAAAAACTGTCATTGTTTGCAGATGATATGATGCTACACATAGAAAATCCTAAAGATGCTACCTGAAAACTACTAGGGATCAATTAATTTAGTAAAGTTGTTGGATACAAAATTAATATACAGAAATCTGTTGCATTTCTATATACTAACAATGAAATATCAGAAAGAGAAATTAAGGAAACGATCATATTTACCATTGCATCAAAAAGAATAAAATAAGTAGGAAAAAACCTATCTAAGGAGGCAAAAGACCTGTGCTCCAAAAACTTTGAGAAGCTGATGAAAGAAACTGAAGATGACACAAAAAGATGGAAAGATATACTGTGTTTTTGAATTGGAAGAATCAATGTTGTTAAAAATGACCATACTACCCAAGGCAATCTACAGATTCAATGCAATCCCCATCAAATTACCAGTGGCATTTTTCACAGAACTATAACAAAACATTTTAAAATTAGTATAGAACCACAAAAAGACACTGAATAGCAAAAAAACAATTTGAGAAAGAAGAACAGAACTGGAAGAATCATGTGCCCTGATTTCAGACTATACTGCAAAGCTACAGTAATCAAAACAGTATGGTACTGGTGCACAGACAGACATATAGATCAACAGAAAAGGATAGAAAGCCCAGAGAGAAACCCACGCACCTATGGTTGCCTAATCTATGACAAAGGAGGCAAGAATATACAATGGAGAAAAGATAGCCTCTTTAATAAGTGGTGCTGGGAAAACTGGACCTCTACATGTAAAAGAATGAAATTAGAACACTCCCTAACACTGTACACAAAAATAAACTCAAAATTAGATTGGATTAGAGACCTAAATGTAAGACCAGCTACTATAAAACTCCTAGAGAAAAACATAGGCAGAGCACACTTTGACATAAATTACAGCAATGTTTTTTTCAGATCTATCTCCTAGAGTAAAATAAATAAAAACAAAAACAAACAAATGGGACCTAATTAAACTCAAAAGCTTTTGCACAACAAAGGAAACAATAAACAAAATGAAAAGACAGCTCATGGACTGGGGGAAAGCATTTACAAACAATGTTACTGATAAGGGATTAATTTCCAAAACACACAAACAGCTCATATAGCTTAATAGCACAAAAAAAAAGGAAAAGCAAATCAAAAAATGGGCAGAAGACCTAAATACACATTTCTCCAAAGAAGACATACAGATGGTCAAGAGGCACATGAAAAGATTCACAATAGCACTAATTATTAGAGAAACGCAAATCAAAACTACAATGAGGTTCAAAATTACAATGAGGTGGCACCTCACACCAGTCAGAATGGCCATCATTAAAAAGTCTACAAATAATAAATGCTGGAGCAGGTGTGGAGAGAAAGGAACCTTTCTGCACTGTTAGTGGGAATGTAAATTGGTGTAGCCACTATGGAGAACAGTACGAATGTTGCTTAAAAAACTAAAAATACTGTTAACCATATGATCCAGGGATCCCACTCCTAGTCATATATCTGGAGAAAATTCTAATTCAAAAAGATACATACACCCCAATGTTCTTAGCGGCGCTGTTTACAATAGCCAAGACATGGCAGCAACCTAAATGTACATCAACAGATAAATGGATAAATAAGATGTTGAATATATATACACAATGGAATATTACTCACCATAAAAAAAGAATGAAATAATGTCATTTGCAGCAACATGGATGGACCTAGAGATTATCATATTAAGTGAAGTCAGATAAAGACATATTATATATCACTTATATGGGGAATGTAAAAGAATGATACAAATGAATTTATTTACAAAACAAAAGTAGACAAATAGACATAGAAAACAAACTTATGGTTACCAAAGGGGATAGCAGGGTGGAGGGGAGAGATAAATTAAGAGTTTGGGATTAATATATACACACTACTATATATAAAATAGGTACACAACAAGGACCTACTGTATAGCACAGGAAACTATATTCAATATCTTGTAATAACCTATAATGGAAAAGAAACTGAAAATATATGTATGTGTACACATATATGTGTGTATATATACACACACATAGATGCACACATTTTATATATATATATATAACTGAATCACTTTGTTGTATACCTGAAATTAACACAACATTGTAAATTAAATATATTTCAAATGGCTAAAAAAGAATTCTTGTAAATACATTATTAACCTTATATCCAATTGTTTCTATAGGATTATGCTTTAAAATAAGGACTGTACTCAAAAGGCATATAGAAGTAAGAAGCAAATTTAGCTTATCATATTGCAGTTTGGCTTATACTAAGGAATTTTCTTGCATTTTGGATACCATGTAACATTATTTTGAATTTGAAATGAAGCATCTGTATTTTCATAAATTGGTTTTAAATGAAAAAAAAAAAAAACGTGGGCAGAGGACTGAATAGATATTTTTACAAAAACATACAGATGTCCAACAGGCACATGAAAAGATGCTCAAAATCACTAATCATCAGGGAAATGCAAATCAAAACCACAATAAGATATCACCTCACATCTGTCAGAATGGCTATTAGCAAAAAGACAAAAAATAACAGGTGTTGGCATGAATGTAAAGAAAAGGGAACCCTGGTACACTGTTGGTGAGAATTTAAATTGGTATAGCCACTATGGAAACAGTATGGAGGTTCCTCAAAAAAGTAAAAATAGAACTACCATACAGTTCAGCAATTCTACTACTGAGTATTTATCTGAAAAAACTGAAAACACTAATTCAAAGAGATAAATGTACCCTGTTGTTCATTGCAGCTTTATTTCCAATAGCCAAGATGTAGAAGCAACCTAAGTGCCTATCGACAGATGAGTGAATAAAGTTGTATGTATACAGACACACACACACATGCACACACACACATATATACACAATGGAATATTACTTAGTCATAAAAAAGAATGACATCTTGCCATTTGTGAAAACATGCATAGGCCTAGAGGGTATTATGCTAAACGAAATGTCAGACAGAGAAAGACAAATACCATATAATTTCACTTATGTGTGGAATCTAAAAAACAAAAAGACAAATATAATAAAACAAAAGATTCATAGATACCGAGAAGAAACTAGTGGTTGCCAGAGATGGGAGTGGGAGGATGGGTGAAATAAGTGAAGGGGATTAAGAGGTACAAACTTCCAGTTAAAAAATAAATATATCACAGGGATGTAATATACAGCATAGAGAATATAGTCAGTAATATTATAATAACTTTGTATGGTAACAGATGGTAACTAAGCTTATAGTGGTGACCACTTCATCACGTATAAAATACCGAATCACTGTTGTACACCTGAAACTAATGTAATATTGTAAGTCAATTATTCGTCAATAAAAAAATAAGGGGTTCCATATCTGTTCTAGTGCTTATATGTCCATTAACCTAATTAACTCTGAAATCTAGTAATTAACTGGCCTATGAAGTCACAAGCCAATGAATACATGAACTTTTTAAGATCGAACAAATCATTGATTTATGCTCAGCAATTCCATCCTTAGGAAGTGCATTCATACCTTGAATTTTGCATGAATTATGGGAATTATACAATTAGGCAATATGTATTTAGCTACAGTCAACAGAGTTCTGATTTGACTGCCAATTAGGGTGGCATGTTGACTACCACTTAAGTGAAATATGATGTGGAGAGTAAAAGATTACCTCATCAAGTCTGCCTCCGTCTTTTTTTTTTTTTTTAATCACAGATTCAAGCGTATATTCAGTGTGCAATTAAATCACAAAATACTCGACACAGTGTGACCTCCATGGCAAGCATCAGTGTATATATTCACTTCCTAGTTGACAAGGGGTATAGTCTTTTTACAGAACTTCAAGTGGCACTCAGTTCCAAGACTCCTACAGAATTATGCATGATACAAACTCCAAGTAGTTCTGGGTTTGATTAAAAAAAGAAAGAAAGAAAGAAAAGGTGGGGCTAGAAATGCTTGATTGAGGAACAGGTGAGGTTAAAAATGAATGAAGAGTTACTGAACTCATTTTGACATGTTTTAAATAATGGCCGAAAAATACAAGGGTATGTGCAGTGCAGTTAAATCTTTCCCACTCATTAATAGAGGGGATACAAAGGTCACTGCTGTGCAAAGAGAACTGACTAATCCCTCCGATGCATGGTATATCCAGTACCCCTTTATTTAATTTTGTGGAGGAAAGCTGGTCTGAATTAGGCCTCCAATAATTATTGTAGAGACCTGACATAAACCTTAACAAGTCCCATAATGGTCTATCTATAGATTCAGGCAAATTATTACATACTGACTCATGACGTTGGGCTGCAGACTTTCTGCTGTTCACTCAGAACCTCTTCTGAATTACTTTACATTTTACAAGATGAAAAAGAAAACAGTTGTGTAAATTAGAGAAATAAGCAGAATAGCACCCATGGGGGCGGGGATGGGGGGGCAGCTGATTCTTAATGGTATGTCTAAGTAAAATGTGAGCCACTTCATCTTTGAAACTTGAATTTGTGTTTGAAGTTGCCAGTATACTCTTCCTGGCATGCTAAGATATTATAGATCGAGATGCAATATGTGTCTTAAATAAGCATGAGGATAGGAGGCAGCTTTCCAAGTAAGACCCAGACCAGCATTTTATTCCAAGAATGATAGCAAAGTGTTAAAGAAGTAGACACCCTCTCTCTGAGAAAGTATGAACAGAAAGAAGAGAAGAAATGAGTAGTGATCAGTACAACGTCAATTCCTGCCAGAAGATTTTCAAAAAATTTCAAGAACAAGACAACCTTATAAGTAACTCTTTCTCCCCAACTACTCTGAGCGTTCCTAAATAAAATACATGCATTGGTTTTTAATTTACAACCCTTGGTGTAATGCCAAGCCCAGGATATCTTGTTACAAGGCCACCACTATCAAATATTTCTCTCATGTCAGTAGCTAGGGAGCAAGTATTTCTGCTTTTGGATTTGGAGGAGACATTTTTTTTTTCTTCTGTTTGCTTATTTATCACTAGAAGGTTAATGTTAAAGTGACACTTAGTTTTGCTCCTTTAGATCAAATTCTTTCCACAACCGTTACTTGAATTTCCTATACAGATTTTATTAAAATATATGAAAATGTAATCGGTGTTAAATGTGACCTGTATGTGACCTTAAGTATAATGGAAGTCTAAACCATTTCTCTTCTTTTTGTTACCAGTTTTTCACCCACTGCTTAACTAGTCATTTCAAAATGTGCTATTCCGTCCTTGCAAAACACATCTTTGTGTCAAAAATGATGAAAATAGTGTAATGTTAAAAGAATACAGAAACTCACTAGCAGTATTAATTTATTGCTCAACACATGCTTCTCTTACTTTTGTTTTGTAAATCTTATAGATTTAAAATAAACTGCTAAACAGGGATGAGAGGTTGCAGTTCTCTATAAATAATTCAGATTACTAAATGCAAATGTTTCTGTAGTCCAATGTTTCAAGGAGTAAACTTTTGAAGCTCTTTTGGGAGAAAGGGGTTTTATACCTTTCCTTTTGATTTTTTTTTTTTAATTTCCATGATTTAATTTTTAAAGAAAAATATTTATAAATTGGGTCCCATAGGTATGATTTGCAAAAGAAATACACTAAATATTATGTTTTCAGCGAAGAGTATTGAAATTGGGGTAAGGATGTGCTTGAAATTTACTTTCAGCTTGCAAGTTTTATAAAAAAATATTTAGCCTCTGGGGGTAACGCAATCGCTTTCACGACATTTCTACCCTAAAATATAGTTTCTAGATTTAATCTATGCAATCCAATCAAAACCATACATCCAAATAGAGCCTTTAAAAATACATTTTTTGGACACTGTTTATAGAAAAATTTACTAAAAATCTTGACTACATTAAAAAAAGTTAGATCCAAGTAGAAAGCAACCTTGAATAATTTACCCTGAACTTTCCAAAAAAACCAGTACAACACAGAAAACAATTTGGTCTCCAAAAGCTGTCTGTTAATTTCTGTGTACATAATCTTTCTTTGGTTTATTTTTGGGCCAAAAAAAAAAAAAAATTACTGCTGCTGCTGAAGGGAACCTTGCAACAAATTCAGTTACTAGAAGCCCCAAGGTCAGTTGAAGCAGAACCACGACAAACTTTAACAGGAGACAAAGAAAATTATAACACAAATAGAATTTTACTGAGAACCAACATAACTTAGGAACAAAAATGAGGCATTGTGATATCTCTTTCTGTGAGAAAATAAACTAAAAGAAATTGTAGAACTTGGAAACTAATCAAAATAGAATTATTGATACAATGGGTGTGGGAGAGAAGAAAGGAAGGAAGGAAAGGGACAAAAGAAAAGAAAAAAAGTGAAGGGAAGAAGAATGGGAAGGGATCTTGGGGAGGGAATAAGCAAAATAAGTGAAATAAAACGCTAATTTTTTTTTGGATATTTGTTCACTGTAAATACTTCATATGTCATCACAGGTAGTGATAGACATGAAAAACACATTCTTGTTTTTGATTCTTGTTAGTTATGATTTTTTGGAAATGACTTTTATAGAGACATGTCTCTGTACCAGAACTAGAAATACCAGGAAAGAAAGTGAATACAGTAAATATTAGAATTTTGATTCAACAAATTGAAAGAATTCTGAAATTCATTATTTAAGTGCAATGTTTCTTTCATTCACAGAACGGTATGTAGGCTCCAGTAGTGTTGTTGCTAGTGACAACTAGTGTGTCTAGTTTCTGGGATCCTTCTTTAAGATGGGCTGCTGGGAATGAGGGTGGAAGATAGCCTCCAGCTGTCAGCAGCCTCAGGGTCTGCTGCAGAAAGCCACAGGCTCAAGGTCCTGCTCTCCATTCCAGGGCCAGCTGGCCCACCCCACACAATGATAATGCTGTCTTAGTCTATATTACATTCAAACCTCAGAAGAAAACAACCCTGACCACATCCCACTCTCCTCCCCCCATAAGCACACAGACCATGCTAGAGAACCCTGCCAGGTGTTCCCACAGCACTCAAAATCTCTCCACTGTGAGCATATACCATCCTTTATTATTTTTGCTTAACCCTAATTCTTCCTTACTAGACCACAAAAATCCACTTGGCAGGAATCATCTTTAGCTCGCTCTCCATTGATGGAATCCCCAGTGCTTGGAATTTAGTAGGTACTTAGTAAACATGTGTTAGGTGAGTGAATGGATGGAGGCATTGCTCACTATTTATTTCTAAAATTAAGAAATATTTATGGAGTATCTACTAAGTTCCAGACACTGTGCTAGGCCTTGAGATGATGTGGTCACTGCCTTAAAAGGTATGTAATCTAATAATTTAGTTTAAACATAGGTACACACACTTATTTTTTTTCACAATTATTGTTTAAATACCTGTTAGTAAGTATAAAGGACTCAAGATCTCTGGAAGGTCTAAAACTAGAGGTCAGAATGCTAGAATAAAATGTCATGAAACCAGTGCTTCAATTGGATGAAACGGTTTATATAATGAAGAAAACTTTCCAACATCCAATTTAACCTTTTATAAAGAAAGAAATATATGGAAGTTTCCAGAGGGTATAGTAAAAAGGGAGTAGACTTCCGATTAGGTTAAAGGTGATTTAAAAATTCTAGTTTTGCCACTTAGAACTCTAAGAACTTGGGAATGTTAACTTAAATAGATTAGCATTCATTTCCTCACTTATTTTATTAATCAGGTTAAGAATTCTCATTCCCAGAGTTCCTTGTGAGGATTACCTCATGTTTCATGTGTAAAGCACTTGGCATACCTCCAGGGATGTAGTAGTTATCTAACTAATGTCAATTTCCTCTGCTAATTCTTAGGCTAACCAAAGAACTCCTCAGGGGTAAGCACAGCTTCCTTACTCTAAACTGTCTCCTCCTCCCCTGTCATGCAAAATTAAAATGATTTCTCTAATGACACCCATAATTTTAGGAGAACTTGCGAATAAACACCAAAGTGAGTTGTATAAATGTTTTCTAATACTCTAGCTAGATTATATATATTTGTATATTGATATACAGATTAGATGTTATTCTATTTATGTTTCTCAATAGAAATTATTTGTACTATTGTTACTATCTTGCTATCTAATAAAAGACTAAGCAGAGATAGCTTAGTGTCTTGAAAGATGAATTAAAATTTACAATACGTGTTCCATATTTTCTCCTGTATATATGTCTGGTGAAGAGATCACAAATCTTATCTAGTCAACTGGTTCCCTAGTTCACTAATATTCAACTGTGAGAACTGCCAGCACAATCTAAAATAATAATAATAATAATAAAATAACCAACCAATGACAGCATTGCAGTAATTGCAAGAGTTATATTGAAAAGCATGACTTGCAAGATATTTTCAGCCATTTTATTTCTAACTCGTATTCTTTTAACACTTACTCTTTGGGTCTTGATCCTTTTCTAGCCTACAGATTAAATTTAGGGTAAGTTCCATGATTTTCTGCTTACTCTCAGTTAGTGAAATAATCGTTATCCAATAACTTATCTATACTTGTAACAATAAAAACTTTACATGCGATTCAAAGAGGGGTCCTCTTACCCTTAACATCTAAGGCCTGACTCATGCTAGGCACTTGCACTGAGGGAGGAGAGTGTGATTGGCATTTTCTTCCCCTAGCCCCTACCTTGTTCTTCCACCATTTTGCTCACTGATATTTTCTAGTTCCTATTGGGAGGAGGAGGAAAAGAGGAAAGGGAAGAAAAGTTCTTTCTTGCTAAATCTGCTATGATCTACTGATTGGAATCATGTTCTCTGGGCCAGCCAGACGTCTAAACTGACCTCTTTATTTAATGGAGAACAGTCATAAATTAGCTGAGACATTCCCATCCCTAACAAGTTTTTGCCGGCATTTCCCTGGATGAGGGCAAATTATCACTTCTGGCTCCTTTCGTTCTTTCCTTAGCCTCTTACATTACTTACTCCATGATGTTGGAATCATAGGCAGTCTCCTGGATAGGACTTAGGATGGCTCTATGTTGGTTCTTTTTCATAAGTGTGCTAGTGTATATAGCCTGTATCTGGTCCATGGGAAAGCCTTACACTTTACTTTTTGAGGGATGCGTATGGCCCAAGTAGGGCATCTCACTCTTGTCCTGTTTTTTTGATGGTTCATGCATTCACAGTTGGCAGTACATTGTCTCCCAAGGTCCAGGGTACACATTTCAAACTCTGAATGGCTCAGTTGAGTATTTTTCCCAATATTTGAAATAGGGGTCAGACACCACACAGTCTCAAAAACCTCCCACAAGGAAGTGGGATGGGACTTAACAGCATAGCATTTTCCAAAAATCCCCTTATCTCCACTTTTAATATTTTTATATTTGCAAAGTGGTTGAGATTGTTTATATTCACAAAACTGGTCTCCATAATTTCTTCTGCAAATCCTTCATGGTGATCTCATAACTCAACTTGTAACGTGGCATCGATTGTCCTCAGCTGAAACTGATACTAAAATATTTCCATTCTATTACTCCATCACATGAGTTTTTCATAAAGTTAAATTTATTTAATAAAAAAGACTCCTCCTTAAGATTATGTCTTTCTTGCTTTTTCGTGGTGTGAAAAATTTCTTTTTAATGAAATCCTAGGGATAGTATACTGTGGTTCTTTTTATAATGTGCTTCCTTGATAAAATAAAGACTTGGCCACTGACTATGTTGGCCCTTTATTTGATTTTTAACTTACAGGTTGATTTGTAGATTACTTGAGTTTATTAATATAGGTTAGCACCCTAATTTTCTTTTAAGTAAGAAAATTAAAAACCTGAAGTGACAAAACAAACTTCCCAAGCAAACATAACAATTAAGTGACATATTCAGGACTAGTAAAGAAAACATATTTTTCCGGACTCCCAGTCCAGTGCTCACTCTACTACAAATATTCATTTAAAGAGCTAGGTAGATTGTTTCAAAAATAAAGTCTAAACTAAATAGATAGAGGCCAGTTACAAAAGAGAAAGCTTGAAAAATGGTGATGATAATGCTACAAATAAACCGAACACATATGGGTCTTAAAATGTGTCAAGCACAGAGCACCTGCCTAAGATGAACTCATTTAATTCCTACAACAGCTCTATGACATAAGCACGGTTATTATCCCCATTGTACACATGAGAAGACTGAGGCATAGAGTGGTTTGTAGCTTACCTGAGTCCTCCAAGCTTATGATGCCCTTAACCAGTATAATTTACAACAAACTCCTGATGAAGCGTTGGCTATACCTAATCTGGAAATAATTTCCATTTATTAAAATAAAACTACACAGAAAGTTAGCATAAAAACCATTAGTTAGAAAGATGGAATTTTTAAAAGCAAAGGAAAAATGAATATCCGATTGAACTTTTAAGACAGTTATAAAATATAATTAATTATAGGAAAAATGTATAGAGGGATCTGAAAAGTATCAGGAGACTATAAATGAAAATGGTCCACTAATAAAATTTTAACAGGTCATAATTTGTATTTCCATATTCTTTTCCTATGAAACCTTAGATTTTTTAAAAGCCTACCATGTGTTAAACTTCACATACTTATGATGTAGGATTTTAGAGTCAGATGATATTTCCATTAAAGACTTCATATTCCGTGAGTTCAATACAATCTACTTACAATTTGTTTTAAGCTTCCAAGTTCTAAAAATACATGCTTTTATGAAGATTTTAAATCAGTTGGTAAAATAGGAGGCAGTCACATAAGGTTCATAGTTTCTGCTATGTATGGTTTTTCTTCCCCCACCTTTTTTTTTTTTTTTTTTGTAAATAGCATAACAACTTGATCTTAAACACTGACACTGTACAGGCTTTGCTAGACTGTTCTTTTCCAATTTAAACAAAACGTAAGACAGAGGAGATATTTATCTTTGAAGAGTGGCTCTCACCATTGGGACATCGCCTTATTCTCTGTTACACTCCAGGAGTTCTAGATGTAGGCAACAAAATATGGCAGGACTTGAACAGCATATTTCAGTGAAAAGAATTAATTACCCATGGAGTCAAAGATTGCTTGGAGCAGAATGAGAGACTTTGGGAAGCTTTCCTATAGAGTTACAATGCTGAGAAACAGACTCCATGTTGAGAGGCTTGTCCGTATTATATTTTACCTAACCTTTGGCTGAAACCATATTCAAGCAACGTTACTTTATTATCCCTAAAATGTTCTGAAATCATGTTGTTGTTGTTGTTTTTAACTTGCCTCTAGCTAAATATAATTCTTTTTTGGTCCAGAAGAAAACAAAAATATCGCAACAGTATGTCTGTCCTTGGTTTCTCCATTACAGATGAGAGTTTAATTCTTTCATCAATTTGTATTAAGTTTCATCAGAGTAAGAATTATTTTTTGAAACAAACTAACAGTGAAATGCCTTTCAAAATACTGTTTTGGCTTAGAACTGTCATTCTTTAAGCTTAATAGCCCCAGGGCTGAAAAGTTACACTAGTATTACAGCTGTTTGGTGTAACATTCAAATAATGTTTGCTATTGATTTAGAAGATTCCAACAGCTTAGATTTTGTACCCTTTCATTTACATTCTTAGCATCAAAGTGACAGTGTTAGGGTAGTACAGTAAAGCAGTTAGAAAAAAAAATTAACTCTGCTGACCACAGGATCTAGTTTTCATTGCTATGACTGAGCAAACTTTGTGTGTTCACCACTCATCAGTAAACAGGAGAATGCCATTTGTTAACCCGAAAGAACAATGAATTATTCTGACAGTTCATTCATATGGAGAAGACCTTGGCTAAAACAGAGATGCAATGCGCTCCCTGTTGACTCAGGCCTCTTTTGTAAAGACTTAACCTTGTGTTACTTAATAAAATTCCATACTGATATGGGTTAGTATACTATGCAATGAACATCTGAGAGCAAGAATAACACTTTAATAGAAGCATAAAAAAGAGCCCGCTTCTTTCTATCTCACAAAATTGGAGTAGGGATTAATGAGATAATGTGTGTAAAGCAATTTGATCTCCTGAGGGAAAGGCATTAAAATATTATCAAAGCATTATTACTAATAATTATTCCAGTTGACTTATGTGTAAAGGGTAGAGGAGTCTGACTCTTCGGGTAGCATAATTATATAGGGAACAGGTTTATTTATTTATTTATCTGCTCTCCCCAAAGAGCAAGAAGTTAATTGTGTTTTGAACCTAGAAGACAAGATTGGGACTTAGACATGGTAAATGGTTCACGTGAGCAGCTACTGAATAGACAGTCACAATGTGGTCCATCTGATTCTTTGGGGTGGAATGTTGGGAGTTAATATGTAAACAAGGGAAACTTCCAAGCAATGAATCATTATCTTCTAAATAGTGTATAGAGGTTAGGAAATGTTTATTCCCCAAAATAAGAGTGTTAACAAGCACATTCCCCCCAACCCCTATCACCAGGCTATTTCATGACCTTGGCTATTTGGTATGAAATGCAAAAATTTAAATTAATGTGGTCTGCCATCAGCCAGAATCTCTTACTCTAGCAATGAGAGGCATAAGCAGGGACAAAATAAAGAACTCTCTAACTAGTTTTTTTTTTTTTTTCCAGCCGACATTAACTAGCATTCTGACTTTAGTCAAATACATTTGTTCATTTATTCATAGAATATATACAGGCACATCTACTTTCTTTTAAGCATTGTGCAAGATTTTAGGGGTACAGGAGAAGGAGACATAAATTTTCAGGATTCTGGGAGAGAGAAGTCAGGCAGGACTTCACACAGGTGGTAGCGGTTGAGTCTTGGTGTAATAGAGGTGGCTGAGGTTCATTTGAGCCATAAATTCAGGAAAGCGTAGTCAGTTATGGCTAGAGCATAAAGACCTTGAAGGGGAAAGGCAGAACACGAGGCTGAAGCGACAGTATGGACCAGGCGATATCAGTCAGGACGGCTCTGGGGAGGAGTCTGAATACTATCTGGCAGAGCAGTGATTCTCAATAGAGTATGTGACATGTCACACTGAGAGCAGGCCAACCTCTTCCCCACTGCACATATTCTCAACTCACTGTAGTCAGCCACAAGTATTGATTCAACTGACAATTTGTAGTATCTTTAAGTGTATCTAAAAAGACAGTAGGAGCCATCTAAGGATTTTAAGCAGACAAATCACTTGTCAGGTCTGTGCTTTACCCTATATACTTCTATAATTAAATACACAAGAAGAATACTGTTTGCATAGTTGTATCTCTCCAATAGTAGAGGGTACCCCTTCACAAATATGTTTTCTGGATTGGTCTCCAGTGCTCTCAAAATTTCAATGTGTGCTTTTATTTCCCAATAATGCTTTTGATCCAATAATAATTAGGTATATGTATACTATATGAAAAGATAATTACAGTAAATATACATTAACAAATGATCCAAACTTCATGTCCAGAAATTCTAAAACTTCAGAGAAAGTTTCTAGCCTACAATCTCTGGTTTGTATATCACAACTGAAATCATCAATAGTTATCAATCCCTTGGCACATTTATCTTCTTTGCTTTATTTAGTTTCTTGATTATAGAGGGAAAAGGATAAGGAATGAAAATCTGAAGCTGAAGATCATAATTCTATTCTCAGCAAAGCAACTTACTAGCCATGTTACCTTGAGACTGTTAATTGAGATAATAGTGCCTGCCTGGCCTAACTTTTACAGGTTTTACCAGTAACACGTGAGACAATGAATATAAAAGTCATTTGACAACATGTAAGCATAGCAGACAAAAGGATTTAGCAGACAAGGCTTAACTGGACTCCCCAGTTTGATAGCAGAAGGGCCACAAAGTGCCAAGTGTTCAGAAAACTGTGAGTAGGGTCAGGACCTAGCAATGGCAATTAATTTGGGTGTCAAAAGTGAACCGCGGGCTTCCCTGGTGGCGCAGTGGTTGAGAGTCCGCCTGCCGATGCAGGGGATACGGGTTTGTGCCCCGGTCCGGGAAGATCCCACATGCCGCGGAGCGGCTGAGCCCGTGAGCCATGGCCGCTGAGCCTGCACGTCCGGAGCCTGTGCTCCGCAACGGGAGAGGCCACAACAGTGAGAGGCCAGCGTACCCCAAAAAAAAAAAAAAAAAAAAAAAAAGTGAACCGCATATTTTACAGTGTCTTGCAGAAACTCAGCAGAAAATCACTCTCTTATAGAACAATGTGATGGAGTTTCATGAAAGAAACTTTTTTCAATGTATAAATTCATTTCAAACAAAGGATACACAATTGAGCCTTTATAAAATATATTTCGTAAATAGGACTGTTAGAGAGGAAATCAGGATAAGTCACAGAAATTAAAAATACCTTCTCTTTGTGCTATTTACATTGACTCTTTGTGAGCCTTCTCTTATTTATCTCTGTATTCCTAAAAATGCATAGTACCTGGTTCTTAGTAGTTATGTAATTGATTTTAAGTAAATTAATACTTAAGACAGCTTTCTGACACAGGTATGAAGTATCACAAATACGAAGTGAACTAAACAAAAGAATCCAATTTTTCCAATATTATACCTAAGTACATCAACCTACTATCCTGCAAAAAAACTGATATACAGTTTTCAATAATAATTTTAAATAAACATGAATGGCATTAAGCTTAGTTTATATGACTGTTTAAAATGGAGGTAAAAATTGAGGTAAAAGTGATGAAATAAGCATCAGTTTAAGATATTTTATACCTTAAAAAATTCATTTCTGGCATCTTTCTAGAACAGAGAAGATTCCATATGCATATGACAGAAAATTAAGAGTTGAAGATTTCCCAGTTAAGCCCTTTATAGAGCATTGTGAGAAGAAAAAAACCCAAAAAACCAAAAACAGTCAAATAATTGCCCATCCTATGGTCAAGAAAATGCCTAAAGGGAAAAAAACAATGATTAAAAAAAGAAAAAAAATGAAGTTTCTTGCAACAGACCAAAGATAACCCAGGACATAGAAAGCAATTGTTTCAAAATTAGTTTGCTCTTAAATATATACTTAAAAACCCTGAGAAGGGAATCAAAGATTGAAAATTTAATTTCAAGTGGGAAAAATATATGAGTGCTTATTCCACAGAAAGCATTGTGTCTTCTACTGGAAGAAACAATGAAGAAAACTACACAGCCATTTCCCTCAAGGAACTCAAATCAGGTAAATTATTTTCATACAGGTAAACAAATAGCTATAATATGAGAGAATCTATTAAGTACTGTAGGTATAAAATACTATGGGCTCTCAGAAAGATGAAAAATTAAGCTTCCCTCTCAACCCAATTTCTATTATGTTGAATTTGTTTTGTTTTCAGTCTATTTTACACACTATTCCTAAACAATCTTATACATTCCTGTAGTTTTAAATAACACTTATAGTCCAACAATTCCCAGATTTCTTTTTCCAGCCAAGACTTCTCCTCTGAGTTTCAGACTTGTATAGCTAACTCTCTATTTAATGTCTTCACTTGAATATCCCACAGGCGTATCAAATTAAATGTCTTTTATCAGTCATGTTCTTAGATGCAAGCAACAGAAACTGATTCTGGCTGAAAAATCAAAAAGGAATTTCAAAAAGGATATTGAGAAGCTCACAGAACGGTTGGGATGGCTGGAATACCAGGTTTAAGACTAAATTTCTAGGGAAAATAATGAGAACCACAAAACAGAGCTGGCCTACTGAGAAAACTACTGCAGTCATTGCTGTTATTACACTCTGGAAGCTACTGTTTGCGTGACTGCCACAACCTGTTTTCCACAGCTGGCCAACAGCACTGAATGTCCTAACCCAGGAAGATGATGTTGCCATCACTGACCCCACCCCAATAGCTGGAAGCTAGTAACTTCCGCTAGCAGAATGGAACCTCAAAAGTCAATCAGCCTCTCATGTGAGCTTATGTGATGCATGGACATAACACCATGTTGCAAAGAAAGCTGGGAAGGATACTGTTTGGTTTCTACCTTGGGAAGGCAGAATTTATAAAGCAGAAAACTTTCCCAAATGTCACAAGAGACATGTGTCTGTATCCCTGCACACAGAGACAGGACCTGTTATGTACCACAGTACCCAAAACAGAACTCTTCATTTTCCTTCCCCACAAATCACTCCCCTTTAGTCTTTTATGTTTTATACGTTATTTCCATTGGCTCAGTTGCTCAAGTCAGAACTTAAACATTTTACTTTAAATTTCCTTCTTCACACCCACATCTAATCCATCATCAAATTTTGTCCATCCAGATAATAAATCTTAAATCCTTTACTTCTCTACATTTCCACGGTTATTATTTGTCTAGATCAGGGGTCAGCAAGCTGTTTTGTAAAAGTCCACATAGTAAATACTTTAGGCTTTGTGGGCTACATACAGCCTCTGTCACATATTCTTTATTTTTCACAACCTTAAAAAATATAAAAACCATACTAGCTTATGGGTCATACAAAGCAGGTTTGTATCCACAGGCCATAATTTACTGACTTCCAGTCTTGTCCATGCTGCTATCAACTAATTTCTAGATATACACTAAAAGCTTTATGTTAATTAATCTCTGCTTCTTTATCCATATTCAGTCCATTCGCAGAGAACAGTCCATTTGCATAGAACAACATGAGTGGTATTTTGAAACCATAAATCTGATAGTGTCGTTTTCCTGCCTAAAGACTTTTACTGGTTGTTCACTGCACTTACTTAGCATTAAAAGAAAACTGTTAAGTGGCCTTCAAGGCCTGTAACCATCTGGGCCCTGCCAACCTTTTCACCTTACTGCACCTTCATTACATTCCAGCTGTATCTGCCTTACTTCATTTCCCTGAATTGCAAGCTCTGTCCCAAGTCAGGACCTCTGCACAGGCTCTACTCTGACTGGAATGATCATCATTCCAGTCAGAAAAGCAATTCTTGCTTTTCCCTCATCTTCAGCTGAAGACTCAGAGTCACTTCCTCTGGGTCTTTTCTGACCATGCACCCTCACAAGTTAGGTTCCTATTATTTTTCTCTATGAGAGCACTCCATTTATTATTTTTTTTTCCTGCATATCACATATCTCTAACTGCAGTTATATAATTGTTTGATTCTTTATGCCAATCTCTTTTTTAGAAGGTAAATTACTTCACTGCTATAAGTTCCACACCTAGCATCTTTTATTCTCAAATATTTGTTGAATGAAGAAATAAATGAACATATGAATCCAGCTGGAAATATTCAAGAAAATGTTCATTGGGCTAGTGAATTTTGCAATAAGCCTTGAAGAACGTGAAAAATTCAGAAAGGAAAATTAGTAAAGTTCAAATGGAAAAATCTAGGGAAGAGTGAGTTATACGATGTACTGAGTTATGTGGTATATAAAGGATATATAATGACATCATCCTAAAGAAGTAGGTTCGAAGCAAATTATTAAAGGTCTTATATGCTGAGATAAGGAGTATATTTTGCCTAATGGCCTAATAGGGTATTCCCATATGATGTTCTCAGAGTCTTTAATGTGTCTATACCATTGTAACTCTCTAAGGGAGAGTTGTGGTAGAAAGAATCTAAGGTGGCCCCCAGGATCCCCACCTCCTCAAGGTATTCATATCCTTGTGTAATTCCCTCTTCTTGAGTGTAGGCAGGGCATGTCACTTGCTTCTAACCAATAAAACATAACAAAGGTGATGGGATGTGACTTGTATGTTTACTCTACATAAGACTGTAGCATAAGTCTTGCTAGGGGACATTGTCTCCTGTTGGTTTTGATAAAGCCAGTTGACCACGTTAGGAAGACTCATGTGGCAAGTTTTGAAAATGGGCCCTGGAGACAGCCAGGAAGAAACTGAGTCCCTCCATACAACAAGCCATAGGGCCTGAATTCTGACAACCACTTGGAAGCAGATCCTTCCCCGGGAGAGCCTTGAGATGATATCACAGTCCTGAGTGATACCTTGATTGCAGTTTTGTAGGAGACCCAGCTGAACTATGCCCAGATTCCTGATCCACAGAAACTGTGAGATAATCAATGTGTATTGCTTTAAGTCTCAAAGTTTGTCGAAACATTGTTATGCGGCAATGGATACTTAGTACATGGTGTTATGGGATAAATTTTGTCCACTCAAAAAATTCATCTGTTGAAGTCCTAATAACCAGTGTCTCAAAATGTGACCATATTCTGGAGACAGGGTCTTTATAGGGGTAATTAAGTTACAAGGAGGTCATTAGGTTGGACCCTGATTCAATATGACTGGTGTTCTAATACGAGGAGGAAATTTGTCTCAGACATATAAGGAGGGAAGATAATGTGAATAAAAAAGGAGGAGGGAAGATAATGTGAACACAAAAGGAGAAGGCAGTCACCCACAAGACAAGGAGAGAGGCCTCAAAAGGAGCCAACGCTTGCCAACCCTGCTTAGACTTCAAGCATCCAGAACTATGAGACAGTAAGTTTTAGTTGTTTAAGCTACCTTGTTTGTGGTACTTTGTTACTGCAGACCTAGCATACTAATATGCAGGGGTTATATTAGGTAGCATCCTTTTTTTAAGGAACATCTATTACCCCTTGAAAGACTACTAATAATCTGAGGAACCCAGTTTAAGGGACATTGCTGTGGGTAATGGAGGTGATGAATTGTTGGCCAGCCCATTAAAGCTAGTTAGGCGATTTTCTCTGTATTCTGTTTTCCCCCTCAGTAAAGATATAATAATTATATCCTCAATGAGGATATAATATTCCTCAATAAGGATATGCTTTTTTCACTCTCCTTTTCTCACTGGGTCTTTAATCTATTTCCCTTGAAGGATTCGCCATTACCCATTTCTCAGAGCTATGCTCAATGTCAAGGCAGTTACTAAAGTTACTTTCCTTATCCATTATATTTCATAAAGGATAACTCTTAAAAAACTATAAAATTTAGTTTAAATATTGTAAGATGCAAAGGAGAGTGAAGTAAAGCCATTTTAAACAATTAAGAACACTGGTTTCTTCACAGGGAAACATGAACATGTGCATATAAAATGAGAAACAGTGATGTTTTTAAATGCACTGGATATCGGGTTTGGCAATATCACTCAGTAGTCTGATGTTTGGAGAAACTTGATTGAAATTATTGCAAATGTCTTATGTTTCCCCTTCATTTCGGTTCAGATCAAGGTTGTGTATTCTCTGATGTATAATAAATGTCAAAGTGCCTGTGGGTGGTTTTTTAGACAATTAATGTGGTTTTCAAATACTAATTGCCAAGTTTTGGTTGCAAAACTAGGCTTCTGAGACAGGGTTCTCAGAAGCTTTGATCACATATTTTTAGCTGGATGTGTTTGGAATAGCTTGAGAAGTAGTCATTACTTACTGGGGGTTCCTCTCCATCTCCCTGACATCCATCCCCTCCTCCTTCATGATTTAGTCCTTCCTATGAACCTCCTACATCAGGCTCATGGTGTCCTTTTGTTGACCTCTGATTGGTCCCTAATCTTAGTTATCTACAGGTATCAATTTATAGGTTATTGTGCTGATCCAAGGTATTATTTAATCAAAGAAACACACCCTCTGCTTTCTTTGCTTAGGAAGAAATCCAGCTCTGTCCTAGAGAAAAGGATTGTACTCTATGACAGATTCCTTACCTTCTATTAAATTTTTATTTATTTATTTATTTTGTCTGTGTTGGGTCTTCATTTCTGTGTGAGGGCTTTCTCCAGTTGCCGCGAGCAGGGTCTACTCTTCATCGCGGTGTGCGGGCCTCTCACTGTCGCGACCTCTCCCGTTGCAGAGCACAGGCTCCAGACGCGCAGGCTCAGTAGTTGTGGCTCACGGGCTTAGTTGCTCCAGGGCATGTGGGATCTTCCCAGACCAGGGCTCAAACCTGTGTCCCCTGCATTGGCAGGCAGATTCTTAACCACTGTGCCACCAGGGAAGCCCTAATAAGTTTTTAATTATTCAAATAAGGTTTCCCTATTCATCACTTCCCTGAAAGAACTCTCCCCAGGCACCAATGATCTCCTAATTGCTAAATCCAGTAGACTCCTTTCAGTATCCATAGTATTTGGTGTCTGAGTCATTTGCATCTCTGAGCTATTTGACATCTCTGAGCTTCTTTCTTTGGCTTAGTGACACTGCTGACTTAGTTCTCCTTTTATCTTTTTAAACCTTCTCAATATCCATGGTAAGATTCTCTTTCTCAGCCTATTCTTTAAAACTATTAATGTGCCTTAGATTTTCTCTCCTAAGAAACCAATATATTCCACAAGCTTTCATAAGATTCTCATTTAATTCCATTATTCCAAAGACAGCTATATGATAATTATACGATAATTCCAAAATTTATATCTCCAGCTCAGGCTGCTCTACTGAGGTCTAGACCTGTATGGGCCCAGGAAGCTCAGACTCCCCATCTCCAAAACAGAACTCATCAACACAGCTTCGCCTCCCTACTTGCCATCAAACCTGTTATTTCCCCTGCAATCATTATCTTGTCATCTCAATGAATTATTCCAATATTCTTTTTAGGACCAAGGAGACATTCGATACAAAACTGTTTGCATCTAATTAATCACCTTCATAATTTTCTTGTCCAGTTTATCACTCTCCACTGCTGCTTACTACCTTAGCTGAAGGCCTCATTATCACCCACCTGGATTACTGCAATCATTTTCATCTAAGTGTTCTTCTGCAACCAGTCTTGGACCAATTTGGTTCATCTTGTATACTACTGCCAAATAACCTTTCTAAAACGTAATGCTTATATTATATTATTGCTTACATATTACCTAAAGAACTATTTATATTATAACAGAACATCATTGATGACCTGGCCCTTGCCTTCTGTTCTGGCCTTATCTTCCCCCACTCTCCTGCCACCTTTATTCCCATACGTTCTACCCTCCAGCCACACACCCTTTTCTTGTTTTTTTTGTTTGTTTTTATATCCCCTTCATACCCATGTTTACTCTGCTTAACCTCCTGGAAATCCCTTTTCTTGGACGTGTCCACTTTTATATATCATGTGCCCGAAAAATTGCTCATCACTGTGCATGACTTTGCTGAAGGAGGTGCTTTTTTTTTTGACTGCTTTCTGAAAGCACTAGGTAACATTGATCATTTCTTATTGGGACCCACTAAATATTTCTATAACAGCACACTTTATTTTATTACACTTCACTTTATTGTGCGTCCCAGATACTGCATTTTTCATTAATTGAAGGTTTGTGGCAACCCTGAATTGAACAAGCCTATTGGCAGCATTTTTCCAACAGCATTTACTCTCTTCATATCTCTGTGTCACATTTTGATAATTCCTGCAATATTTCAAAGTTTTGCATTATTATTATATTTGTTATGTTGATCTGTGATCACGGATCTTTGATGTTCCTACTATGACTCACTAAAGGCACAGGTGATAGTATTTTTAGCAATAAAGTTTTTAATTAAGGTACATACATTTTTTAGACATAATGCTGTTGCAAACTTAATAGACTACAGTATCTCCAAGGTATGCCTGTATAACATAATCACTCTAAACAGTTCTGATGAAGGTATGGTACATGGACAAACATGACCTGGGAGGATGTTAGAAATCCAATTCATCTCCAGTGTACTGAATCAAAGTCTCCGTCAGGGAGAACTTAGGACTTGGTGCTTTAATAAGCTCTCCAAATCATTCTCATGCTCACCAAAGTTTGATGTGCTGCCCTGCAAATTTGTTGCTAGAAGTTTAAAAATTAGAGATTTAATATGGCAGGTAGAAGTATGCTATTATGATGACCTGAAAGATCATGGCCATTGGAGGACCCAGTGGGAGAACTACTCTCTAGCCAAGAAACAAAAAGTTATATCAAGAAGGAAAAAATAGGCTGATATACATGATTTGACTCAGTTCCTCTCTCCCTGACAAAATTAGAGTGGATTCCTGCTATGTGCACATTGAAAAGAGAATATGCCAAGCAGGTTTCTGGGAGGCCTCTGTTCTTCTGGAAAAAAAGAAAATAGAACAATTTTGGCCCGAGCTGTTGGAGGTGGTACCACTGCCAACAGAGGATCCAGAGATACATTAGCCCAAGATAGAGCTGAAAGTGCCTGCCCAGCCTTTTCCAAAGTTTTGCCCATGCATATCCAGTGAAGAATGGGAAAAACAAAATATCTACTCTAAGATACTTTTTTCTTGAAAAAAGAACTCTTAAATGTTTACTATAAGCTTGTATAGAAATACTTGTCAAGAACTTCCCAGTAGTGTGAGAGAAAGTAGTGACAGTCAGGACGAGTCACATGAAGAAGTAAAGTGGTACAGGAGATTTCCACAAATCCAATTGCCTAGGGGAATTCATGAAAGATAACAATAAATATACATTTAAAAATATATTATATATTCCACTGTAATAAATGTAAAGTCGTTAAAGAATGATGGCTTTTCATCTCCAATGAGGAGTACAGTTCCTTGGCATATAGTAAGCACTCAATGAAAGCTTGTTGAATGAATAGTGAGAAAGATTTTTCTACCAGCATGAATCATAATATTATCAAATTTTAGAGGCAAAATTGTTTCTGCAGAGATGATAATCTGTTAGCTAATCTGAATATTGCTTTTTACAATCTACACACCATGTCCAGCTTAACTAAATTATTTCTTACTATTTTAAAAACTCATCCAACATCACTCCTGGCAATACTGTTTTTAAACACCAAATGGACAAACTGGAAACATAACTGTCCTCTAGTTCCTATGAGTGCTGGCCTATGCACTGAGTGGTCACCTACAGCCTTCTGCTTACATTCTATTGTGTTCAATTATCTGAAATGTATCTATCCATGCATAAAATCATCTGTGCAAAATAATTTGATTATTGAACTCACAATACAGAAATTTATAATTTTTAAAAATGCATACAATTCAAAATTTAGCTGATGTCAATACTGTGTTTCTAATTCAAAGTGATAGCCTATTCTGCTATAATTTAACAATATAGCAATTATAATTATCATTTCCTCCTATAAGGCCCATCTGTGGACATTTATGTTTTGATCTGATTACCCAAAACCCAGGTATGATACTGTCGTGAGCCATGGAAATAAAATTTTCTATAAATTATCTATTTACAAATTTAACCCTTTTAGAGATAAATGAACATAGAGGCTCACATTTTCTCTGTTCCATTTATGTCATCATTTTTTAAATTAATACCAATCTTAGGTGCCCCTTTTTATCTTTTCATCCCTAATTCCCTAGCTCACAAAGGCTCAAAAGTATTCAGTGTTTGGTTTGCATTAGCCATGCTATCAGAAAAATGCTGGCTATCTTATTATATGCTCGTGCTAAAGATGGAACAATTACTTTTATGACTTTTTGTTGAGCAGTAAGAGCCATGAAAGCTGTGAACAAAATGACAAGAAAGTTGAAAAACTGTGAGACATTTCTTAAGTCAGTGAGATATTTAAATGTCTTTATTAACCATGAAAGTACTGGGAGAAAAAGAGTAGATAAAACTTCACTGATAAACTTGTTCAAAGACACTGACTTCCCCTCCACAAAAAAAAAAAATACACTTGTGTTTGTGTATAAAAGTATACATTTTGCATTTATACATGCACGTATATATCTTTACACATAAACTGTATAGCTCCCATCATGGCTGATATCTTGTCTTTGAATTCTACTTTTGCCTGTATATTTGTCTCTGAGTTCCTCTAGGACAGGGAATATAGGAATGATGTTTTGCATTTTATTATCTCAGGTTGCTTAAAAACTGCCCGACACTTAACAGTCACCCAGTAAATATCTGAAGAGTTAATTTATTAGAATTATGATAAAATAACATTTAATTTAAGCAAAATCTACATATATTATATATGGTATATTGGTTTTAAGTCAGAATTGTGATACAATTTACTACAGTTGTATGTGGTAAATATATATAAATATATATATTTCAGTCTCTTGAATATTCAGTGAGTTCAGATAAGGCCTGCCTCATAAAAATTGGATTATTGGAAAGATAAATACTTTAAAATAGCAGTTTATGAACTATAATTGCTTTTATGACATACTTTTGATCATAAGTCTTTGATCAATAGCTTATCTCTCAATTATAACACCGTGTCTGTGGGGAAATACAACCAGTTTTATGGTGATGCACTCTGAGGTGTGGTTTATTAAAAATCATTGTGAAAAAAATATGGCAACTGGATTATTTATGTTGAATCTGTAAAAGATGAACATTTAATTCATTAAAAATAGTAACTAATTTTGTTGTGGTGAATACAGATCTATACCAAACATTATCCTATTGTGTTGAGAGAGTTAATAGAACAATTTACTTGAAAAAAGTGATTATTTCATTCCCAAATTCATTTTGTAATTGTATTTCTAATAAGCAAAGTAAAAGGAAACAAATGGTGCCGAATAAAGAGAATGACAGGCTTAAGATGAAGGATGCTACTGACTGTGACTCTTAAACCACTCAAATGCCCAGGTTCACATAAGGAATTTGATGCAGAGGGAATACACATTTCTTTACAACATTCAGATAATCATACCAAAGCCTTGGAGGAGAAACTCATTATTTTGTCTGTCTAATAAGAGAATCAGCACCCCAAATATTAGGGAGAATATTCCCCCATCCCAACCTTGGAATTTGATTTAGAGTTGCCATGCATTTATAGACCGTACCATTACTTAGTTGATTAATCTAGATGTAGACACTTGATCCAAATCGAATCTATTTCATATTCCTGACAGTAGTAAATTTGTTTCCTGTCTACTGAAAAAATTAGAGCCCTTTGCTAGGGTTATTTTTTTTTTTTTTAATGTGGGACTAGAGATGAAACACATCCCAGGATGACCCTACTGTACTATCATTATTCCTAAATGAATCATGGAGCCACTGAAGCAGAGAGACACAAAGTAACTTATCCACAGATCACATCTCTAGTAAATGCTGGAGCTGAAGTTCAATTCAAACAGCCTCCAGATTCTGACAATCACCATGTTCTGCTGGCCCTTAGTGCACTGTTGTCTTACTGTGCATGATATATGCAGAGACTCTTTAATCCATCCTTTATCTCAGGTTCAAATCATGAAATAATATAACCTATACAGAATTCACAGGGTAGCAGAAATTTGCAGATGAATTCTCCAATCCCTGAGTACTCCTACCTGCAGAGGTCTTAATACCAGACTCAATTTCAGAGCAATACAAGATGCTTTGGAAGAAGGCATTTATTGAACAGCACATCTTGTGCTTGCAGTGTAATACTGTCTTAACATCTAAAAATTCTTTGCCTCAGCCTTTCTCATTATTTCTATTCTTCCTATTTCAATCTGTAACTTCAACCTCAGTTGTCATCTCTTTGGTTTTTCTTTATAGCTTCCGTGTAACACCTTTAAGTCTTAAAGGGTCACCTAGGAGTGAATTGGACCTTTCTCAATTTCCCACTCAACTTGTCTAAGAAAGAATTACACCTTTGCCACATATACACAATGGAACTGCAGCAACATGACACAACTGATGAGTGTCTTATTAAGGACTTTTCCTTTAAATGAATTTTGCTGAAAAGTCTGGACATTTTTACCTCTCATAGGTTTTGACTAGCTTTTCTGAAATTGCCATATGGCTACACAGTGCTAGTACAGAGTTTGAGAATTTATTAGGTACCTGTCCTAATCTTAGTTTCAGATAATCAGAAAACAGGGCAGTTATAGTTCACCTATTAAGAGGTAAGAAAGAAACAATGGAAAGGTCAGCAATTTTCTGGAATGAAATTCAGCAAATGAAAAAGATACAGAGCCCTAAGAGTGACCTAAATTTCAGAGGAGACCAGCTGTAACAACACCCTCACTGTCATCCCACTGAGAGCTAGTCAGCATGCACACATTACACCAGCCCCCATCCCACCCTCACCACTTAACAGAGCAAATTTATTCGCACTGTCTCTATCATCAACAATGCTCTAGTCAGCCATTGCTTCTCTGAAGAAATAATGATATAATAAGCAGTGGGTGGAAAATTTGGTAAGAACTGTGGTAACTGTAGTATTCATAACAGAAGATGGTTCCCATTGCTTCTACCAACAGGTAGAGCCCATTTGAACCATCCTTCCAGCCATCATTTTATTTATTTTTTTATTCTTTTTATTTATTTATTTATTTAGTTTTTGCGGTACGTGGGCCTCTCACTGTTGTGGCCTCTCCCGTCGTGGAGCACAGGCTCCGGACGTGCAGGCCCAGCGGCCACGGCCCACGGGCCCAGCCGCTCCACGGCACGTGGGATCCTCCCGGATCGGGGCACGAACCCGTGTCCCCTGTATAGGCAGGCAGACTTCTCAACCACTGTGCCACCAGGGAAGCCCCAGCCATCATTTTAGTTCTAATTGCCTTACCCTCCCTACGAATCCTCTACATGATAGATGAAATTAATAACCCTTCCAGGAAGCTATACTGGTAGTAACTTTATTTCTACTCCTGATTCATCACAAAAGTTCTGGTTCCTTGTGATAAATTTCTCAACTGCACCATTCCACTATATATCTTTTTCATTTCTAAAACTTTTGCTACATGTTATTATAAAAGATACTTTTATAATTACTTATAGATATCTCCAATGATTATTAATTCATCATGAATACAAAGGTTATTAAGGTTATTAACTTTAAAATACATTTGTTCTCACTATAACTAATTTTATCAATTACTTTTGGCTGACTGAAAATGAAATTGCATTCTGGCATCTATATCTACATGCTGATTTATTTTTCTGACTACAAGTTACTCTCAGTATATTCACAGGATCTCATTTTTTTTCATTTCCTTTCCAGTTATCCATAAGTGAACTGTCATTTTGTAATATCAGAACTCTATTTAGTATTTGGTCACCATAAGAAATGTATGCAACATATATATATAGATATATATGTATGTATGTATGTATGTATATACACATATAGTAACTAACATCTGTCAGTACTTTATTTTTCCTCATCTTATAGCCCAAATAATAAATAATCCACTATGATCTCTCCAACTCTCACACAATGTTGTCGTCCTTCATTACCAAATCATAGTTATTGGTTCAATGACTCAATCCCAGAAGGAAAGAGAGCTTTAGCTGCAACATCAGTTGGTAGCTTGCCTCATTTCAATGCCATACATAAAAACCATGTATTTCTTTATATAGAATAGGCTATATAGCCAGTCCTTAGAGAACTCTATGGCTGACATAGAATTAAAGCATTCTTTCTTCCAGTTTTATCATTGGAAGATACTCAAAGGGAACAAAGGAAGAGTTCCATATTATGTTGAATTGGGTTTCCTAGAAAGTGCCCTCTGAGCACAGGAAGCTAGTATTTGTTAAACACCAGCTGTGAGCCAGATACTGGGAAAAGTGCTTTATAGGCACTTAATCCTTACTACAACTCTTGAAGAAAGAATAATTATTATCCAAATTTGACATATGGAGAAACTGAAGAATACAGAGGTTATGTTACTTGCCCAATGTTATAACACTAGTACATGGTAAACGTAGTATAAAACCCATGCAGTTCAACATCATAGTCTGTATGTTTTACGGAAAAACTAGACTGTTTTATGAACTTTGAACTTGAGTCCTAATGAAATTAATTTCCAATTGCCTTTGGAATGGTGCTATAAAAGTGTTAGAAAGAATACTTAAACTTCCTACTTATGGTATTAATAGTTGAATGGGTATGACAGGCATTATTGTTTGTCTAACCACAAATCCATCTCCAAATATACATTTTCTCACTTGTCAGTCTTTACTATAGGACCTGCCAAAGCTAATTACTTACCCCACCACCCTTCCAGTTTACCTTGCACCAAGAAAGAGCATGTGACACAGTTTTGTCCAATAATGTACAATGAGAAGTTACAATGAGCTTTTGGGGATGTTTTACTTTTTCTGGTCAAAAAATGATACAGAAACAGGATTCTCGGAATAGTGGAGTGAGAAGCTCAGCAAATTCTCTCCACAAAGTGTGTTGATAAAATTGGACAAAATTGTCAAGAACAATTTCAGTTCTCTGGAAATCAACCAAGGGCATACACCAGATTGGAAACTTTAATTCGAGAAAAGCTACTGAAATGCAGATAAAAACAATGTAACTTTGGGCTGTTTTAGCCTGAAATTGCTCCTATCCCAGCCCAGGTGAAATTGCACCTCCTGCTCCATCAGTTCAGTTGTTTAACCAGAATAAGGCAAGCTGTGAAAACACCTCTGCTGCCAGAGGGCACTGTCTTGATTTGGAGCAAAGCCCATCCCCAGGGGTTGTTGAAACAATAGTACTCCCAGTGGAAAAATTCAAGGGAAACCAACATCACAATAGTCAGAGGTTTCAATACCATTTGTGTCAAGCAACAGAACGGCATACTAGCCAGAAATTCAGTAGTTATATCCAGAAAGTAAGACAACTATATTGAGTCTTGATATACATTCACACATCTTTATGGTCTGGAAGGCTGTACATATACCCAAGAGTACGTACACAGGGAGGTGCCTAGTTGTCTTTTGTCTATGACTACATGTTAGACCTGCTAGGGAGAGAAGACATGAGAAAGCCTAGCAGAAAGTAAAAGCTAGGGCACACTTGTAAACTACCTAAACTCTGAATGCATATCCTAATCCACACACAATTCACTGTCAAAGGATGGAAGATTTATAGACTCAAGATTTATCTGACCAATCATTGTCAATCACTGAGCTATGTTGATTCATCTCTAGGGTGTCAAGCTTAGAAATAAAAGAAAAACATGAGCAGAGACATCAGTGGCCACAGTCTGAGGAAAAGAAAGACTCTACACAAGTAGTCCATACAAGTAACTAAACAAAAAATTTAAAAAGAAAATAAAATATCAACAACCCCTGAGAAAAGGGGCTATCTGATCTAGATTTGCTACAATGTAGTTTCCAAGATTGCAGTCAAAAATGGGAGACATACAAAGAAACAGGAAAGTGTGATACATGCACAAGACAAAGAAATAACAGTCAATAGAAACTGTCTCTGAATAGGATGTTTAACTTAGGAGACTCCAAAGCAGCTACTATAAATATGTTTAAAGAACTAAAGAAAACCATGATGACAATGACACATCAAATAGAGAATGCCCATAGAAGTAGAAATTATAAGAACTAATTGGAAAGTCTTCAGCTGAAAAGCATAATAATCAAAAATTTTAAAAAAAATCACTACAGAGATTCAAGAGCATAGGTGAGGTGGAAGAGGAAATTGAATTTTAAAATAGGTCAGTAGAAAGTATTTAATCTGTAAAACAGAAAAAAAAATACAAATAAAACACAGAGCCTTAAAAACCTGTGCAAGGCCAGCAAACACATCAATATGTGAAAAATGAGAGTCATGTAAGGAAAAGACCAAAAGGGCCAGAAAGAATATCTGAAAAAATGAGGTCCAAAAACGTCTTAGATTTGATGAAAATTTACTTATCCGAAAGCTCAACAAACTCCAGGTTGGATAAATTTAAAAAGATCCATACCACACATATGAAATCACACTGTACAAAGTCAAAAACAAAAAGAAAATCTTGAAAGCTGAAAAAGGAAAATAATTGATCACATAGAGAGGAACTGCAATGAGATCAACAGCTGACATTTCTTTAGGAAAAAACGTAGAGACCAGAAAGTGCTGTGATGACATATTCCACGGACTAAAAGAAAAACAAAACAAAAGTCTGTAAACTAAGAATTCCATATTGAGCAAGACTATTCTTTAAAAATGGAAGTGAAATAACTCATTCCAAGATATACAAAGACTAAGATAATTTCTTGCTAGTAGACCTGCCCTATGAAAAAAAAAATAATGAAATTCCTTCAGGCTGAAAGAAAACAGTATCACATAGTAACATGAATTAACACAAAGAAACATTTTTTTGAAAAACACTGGTAAAGGTAACTATGCAGTTAATATAAAAGGCAATATATGTTTTATTTCTCTTAAATTTTTTAAATTATGTAAAACAATTATTTTACAAATGGCATTTTCGGTCTCTAAATATAAAAATGTAATGTATATGACAAGGCCATCATAAAGGAAAGGAGAGAATAAGCTATGTTGGAGTATAGTTTTATATTTTACTGGAATTAAACTTCATTAATTAAATTGATAAAGTATTAATCTAAAACAGAATGTGAAAAATAAGATTCATATTGTGATCCCTACAGAAACCACTAAGAAAGTATGTTTAGTAAGATAACCAAAAAAGAAATTTAAATGTTATACTAGAAAATTTCTATTTAACACATAACAAAGTAGTAAAAGAACAGAACAAAAAAGAAAGAAACATATAGAAGGCAAATAACAGACATAATCATATCAATAATTACTATAAATGTGAATGGATTAAATCTTCCAAAAAAGACAGATTGTCAGACTGGATAAGATAAGCAATTATATGAAATCTACAAGAGACACTCTTCAGATTCAGTGACATAAATAGGCTGAAAGAAAAGGGACAAAAAAAGTATGTCATGCAAACAATAACTACAAGAGATTTGGAATGACTATACTAATATCAGACATATAGATTTCAAGACAAAATTGTTTCTAGAGACAATAGAAAGATTAATCAGGAATACAACAATTAAATATATACACATCTGACAATGCAACCCCAAAATGCATGAAGAAAAAACTGAATTTAAGAGAGAAATAGACAATTTATAAGAATAGATGGACACTTCAATATTCATTCTCAACAACTGATAGAACAGCTAGAAAGAAAACTGTCAAAGATATAGAAGACTTGAATGACATTATCAATTAATTGGACCTAACCAATATCTATTGAACACTTCACCCAACAATAAAATACACATCTTTCCAAGCACACATAAACATCTCAAGGTAAGCAATATGTTAGGCCATAAAACAAGTCCAAATAAATATAGAAGGATTGAAATCATACAAAGTATATACTTAAACTATAATGTGAACACATTAGGTAAAAAAACAGAAAAATTGAGGATATTCACAAGTGCTAAGAAATTAAACAAAACATTTATAAATGAAAAAATAAAAAGATAAATTAGAAAGTTTCTCAAACTGACTGAAAATAAAAAACACAATGTATCAATTACGATATGCAATTAAAGCAGTACTTAGTTGATATATGTAATGTCTATAAAAGAAAAAAAAATCAAAAATCAGTAATGTGTTACTGTGAAAACAGTTTCTCAGTTCCTCAAAAATTTAAACAGAGAGCTAACACATAACCTAGCAATTCCACTCCTAGACATTTACCCAAGAGAACTGATAATATGTTTACACTAAAACTTTAACACAAATGTTTAAGCAGCAATATTCACAACAGTGGAATGGTAGAAACAACCCAAATGTCCATCAAATGATAGATGGATAAACAAAATGTGATATATCTATACAGTGGAATATTATTCAGCCATACAAAGGAATGAAGTACAGATACCTGTGACAACATGAACAAACCTTGAAAATGTTATGCTAAATGAAAAAAGTCGGACACAAAAGGCCACATACTGTATAATTCCATTTATATGAAATGTGCACAATAGGAAAATCCATAGAGATAGAAAGAAGATTAGTGATTTTCCAGGGACTGTGTAGAGAAGGGAATTGGGACTGACTGCTAATAGATTTGGTGCTTATTTTGGGATGATAGAAATGTTCTGGAATTAGATAGCACTGATAGTTACATATTATAGTGAATGTGCTAAAATCCACTGATTTATATACCTTAAAGTAGTAAATGTTGTTATGTGAATTACATCTCAAGAATAAACCCAATAACATAATAATCTGCTTAAAAAACCTAAAAAAAGAAGAATATTAAACTAAAGCAAACAGAAGAAAATAATAAATATTAGTGTGGAAATCAGTGAAATAGAAAACAGAAAAGCAATTGAGGAAATTAATAATACCAATATTTTTTTAACTATCAAAAAATCTGACAAACATTTTGCTAGACAGACCAAGAAAAAAAAGGAAAAAAAATTGGCAATGAAAGAGGAGACATTATAACACAACTTAGAGAAATTAAAAGGATTTTAAAGGATGTCAGGAACAACTTTGTCAGATTAGACAACTTCAATGAACTACATATAGTTCTTTAAAGATACAATTTACCAAAACTGACTTAAGCAGAAGCCTGAATACACTTAAAATAAATAATGATATTGAATTATTAATTACAAATCTTCTCACAAAGAAAAGCTCAGGGCCAAGTGGCTTAACCAAGCAATTCTGTCAAACAGTTAAAGAAGAAATGATACCAATCCTTCATAAACTCTTCCAAAAAAATAGAGGAGGTGACACTTTCCAAATCCATGAATTCAGTATTGCCCTGATACCAAAAGCCAGCCAAATAATAAGAACACTAGACATCAATATTCTTCATGAATATTGACATCAAAGTATATTCTTAGCAAAATAGATTGTAGTAACATATAAAAAAAGATTATACACTCTGACCCAGTGGAATTTATCTCTAGGACACAAGATTTGTTTAGTATCTGAAAATCAATTTAATATACCATGCTAATAGAATAAAAGACAAAATCATTCAATCATCTCAATAGACGAAGAAAAAGCATTTTTAAAAGTCTAACATTCATTCATGATTTAAATTCTCAACAAATTACAAATAAAAAGTACATCCTCAACCTAAGGGCATCTATGGAAAACCTATATCTATAATCCTATTTAATGGTAAAAGTAGAAATGGAAGTAACCGAAAGGAGTTTAAAAAAAAAAAAAAAAAAAAAAAAAAGATAAACAATACCAAACCAGGTAAGAACACAGAGGACAAGAAAGCCAAGATTAATTTTTTTTTTGAGCAAAGAATTATTGCTTCACAAGTCTTTTAGCATGATGGATACTTTCTTTGTGTGTACCCCCAATTTCTAGCTTTACTAATATTTTTCATTAATAATAAATTGTGTGTAAAAATGTTTCTATTGATAACTTGCATTAGACCACGTACTTTACGTTGGGTTTTGCTTATTCATAATAATATTTTTTTTTTACTAAACTTACTACAGTCTTTTGATAGTTCCTTTTAAAATCAATGGCAAACATTGGTAAAGTATTTGACCAGGATAGCTGTGCAAAGCATGGCTGTAAAACCAAAGCAATCCAAGTAGTGTATGTGGGAACTAGGTCTACAATATTATCAAAGACTGATTCAACCTGCTATCTAAGTGCAGATAGCTCTGGTTTTGATTCGAGATGTTTTTAATACCTATGTTACAAAGCGAGCTATCCACAGATGCATCTCATATATTGTCCCAAATGCTTAACATTATGACCAATGCAAAAACTGATTTCATTCTCCCCAAAATTATGTTCAGATAAACAAGCAAATAATTGTTTAGATATTCAATAATATATTAAATTTTGAAAACACATGAAATCTTTGAAGTGAGATTGAAATAAACAGGTGATTTTTAAGTAGGTTAAGTAAAGTGATTTACATATGAAAATCCACTCTCAAATTTCCCAAAAAGTCATTCAAATTTCAAGTCATGACTTTAAAAACAGCAGACTTTAAAAATGCAATCATGTTTATTATACAATGACTATAAATCAGCTTTTATATTCATTTTTCACACAGGTATATCATATTAATGTTATTTTATTATTTACACAAAGATTAGTTATAGTTACTAAGGGAAACATAACTTGGAAAATTTTGACTTATACATTTAGAAAGCTTGTCTTAATGTTCTATTAATATAAGATTTTGCAATTAATTCCCAAAACAAAAAGTAAATAAAATAAAAAGGCTCTGCAAAAAAATTTTAAACTCATAATTCACTTGTAATGGGTTTTCTCTGAATGTGTGGTTTTAAATTCAGTGAAAAAAATTTTAAATGCCTAATTATATACACTTTTATGAACTTGTTCTCATTATAATAAATGCAACAGTTATACTTTTCCCTTTAAATAAAAATAAATTCCAAAATTTAAAGGGCCAGACTATTTAGTACAGAACTCCCGAAAGAAGCTCTGTGAATCCATGGGAAAGAGTGATGATGCATCATTATTGCACAAAGCCTTGAATACCCTTTCACCCATTTCTTCATTTTACTTCAGGGGCTTCATCAAATCCTTGTTTCTCCATTATGCTTTCTTTGATTTCAATAGCAGGAAGCAATAGTTCCCACTCTTTTCTTTTAGAATGGCATCTGTTGCTTCTTCAAGGCATTTATCACTTTGTACTTTATATTAGGTTCCTTCTAGAGTTTAGAATTCAACTCTGATACTTCTACAACACCTTGCAAAGTGATTTGCGTACATGGTCAATAATATTTGTTGGACTCTAATGAATAATTTGCTATATTCTGCCATCAAACCCTGTGTTCTTAACTTATTTGACAAACTCTTACAATCTTCCCTCAATCCCCTGATCACCAAGACAAACAGAATCCCATGTCAATTGTAAATCCCAGTACTTAGGATACTGTCCTATTTATTCACTACTACATAATATATGTTTTGAATGTGATAACATATGTTTTGAATGTAATAACTTTTCATTATTTTACCCAGACAGAACAATGAATAATTTCACTTCATAAGGGAATAGAGCCATTAAAATTCCAATCAAAATCCAAAATTTTGTCCTGTGAAACTGATAAAATTAAAATATACAAATGCAAAAGGTCAAGGATAGACAAGATATTCTTGAAGAACAAGGTGAGAAGCCCACTGTACTGATCATGGAAACTTATAAAGTTCTGGTAATGAGGACAGTGTGATATTGGTGCAAGGATTACATGGAAAATAATAAATATGCTGTAAGGTCCACAGATAGATACTTGTTTTATTGCAAAGGTGTGTGATAGAACGTTTTACCAAGGTTATTGCCCCAGAACCACACCATTGCCCCTCTCTCTGGGTAAACTTGCAGAAAAACAAAACTAACCATATCCTCTGGCTGTGTTTACATCACAGGAACAAGAGAATCTAACCACAAGAAAACCAGAGCATGCTGGTTCAGCTCAAAAAGTGGGACAAAGGTTGCTCTGCAGGTCATTACCATCTCATTATAACAGTAAGATCTCGGCCATCCCACCATGACAGTTCAACCCGCTTCTGACCCAGATGCCAAAGGACCATACGAGGGCAGAAAAGAGGTGGCACCCCAATTCCAGGAAGAACACCACCTTTTCCCATAAAACCATTACCTATGCCTCCCCCCCTTAAACCTTACCTTTAAAATCTTGCCTTAATCTCCCCCATCCCCTGACCCTCGCCCAATGTGAAGCTGGGTTTCGGAACCAAGTTCCCACTTCTCCATTCTCTAATCATTGAATAAACTTGTGTTGTTTCTATCTCAGTATAGGTTTCTTTATTGGCTGTGGGAACCCAAGCTAGGAAAAGAAACCCTGCCCACAGGGTTAGGGGGCTTCGGCCAGGCTAGGGCCCAAGTAGGGGTGCACGACAAATTTGGTAACAGAATGCATGAGTATTCACTAAAATATGCTGGCCCTCCCTGTAGGAAGATAATATGTACACAAAATTGTTGAACTGCTGGCCATGTACTAGCTTTGGGCAATGAAATACAAGAAGTTAGTATCATACCAGGCCAAAAGCTTTAAAAGCCTATGCGTGCTTCACCGCCTCTCCCTTCTACCACAAGACTAGCAATGTTCCAGATAGAGGTTGTAGCATAAAGCCAGAGCCCAGCCATAAATGAGGACTAAACTTTGTGGTTTACCGCTACTAGGACTTGGGGATTATTTGATGCTATAGGAAAACCTAGCCTTTCTAAACGATAGAAGTTGCACTGTAAAATAGTAGAGAAATTACCTATAGTCTTTTCAGTTAATTAGCCTGAGATAAAAAATAGCTCCATATGTAAAATAATCTTTAGGAACCCTCCCCTACCTCACTCACATCATACACAAAAATTAATTCTATGTGAGTTAAAGGTTTACAGCAAAACAAAATGCTTTTAGTAGATAATCTAGGAGTATATATTTATGATGCTAGCATAGTGAAAAGCTTTCTTAAAAAAACACAAAAAGCTTTATCTATAAAGGAAAAGACTAATAAATTGGTCTACATAAACATTAAAACTTCCCTCATCAAAATATACTATTAAATGCTCGAGTTAAAAAAAAAATGCAACATATACAACTGATGAAGGGCTTTCAAACAGAATACATGACATTTTTTTTTTAAAAAATGGACAAAATCCTTAAACAGCCACTTCACCAAGAGTTTATCCATCCAAGTGGCTGATAAACATATGAAATAGAGCATAGCTTTATTAATAATTAGTGAAACACAATTCATATCAAATTATAACACCATTACAGACCCACCAAAGAAGCTAAGATGAACACAACAGACAATACCAAGTGTTAACATAAAAATGAAGCAGCTAAAAACTCCCTTAAAGCTGTAAGTAGAACAACCGCTTTGGAAAACAGTTTGGCATTATGGGCTGAAGTTAAAAGGTACACATATTGTCTCTCCCAGAAAGTCTATTTTGAGGTGTACCCTCAGAAAACACATACCTTTGCTGGACTTGGATATCTGCTGCCAAGACCTTCCAAAGGAGGATCTGCCGCCCAGAAGCATCCAGTGACTCAGCAAACAGCCTCCAGCTTCCGGCTCCTTCATTATAAGCTTCAGCTGCAGAGAGCTCATCAAGCCAAGCCGCTCCCTTTCCAGGGTAGCAGTTCCTATCCACACCCAGTTAGTGGGTGAGGCAGAGCTCAAAGGCCTGGCCACTTAAGCCTTATGTACTTGCTCCAGACATGCCTTCCAGATTTGCCAAGACACTGTCAGGCCTATACTTCAGCTCAGCTTCTTTCTTTGCCCAATCCTGCTTCAATCCCCTTTCCTTTACAGGTGTTAGTCCCTAAAAGCATTGCATACCCTAAGTTCCATCTCAGCATGTGCCTTCTGGGGAAATCAAACTGTAACAACTGGTGTTAGGAATGGTCTGAGAAAGTAGCCGAGAAGTTAGGATTTGAGGCTAGCTCATTCACTGCCCAACTGGCAATGGAAACTCCCTCAAGAGTGGTAGGTGGTACAGTGCATTGCACACAAGGAAGTTCTCATCAACTGTCTTGGTAGGGTTGGAGAAACTGAGGATCAAGTCCAGGACTTAATAGTTAGAGTAGCTGAACTTCAAAGAGAGTTAAAATGCCCAACTAAAGCAGTTAGTGTTTTGGTTGAGTAAACCTCTCCCAGCTGACAGCCATATGGGGAATCCTGATGATTAACTAAAGAGGAAAATCTCTGAATTTGGTTCATGGATGGTGCTCTGGGCTGAATTGTGCCCCTCCCCCCAAATCCGTATGTTGAAATCCCAACACCCTGTACCTCATAAAGTGACTATTTGCATATAGTGTCTTTAAAGAGGTAATTAAGTTAAAATATGTCACTAGGATGGGCCTTCATCCAGTATAACTGTCCTTATAAGAAGAGATTAGGACATAGGTACAGTGGGAAGACCAAGTGAAGATAAAAGAAGTCAGACATCCACGAGCCAAGAAACCAAGTGTTAAAAGACACTTCTGCTGACACTTGATTTTAGACTTCTAGCCTCTAGAGCTGTGAGAAAATAAATTTCTGTTTAAATCACACAGTCCGCAGTACTTTATTATGACGATCCTTGTAAACTAATACAGATTTTGGTACCAAGAAGTGGGGGACTGCTGTAAAAAATACCTAAACTATGAACACTGGGGTGAATGTATCTTTTCAAGTTAGTATATTCATTTTGGGGGAATATATACCCAGCAGTGGAACTACTGGTCCATAAAGTAGTTCTACTTTCAACTTTTTGAGGAACATCCATACTGTTTTCCATAGTGTCTGCACCAATTTACATTCCTACCAGCAGTGTATAAGGGTTCTCTTTTCTCCACATCCTCATCAACATTTTTTATTTATAGACTTTTTATATTACCACTCTGACAGATGTGAAGTTATAACTCATTGTGGTTTGATTTGTATTTCTCTAGTAATTAGTAATGTTGAGTATCTTTTCATGTGTCAATTACCCACCTATGTGTCATCTTAGGAAAAATGTCTATTCAGGTCTACTACTCATTTTTAAATTTTGATCTTGAGTTGTAGGAGCTGTTCATAAATTTTGGATATTAACCCCTTACCCATCATATTATTTGTAGATATTTTCTCCCAATCAGTAGGTTGTCTTGATGTTGTTGATAGTTTCCTTTGCTGTGCAAAGCTTTTAAGTTTAATTAGGTCCTATTTGTTTACTTTTGCTTTTATTTTGCCTTAGGAGACAGATCCAAAAAATATTGCTATAATTTATGTCAAATAGTGTTCTGCCTATATTTTCTTCTAGGAATTTTATGGTTTCTGGTCTTACATTTAGGTCTGTAATCCATTTCCAGTTTATTTTTGTATATGGTGTGAGAAAATTTGTTCTACTTTCATTCTTTTACATGTAGCTGTCTGGTTTTCCCAGCACCACTAATTGAAGAGACTATCCTCCATTTATATTCATGCCCCCTTTGTTGTAGATTAATTGATCATAGATGTGTGGGTTTATTTCTGGGTTCTCTATTCTGTTCCGTTGATCTATGTGTCTGTTTTTGTGCCAGCACCATGCTGTTTTGATGACTGTAGCTTTGTAGTATAATATGAAGTCAGGGAGCATGATGCATCCAGCTTTGTTTTGTTTTGCTTAGTTTTTTCTCAAGATTGCTTTGGCAATTTGCGGTCTTTTTTGGTTCCATATAAATTTTAGGATTATTTGTTATAGTTTAGTGAAAAATGTCATGGGTATTTTGATAGAGATTCCATTAAATCTGTAGATTACTTTGGGTAGTATGGCCATTTTAATATTAATTCTTCAAACCCAAGAGCACAGGATAGTCTTCCATTTCTCTGAACCATCTACCCAGTTCTGTGTGGATCTTTCTGATAACCTTTGTTATACAGGGGTCTTTCTTCCAGTTTCCAGTTAGTTTTCAGTGAAAAGTATTCCACATATAGATGCATTTTTTATGTGTTCATCGAGAAAGGTTAGTTCCAAGTCTTCCTACTCTGCCATCTTGATATGTCTCCAGGATTCCTCTTCTTATAAAGACACTAGTCATGTTGGATTGAGACACAGCCTTATAACTTCATTTTAACTTGATTACCTCTGCAAAGACCCCATCTCCAAATAACATCATATTCTGAAGTATTAGGGGTTAGTACTTCAACATACAGATTTTAGTGAGAACACAATTCAAACTGTATCAGATTACATTTTCTAAAGTAAAAAAAAAAAAAGTATATATTAGTATATAAAATATATGTATGTATACATATATGTGTGTGTGTGTGTGTATATATATATATATATATATATATGGTAAAACTACAAAGAAAAGAAAAGTACACATAAAATATAGATAATGGTACCTTTAGTTGTAGGAATGGAATTGGCATCCAGAAAAGACACACATAGGTGTTGGCAATGTTTCACATATATATTGTCTATAGTTGCTTTTACAGTATATCAGCAGAGTGAAATAGTTGTGACAGAGAGAGTATGGCTCATAAGATCCCTGCTGCAGGCTTAGAAGATGTCTTATCAATGGTTAACCCTTCCAAAGACAGCCCCCAGCTAAGATTGCTGATACAGGGACATAAATATCTGGTCCTCTTCTCTCAATTAGGGACAACTCTGAAGGCTGTACCCGCTCCAGATGGGTTGAGGACTCAGTTATAATTGCTTTGAGGGTCAATTCTTTTTTCCACCCAATCCTGCATTCCCCACTTCCTTATAGATATCTCTTCTGAAAGTACTCTCCAATAAACTTCAGTATGCAGCTCTCAGCTTCAGAGTATTTCCAGACAACTCAAACCAAAAAATACACATACAATGATTTAGTGGAATCCATTCTATAATACAAGTATTTCATATCCCTGTGGCTTCCCTTATCCTGTTTTCATCTCTCAGCTTGAAATTTCCTTTCCAACCTAACTGACAAATTCCTACTCATCCTTTAAGGTCAAGATTCAAATGTGTTCATGTAATGAAATAAAATTAGTTATTCTATCAGTTGCAATCCTACAGCACTATGATGGCAATTCTTTATATTCTTTTTAATTGTGTGTGATAAAATAGTAAAAAGTAAAAAAAAAAATAGGAAACAAAAGAAAAGTAATAGAAAATGCATATTCTCATCTACAACTGCAGGGACTCTGCAGTTTGTTGTATGGGTGCCTGTGTGTGATATTGAGAGTCATGGCTGAGAAGGAATTCAAAACTTGGAAATATTTCTGAATAAAGAAAAAACTGTGTTTAATCATTTAATTAATCAATTAGTGTATGGTTTTATGTATGTACAGGCTAGGTTGCTCTTTTCCATCATTCTTTTCTTTCCTTCTCAACATGGTACTGAGTAAGTTTATAGTAAAATATGCCAATTTAAAAGACATACTATTAATAATACTGCTACATCAAGCATTTCTTAAGCACGAGGCAATATCTTATGAGTCTTACATGTATTAACTTATATAACACTCCCATCAACCACAAGAACTAGGCCCTATTATTATCTCCATTTTGTAGATAAAGAACTGAGACTCAAAGGGATTGTGTAACTTGCTACAGTCACACAACTCATAGTGACAGAGCCATGATTCAAGTGTAACAACTTTTTAGCCCTTCTTAAATTCTTCAAAAGTTACTTCCTAAAAAAGACTTAATTTTCCATCTTTAATAGTATGCTCATGGATTAAGATGCCATCACTATGGCCATCAAACTTATAAGAAAAATGTTTGCTTGACTATTAGATAGACCTCTTTGAAAAAATCTGTAAGTTCTTGGTCACTTATTGCCATCATCATCAGAAGATGAAATACCTGTGTGCTTCTGGGATGGAAGCAGGACCCTGAAGAGGAAAAAGAGTTAGAGAAAAAGGGAAGGAAACTTGGAGTGATGAGGGGAGAAGGAAGAACATCATTGCGGTAGTTCTTGTAGACACTCATCACAACTATGCTGTACTCTGGCTTGAAATATAAAGAAAAGTTTTTGCAACAGCCTTTGAACTCCATGTGTGCATGTAATCAACTAATAGGGACACTGATTTCTTCCTGGTGATAGAAGAGACCTGCTTCTCTTCCCAGACATGAGGGGTTCAACCTAGGGGTTACACATGAATGCAAGTTTACCAACAATGTACCATGCCATTTTTTTTCACAGAGTATCTAATAAATTCCTGTCTCCTTTAATTAAATTATATCACACACGATTTTTCCCATGTGAAGTTTAGCCTTTAATTTGAGGGAAACAATAGGAAGGAGTCAAACTAGTAAGATGTCATTATAAACAGTTAATCTGTTTATTGCAGTGGACTGAATGATCAAGATAGATAATTTTTAGACAATGGGGAGAATGTAGAAGAATTTTTACTTTCAGTTAGAAGCAGAGAATCAACTTTCATTGCGAGGTAACAGAGCATAGTAAAAAGACTCCTAGAGTGGTGATCAGAGACTACATTCCCGTCCTTGAACTGCCAGGAACAGGTTGCATGATCTTAGGCAAGTTTTGACTTTCCTTAGCCTTCTCATTTCAGGAATATTGTGAGACTCCAATAAAGTTGTCACAGCTCTACAATAATTCTGCCATATTAAAAAAATGTGTTATTTTATTGCTGATCACAAAACCTTATGCACATTAAGCCTTTCATTAAAATCTGCTGATCAAAATTAAGTTCCTTCATTTTTTTGTTGTTGTTGTTTTTTTGCAGTACACGGGCCTCTCACCGCTGTGGCCTCTTCCGTTGCGGAGCACAGGCTCCGGACGCGCAGGCTCAGCGGCCATGGCCCACGGGCCCAGCCGCTCCACGGCATGTGGGATCCTCCCAGACCGGGGCACGAACCCACATCCCCTGCATCGGCAGGCAGACTCCCAACCACTGTGCCACCAGGGAAGCCCAAGTTCCTTCATTTTAACATTTCAATGACACGTATGTGTGTCCCTTCTGATACATAAAAGTATAACAATAGAGGCTTCCGGGAAGATGGCGGAAGAGTAAGACGTGGAGATCACCTTCCTCCCCACAGATACACCAGAAATACATCTACACGTGGAACAACTCCTACAGAACACCTACTGAACGCTGGCAGAAGACCTCAGACCTCTCAAAAGGCAAGAAACTCCCCATGTACCTAGGTAGGGCAAAAGAAAAAAGAATAAACAGAGACAAAAGAATAAGGATGGGGGGCTTCCCTGGTGGCGCAGTGGTTGAGAGTCCGCCTGCCGATGCAGGGGACACGGGTTCGTGCCCCGGTGTGGGAGGATCCCACATGCCGCGGAGCGGCTGGGCCCGTGAGCCATGGCCACTGAGCCTGCGCGTCCGGAGCCTGTTGCTCTGCAACGGGAGAGGCCACAACAGTGAGAGGCCCGCGTACCGCAAAAAAAAAAAAAAAAAAAAAAAAAAAGAATAAGGATGGGACCTGCACCAGTGGGAGGGAGCCATGAAGAAGGAAAAGTTTCCACACACTAGGAGACCCATCGCGGGCGGAGACTGTGGGTGGTGGAAGGGGAAAGCTTCAGAGCCGCGGAGGAGAGCATAGCAACAGGGGTGCGGAGGGCAAAGCAGAGAGATTCCTGCACAGACGATCAGTGCCGATGGGCACTCACCATCCCGAGAGACTCGTCTGCTCACCCGCCAGGGCAGGTGGGGCTGGGAGCTGAGGCTCGGCTTCGGTCGGAGCACAGGGAGAGGACTGGGGTTGGCGGCATGAACACAGCCTGAAGGGGGTTAGTGTGCCACGGCTAGCCGGGAAGGAGTCCAGGGAAAAGTGTGGACCTGCCGAAGAGGAAAGAGACTTTTCTTCCCTCTGTTTCCTGGTGCGCGAGGAGAGGGGATTAAGCACGCTGCTTAAAGGAGCTCCTGAGACGGGCGTGAGCTGCGGCTAAAAGCGCAGACCCCAGAGATGAGCATGAGACACTAAGGTCGCTGCTGCTGCCACCAAGAAGCCTGTGTGCAAGCACAGGTCACTATCCACACCTCCCCTCATGGGAGCCTGTGCAGCCTACCACTGCCAGGGTCCCGGGATCCAGGGACAACACCCCCAGAAGAACGCACAGCGCACCTCAGACTGGTGCAACGGCATGGTGGCCTCTGCTGTCGCAGGCTCGCCCCGCACTCTGTGCCCCTCCCTCTCCCCGGACTGAGTGAGCCAGAGTCCCCTGCGCCTTTAACCTCGTCCTGTTTGAGCAAAGAACAAACGCCCTCCAACGACCTACACGCAGAGGCGGGGCCAAATCCAAAGCTGAGCCCCTCGGAGCTGTGAGAACAAAGAAGAGAAAGGGAAATCTCTCCCAGCAGCCTCAGAAGCAGTGGATTACAGCTTCACAATCAACTTGATGTGCCCCGCATCTGTGGAATATATGAATAGACAACGAATCATCCCAAATTGAGGAGGTAGACTTTGAGAGCAAGATTTATGATTTTTTCCCCTTTTCCTCTTTTTGTGAGTGTGTATGTATATGCTTCTGTGTGAGATTTTGTCTGTTTAGCTTTGCTTCCATCATTTGTCCTAGGGTTCTATCTGTCCGTTTTTTTTTTTTGTTGTTGTTTTCAATTTTTTTCTTAATAATTATTTTTTATTTTAATAACTTTATTTTATCTTACTTTATTTTACTTTATCTTCTTTCTTTCTTTTTTTCCTTCCTTCCCTCCTTCCTCCCTCCCTCCCTCCTTTCTTTCTTTCCTTTCTTTCTCTCTTTCCTTCTACTTCTACTAATTATTTCTTTCTACTTTTTCTCCCTTTTATTCTGAGCCATGTGGATGAAAGGCTCTTGGTGCTGCATCCAGGAGTCAGTGCTGTGCCTCTGAGGTGGGAGAGACAACTTCAGGAAACTGGTCCATAAGAGACCTCCCAGCTCCACATATCAAATGGTGAAAATCTCCCACAGATCTCCATCTCAATACCAGCAGCCAGCTTCACTCAACGACCAGCAAGCTACAGTGCTGGACACCCTATGCCAAACAACTAGCAAGACAGGAACACAACCCCACCTATTAGCACAGAGGCTGCCTAAAATCATAATAAGTCCACAGACACACCAAAACGCACCAACAGACGTGGACTTGCCCACCAGAAAGACAAGATCCAGCCTCATCCACCAGAACACAGGCACTAGTCCCCTCCACCAGGAAGCCTACACAACCCAATGAACCAACCTTAGCCACTGGGGACAGACACCAAAAACAATGGGAACTACGAACCTGCAGCCTGCAAAAAGGAGACCCGAAACACAGTAAGATAAGCAAAATGAGAAGACAGAAAAACACACAGCAGTTGAAAGAGCAAGATAAAAACCCACAAGACCTAACAAATAAAGAGGAAATAGGCAGTCTACCTGAAAAAGAATTCAGAATAATGATAGTAAATGTGATCCAAAATCTTGGAAATAGAATAGACAAAATGGAAGAAATAGTTAACAAGGACCTAGAACTAAAGATGAAACAAGCAACGATAAACAACACAATAAATGAAATTAAAAATACTCTAGGTGGGATGAATAGCAGAATAACTGGGGCAGAAGAACGGATAAGTGACCTGGAAGATAAAATGGTGGAAATAACTACTGTAGAGCAGAATAAAGAAAAAAGAATAAAAAGAACTGAGGACAGTCTCAGAGACCTCTGGGACAACATTAAATGCACCAACATAAGAATTGTAGGGGTTCCAGAAGAAGAAGAGAAAGAAAGGCACTGAGAAAATATTTGAAGAGATTATCATTGAAAACTTCCCTAATATGGGAAAGGAAATAGTTAATCAAGTCCAGGAAGCACAGAGAGTCCAATACAGGATAAATCCAAGGAGAGGGCTTCCCTGGTGGCGCAGTGGTTGAGAGTCCGCCTGCCGATGCAGGGGACGCGGGTTCGTGCCCCGGTCCGGGAGGATCCCACATGCCGCGGAGGTGGCTGGGCCCGTGAGCCATGGCCGCTGAGCCTGCGCGTCCGGAGCCTGTGCTCCGCAACGGGAGAGGCCACAGCGGTGAGAGGCCCGCATACCGCAAAAAAAAAAAAAAAAGAAAAAAAAAAATCCAAGGAGAAACATGCCAAGACACATATTAATCAAACTGTCAAAAATTAAATACAAAGAAAACGTATTAAAAGCAGCAAGGGAAAAACAACAAATAACACACAAGGGAATCCCCATAAGGTTAACCACTGATCTTTCAGCAGAAACTCTGCAAGCCAGAAGGGACTGGCAGGAGATATTTAAAGTGATGAAGGAGAAAACACAACAACCAAGATTACTCTACCCAGCAAGGATCTCATTCAGATTTGATGGAGAAATTAAAACCTGTACAGACAAGCAAAAGCTGAGAGAGTTCAGCACCACCAAAGCAGCTTTACAACAAATACTAAAGGAACTTTTCTAGGCAGGAAACACAAGAGAAGGAAAAGACCTACAATAACAAACCCAAAACAATTAAGAAAATGGGAATAAGAACATACATATCGATAATTACCTTAAATGTAAATGGACAAAATGCTCCCACCAAAAGACACAGATTGGCTGAATGGATACAAAAACAAGACCCATACATATGCTGTCTACAAGAGACCCAATTCATACCTAGAGACACATACAGACTGAAAGTAAGGGGACGGAAAAAGGTATTCCATGCAAATGGAAACCAAAAGAAAGCTGGAGTAGGAATTCACATATCAGACAAAATAGACTTTAAAATAAAGACTATTAGAAGAGACAAACAAGGACACTACATAATGATCAAGGTATCGATCCAAGAAGAAGACATAACAATTGTAAATATTTATGCACCCAACATAGGAGCACCTCAATACATAAGGCAAATACTAACAGCCATAAAAGGGGAAATCGACATTAACAGTAATCATAGTAGGGGACTTTAGCACCCCACTTTCACCAATGAACAGATCATCCAAAATGAAAATAAATAAGGAAACACAAGCTTTACATGATACAGTAAACAAGATGGAGTTAATTGATATTTATAGGACATTCCATCCAAAAACAACAGAATACACATTTTTCTCAAGTGCTCATGGAACATTCTCCAGGATAGATCATATCCTGGGCCACAAATCAAGCCTTGGTAAATTTAAGAAAATTGAAATTGTATCAAGTATCTTTTCCAACCACAATGCTATGAGACTAGATATCAATTACAGCAAAAGATCTGTGAAAAATACAAACACATGGAGGCTAAACAATACACTACTTAATAACGAAGTGATCACTGAAGAAATCAAAGAGGAAACCAAAAAATACCTGGAAACAAATGACAATGGAGACACGATGACCCAAAACCTATGGGATGCAGCAAAAGCAGTTCTAAGAGGGAAGCTTATAACAATACAATCCTACCTTAAGGAACAGGAAACATCTCGAATAAACAACCTAACCTTGCACCTAAAGCAATTAGAGAAAGAAGAACAAAAAAACCCCAAAGTTAGCAGAAGGAAAGAAATCATAAAAATCAGATCAGAAATAAATGAAAAAGAAATGAAGGTAACAATAGCAAAGATCAATATAACTAAAAGCTGGTTCTTTGAGAAGATAAACAAAATTGATAAACTATTAGCCAGACTCATCAAGAAAAAAAGGGAGAAGACTCAAATCAATAGAATTAGAAATGAAAAAGGAGAAGTAAACAAGTGACACTGCAGAAATACAAAGGATCATGAGAGATTACTACAAGCAACTCTATGCCAATAAAATGGACAACCTGGAAGAAATGGACAAATTCTTAGAAATGCACAACGTGCAAAGTCTGAATCAGGAAGAAATAGAAAATATGAACAGACCAATCACAAGCACTGAAATTCAAACTGTGATTAAAAATCTTCCAACAAACAAAAGCCCAGGACAAGACGGCTGCACAGGTGAATTCTATCAAACATTTAGAGGAGCTAACACCTATCTTTCTCATACTCTTCCAAAATATAGCAGAGGGAGGAACACTCCCAAACTCATTCTACGAGGCCACCATCACCTTTATACCAAAACCAGACAAGGATGTCACAAAGAAAACTACAGGCCAATATCACTGATGAACATATATGCAAAAATCCTCAACAAAATACTAGCAAACAGAATCCAACAGCACACTGAAAGGATCATACACCATGATCAAGTGGGGTTTATTCCAGGAATGCAAGGATTCTTCAATATACGCAAATCAATCAATGTGATACACCATATTAACAATTTGAAGGAGAAAACCATATGATCATCTCAATAGATGCAGAGAAAGCTTTTGACAAAATTCAACACTCATTTATGATAAAAACCTTGCAGAAAGTAGGCATAGAGGGAACTTTCGTGAACTTAATAAAGGCCATATATGACACACCCACAGCCAACATCGTCCTCGATGGTGAAAAACTGAAACCATATCACTAAGATCAGGAACAAGACAAGGTTGCCCACTCTCACCACTCTTAGTCTACATAGTTTTCGAAGTTTTAGCCACAGCAATCAGAGAAGAAAAGGAAATGAAAGTAATCCAAATCGGAAAAGAAGAAGTAAAGCTGTCACTGTTTGCAGATGACATGATACTATACATAGAGAATCCTAAAGATGCTACCAGAAAACTACTAGAGCTAATCAATGAATTTGGTAAAGTAGCAGGATACAAAATTAATGCACAGAAATCTCTGGCATTCCTATACACTAATGATGAAAAATCTGAAAGTGAAATCAAGAAAACACTCCCACTTACCATTGCAACAAAAAGAATAAAATATATATGAATAAACCTACCTAAGGAGACAAAAGACCTGTATGCAGAAAATTATAAGACACTGATGAAAGAAATTAAAGATGATACAAATAGATGGAGAGATATACCGTGTTCTTGCATTGGAAGAATCAACATTGTGAAAATGATTCTACTACCCAAAGCAATCTACATATTCAGTGCAATCCCTATCAAACTACCACTGGCATTTTTCACAGAACTAGAACAAAAAGTTTTACAATTTGTATGGAAACACAAAAGACCCTGAATAGCCAAAACAATCTTGAGAATGAAAAACAGAGCTGGAGGAATCAGGCTCCCTGACTTCAGACTATACAACAAAGCTACAGTAATCAAGACAGTATGGTACTGGCACAAAATCAGAAAGATAGATCAATGGAACAGGATAGAAAGCCCAGAGATAAACCCATGCACATATGGCCACCTTATCTTTGATAAACACAAAAATTAGCTCAAAATAGATTAAAGACCTAAATGTAAGGCCAGAAACTTTCAAACTCTTAGAGGAAAACATAGGCAGAACACTCTATGACATAAATCACAGCAAGGTCCTTTTTGCCCCACTCCCTAGAGAAATGGAAATAAAAACAAAAATAAACAAATGGGACCTAATGAAACTTCAAAACTTTTGCACAGCAAAGGAAACCATAAACAAGACAGAAAGACAACCCTCAGAATGGGAGAAAATATTTGCAAATGAAGCAACTGACAAAGGATTAATCTCCAAAATTTACAAGCAGCTCAATAACAAAAAAAACAAGCAACACAATCCCAAAATGGGCAGAATCCCTAAATGGACATTTCTCCAAAGAAGATATACAGACTGCCAACAAATACATGAACGAATGCTCAACATCATTAATCATTAAAGAAATGCAAATCAAAACTACAATGAGATATCATCTCACACCAGTCAGAATGGCCATCATCAAAAAATTTAGAAACAGTAAGTGCTGGAGAGGGTGTGTAGAAAAGGGAACACTCTTGCATTGCTGGTGGGACTGTGAATTGGTACAGCCACTATGGAGAACAGTATGGAGGTTCCTTAAAAATCTATAAATAGAACTACCATATGACCCAGCAATCCTACTACTGGGCATATACCCTGAGAAAGCCATAATTCAAAAAGAGTCATGTACCAAAATGTTCATTGCAGCTCTATTTACAATAGCCCAGAGATGGAAACAACCTATGTGTCCATCATCAGATGAATGGGTAAAGAAGATGTGGCACATATATACAATGGAATATTACTCAGCCATAAAAATAAACGAAATTGAGCTATTTGTAATGAGGTGGATAGACCTAGAGTCTGTCATACAGAGTGAAGTAAGTCAGAAAGAGAAAGACAAATACCGTGTGCTAACACATACATATGGAATTTAAGAAAAAAAAAAAAAAGTCATGAAGAACCTAGGGGTAAGACAGGAATAAAGACACAGACCTACTAGAGAATGGACTTGAGGATATGGGGAGCGGGAAGGGTAAGCTGTGAGAAAGCCAGAAAGAGGCATGGACATATATACACTACCAAATGTAAGGTAGGTAGCTAGTGGGTAGCAGCCACATAGCACAAGGAGATCAGCTCGGTGCTTTGTGACCGCTTGGAGGGGTGGGGTAGGGAGGGTGAGAGGGAGGGAGATGCAAGAGGGAAGGGATATGGGAACATATGTATATGTATAACTGATTCATTTTGTTATGAAGCAGAAACTAACACACCATTGTATTGCAATTATACTCCAATAAAGATGTAAAAAAAAAAGAAAAACAGCCTGACCACATTCTTTTCCTTCTGAGCCCTTTTGAATTGATCTATAGCAGGCAAAGTTTATTGCTGACTTTCCTACAGTTCATCCATGTCTTCAAGCTTTAACTTTAAAATCTAAGGGATTATTACTGAGGTTTGCTGGAATCTCCTCCCATAACAATGAACTTCCTAAGGAGGGGAGTTTTATAAAAAATAAATAAATTTTAAAAAAGTATAAAAATAGGTGAAATGTATTAACCATGCTATATGCAGTACTGAATTCTTACAACGACACTGTGAGGTTACTGTTCTTGTTAAACCCATTTCACGCCTCAGCATTACAGAGGTTCCATAAATGGTTATAAAATGTCACAACTGGTAGGTGCTAGAGAAAGGATTCAGCATAGATCTGCTGGATACCAATATTCCATGTCACTCTCATCATGAAATATCCTTCTGTTTAATATACAATTCTCTCTGAGTCCCTAAAAGAGATATTCTCAGGGCAGAAAACATATACACTACAGGATCACAATTACAAAGTAAGTCCCCTCAAAATTCAAATCTGTTTTAAAGACAAATGCAGCGACTTCCCTGGTGGTCCAGTGGTAAAGAATCCACTTTCCAATGCAGGGGACGTGGATTCTATCCCTGGTCAGAGAACTAAGATCCCATATGCCGCGGAGCAACTGAGCCCGCACACCACAACTACTGAGCTTGCACACCTCAACAAGAGAGGCCGTGTGCCACAACTAGAGAGAGAAAACCTGCACACCACAACTAGAGAGGAACGTGAGCACTGCAACAAAGAGACCACGTGCCAAAACTAAGACCCGACACAGTCAAATAAAAATAATTAAATAAATAAAATAAATATTTTTTAAAAAGGCAAATGTGCACACACACACACACACACAGATATATCCATATGATATTAATGAGTGCCATGAAAATAGCTCATGTCTGTGCTGAAATGTCTATATTCATGGAGCTATTTCTCATTTTCTAATTTCTTTGCTCTACATAATTATCATCTCTTGAAAAAATGGATATAATCTGGAATGTTTTAGTTAGGAAAGTTTCTATTCATGTAAAGAATGGTCTGTTTGCAATACCACTAAGATAATCAAAACTGGTAACCGAAAGGAATAATACTGTGGCAAACCACCCCTCCTGTCATAACACTACCATTCCCCAAGCATCAGTTCTTAAAAAAATAAATAAATAAATAAATAAATAAATAAATAAATAGATATAGAAATATGTGCTGAACTCTTCAGGAAAGGTCTGATTACCTGCAAACCATGGAGGCAGCCATCTATACATTAGCATAGATGATAATTGCCTGCTTCCTGATGCTGTGTACAAATTTGACATTCCAGCTACCTGTTTCCATGAGCAAGTATAAAATATTTACCACTTCTGGCATCTGACCAACTAATTACCTTCAAATATTCAACCAGAGTCTGCTAAAATATAAAATTAAAACTTTAAAGATAGTTTCCTTACATTCTCTAACTTTATATTCTCTTTTAATTCTAAGTAATCCTTGGGGCTAAAAATCTCAGGGTGCTGCAAAAGTTATTCAGTGATCTTAGAAATATAACTAAGGTCACACCAGCAGTTTTCAAACACACTTTATATGTTTAATTGAAAATCACATTTCCTTTACCTTCTTCCAGCATATATTGTACTTAACACGCTGAACATTAGCCCTCGAAATAAAGAAATGAATAATATATGAGTTGCTCTTTATTAGGATTTTGAAAGCTGACTTAAAATTAATTTTCAAGACAATTATGGAACACCAAATGTCATATTCACTAGTACCTGTACGCTGCTTCCCAACTGCAAAGTTCTGTTTTCCACAGCCATCTGTTCATATACTCTCTCTTCCAACTTGAATGAATATTGACAAAACCTCTTTCTAAAGGGAAAACTTAGGGATTTGAAGCTCTTCATGTATTTGCAGAAAGTTCACATAAAATATGCACTCTGTAGCTAGGAACTATACAAAAAGTACAATTACAGGAACTCATGTAAAGTCATTTGTGACATGCTTGATTATGCCAGAAATGTCTGATATGGTATTTAAGCAAAAGGTCTTATTGCACAAATGCTCATAACGTATGTAATATGAAGTCTAAAGGGACTATGGACTAAAGGAATGCAGTGAATAACTATGGGATGTAACATATTCTAAAAAAGTCATACTGGAAAAGAGGATTCTTAGACAAATGGATGCTACATGCCCAAACTAAAACCTTCAGCACATCACAATTACACTCATCAAGCAAGAAAGACTTCTTAATGTTTAAAATAAGCATGTCTTGGTTGGTGGATACACCAGTGATTGTGAAAGTGAGGACCTTTGTAAGTGTTATTGGACAATTTCAAACTTGTAAAATTATGTCTATCCAAACAGAATAGATTTGTACAGTGAACAACATTATGTGAATCTACTCTATATAGAGTACTTTACTAATTTGGGGAACTGGGAAAAGGAGGAAGGAAAACACAAAGAAAATAATTGATAAAGTGCTTATCCTCAAATTAACTTTATATCTAATAAGAAGGATATACAGGTTAACACACTGTCAGGAGAAAGAGAATAGAATATCATAAAATCCAGTAACAAAATAAATAATACAAGCAGCCCTCATCTCCATCAATCTCAAAAGCAATGTGCTTTATATATAAACTTCCTTTTCGAAAAGAAATTAGGTATTCTAAAGAGAATAACCCATGGATAGGCCATCATGCGTTTCTGTACTTCCAAAGCAGATAGAGGAGATGAATTTGGCAAAGTTTACTGTGTAAAAATAGCAAGCATGAGACGCTTTCCCTCTCCTTGCTGATCAACTGTAAATAGAGCTTTGTTCCCTTCCCAGTTCAATTGCTCACGCTTGCAATAAATTCCAGAAGTGAAAATGATCCACCATGACATCTTAGTACCACTGATCACCATGGTTGATATAGCTCATCCGGCCGACTCCATAGGCATCCTTTTTCTTCTTCATCACTTCATGTGTGTCCTACTAAAGTTGCAATTCTCAATCAATTTCCAGATAAAGATCATTCATTCTTAAAGTGAGGCTATATGAGAGGATGAGTCCTCTTGCTGGAGGCTCCAAACAAATAAACTTTATTTCCAAGATCATTACTCAATTCAACTAATTTGAGATTGTTGTTGTTATTATGTATACAATTTATTATTTTTTATCATGTCTGTAATATCATTGAGTAAGGCTGAATCCTATCTCTGACAGCCATGTCTATAACTTTTCCAATTGGCTTGAGATGCCAAACTAAACAATACTACCACAGTCTTGAACAATTAATGACATGCTCAAATGTATTTTGACTGACTGAGCAGCAATTTAATTGATTCTACTCTACGTATTCTACAATATTAAACCTTTACTTTAATATAAGTCAAGGAACAACTTGAATTGCTAAGTCCCTACAAAAAAGTATTGTTTGGGTAACACGAGTTTGGTAAAAGGCAGAGTTTTGCCCAGGTTTGGATGTGGAAAGCAAACATAAGTGAGAAACATTTAGGAATGATAGCAATCAGATAGTATTATAAATAAGGACAAACACCTCATTCCTTAGGAGAAAATACAGCACACCATTTTAATAGTTGGATATTCCCTGGGATAGATATCAAAGACATAAAACATGTGTCACACACACACATATATATTTAAAGTTATTTGTCCATTACTGAAAAGAGATTACTCTAAAAGGTATCTAAGTGAGCAAAAAAAAGGAGACACTAATGTCATTTTTCCTTTCCCAGACGATCATGTATGCCAAAATAAAGAGCTTGATGTATCAGACAGGGTTTTAGCTGAATGTGTCAGCACAGAATACAGCACTGGAACAAAGGAGAATGGATTACATGTTTTCAAAACCAATGTATATTATATAATCTACCCTGTGGTGACCGTGGGGTGAGACACATCAGGTGGGGATAATCAAACATTTACCAGTAAACACTTCCATGTAGACTTTTCTCAGTTGAAACTACATGTCCGAGGATAGCTTTTATTCAACTCAACAAACTTCTGTCTTTAATAGCTCATTTAAATGTTTTTTGAACAATTCATTATAGACTGAAAAAGGCTCTGTGCAGCATTTTTAAATGGGCTTTGCACTAATGTGATAAGAGATATCTTTTGAAAAATAAAATAAAAGCCAGCAGAGCATATGGTGCTTCCACTCAGACATTTCTGGTTTTTTTTTTTTTTTTTTTGCGGTACGCGGGCCTCTCACTGTTGTGGCCTCTCCCGTTGAGGAGCACAGGCTCCGGACGCGCAGGCTCAGCGGCCATGGCTCACGGGCCCAACCTCTCCGCGGCATGTGGGATCTTCCTGGTCCTGGGCACGAACCCGTGTCCTCTGCATCGGCAGGCGGACTCTCAACCACTGTGCCACCAGGGAAGCCCCATTTCTGGTTTTTTATACTAAAATTCAGCAGAGAACACGGGAGGTTTTAAGGAACAAACAAAAACACTTCCACACCTACAGGGATGCTCTTGTTTCTCCCACATTTTAAGTGACTTTTAAAAAACGATATCATTACTTATTTTAGAAGCAGCCTTAAGAGCTGTGTAGGAAAGAAACTAATGTTTATCACAAACTTGCTATTGTGTATTATGCCAGGCATTTTGCACTATCCCCTTAGAGTTTTGCAATAAATTTTCAAGGTAGGTACCATAATCTCACTTTACAAATGAAGATTTTGGAAATTTTCTCAACGTCTCACAGTTTTGACAAGTCATAGGATATATACTTAGATCCCAAATTCATTAATTCAAAAATCACATGCTAAGCAAAATGTTCTAGAGAAACCATAGTCGACTGAACCAACATGCCCCTGCTTTCACAGAATTAACAGACTGCCAGGAAAACAAACAGCGAGGTCCCTGGAGTCTTTCATGAGGATCCTACTTGCTAAGTACGTTAGGGCCTCTAAGAAAACCCCCAAGCTATCCTACCACATTGGTACAGTGAGAGTTCAAAGAAGCCATACTCAGAGAAAGACCTAGAAAGACTTCCAAACCCAGGGCCGAGAGTTTATTTTTTCCAATCCTTTTACTCTCTGGTTCCCTTTGTGGGTGATATTCAACTTGTGCTGTGTAGAGGAATTAGGAATGGAGTAAAAAGAGGGAGTAGAATTTTTAAAAACCTTATTCCATTATACCTTTAAGGTTAGATTCTTCTAAATGTTTCCACTTGATTGGAGAGAAGAAAATTACAAACAAGGTGTTGAGAGAGAGTGATAGAAAAGTGAGTCATTTGGAGAAGAGAAACAGAGAAATACATTGCTTAAATGACTTGAAATACATGTTTTCTTCTGTGGCTGTGCATGACACAATAAACTTTTGAGAAAACCAAGAGGCTATGAAGAATAAGAAAGAGGTCAAAGGAAAGCTATTTGCCTTTGCCATACGTATACTTTTTACCAAGTTTTTTTTGCATAATTTTCATATAATCAACCCAATGCCTGGAAATAAAATAGTACCATTCAGGCTTTACAGAAAGGATGGGTAATCCAAGACTCAAAGTGTTTAAACAACCAGCTCGAAGTAACACAGCATTTTGGACAGGCTTTTGCAGCCAAACAACCTGACCATAAAGCCATGCTCTGGACATTACTGCTATGCTGTCTTGGCTTTACTAGGGGGAGAGATTAGAAGAGTATATGTAGCTGTGTGTATGCCTTTCTATAATGCAAATCCCAGACATAGTTGCAAATAATTAGGGACATTGGTTGGCATATCACATAGTCATAGTGCTGCCCATATTTTCTCAGGAATCATGCTTCGCCTCCACTCCCACACCCTCTCCCCCATAGCTCCCTACTGTATGCAGCTGGACTGCCATTGTAGCAATTGGAACTGCTTCCCTAGGTGGGGCTAGGGAATTAATGATCTTCTCCCTATTGCCTAGCAGCCCTCAGCTAATGGCAGGTATGAGTGAGGGGTTATGGTTTAGCTTCCTCGTCCCCAGGTGGAGCAACTCTGAGGCATGCTCTCTGCAATCTCTCAGATGGCCCAGACGCATGGCGCTTCAGTTGCCTACACAGGTACCTGATCATTAACATATCCTGCATGAACTCACGCCCTTTCCTTTCTCACTTGCCTACCCATGCTTCGTGGGACGACTTCCCAAATATGTCTCATACATTCAGTTCGTATCCCAGGTTCAGCTTCAAAGGAAACCCAAACTCACACAGTTGGGGAGACTTTAGAGAGGAGGCAGAATTTGAATTGGCCCTTGAAAAAAAATGCAGTTGGGCTTCCCTGGTGGCGCAGTGGTTGAGAGTCCGCCTGCCGATGCAGGGGACGCGGGTTCGTGCCCCGGTCTGGAAGGATCCCACATGCCGCGGAGCGGCTGGGCCTGTAGGCCATGGCCGCTGAGCCTGCGCATCCAGAGCCTGTGCTCCGCAACGGGAGAGGCCACAGCAGTGAGAGGCCCGCGTACAAAAAAAAAAAAAAAAAAAAAAAAAAAAAAAAAATGCAATTACAGAAGGTAGGGAGATAAAAGGAATGGAAGCCAGATACAAAATATAGGTGTAGAAAAACCTAAGTCAGTTTGGACAAAGATAGAGAATAAGCCAGTAGATTGGGAATGGTACATCCTTGAGAATGCTATAAAATAACATAAATAGTCTCACTTATTTCTCTTTTCCTGGGCAAGGGCCTTCAATAAGTTGACGTTTGCTCTCACTGCCACTCTTCCTTACTCAAGAAAATAGAGGTGTTGTTTTGTGTGTGTGTTTTTTTAATCATTAACCATTTATTTATATCCTGCCTTATTCCAGAAAGGACTTGAGAAGACTGAAATATTGATGTTGACTTATTAACTACAGTTTGAAATTCTTATCCTCCTCTTCAATTCCTACAGCAGCTCTGTTGATAGAATTCTTCATAATGAAACCAATAAGGGGAAAAAGAAATAAGAAGACAATGTTAATGCACTAATGGATATAAGGTAATTCCAAGTTTCCTGACCACTTTGCTATAAAGGCAATATTGTTAAATGAAGTTTTCTTCTCCTGCATTTACATTATTTTCTTACTGATACATACATATATACATATATATATATATGTATATATACACACACACACACATATACATATATATGTCTCTTTTTTACTTAATGTACTTATAATGTCATCAAAATAATGTTTCATTCTGGAGGAAGAAGGAAAAAAATCTATTTGGATTCCAAATGGGTTTCCCAAGAAGTGTTTTTGCTGTCTTGGAAATTTAGGGAAGAAGCCCTAAAGCTTTAGCAGAAACAAAGTACATAATATCTTCATGTTTCATTCCTGATCTTTAAGGTAAAGAGATAATATTCTCTGGCTTCAGACAAAAAATTTATTAAAACTGTATTTTTAAAAGGTACATAAGACAAAGGACTGATGGTGATCAATCACAGATTTTGCTTTTTTTTTTTTGTGGTACGCGGGCCTCTCACTGTTGTGGCCTCTCCCGCTGCGGAGCACAGGCTCCAGACGCGCAGGCTCAGCGGCCATGGCTCACGGGCCCAGCCGCTCCGCGGCATGTGGGATCTTCCCGGACTGGGGCACGAACCTGTGTCTTCTGCATCGGCAGGCGGACTCGCAACTACTGTGCCACCAGGGAAGCCCCCTTGCTTTTTTTTTTTACTTCTACCTACTTTTCACTTGTTTTTAAAGCCTTGGAGGGACTTTCAGCTGCAGAGGTAAGCACAGGTAAAAGTAGTAGAGAGCATGTAGACCACAATTTACTTTAGGGCCTGCAATTAGGATTTTGGACAGTCAAAAAATTCTGAAGGGTATCAAAAATCTCCATTACGGACACTGTTAGGTTTTGAGGAAAAAACTGCTCTGCTAGCCCAAACTCTACCTGAAGGGCAGCTTTGGAATTAGGGAAAATTATCATATTTTCTCCTTTCATGAGGTAAGTGCACAGGAAAAAAAAAAAAAAATTGTTTCAAGTATCCTGGGTCTTTATTCTACCTATTATGGAACTAATTGACTGGTGTTTGTTAATCCTTGAAGCTTGTTAGATAACAAAAGTGCATCCAATTCACATAGCTTGTTTCAAGTAACCTTGAGAAGATTCCTAAAACTGCCAAGGAGAGCTTGTGTGGACATAATGTTACCATCATTAGACAAGAGAAATGGGACATATTACATGAAAATTTCAGCTACAAAAGTGGTTTATTTTGTTTCAGTCCAAAGGGTTGGGCTAGGGATTTAAAGAATTAGAGCATTTTTATTTTTGAAGATAAAGAGGAGAAGATATCTTAAATTATTATTGTTTTGCAATGAACTTTTATGTGCATATTTCAAGGGTGCAAGTGAAGGGAGTTTTTCCTTAAATCAGAAGCAAAATTGCATACCTGCATTTTATGAACACAAATATGAGGGCACTGGAGATGCCTTAAGTTTTGTTTGTAAATAAATAACCTAATCTGTGCATTTCTTTTCTCGTTTAGGGATTAATTTTGAAGAGCATAAAGTTATATATGATTATAATGAACAGTAGTATTTCTGATCGTAACTAGATAAGATCTGTAAAGATTCAATATTTCTAATTTAGTATTATGGTAGGCAGAATAATGGCCCTCAAAGATGTTCATTCCCTAATCCCCAGAATTTGTAATATATTGCACAGCAAAGAAGAATTAAGGTAGCATATGGACTTAATGTTGCTAATCAAATGACCTTAAAGTAAGATCCAGAGTTATCTGTCTGTGCCCAGTGTAATTACAGAGGTCCTTTAAAGTGGAAGAGAGAGGCTGGAGAGGAGGTCAGAGTCAGAGAGAGATTTGAAGATGCTATCATGCTAGTTTTGAGGACAGATGAGGTTGCCACAAGCCAAGGAGTGCAGGCAGTTTCTATAATCTGGAAAGGTCATGTTCCCCTAGGACCTCCAGAACAGAACACCACTCTGACAAATCTTGATTTTAGTCCAGTGAGACTCACTTTGGAATTGTGACCTCTGGAGCTATACAATACTAAATTTGTGTTAAGTCATTAAATTTGTGCTGATTTGTTACAGCAGCAATAGAAAACTTATACAAGTGTTAATCCATGTTATTTAATGTAAAATTAATCTATTTTATCAGTGTGACAGATATTCCAAGGTATTTTTGGAAGTATAGGGAAAATTTGGGTGTCCATGGAAAATTACATTCTCTGCAAAACACTCCACTGGATTATTAGATTATATGAGAGCTATTTAAAACTCTAAATTGTAGTTAAATGATAGAAATGCAAAATAATTCTTGGCTGTGCACAGGCAAATTCTGTCTCACAGGTTCAATTCACTTCCCTCATCCACTGTGGAAGAAGCTAGTTTTGCCTCAATTTACACATTCATTTTAATATTCCTGATCTATAAATGTGTTTGTTCTTTGGATTCACCTTTGAGTAGGTTGTAATGTCTCTTCAGCTTTCTTATTAATGAGTTAAATAAGATCTTTTATTCATGTTCATCTTTATATTTCTGGGCTGGTCATGATTTTACTTTTTTTGAAAATTACCTTTTAACAGCAGTGACAAATGTATCTCAGACTAAAATAAGAAAGAGGAAGAGAAGCAGGATGAGGAAAGAGAGAATGAGAAGGAGAAGGAGAAGGAGAAAGAGAAAGAGAAGGAGGAAGAAGGAGAAGAAAAGGAAGACAAAGACAAGTTGTTAGTTTCACTTCCCTCATGTTACCCAGGAGATTGCTGGCTTTGGGTACAGCTACGTGGCTGTGCTCACCTGATGCTCTTGGAAGTATGTCTCCTGTTTTTAGGGTTTTTTTTTTTTTTTTTTCATTATGCGGGCCTCTCACTGTTGTGGCCTCCCGCCGCGGAGCACAGGCTCCGAACGCGCAGGCTCAGCGGCCATGGCTCACGGGCCCAGCCGCTCCGCGGCATGTGGGATCCTCCCGGACCGGGGCACGAACCCATGTCCCCTGCATCGGCAGGCAGACTCTCAACCACTGCGCCGCCAGGGAAGCCCATGTCTCCTGTTTTAACTTTCTACCACGTGGGCACTATTCTTAGGCAAGCTTTCTCTGCAATAAGGAGGGTGCTTTTCGGTATTTCTAGGCTACTTGATTCTCATGATGTGTGATTCCAAACACAGACACTCTCTGTCCCAATGTCATTTTTAATTCCATAATTTATTGAAACAAATATCTATTTGCTATTTATAACATGACCTAATACTATATCTGGAACTTGGAATGCATCAGTAAATATTATAAAGACCTTCATCCTCACAGAGCTTACATTCTGTTGGAGGAGACAAAGCCCTAATAACCAAAATAAATGTTATAATAAATATATTAAAAGATGATAAGTTCTATGTTCAGAGAAAAAGTAAAGTAGGGGATCAAGAATGCTAGGAGGTAGGCGCCAGGTTGTAGTATTAATTAGGTGTCAGATAGGCCCCATTAAAATAGTGAGATTTCAACAAAAGTTCAAAGGAGATGAAAATGTGAGCAATGAAAATAACTCAGTGGGAGAGCGTTCCGAAATGTAGAATAGTTAGTGCAAAGGGCCCACTGCCATGAACGGCTAGCATTTTCCAAGAACCAGAAGGAGGCGGGCATGGCTGGAGAAGAGTGAAAAAGAGGGAGAGTGAAAGGAGATGACTGAGAGGGGCAGACATGTGGGATCTCACAGGCCATTTTAAAGACTTTGGCCCTGCTTTATATCAAGTGAGAATATATTCAGTGTCTCAAGCAGAAGGATGGCATCATCTGACTTACATTTTAAAAAAAAATCTGTCTGGCTGTGTGCTGGGAATTGATTTAAGTGAGCAAACACAGAAGCCAGGTCAGAGGCTATTGCAGTAATCCAGGTAAGAATTAGTGATGGCTCGACCCACAGTGATAGCAGTTGAAATGTAGTGGTGGTTAAAAGTTGTCAGATTATGGATACATTTTGAAAATAGAGTGAAATGGATTTGTGTGTGTGTGTGTGGTATGAGAGAAACAAGGAATCAAATATGATTTCACAACTTTCTCTCTAGACAAGTAGAGGAAAGAATTACCATCAACTGAAATGAGAAAGGCTGTGAGAATTCTAAATATTAGAAGATGGTCAGGAATTTCATTCTGCACATGATGAATATGCATTGTCTTAGACAACTGGATGGAGAAATCAAGTAGGCAGTTAGATACATGAGTCTGGGGTTTAGAACAGAAGTCTGGGCTGGAGATATAATTTATGCATCATTCACATATAGATCTTACCTGAAGACTGGATAAGACTGGGCAAGAGAGGTTAAGAAAAAGAAGAATTAAAAATGATGACAAAAATTGAAGTAGGAGGAACTCCCAGAGAGTGTGGTATACTGAAAATCAAATGGAGAAAGTGTATCAAGAAGGAGGAACACTGCTGTATTTAAAATAAAATGCCTTTTCATGAAAAAAGAAAAAAGAATAAGGAGGGAATGATCAGCTGGATCAAAGGCCCCTGAGAGTTCCAGTTAGTATTAAAATTTGGCTATTGGACTTGGCAGCTAAAAGGCCATAGTGGCAGGACTGAGGGCAATTTTGTTGGAGTAGTGTATGCTAAAGACATATTCAGTCACATTTAATAGATAATATAGAGAACAGGAAAAGGGGACTGCATAGCAGTAACTTGAGACAATCCTTGAGCGTTCCTGTAAAAGTAGCTGGTGGTAGATGAGAGATGAAGAAAGAGGCTTTGATTTTTTTATGGCTGAAATAACTTTATGTGTATATTGTAATGGTGATTTCCAGCAGAGTATGAAAAATAAGATGATGCAGGAGCTAGAACGGAGACTTGCTGGAGCTATTTCTTTGAGAAGGTGTGAGGGGGGCTGAAGCTAGTGTACACGGGGAGGGGATTGGTTTAAGTAGATATAATGTTATTCATTTCCAGAACCAAGTAGGAAAGCAGAGTGTGTTGTAAGTGCAGAGGCTTTGTAGGAGGTTAGCTGTGGGTAGCCGTCATTATCTGAATGCTTGAAGTCTCTCACGGAAGAGGGAAGGAAGCAAGCTTCTTCTTGAGAGTGAGGATGAGGGAGGAGGTGTTGAGGCTGGAAAAAAGAACCGGGAAACAGTCCTGAGAGCGGGAAAATTAAGAGACTCGGGATGCATTTTGTGATGCCTGGCTGAGACTAGTCATGAGGGTTGTGTGTTTTACTCTAGCTCTGCTTGGCTGCACAGGGACAGGTAGAGAGCAGCTGAAGAGTTGAATTTCACTAGGGTTTTATCTTTGTTAAATGAGTTTAAAATTCCCAGGACACATGGGATAGGTTTTCCTTCTCTAAAACATGTAAAGTTAAGGGAATTTTAAAACTCTTCAGTATCATATCAGGGAACAAAAAGTGTCTTATTCCTAAAGGCTTATTTATCCAGGGATTTTTAAGGCTCCCACATATCTGGCAAGAATTCAGCAGCATATTAGTTGTGAATTTGAGCTTTAAAAGTTCTTGTATTGGCCAACTTACTTATTTACAAGGGTGGAAAAAACCTATACTGAAGCAGTTCATTCTACTACGACAAATAATTCAACATTCTATTGTTGTATCAGCATAAAATGTAGTTATATAAACAGCTATCATTTTCGTTTATTGTTAGAATGGTCTATATTTTATTTCCCAACTACGGTGACTGCTTATTTTAGGCAGATACTGTAGTTTTATTCTTTGTATTCCTTACTGAATTTAGCATATGACAAAGCACATAGAAAATTCTAAAAAAAACCTCTTTATTGATTGAAATTATCAACTATACTGTTTTAAGAAGATAAAGTCTCCAGTGCAGTTCATGCAACATTATCCAAAGATTCAAATTTATGCTGCAGAATTTAAATAATCTTTAAAGCATATTCTTCAATTGGAGTCATTTCTGAGTATTAGTTAAACAAAAGAGTTTAAATTCAGTTACTAACTGGTTTCCAAAATTTAAATATAATTCAAAGAATTTTTCACACATACAAAATATTTAGTTTACAAATAAAATATATTACCAGGCCAGGACCATGTCTACTATGGTCCTAAACACACACACACACACACACACACACACAACATTAAGGTAGATTTTAGGACTGAAATATAAAACTTGAAAAATAGTGTTTATAATGGAAATGCTGACAGACCCATAACAATAGCAGTTCTAGCAGGCACTGATATAATAGAACATCATCAGCCAATTTACCTCTTCATTCATGTCTGTTGCTAAGTGTCTAGTTACTGTAAATGCTTTAGATTTTGCATAATTTATGTAAATTATTAAACACCTGTTCTCTTCCCAGAAAACAAAGATATGGAAGAGTCTCCTTAGTTTAATTGATTCCTGGCTTGAGTTCTGTCATTGCTTCCCCAGCAACTACACGGGAGTTGTAGTTCCCTAATAGTCAGATACTGTTGGAAAGACATAGATGTTAAGAATTGATCTTTCAGACACATATATCTGTATGGCTTTATGTGTGATTGGGTGAGCATGTAAATGAATAAATGAAAATATCATTGTTTCTCTTGAATGCATTTAGAAAAGAATGTGTGCACTATCAATAATACTTAATTGCAAAGCACTTTTTATTTTTTTTTCTCCCTATACTGACTTCTTCTACCTTTAGGCTCACACTTAAATTTAAAAATTAGGTCAAATCTTCTTTAATAAGGAAATTCATATTATTTTTTTGAATGCCCAACACAAGTGATTTTCTTCAAGGATTTCTAAACATCAAGTTCAAGAGGATTGCAGGTAAGGTGTAGAGAAAACTCATTGTGCCTGTTAGAGAAGCATGTCTTTGTGAAAAATCACTAATCCTTATTGTTACTCTCCTTGTTTAAATACAAAAATTCCTGAAATAAAATATTACTAAAATTACCCTAGATAGTGCTTTAAATGATCTCTCCACTAAGCAAAAATCCAGTATAACCTAAATTTATTTAGTTATGCTGCACCAATTTGAGATGTAATGTATTATTTGTAAAATCTCCCCGTGAAATTATTTTCTTTGATACAGCTGATTTTGAAGTTATTTTCCTTAGAAAGGCATTTTAAAAATTACTGTAAAACATAAAAGTGGTGAATCAGTTGTTCTACCTCTGAAGGTCAGTACATCTTTGACTACCAGACAAATCTAGGTTAACCATCAAAGAAAGTCATGAGCCAGGAAGCAGTAAGTAGAGAAAGAACCACAGAAAAAGTGTTTAAAAGTTCCCTCTACCTAACATTTTTCTATTATTTACAAACCTTACCCATAATTGTTTAAAATTTTCAGTGTTTGAAATAGAGATATGGATAGATAATTAATAGGTAATTAATTCCGAATTAGGATTGAATGCATTTCAACTACAAATATAGTAAACCCTTTCTTGGACATAACAAGAATTTGAACTCAGAATGACTTTTAGTCAACCTAAAAAGAGAGAAAAAAAGAGGCATAGTGATAATGCACATAATAACACATTTAAAGCAGATGAGTTTAAAGTATTCAATAGGCTTTTAACTTAGTACAAAGTTAATATGAGCCCACAGTGTAAGGTGGGTAATCAGTGAAATGAAATAATATGCCTAGTATATGGTAAGTAGGCTGTGTATCAGTAATTTTTTCACTGACTAACAAACATCACACAATTTCAGTAGCATTCAATAACAAACATTTATTTCTTCCTCACACGCTTGTAGCATAGCTGGGTTTGGCCAATCTTTGCTGGGCTCCTCTGGGCTTGATTTCAAGCTGTGGGTTGGGTCCAAATCTTTATGTCTCTCATCACCTTGAATCATAGGTACCAAAGTAGAAACTCCTCACTGTCAAAAGCAGGAGCACAAGCCCACCTCCATAAGCATATACCAAGCCCCTGCTCATATGTTGTCTGCTAATATCCCACTGTAAAACAAGTCACAGACAAGCCCAACATCAGTGGGATAGGATATGTGTTCCTATCATGGAAATGAAGAGGAACAGAGTGAATATTTGATGAACAAATTTTTAATCTACCATAGGCCACTGTTATTATTATTTTAAATGCAGCTATAAACTGAGGCTACATTAATAGATGTCTAACTCCTGGTTTCAAGGGAGCATATATAGTCAGGTAGTAAAAAGAAAAATTTACGTAGTCTAATGTAATTGACCCCACCCCTGCTCACCAATACCATATGTGTTTATGAGTGTGTGTGTGTGTGTGTGTGTGAGTGTGTGTGTGTAAAGAGAGAAAGATTTTTTTTCAGAAATAATTTCTAGGTTTCATTGTTATTGTTCAGAATGCTTGCTCAATCTGTGGCGTACCCCATGTTTTTTTTGAATGCTGCCACTCAGGGATGGTCCTTCTACATCAAGTTTCTCCAATATGACCTTATATAATGCCCAACTCCCACCTTCCCACCCATCACATTTGATTGACCAAGGGATAATACCTCCACCAATTCGGGCCAACCAAATAATCTTTCCTGTACATTTATAATTAAATGTAAAATTAATTGTTCAGCTTACATTGGTCATCTGATGGAAGGACCTGGTACACACTAGGGCTAGCCATGTATTACAAAGCTTGCTTCAAAAAAAGAGATGAAGCAGACAGCAAAGAAACTTTGAAGAGAGAAGAGACCTGACTTTGTTCTTGGAGTTTTTTTGTTCCTAGTTCTGTCTCTTATGAAGACTATCCCTTGTTGTGCTCTATGAGATAACCTAGTTCCCTTCCTATGCATGGATCTTATTGAGGACAAGCTAAAGTAATATTCTGTTTCTTACATCAAAAATAACTTTGATTCAAAGTAAAAAATCTTCTTGTGTTTATGTTTGAGTTTGGTATATCAAAGCTTACCAATGAAGAACAATAAAATGATCTCTGAAGTATTGCCAGCTCACTGTCATTTATAGTATACTTACATTTATGTGCTCTAGCATTTATAGCATCTCATTTTATTCTGAACAAAGCAAAACTGAATGAAACTAAACTAAATTCAACTCTGTGAAGTAGGTAGGGTATATACAGGATTATCTACATTTAACTTACAGTAAAAAAATTAATGAATTCTATAAAAATGTATCTGGAAATTTTTAATAAATGTACATAGTTAATGAATTTTAGAGAGCATGTCTATTCCCCTTATTTACCAGAACCCCTAAAAATACCAAAAATGCAGGATGAGCTCACTTACTAGTGCCTAGTATTTGTGGTTTAATTAACAAAAATATTATGTAACACATTTCCCTAATATGCATAGCCCAGAGCTCCCTCTGTTCCCCTAATCTTTGGGAAAAAAGGAAAGATTTGATGTTGTCATTTCCTGTTGCTTTTTCATTAATGTTGCTATTCTATTCCAGATCTAGCTTTGCAGTGAGCTGTTGTTTGCTACTCTCCATGACCAGCAGAAACTCATGTCATGGTCCACATGATGGGGTGCTATCCCACTGGCCTGATTTGGGGAGGATATAGAGTACAATGTACTGTCCTTTTTGTTTCCCCAAGGCCACCATACAAGATTTTGATGCGCATGTGCATTTATTTACTGAAGGTTAAGATAATTTCAAAAGGGAGTTTCCATATAAGCTGGAAAATCTTGAAATTCTACCAAAAATTCATAACATCTTGACTTTTTGTGAGTCTAAATATGGAAGGAGTCTAAATACTGAGGACTTCCATAAAAAAGGAAGCCTTCCATGGGTACCTCCTCTAATCTTTAGTCTCTTCACCTTTTTATGTGCATGTACCTTCTCAAAGAACCTCTTGCTTCAGATCTTTCCCTCCAAATCTCACTCCTATTCATCACCATTATTATATTTTTACATAGCAGAGTGTTAAGAGCATAGACTCAGGCTCCTAACTGCTTACCTGAATTTCCTGGCTTTACCACTCTGAGGCCATTGGCAAGTTAATTTAACCTCTCTGCTCACATTTCTTTATCTTTGAAATGAGTATAGTAGTAGTACCTCTATCATTAGATGGTTGTGAAGATTAAGCAAACTGTTATATACAAATGCCTGAAGAGTGTCTGTCATGAAATAAGCACAATGTTTGTTATTATTTTTAGTAGTAGTAGTACCCACATACATTACACCATGTCAATGTCCTGTAGGCTCAAGTTTGCTTAAATGATAATGATATCCATCACTACCCAATGAAGTTTGACTATGGACATCAGCCCCATGGATGAAGGAAGTAAGGCTTACAATTAGCATTTCCTGATTAAAATTCTCACCAGTGCAACTCTGGTCTTCTACTTGTTTTAACAAATGGGACTATTAAAGTAAGCACATCTGTCAGGATAGATATTAACTTACCTTCCAACTATACTGAGAAAAGGAAAACATTTTTTTTTTCCACTTGGCAAGAGGTCTGTCTGCTCTTCAAGTCAATGGCTCCCAGTTAGTGAGAGGAGAAGCATTTGAATCCTGCCCCACCCCAATGGGCCTACATGAATCATAAAAGAGATATATTAGCTTTTAGTGTGTGCTCTACTGGTTAATATAGAAGGGGAGGGAATTCAATACTTTATACCCAATTGTCCTCACTGATAGAAAAAGTATGGAAGGATTATCAATCTCTCCCACCAAGTCTAGAAAATACATAAACAATGAGAAATCTCAGATATTTGAAACTTCCAGGGCTACTTTGCCTTTTTCCTACTAGCCGTGTAAGTCCTGTCAATAAATTTTACACTTGCATGAGGTCACCTGCAAACTTCCAATCTAGTTTAAACTAGAACCTAGTTTTCCTAAATGCTGTCTGTTCAGAATTACTTACAAGAATTTTTTTAGATCCTTAAAATAAGTGCCTTAGTTCATTATTAAGAACACAAAAACATTGTGTTCAATTTGTCTAATTGTCTAAGACGAATTTTAATTTTCTGCTTCGAGTATACCTATAAATTGGAGCATAGAGTAATATAAATGAAAAGATTTTGCCATGAATATAGGCAATTTGAGGACCTTATTTAATTCACTGTAGCCTCTTCCAGTAGAATATTTCTACAAGATGCCTAAGCTGTACTAATATGTGTTGCTAAAAGATCAAGTAAAAATGTTTGCCTAAGTAAATTTAAAACATTAATTGTAATTATTTCTTCATCTCTCTTTTTCACCTCTACCACCATTAAAATTTTGAGGTTTAATTTAATTTTGCTTAAGCAAATTGCAATAGAAATGATTCAGCTGCCCAAAGAATACATTCTGGGGACCTGAAGCTCACAATTTTTGTTCTGAGATGTAAATATGCCTTAGAAGGATGCTTTAGAATCTCCTCTAGTTTGCCAGGTGTTCCAACTCAGATATACCTTTGACTAGCATGTCATCTAAACACACAGCCAAATAGGGCTCTTCTATTAGTAGCTCTCTATGGCGCTCTGCAACATAATACAAGTGGTTGAATAGAAAAAGAAAGTAGACTATACTCACATGATTTTCATCTATAATAATAGTAGTATATTTTGCCAGACCATATTCTCAGTAATACCAGCAGATAGCACACAAAGCTTATGTTAAGTAGAGGGACTATTTCCTCCTGATAATTTGCCAAATGTAGTAAATTTCACTGAGCATATATCCAGTCTGGTTGTTTTCTTTGCAGACCATAAATCCTTTATGTCCTGATGCTTGTACTAGATTTAAATATCAAAACTATGATAGTCAGGACGTTACATAATTTTTTAAAAATTTCTTGGTTGTTGAGGCTATCTGGTTTCATACTATATTTATCTACAAGAGCTGAATCGTATGTCTGTAATTGTCACAAAATCTGACTTCTAGTACTAATTCCCCTGCAGACTAATTGCAGAATTTGTGCAAGCCACTTACTATCCCCTTTCTCTCAATTATATCATCCCTCAAATGGGGATTATACAATTAATCATTTCTAGTGTGTTCCAAAGTGCAATGCCTACCTGTGGACAAACTTAAGTATATTAAATATTAATGATTATGTCATTATCTGTGTGTGATACAGAGTTTGCTCTTGTGAGTTTTGGGTTTTGATTTGTCCATAACTTGTAGGATGAAAGAGACACTAAGTGTCACTAAATACGTTTCACCTGGTAACCACTGATGATGCTCACTAAACATTCCTAAACTGTATGGAACTTTGTGTGCAAAATAAAATTTTCTCAAGTCCTTTTCCTTAACTCTTGTTTCTCTTTACTTTTCCAAGCAGTACAGGTGGTGCTAAAATGTTACTGCTTCCTAAATTTATTTCTATATTTTTCCACATATTTTACACAGATTCATTTATAAATGAACTGAGTTACTTTTGTTTTTTGTTTTACTCATGACGTAAAAGTCATTTATGTGTTTTCTTTATTCTAGATTTTTCTTTCTGATGATATTATTGCAGTTTTGAATTTTTAATAAATAATTACTACTCAAGTAACATTAGAGAAACAATAAGCTAATTCTCATAACCTTATTGATAATATGCCATAGGTAAATTACTGTTCAATAGTTTCAACATTCATAACTTGATAATTGTAAGCACATATAAACTTAAAACTAACTCTTAAGTCAAACATGCTAACCAAACAAGTTTGCAGGGCCCCAAGGCTTATATAAAGTAGGCAAGGGTCAAAGGAAAGGAAAAAAAAACAAAAATGAAAAAACATGCCATCTCCTCCTGGCCCAAACATCTGTCTAAAGAAAATGATTTAGGGGCATCAAAGAGAAGATAAAGACTTTATTCAGTTAATGTGCATGAGGGAACACATGAAGACTAGGTAACTCTCCAAGTTGAAGTAAAAGTGGAGTTTTATAGGGTCTGGGGAAGACAGCAGTGCGTGTCCTTGTGGCTTGGCTCAGGTTACACTTTTTGTCTTCAACTACTCCCAAAATTGTGGTTACAGCAGCTGGAGATAATTCTGTTTCTTCCTGCCTCTTTCTTAGGAACACTGGTACAATTCCATCCCAATAACTGCCAGCATACTTCTTCTGAGAGCCATTCTTTGTAAGCCTTGTGTTTTGTTGGGTGGTCAATCTTCAAGAGGCAGACAGTAGCAAAAACTTAAAAAGGGGGAGAGGGGGAGGACAGAGGGCAGAGAAGGAAGGGGAAAAATGGAAGAAAGTAAGGGTAGAAGGTTGGGGAAACAGGGAACTCTCTATCATGCCTAATTTAATCCTTTTACACATCTTTCCTAAAATTCTGAATTTCTTTGTCATCAAATAAATGATCACTTGGGGTCTGAGAAAACATGTCAGGAGTCAGTGAAAGGCTGTGCAATTTATAAATTCTTTGAATCTTTCTCCACAACTGAATTTTATAGCCCCTTTCAATTACTTTATTTATTTTTTTTAAAGAATTTTTTTTTTGATGTGGACAATTTTTAGAGTCTTTATTGATTTGTTACCATATTGCTTCTGTTTTATGTTTTGGTTTTTTGGCCGAGAGCCATGCGGGAACTTAGCTCCCCGACCAGGGATCGAACCCACACCCCCTGCATTGGAAGGTGAAGTCCTAACCACTGGACTGCCAGTGAAGTCCCAGCCCCTTTCATTTGTACTCTGTAACCCCGATATCAATAAAGTCATTTATTCACAATAATCATTTGCATAACTAAAGTTTTTATGCTCAGACAGTTATAGGAAAGAGAAAACACCCAGTTCTGGATATTTATTAGAGGGAAGTTACTATATGGTAAAGCTAGCAACTCAATTACTGAAAAACATTTCATCCCAAAAAGGGTTATAGAGAAAATTCTTCCTTTTCCGTTCCTGGTAAATTTCAGTAGTTAGAATAGATTAGAACTCACATATGGTTTCAATAAATCTAAATAATAGAACATTATGGAATGGATTCATTAATGACTTTGGAATGAACTACTTACAGGTTGAAAGTTTACAAGGGTCTTGGTGGTGTTTAGCTTTACTCTCTGGAGCTCAAAGGACAATTATTATCTGTGTTGCAACATAATGTTTTAATTTGCAATCTTCTTCTACCACTATCTCTATTTTGGTCCAACTCTCTTTGAAAGAATGAAAGGTCCTTGGCATCGATTCCTATTTTTCTGTTATATGGTCAATACATACTGACCCTATTCCTTCCAGAACAAATTTTCTCTTGTCTTCTCTCAAAACGTTACCTTAGAATTCATTACTGACACCTCAATTTTTCAGGTTCAAAATATGACAAAAACATTTGGACACTTCATTAGTGTTTACCCAACTAAATATGTCTTTACTTGATTTCCTTATTATAAAATGTAATGTTTTTTCTGAATATTACATTAATTGTGCTGAAGCATGTTAATTGTTTAACTGTAAAAATGATCTCAACGCTATTCTTGTTTAGAATAACTAGACTTTGAACCAGAACCTCTCTGGAGTTCTTGCTGTTTAAGAAAATGTATGAAAAAGATAGCAATTTAGCACCATGCGTATTATAATTAGCTTAATCGTTGTCAGCATGTAGCTATAAACCAAATACCAATTAGTCCTGGTTGTATATCCATGGGCTTTTCTGGTTGTCTTTGAGTTAAAGTTTCTTATTTGTGCAACTTAACAGCCCCCCCAGTGTGCAAGGGAAAATGTTTTTTTAATACATTTTTATATGTGCAAATTAACTGCATATTTAGCTTCATTATGCAAATGAGCTGCACTGATAGGTTCTTATTAGCAAAAGACAGGTTTTATAATGCTTAAAATTCAACAAATGTAGGAAAGCAATCTGTGATATGCTTCAACAGTCCACGAATGGCGGTTAGGTCTTATTAGAGATTCAGTTACTGTTTGACAATCATTTAATCCCTACAGCTTCCTGTATTTAGCAAAACCTATTTTCCGAATTGAAGAAAGTGTATATATATATATATATATATATATATATGTCAGAAGGAGCCATGTTCACATATTAAGATAGGCACGGAGAAAAAACAGTACATATATATGCTGAGAGAAGTACAATATCCTGAAAAATATTTAAACATATATTGAGAAAGACATCCTTAAGCAGAGCAAGTCACATACTACAAGACCCACAAAGATTCAGAAAATATATATTCAGAAAAAAAGAAACATACTTGGATCCGAAAAAATGGATCTTAATGCCCTACAGAAGTGTAATAAATATTCACCCAAATCTGTTTTCTCATGTTCAGGAACACAGTTAGATGATGTTTTCCTGCCTTGTTTGAAGATGTGGTCATGTGACAATTCTAGATGCTGGAAAGCAAGAAGGTAATGAATTCCACTGCCATGCTTTTCCCATAATGACATCTTATGTGCTTTCTGCCCTGGCTGAATTGGGTGGACATAAGCTCTGTGGTGACCATGGTAGCTCTGTGTTAAAAATGGGAGAGATGCTGTTAACTCAGATCCTTGACATGGAACTGAGTCCCTCCTTGACATCCATTATCTACCACTTTGTCATCCATCTTGGACAATTGGAAAGATATGAACATCCTGGAATGTTAAATGAAAAAAATATATATTTCTACGGTATTTGAATTATTATACATCTTGATCTATTACTTTGGCCTAGCATGCTTGAACTAATACAGTGAAAGATATAAACATAAAGGACACCTTCCAGCTTTTTATCAACTTTGAATTTTTCCTTCAAGGACTGTCAGAGTTTGTTTAGTTGAAAAAAATGCTTTGATGTGCTGGACTTCAGTTACCATGAAGTCTTTGTCTTATAGGCCGAATATCAGGGCTTAATGAAAGGGATAGGAGAGTATAATTTAAGTAGCAAAGGACTAGAAATTAAAAGGTATTATTTATATCCATGATACTGTTACTTCTAGCTGGTGATATAAACAAGTGACTTTTCCTTACTGGAACTCCTTTTTCCAGATCTGAAAGATGTGAGCGCTTAGATTAAATGACCACTCAAATTCCATCATACCATATTTAGCATTCTGTGATTCTATAATTCAAAAGGGCTCAAAGTATTACAGAGGTTCTTCTCTGTAAAACGGAGACTAAAATTAAAGTAGGTGAAAAATTATACCATGTGCTTTGTTTTCCTTCTACTTTTTTCTGGGATTTTTGACACTTGAGCTCTAGCCCTGATATAATCCTGAGCTAGTACCTATCAATTGTCTCATTTATTACAACTCAAAAATGATAAAGTAATATAGACAATTTCTAAAATTATTTCAAAATCTAACATATCATGGCACTGCAAGATAGAAAGTGTTAATCTCCAAGAATAATTTGTTTATTGGAAGCTTTGTTAATCATACCATGCTTCTGTGAACAAAAGAAAAATTTAGACACTATCTGGATTTTAAAATAGGTTCTGTGTGATAATGAGCAAGTTGTTGAACCTCTCAGAACGGCATTGTCCTCAACTGTAAATGTGGGTTAACATGGGCCTCCCACTGTTGTTATGAGGATTAAATGAGGTTAGAAATGTGGACGCTCCTAGTTTAGCCCTTGCCATGTAGCAAACTTTCTGCATGTGTGTTGGCTTATTCCCTGTTTTTTTTGCACAGTGTAGAAAAAGCATGCTGCACAGTAGGCCTAACTCTGGCCCAAACACATTCAGGCCACTGTGAAATATTCAGGATGGCTTATGGCTTAAATATTGGCAGAACATGCAGGTTATGCAAAAAGACAAATGGAGATGTGACATTGTAAATTAACAGTAATCATTGGTGAATATTTTCTTAGAGTTGTATCATTTGTGCTTATAGAGAGAATGAAAATAATTTCTCATATTGTTATTTTTTTAATATTAAGCGACTCTTTGCATTCACTTGATCTTAGCCAAAAGGCCAAGAAGCAATACTGTATGCTTTCAAAGTAGTAAAGGTAATTTACATTTCCTGATCATATACTAAATGCCAGAGGTGCATTTTCTTTGTTATAGAATTTAATCCTCATGATCAAACTTTCAAGGTAGGTGCCCCCCCTTTATTATCTAGGTGAAAAAAGGGGGATCAAAGAGACTAAGTCATTTGCTTGAATCATCTATTGAACTCAGTGTAGAAAGGAAACCCACATACAGATTCAAATCCAGGTTTGGTTCCAAAGCCCATTTTCTTTTTACTATATCATTTTAACTTTCAACAATAAAGTCTACACCACCTCCCAATTATCCTGCTTTAATCTGTCAACTCTTACTGTCCTCATCATTCCTGTCAAGGGAGTTCATGTATTAAAGCTCAAAAAAACAAATTGTAAGGTAGAGATGTGGGGGAAGTATAGCATCTCAGAGGCTTACTAATCCTCTCTAAATGTTGCTTTGCTTTGTGAAGGGCACATGTGTCCCAGAGTATTTAAACATATGTATTTATTGACAGAAAGTGAGGAGGCAGCAGAAGCATTCTGATACATGGTCATGTCAAATACAACTTGGTTAGAAAAGAGAAGAAAACAAGAGAAACTTTGTTGTGACAAACACATGATGTGCATGATGTCATTTGGTTGTTGTTAGCAAAAAATCTATAAATGACATCTGTTTATCTATTTGTGAACCAGACACAGCCAAATTTTGTACAAGGTCTCTCTGTACAGTCTCCTGAAGGAAGGTCCCTTGTAAGTGATAATGTGTCAAAAGTCACAAAAAAAAACTGTTAAAATTTAACTTCTGCTGAGAAAATAGTGTACTTGATGAATATGTGTGGGAAATGTATTGAATCCAGATGAGACTGGTACTTCTGTCTCCATTAGCAACAAACACCCAAGAGAGTGAAATGTTTAACTTAAAGAAGATTGTCTGTGATCAGAATGGCGATTTCCTCAAGAGAGGCCAAAATGCAGACAACTACACCACCAGGGTATGTTTCAAAATTTTAGTTCCCACCATCCTCCTGAATCATTATATGTGCACAAATCAATGACCTCAGAAAATGCTTTACTGTTGCGTCTGGAAAGAATTTCTTCATTTTTTTAAGCTGTGTTCTTTCAAGGATTGTTATTTATAAAACTTGTAAGAATTGTCATCAACCCCCCTACAAATTAACTTTTCTCTTTTTTTGTTGTTTTTTTTAGTTTATCATAGGTAACTTTTGAAATACTCTTGTTTCTCTGGCTCACCTCAGCAGAGTTTCTATATATGCACCATTTGTATACCAGTGGACTCCATTCTTAAAGAAGGAAAATTTCCCGTGTCCATTGTATGTCTCTACTAGAAGACTCAGTGGAATTAAGAGGACTCAACTCAGTGGAAGAGTCAACCCAGTAAAATCTGTGGGTAAGTATTATAACTGAAATGATTGGTTGCATATACACTGATCTCAAAGCATTGAGGTTTTTTGACTTACAACTTGCTGAAAGACAGAAATTAAACAGAACAGTAAACAATTCTATGAGATAAATATATGCTAATTCTTTCAGATATCGTTTGCTGTGGAAAAAAAAAAAAACCCTCATGGCTTAAAGCAACAATTTTATTTGCTCACAATTGCACAAGTCAGCAATTTGGGCTGGGCTCAACTGAAAAATTCTTCTGTTGGTGTCACCTGAGATCACTCATGTGGCTGCCATGATCTGGCAGCTCAATTGGAATTGAATGATCTAAGATCCCCTCACTCACATGTCTAGTCTAGTGTCTAGCCACTAGCCTGGGGCTGTAGGCACAATAGGGCCATTTGTTTTCTCCTATTCCAATAAACATGTCCAGGCTTCTTCACATGGCAGTCTCAAAAGAGCCAAAGCAAGACAAACCCCAAAGTGCAAGTGTTTTAAACTTTGCTTTCTTTACATTTGTAAATATTGTATTGGCCAAAATTTACCTACTAAATCCTGTTCCTTAATGGAGGTTCAGGAATGTCACATTGCAAAGGGACTTGTGCAGTAACAATTTGTCCTCTAGTCACAGATTATTCACATTCCCCCTGCATGCAAAATATTTTCACCACCCCCATCAAAAGAGTGACACCAAAGTGTTCGCTATTCCTGCAAATACTAATTTCTACTCATCTTCTCATTCCTTTCTATTGTTTCCACCTATCCCACCAACATTTCTTTTCATTTCTTAGAGTAGTTTGTGTTCCTGTCTTCTGTATATGGTCTCACCTTCCACCAGAGGAGGTAGTAGAGATTAGTGGGCAGTTGATTCAAGAGAAAAATTAGGTTATCGTCTATTTGAATTATTTATATCATCTGATTTATTTGGAGAAGATAAAATAGACTCCCTCCTCTTTGTTTTTCTCCTACAACTGCTTTCCTACTACATCTTATTTCTTACCCACTGGATGAATCTTGGGTAAATCTCCTAGCTTTCAAGTATTGGATGAGCAGCATTTTCAGATATCAGAAGTCCCATCAGATTGAATCAGAGTTTTTCTTTCACATCTAGTTTAAAGCTTTTCCTTTTCCCTGAGTTTAGACCTGAATCTCAAATTCCATATATCAGCATTGGATAAGGGGCAAAGGGTGAATTCCTGCATCTTCTAAGGATGGAAAGGAAGATGGGAAGACTGAAAGTGAGGGAAATGGCAAGATCTTTTTGACTGGTGCTGCTGTGATCTGAGTTTGCTCCCAACTGTGTGGCAGGTACTAAAATATGTTACTTCTCTGACAAGCCACCCCTGTAGATTATTCTCCTTCTGGGAAAACTTAGCTCAGCAATTCTCCAATAGAGCCAATTCCTATTCAGCTGACTTCTACAGACCGAGCCCTTAATTCCTGCTCCTATAATAATAACCCCTTTTTTTCTAGGATGAGTCACCTTTGTAGCTATACTCTTTAATGTGGTCCTTTCAAGAAGGCTAGGCTTGATTGCTTTCTGAACTGACCATTCTGACCCATAGGAACCCTGACCCACCAAATCCTGGGGCCCACTGTCTTCAGAGGCAATGTCAGACAGGGCTTTTCCTTTAACCTGTTAAAGAAAGAGTCAAGGACTGTCCCTATAGACCCCTAACTTAGACAAAGATCAACTTTTGCAAGATCTCCTTCATCATGCTTTCCTCTGGTAGCAGCATGAGAAAGGCCCATGAGTTTCTGAAGCAGAAAAAGCATCCCACTGGAGTAAATATCAATCTTCCTTTCTGGTAAGCAGTTTACTGTCTTCCAAGTGGTTCCTAGCTTCCTCCCTGGTTTGATTTGTGTAGGAGCACCTCCATTCCCACCTCCAAAGACAGGGGAAGGGAAATGCCTCAGTGCTTTAAATGGGAAAAGCCTATTCAACAGCCTATTACTTAAGTATTTATTTATTTAGCATTTTCCCCCTCTACACACTTAAGGTCAATTTCTAACCTAGCAGGCCTCTGAAGTAACTATCTCTACTGTTCTTTATTTATCATTTCTCTATTCTGTGTGGATTTACATATTTGTTTGTGCAGGATGATGGTACCAGGAGACACTCGTCTTAATTTAATCAGGAAAACAGAAGGCTTTTCTTTTCACTCTGCTGTATTTTGTGATTGGTGCTGCCAGCATTTATCTCCACAAGACTCAATTTTCCATTTCTTCATTAACCAAAGTCCTGTGCTTCCAAACACTTTTTGTTATGATTTTTTAGCATTACTGCCTCAAGAGTGTTTTTCTTCTAAGACCACCAAGTTGGGACAACCAGGCCTCCTCAGGGAGCCCCCTCATCCTGAAACAAGCCCCACTTGGAGCAGGATAATGGGTTGGTGATCTCAATTTTTACACAGTCTTTCTGGCCTTGCTTTGCACCTTGGCTACCTGAACCTTTAGCCATCCAGCCAGCCTGGTGTCTTACTGCTGTCACATTTCTCTGCACTACTATCAACCTGGGTTCATGATTTTTCACATCTTTCTTGACTCTTGCCAGCTGTCGTCTGAAATATTCTGGGAATCCTTATTTATCCTGCTCTCAAGAATTCTAACTTCAGGTAGAAATGGATATGATTTAGGCTGCAATTGTTATTTTAGGACAGCACATTGATGTATCCAGTTTTGCTTTGTTTTTTTCTCTTTTTCCTTTACAGATATTTCCTTCCCCAACAACGATAAGGCAAGGGATGGAAAATTCATATTTAATACACAAAATGTCTAGCTTTCATTCAAAGAGGCACTAAAAACAAAACAAACAAATAAGATCAATTCACATTTTTAACTTAGCAACAATTATGTGTAGATGACACTACTATCTAGGACCATACCAATAAATGAGAATGGGCTCTTAATTTTCTATTTTAAATGTCTAGTAGCAGAGAGTATTGGCTGATCCATTATAAATTCTACTACTCAATCCTTATAAATTCTTCTAGTCTGGACTCTACTGAAATTAATCAAATTTGTTCACACAAGTACCCAGATAAGACCAAAAGTATAGAAAATATCACCGCAAAGTTTGTATAGCCAGTTGATTTTTCCACAGCCCTTTGCCTCTTCCAGGCCACTTTTTTTTCCTTAGATACAATATACTGTAAAAAATGTAAGTGGAAACAGCTATTTTACTCAAAATTTAAGTAAAATCTCAAGATTTATCTAAGTCTGAAGTAGCCTGAATCTATGTCTGAATGTAGGATTGATTACATTAATAGGGGGAATAGTATTTTTGAAGTGGCTTTCTGATCATGGATTCCCTAGGCAGAGATGGACCCTCATTTGAGTCATATACTTCCAAGGCCCTTGCATGGGCTTTAACAGTGTGTTCACACCATTATACATAGTTTTAGAAAATGACAAAAGTGCTATTTAACCACAATTTAATATATTTGGTATACTCTTACACTCCAATATCCTCTTAGTCATGTTTCATCTCTTGCCTGGTGGCTTTTGTGTGGCACAGGCATAACTAAAGTGAGGTAGAGGTATGAATCTGTTTAGTTTGGTTTGGTGGTTTGCAGTCACTTCTGTATATAGTTCAGGGATTGCTAACTATCCACCCAGATGCAGGAATGGCTTCAGAACACCCACTGCTGCCCCTCTGGGATTGTGACTGATAGTGCAAGGTCAGAGGTTTGGAGAGCTGTGTGAAAGTATCCTATGGCATTTGATATCAGCAGGAAGTAGCTAACAATCAATGAGTTTGCTTCAAAAACTATTTAACATTAGTTACTGAATAAGAACCTTTGAAATGAAATACCTTACAGCTCATATATAAGAGGATCTTGAGGGATATTTTTTCCAAATTTGATAATAATTCTAATAATGTATTTAAAATTACCAGTAATAAGGTATGAAGCTGAAATAAACTTTTCTAAAACTATCAATAATAAAACATTTCAATCAACAAAAGACTGGGTTATCTGAGAAAAGATTGAATTATCTTACTATTATTTCTAAGGTAAATAATAATATAAAATGTAGTCACGTGAAGGGGTAATCAAAGAATAGGCAGCCAAATATCAGGAAAAAATGTAGCAAAATATATAACAGAAATGTTTCCAGTAGTTTATGAATAAAATAATTTCTATTTCTCTGGATTTTTTGATGTTTATGGTTAGGCTTTTAAAAATGTATAGTTTTTCATGATTTCATTTACAATTTTATGTATAAATTTTATTGTAATTATATATTTTTTAAAGAGGGTCCCACAGATTGCATAAGCTTCAGGTCCCACAAGACCTGGATCTGCTCCTGCCCATAGGGTATATAGATTAGATAGATGGATGGATAGATAGATGGATAAATAGATAGATAGATAATCTAGGAAAAGTAAACAGCTCTCTCTAGTTCATGTCAGCTTCTAGGAAATAATATTAATGAAGGCAGACAATACCCAAACCATACAGGACTTTATGGGTTAAAAATCAATATTTCAATGCAACCATCTGGCACTTAGGCACTAACTAGAAGCCAGTGCAAACACACAGATGACTCACATAAATAAAGCAAACGTCCTAATGAAGGACATGTGAAAATTAAGACAACAACATGCCACTTAAGAAAAGTATCTGAAGAAGCCAATCCCTTTTGTAGGGATGGTACATTCTCAGCAAAACCTTGGGACACATTAACAGGATGGCTTCCCTACCCTTTCCCGTAATTGGCTCTCTGGTGCTCTTAGTGAAGGGGAGATGGATTTAGGAGCCATTTGGATTTGGAGAGGATTTGTCTGAAGATAGATTTACAATTAGGTAAAAAATGTTTCAATCACAATATTACACTATTTGGACAAAATTAAAATCCCATTTTTTAAAATAGAAATTCAGGTTCTGTTTTTTTGCTTTTTAATTAAAGGCCTTTCATCATTTCTGGGTTACCGCTGGCTATGGTATTTGAATGAATTATCTCCATTGTCTCAGCTTTTCGAATTTAACAGCCTGTTCTGAAACAACATGCTTTGGGATTAAATCCAATTTATAAAGGTGTACCTGAGAAGGTTTTCTTTAATATTCTTGAACAAGAGAATTTCAGTCGCTAATAAGTCTTGGGCAATATTTTTATATTTTTGTTTTCTTCTTTTTAAATAAGCAAATCTTTGAAACAGAATTCCCTAAAATCATGAACACACAGTGCAAAATTCCAAAAACTCTGAAGATAACCAAACCTATATTTGTATGCCAGCATTACCCCTTCTCAGATGAAAGACCATTGGCACGTGGTTCCAATTCTCTGAGCCTCACTAAATTCACCTTTAAAATGAATCTTATATGGAGCCTAAGTTCTTATCCTGTGGTGAGGGTTAAATATGATCCCAGGTGAAAACATTTTAACACAGGCCATTATAAAATAATTAAAGGCATCTTAAAGCTCCTTTTCAACTTTTTATTTTTGAAGTTAACTGAAGTTAACTTGCTGCTAAAATGCTGGTCCCAAAATTCTGGGGAAAAATTCTTAAAGGAGCTAAGAAGAAAGCCTAGCACAATATTGAAAATACAGCAAATAGAAATAAAGTACAATATCTGCTAACACTGATGAGTTAGTGTGTGTGTGGTGGGGGGAGGTGTTTAAGGAAGAGGTTGAGAACAAAGCAAGATTATTTTTGGGGTAGAGTGCCTCCTCTGTTTTATACATGACTTTTAGTGTGCTGAGCAAGAAAATCAACCATGCCTTCCATATCCTTTGTTTTGTTAGGGGGCTTTTTTAAGGTCGCACTTCAGATATTCCAATAAAGAAACCAATACTGTATCCTTCTCTCAAGGACTTGAAAATAAATTGTCTGACTTAAAATATCACACACACACACACACACACACACACACACACACACATACACACACTATCTCTATTTTTTATTTTTTTCCTATAGGGACAGAAAGGGGATAAGGCTCAAAATTTTGCTGGTGGTGAAGGAAATGACAATTGACGAACTAGATTTTGCTTTAATTGTTCTTTTTGACTACTATTAATAATTGTTAGTTTATCTTTCTTTTCATTTAAGGAAACAACATAAGTGAGTTATGACTATCCAAGTTGTATTTTTTTATTTTAAAATTTAATAATTTCTTTCATGTACCTGAACACTTTTAAGAAAATACTAGAATTCTTAAACAGTAATAATCCAAAAGTCCTAAATTTGTCTGAATCCTATATTACTCACTGATAATGGCAACATCTACATAACAACGAGTAATTATTTCCATTGTTTGTGTGCTCAAGTGCTAGATTAAATATTTTATTATATTGTATTCATTATTTCTTAAAATAGCCTTATGAGGTATTATTTTAACACTTTAAAGACGAGGAAACTGAAACTAAGTTGAAGTAAATCTCTTGTCATAGGGAGCTATCCAGAAATTGATCAAATTAAAACTTACATTACATTTGAAGTGAAGTATTTCAATTTTTCAAAGATTATCTAGAAAGAACCATGCTCTGAGCCACTGTTTGACATAATAATAACAATATTAATAGCTCATATTTTAAAACTTTCACTATGCCTAGAGTTCTATCAAATCCTTTATCTATATGGTTTTTAAAATCGGTACAAAAACTCTATGATTTTAGTGCTTTTATTATCTTCATATCTTCATAAAATCTGAATCTTGGAGAGGTTGGCAAGTGTACTGAAAAGTCACTAAGTTTTGCCCATCAAACCCTAACTTATTGTATCACTCTACAACATGCCTTCCTTATGCAGATTAGATAGGTATTGATATAGTGTAGATTGAAAGATGCCATAGTTTGTCCATAAACTGATTCACATCTAGAGCCTTTGGGTTAAGTTATTGTTTAAAGGCAAATGATAGGTGATTTACCTATTAAGTTATTATTACCTAATCCATGACATAGCTAAGGCCACCCTGGATCATCCAGAGAGGGGACTAATGAAGAAACACAGAGGGCTGTTGGTAAGGGAAAATCTTACCCTAAAAGAACAATTCAACTGCAGCAAAGCAATAAAGCTGTGATTTAAGCTTTGTGACAAAATTGAGAAAGAACAAGTTTAAGGTACTAAAAACAAGCAACCGAAAAACTTGCAAATGACTAATGTGCAGAGAGCAGTATCTGTTTTAGGTGTATTAATAAATATATTGTTTCTTCAAAAGAGGTCAATACACTTTAAAAAGCAACATATCTCAAGACTTTCTGTCACTTGCAATTTTTCAAATGGTTAACACTTTTATTATCACTTTGGTACTGTTATATCTTCCAATATGATTAAAAATTTGGAGATAAATCGAGTTTTCCAAAAATTGCATAGATTTTGCTTAGAGCCACCTATGTGCTTACTGTGATACTCTCTAGTAAGTTGTTGATACTCTCTACTAAGTGCAGTAGAGATCTTTATAGATGTAAAATAGATGAGCTTCAGAAAGGCAGTCTTTAATATTCATGCCTTAAATAAATAAATCTACATTAAGTCACAAGATATTTTTGTCCCTCAGAAATGTTCAATGGCAGAAAGGAAGGAAACAAGTGGAAAGTTAGCCACCACAGTAGTAAGCATTGTGGTTCATCTGGGGTATATTTTGTGGACCCTTCTAAAGTGTCATAACAATTTTTTTCCGTGAGAACCCAAAACGTCTTCTTACATCATTGAGAAAAGGCTTATCTGTGGAGCTTGTGTGATCATTTTACTGGTTCTGGGAGTCTCAGATGTAGTGCTCTCACTCTCCCTCCAGCTTTGACACTTTCTTGCTATTCCCAAATGAGAAACTAATGATGGGCTTGGGAATGCTATGTTCTAGAGGAACACCACTGTAGAGCCCTTAAGTTTTCAAACTAAACACATCAGTCTTTCTTTCTTGTTTCCTGGTTCCTGACCTCTCTTCCTGACTCCTGTCCATAGTTCCCTTTCCCCTCCCCTCCACATAAACCAAAGGAGGAAGATCTGAGGAGGAATTATGAATGGTCTTCTCTTCTCATCCCCAACCCACATTCCTGGTTCAAGTTTTCCTTTTTAAAACTCTTTTCTGACAAGGTGATTTCCTTTCTTCTCTAGTGTATTGCCTGGTAGGGCCAGACCTGGTCCTTGAAAACCGATCCTTATCAGAGAATTGCAGATCTAGAAATCGATACCTAATGGGAGGGCTATTTTCCATCCCAATGTCTTCACAGTCAAAGAATCATTTTTTGGCATGTTTTTGTTTCTTAACTTCCAAATATCTGTTCAACAAGCATATATTATGTACCAGTACCTGTCATATCTTGTGTTCATTTCTAGGGATAAAATGATGAATTGGATATGGGCTCTGCTCTCAAGTGTCTTTCCATTTAATATAAATATGACTGAATACATCCAGGTACACACTGGTTACAGTGATTATGTTTCCAAAGACGGTCACAACAATATCTCTCACCCTGTGTGTTCTTTTGCAGTGAGATTTTGCCATTCTTCTATAAAGATGTATAGTTGATTTCCCCTTTGTTTGAATTCAGACTTGCCCTGTGAACTATTTTAACCAACAGTATGTGAAGAAAGCGATGCTGCATAGTGCTCAAGGCCAGGCCTTAAGTGTCTGTTTGGAACACCCTTTCTCAGAAACCAGTCACCATTCTGTCAGGAAACCCAAAAGCTAAGTGCAGAGGTCCAAGTGGAGAAAAGTGAAGCTTCCAGCTAACAGACCCAACTGAGCTCTCCCTCAGAAGCTCACCCCAACTGTTGACCATGTGGATGGGAGCATTTTTGGAACTTCCAGTCAGCCCAGCATCCCAGAAAACACCACATGAATCAAAATAACTGTGCAGGCAACCCATAGAATTGTGAAAATCATACATTATTGTGGTTTAATCCACTAAGTTTGGAGTGGTTTGTCATGAATCAATAGATAATTTAAGTAGGTGTGTAGCTTAGATTTTTCTTTGAGACTGGTCTCTTATACCATAATACATAAATAAATGAATGTGTATATATGAATAACATACCGTAATTAGGTAAACATGAATTTCATTTTAGTTCTCAAAGAAGTAATGCTATATACACAGTAAGTTCCATTGTACAGTGGGATAGGGAAGTATTATTTCACTTATTATTTAAGAAGAATTGGGGAACTCTGCTATAAACCAGGCACACTTCTTGGCACTGAGGAAGGAACTAGGGACCTCACCCTTAATAAATCTCAGTCTAGTGAAAGAGATGGACAATTGCACTTAAGAAATAAATGATGTGGTACATTGAAGAATGTAGCTGACTCCCCTGATACCTCATCTTCACATCCCTTGAGCCCACTTCTAAATTCACCCTCATTTATGCAGAAGTTTCCACATGAGCTCAGACTCACATTGCCTTGGCAGGGATCCGCCTTAAGCTCCTGGCCTCCATCTTTCTGCTTTTTGCCTTAGGAACTTCTCCATCACAATGGAAGCCTCTGCTTGAACATTTAGGGGAGTTAATTCTCCTAGGGGCAACTCTCAACCAATGAGGGAAGGAAGGCAGTGAATAATGGAAGCCAGCTTCCATCCTTCAAATGGACAACTCTGGGAAACATTCTTCATGTTTCTCAGAGATTCCAAGAGAATTAAGTTCCTGGTGCTTGCTGTGGCACTCTCAATAATGCACACTTACATAAATTTTTCTTTCTTCCAGGTCCCACTCTCTTTTTCCTTCTCTCTTCAGAAACAAACTACCTGCATCAAGCTTTGTCTCAGCCTCTGCTTTTGGGTGAACTCAAAACAAAACAATGAGCAATGGTCTGGGAGAACAAAGGAAGGCCACTTGAGACTGGAATAAGATAAGCAAGTTGTCTTTGGACTAAAATTATGTTCAGCAGAACACATGTTGATTGAATGATTGAGTGATTGAGTGATTAAAGAAAGGAGCTATCATCTTTCTAATCTGAACAATAGGCATTTGATGACTTTAAACCTTCAGTACCCAAATTCAAGTCCCCTTTGGCTACTTGGAAAGGCAAAAGAAGAAAATCAGAGAGTAGGATGGTTAAGAATCGGATGAATAAATGCAGTTACCAGATGTTCATTTTAAATTTAAAATTAATGTGGTGAAAAAGTATGTAGTTTGTCAAGAGAGTCCATGGAATGGAAAATATTAATAACAAAAATGTATTATAAATGATATACTTCCCAAACAGCTGAATATACAAGATAAATTCAATTTCAAAGCCCTTGTGTCATTAACAAACTAGTCATGATTTTCTCACTAAGTTTATGGATTCTCCAGGACCTTCTGTGCATTGCCTCACATAGTAAAGATTCATTAACTTCTCTTCCCTATTTTGTTATTGTTTGACCTCTGAATTAATCTGTCTCTATAGAATTCCCATCACTATTGTTTTCTCCAGACCAAATTAAAGAAGAGTAAATTCAATTTGAGTGAGAAATGTTGCACAAACACTCACTACTTCCCGTTTTATTAGGAGTTATTTGTAGGCCAGCAAAGGTAGCAAGGAACAAAGCATTCCATTTGATCAGTAGTTTTCATGTTTTAACAAGACGTTTCAGGGAGAGTTGTTTTATTGGTGCAGGAGGAATGATCCAGGAACTAATTATTAATTTCAAATTTAGGTAAAGCTAAATTAAACAAGTGCAATCAGGTTGGAGTACAATAGCTCAGAATAGAAATGAACCCTTCTTAAAAAAAGCCATTTGCCTTCCCTTGTGTCAGTTACAGCATGCCTAAGGAGAAGGCATAAAAATTCATCTACTCATTTCCCTTTGAGTTAGGTTTATTCGTAGAGCAAAGTGTGAAGAATCAAGTTTGTGAATGTGTGAAGTGAATCAGAAACATACATGGGCCATGTGTATCTTTAACTACTCCATTGGGTTGGCACGATTTCCACTTGTGAGGAGTTTGATCTTACAGTGATACTCAACACAAGTAATATTTACAGATACAATTTACGAGTCATGCTAATTGTTATATTATAAAAAAAACAAATTGGTGAATTGTACCACATGTTTGAAGTTTAATCTGTGTATCTGTGTATATTTGAAAATATTCTCCTATTATAAATTATGTAGTAATCTGTTTTACAATGTTTTCATTAGAATTTCTACAAGTCATTTGTAACATACATAACAATCTGTTCTTTAAATGCTATTTCTCTCCTTAATATGTTTTGCCTGTTTTCTGTTTCAAGCCAATTAGTAAAGGCATTATTTTTTCGAAATACCTGTATGTACTTTTCTCTTTGTATATCTCAGCTCTTTCTTAAATTTTATTTATCATATTTCTTTCAAATCTGCCTTCTGAAGCATAATAAAGCTTTGAATCTGTAAGTATGCTTCTCAGTGGTTCCAGATTGCCACTTAGCTCCAGGGTGAATAACTAAAACTGCTGTAACGCAGAGCATTCCCCAAAGATGCATTTAATCATTTGCTTCATTCTTGTTTTTACCTATTCTGAACTTCTACATATTAGGTAAGGAAAATTCCACCTTATTTAGTGGTCTAAGAATAACAGTTGTCACCATTATACGACCCACCCAGATTTCAGTTCCGAACAGAACTGAAAGTCAGGGATTTTATTCTGCTTCATTCACCGCCATATCTCCAGTGCCCAGAATAGTCCTGGCACAGAGTGGGAACTCAAAAAATATTTTTTTTTGTTTTTTTTTTGCAGTACGCGGGCCTCTCACTGTTGTGGCCTCTCCCGATGCGGAGCACGGACTCTGGACGCTCAGGCTCAGCGGCCATGGCTCACGGGCCCAGCCGCTCAGCAGCATGTGGGAACCTCCCGGACCGGGGCACGAACCCGTGGTAGGCTGAGCTTGGTAGAGCTCACCACGGTGATACCTTTATACCTTTATACCTCTCTCACCACAGCCCTCAGGGTAACCAGCATGAATCCTGTGGTCAGCTGTCTGGGACAGTTTGAAACATCGTCAGAGCTGCTGGGCATATTTCATTTTATCTCTGCACCCTACCACCCCACAGATCCCCTCCAACCCCTACCCCAAAATTTATGCCAGATTTGAGTCTGATCCTCTTCACAGAGTCTGATGTTTTATATCAACCAAACACATGCTTAGCCACATGAACTACAATAATACATATATTCACCGATGCTAATTTGGAGTCTTTCCTCACCAAAGAGTAAGTGTTAGTGATAAGTCAGCGTGGCAAAGGAAGAACCTCTGTCCTGACCTGTAAGTGAGGAGCATTTTCTGCGTATAAAAATGATATTGGAGATATTTTAAAACTCTCTGAGTGGGAAGAATATCTAAGGGTAGGCTAGATGGCAGAATCAAGAAAATGAAACATATATAATGACCTAAATATAAGAGAAACATATTTCTCACTCAGTATTAGTTGTGTTGGTTTAGCTGTTCTGAACCATGTTCTTCTATACATGAATTTCAAGGTTGTTTGGTGGGGCGGGTGGGGGGAAGTCTCTATTCTAATCATTTGGAAGAAGAAATGCATGACTGTGAGGGATATATTCTTATTGGTCATACTTGGAAATTGCAGCTCAATTCTGCTCACATTCAATTGGTAAGAACTCAGTTGCTGTACCTAACAGCAAAGAAGGCAAAGGAATATGGTCCAGCTGAAAGCTCATTAAGAAGAAACAGATTGTGTTGTCTATGAACATTCACAGTTCAGGACTCCCACAGCAGAGTGTAAGACATATATGAAGAGTAGCGTGTAGTGGTTTCAAGTATAGACTCTGGAGCCAAAAGGTCTGGGTGACCTTGGGCAGATTACTTAACCTCTCTGTGCCCGTTTCCTTATCTTAAAATGGAGTGAGTAGTATGTATGTTGCACAATTAATGGGAGGATTGAAAGAGTTATGCATGTAAAATACTTAGAAGAGTGTGCGGTGCTTATCCACTATAAAACTATTAGCTAATATTATTCTGCCACTATGCTCTATGGGATTCTGGGTTTTACTGAATGATCTTCATAGTTGTCAGGGTGAGGTTCTAGATATTTTACCCCAGCTTTCAGGAAAGAAGCTTCAATTTTATCAGTTTATTTATTGACTTCTTTGTGAGACACAGGTCTAGATCAAGGTTTCAAGGTTTGCCTCAGTTGCAAAGAGCTACCTTGGCTAAAGATATATCCCTCCTAAGAGTATATCTGATGGCTATTCAAGGCAGAGGTATAAAGACCACACCATGTCACCCACTGCTGGATAATTTTGATAGACCTTATCAACTACAGCTCCTGGTGGATATAGGGAAGGCTTGGTCTAGCCTGCAATGCAGACTTCCTTCTTTTGCCAAGGTTTGCTTCCTCACTCTCTTTCATTGGGGTCGTGAGCCCTTCATGAATACACTGCCCACCAAACTTCCTCTCAACACTCAGTGTCTGCTTCTGGGAAACCCAGTCTTGAAAGCATTTCTGCATGCGATTCTTTTTTATTAATTTTTTTATTTTATTTTTACTTATTTATCTATTTATTTATTTAATTGGAGTATAGTCGCTTTACAACGTTGTATTAGTTTCTGCCGTACAGTGAAGTGAATCAGCTATATGTATACATATATCCCCTGCCTCTTGGACCTCCCTCCCATCCCCTGCCCCACCGCCATCCCTCCCATCTAGGTCATCGCAGGGCACTGAGCTAAGCATCCTGTGCTATACAGCAGGTTCCCACTAGCTATCTATTTTACACACGGTCATGTATATATGTCAATCCTAAGCTCCAAAACATCTACAAACAGTAAATGCTGGAGAGGGTGTGGAGAAAAGGGAACCCTCTTGCACTGTTGGTGGGAATGTAAGTTGATACAGCCACTATGGAGAACAGTATGGAGGGTCCTTAAAAAGCTAAAAATAGAACTACCATACGACCCAGCAATTCCACTACTGGACATAGACCCTGAGAAAACCATAATTCAAAAAGACGCATGTACCCCAATGGTCGTTGCAGCACTATCTGCAATAGCCAGGACATGGAAACAACCCAAATGTGCATGAGATTCTTAAAAGCAAACAACAAACAGGAGAAACCACTAGTCTAGTCTAAACAGTTTAACATCTTATAATGACATCTAATTGCTTTATGAATTTAAGATTTTTCTGCAATAAGATTATAAATTTCTCAAAGGCAGGAACTTGATTACATAGATGGAGAGGCTTAATGCCTACTTACTTGACTCCATTGTTGGTTGATTGATTAATTGATAGTCTCATGGAAACTTTTTATGTTAAATACATTAGCAGTATACAAGAAAAGTTATCACATAGGTTTATTTCTAACTGCTTAATATAGGTACCCCAAGTAGAAAACTTCAAATGTGCAGAATTTATCTAATTGCAAAGAGGAAAGAAACAGGAAAAGGTTTCCTAAGTTAAAAAAAATAAACTGTCACATGTCCGTTAACCAAAGCTTTTAGCAGTTATTTACTACCTTGCCCAAATTCTTTGGCCTTCTCCATCATAGCCAGACAGATAATAATCTACTTAATACAGCCTCATATGTCAGTGTTTGCCTTGGTTTTGAGCATTCAGGCCCAACCTGGCAATGTCCCCAGGAGCCAGTGGAGCCTGCTGTAACAGGATCTGCTTCCAGAGATTCTGTTGATGGCTCTAACAGTAGAATCTTCTTAATAGTGAACTGAGGAGACCTTCAAGATGGTCGAGGAATAAGACATGGAGATCACCTTTCTCCCCACAAATACATCAGAAATACATTTACATGTGGAACAACTCCTACAGAACACCTACCAAATGCTGTCAGAAGACCTCAGACTTCCCAAAAGGCAAGAAACTCCCCAGGTACATGGGTAGGGCAAAAGAAAAAAGAAAATACAGAGATAAAAGAATAGGAATGGGACCCGTACCTTTGGGAGGGAGCTGTGAAGGAGAAAATGTTTCCACACACTAGGAAGCCCCTTCACGGGCGGATATGGGGATGGCTGGGGGGAAGCTATGGAGCCACAGAGGAGAACGCAGCAACAAGGGTGCAGAGGGCAAAGTGGAGAGATTCCCACACAGAGGATCGGTGCTGACCAGCACTTACCAGCCCAAGAGGCTTGTCTGCTCACCCAGCAGGGCGGGTGGGGGCTGGGAGCTGAGGCTTGGGGTTCGGAGGTCAGATACCAGGGAGAGGACTGGGGTTGGCGGCATGAACACAGCCTGAGGGGGTTAGTGTGCCACAGCTAGCCGGGAGGGAGTCCGGGAAAAGGTCTGGACCTGCCTAAGAGGAAGAAACCACTGTTTTGGGGTGCGTGAGAGCACTGCCTAAATGATCTCCAGAGACAGGCATGAGCCATGGCTATCAGCAGGTACACCAGAGACAGGCATGAGACTCTAAGGCTACTGCTGTAGCCACCAAGAAACCTGTGTACAAGCACAGGTCACTATCCATACCTCCTCTCCCGGGAGCCTATGCAGCCCGCCACTGCCAGGGTCCCATGATCCAGGGACAACTTCCCCGGGAGAACACACGGCGCGCCTCAGGCTGTTGCAACATCATGCTAGCCTCTGCCGCTGCAGGCTTGCCCCGCATCCCATACCCCTCCCTCCCTGGGGTCTGAGTGAGCCAGAGCCCCCTAAGCAGCCGCTCCTTTAACCCTGTCCTGTCTGAGCAGAAAACAGACATCCTCAGGCGACCTAAATGTACAGGCGGGGCCAAATCCAAAACTGAACCCCGGGAACTGTGCGAACAAAGAAGAGAAAGGGAAGTCTCTCCCAGCAGCCTCAGAAGCAGTGGATTAAATCTCCACAATCAACTTGATGTACCCTGCATCTGTGGAATACATGAATAGACAACGAATCATCCCAAATTGAGGCAGCGGACTTTGGGAGCAACTGTAGATTTGGGGTTTGCTTTCTGCATGTAATTTTTTTCAGGTTTTATGTTTATCTTAGTTTAATAATTAGAGTTTATTATCATTGGTAGATTTGTTTATTGATTTGGTTGCGCTCTTCCTTTTTTTTAATAGATATATATTTTCTTTTTCCTTTTTCTCTTATTGTGAGTGTGTATGTGTATGCTTCTTTGTGTGATGTTGTCTGTATAGCTTTGCTTTTACCATTTGGCCTAGGGCTCTGTCTGTCCATTTTTCTTTTTTTCTTTTTTCTTTTTTTAGTATATATTTTAGTGCTTGTTATTATTGGTGGATTTGTTTTTTGGTTTGGTTGCTCTCTTCTTTCTTTCTTTCTTTCTTTTTTCCTTATTACTTTTTATTTATTTTTTATTTTTTATTTTAATAATTTTCTTTTCTTTTTATTTTCTTTTTTCCTTTTTATCTCCCTTTTCTTCTGAGCCATGTGGCTGACAGGGTATTCATGCTCCCGCCAGCTGTCAGGCCTGTGCCTCTGAGGTGGGAGAGCCGAGTTCAGGACATTGGTCCACCAGACCCTCCCGGCTCCACATAATATCAAACTGTGAAAGCTCTCCCAGAGATCTCCATCACAAGGCTAAGACCCAGGTCCAGTCAGCTACAACAACCAATCAGCTATAGTGTTGGACACCCTATGCCAAACAAAAAGCAAGACAAGAACACAACCCCACCCATTAGCAGAGAGACTGCCTAAAATAATAATAAGGTCACAGACACCTCAAAACACACCATCGGACACAGTCCAGCCCACCAGAAAGACAAGATCCAGCCTCATCCACCAGAACATAGACACCAGTCCCCTCCACCAGGAAGTCTACACAACCTACTGACCAACCTTAGCCACTGGGGGCAGACACCAAAAACAATGGGAAATATGTAACTGCAGCATGCAAAAAGGAGACACCAAACACAGGGTGTAAGCAAAATGAGAAGACAGAAACACAGAGCAGATGAAGGAGCAAGGTAAAAACCCACTAAACCAAGCAAATGAAGAGGAAATAGGCAGTCTACCTGAAAAAGAATTCAGAGTAATGATAGTAAAGATGATCCAAAATCTTGGAAATAGAATGGAGAAAATACAAGAAACATTTAACAAGGACCTAGAAGAACTAAAGAACAAACAAACAATGATGAACAACACAGTAAATGAAATTAAAAATCCTCTAGAAAGAAATAATAGCAGAATAACTGAGGCAGAAGAACGGATAAGTGATCTGGAAGGTAGAATAGTGGAAATAACTACCACAGAGCAGAATAAAGAAAAAATAATGAAAAGAATTGAGGACAGTCTCAGAGACCTCTGGGACAACATTAAACACACCAACATAAGAATTGTAGGGATCCCAGAATAAGAAGAGAAAAAGAAAGGGACTGAGAAAATATTTGAAGATATTACAGTTGAAAACTTCCCTAATAGGGGAAAGGAAATAGTCAATCAAGTCCAGGAAGTACAGAGTTCCATACAGGATAAATCCAAGGAGAAACATGCCAAGACACATATTAATCAAACTACCAAAAAATTACATACAAAGAAAAAATATTAAAAGCAGCAAGGGAAAAGCAACAAATAACATACAAGGGAATCCCATAAGTTTACCAACTAACCTTTTAGCAGAAACTCTGCAAGCCAGAAGGAAGTGGCAGAACATATTTAAAGTGATGAAAGGGAAAAACCTACAACCAAGATTACTCTACCCAGCAAGGATCTCATTCAGATTTGACAGAGAAATTAAAATCTTTACAGACAACCAAAGCTAAGAGAATTTAACACCACCAAACTAGCTTTACAAGAAATGCTAAAGGAACTTCTCTAGGCAAGAAACACAAGAGAAGGAAAAGAACTACAATAGCAAACCCAGAACAATTAAGAAAATGGTAATAGGAACATACATATCAATAACTACCTTAAATGTAAATGGATTAAATGCTCCAACCAAATGACATAGGCTGGCTGAATGGATACATAAACAAGACCTATATAAATGCTGTCTACAAGAGACTGACTTCAGAGCTAAGGACACATACAGACTGAAAGTGAGGGGATAGAAAAAATATTCCATGCAAATGGAAATCAAAAGCAAGCTGGAGTAGCAATTCTCATATAAGACAAAATAGACTATAAAATAAAGACTATCAAAAGAGATGAAGAAAGATACTACATAATGATCAAGGGATCAATCCAAGAAGATATAACAATTGTAAATACTTATGCATCCAACATAAGAACACCTCAATACATAAGGCAAATGCTAACAACCATAAAAGGGGAAATCGACCAGACCAAAATCATAGTAGGGGACTTAACACCCCACTTTCACCAATGGACAGATCATCCAAACTGAAAATAAATAAGGAAACAGAAACTTTAAATGATACATTAAAGAAGATGGACTTAATTGATATTGATAGGATATTCCATCCAAAAACAACACAATACACTTTATTCTTAAGTGCTCATGGAAGATTCTCCAGGTTAGATCATATCTTGGGTCACAAGTCAAGCCTTGATAAATTTAATAAAATTGAGATTGTATCAAGTATCTTTTCTGACCCCAACACTATGAGACTAGATATCAATTACAGGAAAAAATCTGTGAAATATACAAACACATGGAGGCTAAATAATACACTACTATATAACCAAGAGATCACTGAAGAAATCAAAGAGGAAATCAAAAAATACCTAGAAAAAAATGACAATGAAAACATGGTGACCCAATACCTATGGGATGCAGCAAAAGCAGTTCTATGAGGAAAGTTTTTAGCAATGCATTCCTACTTCAAGAAACAAGAAACATCTCCAGTAAACAACCTAAGCTTACACCTAAAGAAATTAGAGAAAGAAGAACAAAAATCCCCAAAGTTAGCAGAAGGAAAGAGATCATAAATCTCAGATCAGAAGTAATTGAAAAAGAAATGAAGGAGACAGTAGCAAAGATCAATAGAACTAAAAGCTGGTTCTTTGAGAAGATAAACAAAATTGATAAACCATTAGCCAGACTCATCAAGAAAAAAAGGGAGTAGACTCAAATCAATAGAATTAAAGATGAAAAAGGAGAAGTAACAACTGACACTGTAGAAATACAAAGGATCATGCGAGATTACTACAAGCAACTATATGCCAATAAAATGGACAACCTGGAAGAAATGGACAAATTCCTAGAAAAGCACAACCTTCTGAGACTGAACCAGGAAGAAATAGGAAATATAAACATACCAATCACAAGCACTGAAATTGAGACTGTGATTAAAAATCTTCCATCAAACAAAAGCCCAGGACCAGATGGCTTCACAGGTGAATTCTATCAAACATTTAGAGAAGAGCTAGCACCTATCCTTCTCTAACTCTTCCAAAATATAACAGAGTGAAGAATGCTCCCAAACACATTCTACAAGGCCACCATCACCCTGATACCAAAACCAGACAAAGGTGTCACAAAGAAGCAAAATGACAGACCAATATCACTGATGAACATAGATGCAAAAATCCTCAACAATATACTAGCAAACAGAATCCAACAGCATATTAAAAGGATCATACACCACGACCAAGTGGGGTTTATCCCAGGAATGCAAGGATTCTTCAAAATATGCAAATCAATCAGTGTAATAAACCATATTAACCAACTGAAGGATAAAAAACATATGATCATCTCAATAGATGCAGAACATCTTTTGACAAAATTCACCACCTATTTATGATAAAAAGCCTCCAGAAAGTAGGCATAGAGGGAATGTACCTCAACTTAATAGAGGATATATGTGAAAATCCCACAGCCAACATTGTTCTCAATGGTGAAAAATTGAAACCATTTCCTCTAAGACCAGGAACAGGACAAAGTTGTCCATTCCCGTCACTATTTTTTTTTTTTTTTTTTTTCAGTACGCAGGCCTCTCTCACTGTTGTGGCCTCTCCTGTTGCGGAGCACAGGCTCCGGAAGCACAAGCTCAGTGGCCATGGCTCATGGGCTCAGCTGCTCTGCGGCATGTGGGATCTTCCTGGTTCAGGGCACAAACCCATGTCCCCTGCATTGGCAGGTGGACTCTCAACCACTGCACATCAGGGAAGCCCTCACCACTATTATTCAACATAGTTTTGGAAGTTTAGCCACAGCAATCAGAGAAAGAAAATAGGCATAGAGGGAATGTATCTCAACTTAATAAAGGTCATATATGAAAATCCCACAGCCAACATCATTCTCAATGGTGAAAAACTGAAACCATTTCTTCTAAGACCAGGAACAGGACAAGGTTGTCCACTCTCACCACTATTATTCAACATAGTTTTGGAAGTTATAGCCACAGCAATCAGAGCAAAAATGAAATAAAAAGAATCCAAATCAGAAAAGAAGAAGTAAAGCTGTCACTGTTTGTTTGCAGATGACATGATACTATACATAGAGAATCCTAAAGATGCTACCAGAAAACTACTAGATCCAATCAATGAATTTTGTAAAGTAGCAGCATACAAAACTAATGCACAGAAATCTCTTGCATTTCTCTACACCAATGATGAAAAATCTAAAAGAGAAATTAAGGAAACACTCCCATTTACCACTGCAAGAAAAAGAATGAAATACCTAGGAATAAACCTACCTAAGGAGACAAAAGACATGTATGCAGAAAACTATAAGAAACTGATGAAAGAAATTAAAGATGATAGAAAAGATGGAGAGATATACCATGTTCCTGGATTGGATGAATCAACAGTGTGAAAATGACTATACTACACAAAGCAATCTACAGATTCACTGCAATCCGTATCAAATTACCAATGGCATTTTTCATAGGAACTAGAACAAAAAATTTCACAATCTGTATGGAAACACAGAAGACCCCAAATAGCCAAAGCAATCTTGAGAAAGAAAAAGGGAGCTGGAGGAATCAGGCTCCTGGACTTCAGACTATACTACAAAGCTACAGCAATCAAGATAGTATGGTACTGACAGAAAAATAGAAATATAGATCAGTGGAGCAGGATAGAAGCCCAGAGATAAGCCCAACACATATGGTCACCTTATATTTGACAAAGGAGGCAAGCATATACAATGGAGAAAAGACAACCTCTTCAGTAAGTGGTGCTGGGAAAACTGGATAGCTATATGGAAAAGAATGAAATTAGAACACTCCCTAACACCATACACAAAAGTAAACTCAAAATGGATTAGAGACCTAAATGTAAGGCCAGACACTATAAAACTTTTAGAAGAAAATATAGGCAGAACACTCCATGACATAAATCACAGCAAGGTCCTTTTTGACCCACCTCCTAGAGAAATGGAAATAAAAACAAAAATAAATAAATTGGACCTAATGAAACTTCAAAGCTTTCACACAGCAAAGGAAACCATAAACAAGATGAAAAGACAACTCTCCAAATGGGAGAAAATATTTGCAAATGAAGCAACTGGCAAAGGATTAATCTCCAAAATTTAAAAGCAGCTCATGCAGCTCTATATCAAAAAAACAACCCAATCCAAAATTGGGCAGAAGACCTAAATCGACATTTCTCCAAAGAAGATATACAGATGGCCAACAAACACATGAAAGGAAAGGATGCTCCACATCTCTAATCATTAGAGAAATGCAAATCAAAGCTACAATGAGGTATCACCTCACACCAGTCAGAATGGCCATCATCAAAATATCTATAAACAATAAATGCTGGAGAGGGTGTGGAGAAAAGGGAACCCTCTTGCACAGTTGGTGGGTATGTAAATTGATACAGCCACTATGGAGAACAATATAGAGGTTCCTTAAAAAACTAAAAATAGAACTACTATATGACCCAGCAATCCCACTACTGGGCATAGACCCTGAGAAAACCGTAATTCAAAAAGAGTCATGTACCACTATGTTCATTGCATCTCTATTTACAATAGCCAGGACATGGAAGCAACCTAAGTGTCCATTGACAGATGAATGGATAAAGAATATGTGGCACATATATACAATGGAATATTATCCAGCCTTAAAAAGAAACGAAATTGAGTTATTTGTAGTGAAGTGGATGGACCTAGTGTCTGTCATACAGAGTGAAGTAAGTCAGAAAGAGAAAAACAAATACTGTATGCTAACACATATATATGGAATCTAAAGAAAAACAAAAAGAAAAATCGTTCAGAAGAACCTAGGGGCAGGACAGGAGTAAAGGTACAGACATAGAGAGTGGAGTTAAGGACACAAGGAGAGGGAAGGGTAAGCTGGGACGAAATGAGAGAGTGGCATGGACATATATACACTACCAACTGTAAAATAGATAGCTAGTGGGAAGCAGCTGCATGGCACAGGGACATCAGCTCGGTGCTTTGTGACCACCTAGAAGGGTGGGATGGGGAGGGTGGGAGGGAGACACAAGAGGGAGGGTATATGGGGATATATATGTACGTACAGCTGATTCACTTTGTTATAAAGCAGAAACTAACACACCATTGTAAATCAATTATACTCCAATACAGATGTTCAAAAAAAAAGTCTATAAATGAAAAATAGATTTGGAAAACTACACGTAACGTAAAGGATGAGCAAAGGGTTAACACAAAAAGAACTGTTACGGATTGACAAGGAGATAAACACTCCATGGAAAAATGGACAAAGGATATTCAGAGGCAATTTGTGAAAGAATGGAGATGCTCAAACTCACTAGAGCCTGAGGAAATGCAAATTAAAGCAACAAGGTGATAGATAGCCTTATAAGTAACAGAATGTCAGAACTTTATGAGTGACATCCACTCCTGCCGGGCATATGGGGAAAAGAATATTCTCATACTTTGCTGATGGAAATGTGGATTGTTATAGTTTCTTTTTTTAAATAAACTAGAAATAGCTATTAAAAATTAAAAATACATATATCCCTTGACTTAACAAATGTTACTTCTGAGACTGTTCAAAGGAAAAGCATCAGGATTTAAGAATATATGCTCAAGGATATTTCTAACACCAGTAACTGGGTAAAATCTGGAAGAAAATGAATGTGTGTCAATAGGGCAATGGTGAATAAATTATGGAACATTCATCCCATGTAATATAATGTTTCCAGTAAACAAAAAAGAAAGGGATTTCCATGAGTTATTGTTGCATGAGAAAAGGAGGGTTCAGAAAAGTTTGTAAAATATGATCTTACCCTTATAAAACAAAAATGCATTCCCTGCCGCATGTTTATATATGGAGAGATGTTTACATATAATTGTATAAGCATGAAGAGAAATGAAGAAAGATAAATATCCTAGGTGTTTAACATGGATAACAATGAGAGAAGGAGGGAAAAGGAGAAAACCAAGCAATATAGAGAAAGAAAAATTGAAAACACTGCACTAGAAACAACTCTAGTATGATCACATCGATTCATTTATAGAAAACCGTATTTGTGTATATGTAATCGAAAATTTTAAAAAAACTTCTGACTTTCATGAGAGAGAAAGATATTCACATAATAAATATCTTTTTTTTTCTTTTTCTTTTTTTAATTGAAAAAAAAATAGTGAACTGAAATCTGCCTCAGTAAAACTTTCAATGGGCTTCATTTTTTTTACCCTTTGGGGGAAAAAAAAAAAATCATAGGTCTGCCCTCTTACAGATTATACTCCTTTAAATATTTTAAGACAGCTCTTGAAATCCTCTTATGATGTTTTCTTTACCAAGCTAACAATTCTTTGCTCCTTTAAGAGATGAGTTTCTCAGACTATGCCATTCTGGCTTTCTTTCCCTGGATGCATTTAGTTACTCAAAGTCTATCAGAAAATTGTGGCAGCCAAAACTTAATAACATACAGCACAGTTCATGGGTATTCTTAGTCTCCTTGTTTTGGACACTTTGTTTCTATTACTGCTGTCTACATTTGCAGTAATTTTTTAGCTCCTTGTTATATTATGAGGTCTATTGCAGTGGCATTTCTGTCAGATCTTTATAATTTGACTTCTCTCCAGCTTAATTAGCCATTTACAATATACAGAATTCCTCTCCCCTCACCCTTCCACCCTCTTGTCCCAACAAGGATAGAATTTCCTCATTAATATCATGGAAAATGTTTCCCATCTGACCTTTTTAAGAAACAATTATAAGTAGGAATCTTACTCAGACTTTGAGTGACATTGTTCCACTTACTGAATACTGGCTCTATGTGTATACTTTATAGGGTCTCTGGGATCACTGCATGTAAAATACAATCTATGAAATAGAATTTTAATTTTTTCTATTAAAATTTTATTTTTATAAAGGTAAATTGATTCAGAAAAAGGGAAAATTCCCCCAAAACCTTCTGAAAATTCACAGCAAATTTGCTATTGTTATTGTTTGTGGATTTTGTTGTTTAGTCTAGATTTTATATTTTGTTTATATTGGGCTGAGTCTACACACCTTTATAATTCCTGGGGTCTAGCTTCTTCTGTAATTACCTCAGAAATGCTGTCCTGTGGGACACCTGGCACAAGAAATTGTGTAAGCTTTTTTAAAAAAATATCTGAATCTTATGCAGCTTCACAATCTTGTGTCAGATAAAGCCAAGAATTAATTTTGCAAATTACTGACACAAATATAGTACACACTATAGTGGTTTATTTCCTGTAAAAATTTGATTATCATTTGCATTATTTATGAAGAACTGATTTTTCCAGAGGTTCAACATACAACGCAAAAGTGAAAGAAGTTAGTATGTACTCACAGATTGTTACATATAAGCAGTCAATAGCCTTGAACTGAAGTTTCATGAAGTTTTGCCTCTCACCAGAGCAAGCTGTATGTCACTTAGGAATTCATGAAATGAAGATGAATCTCATAAGAGATATTTTCCAAAGCAAATTTTGTTTGGGGTTCAGAATATTTTAAATGAAGACCATTGTTTCAGGCTTTAAAATTCTGATGTTTCCCTTCTAGAGCACAACTGGAAATTCCTTGAAGGAAGTGACTGTGTCATGTTCATCTTTTTTTTTTTTTTTTTGCGGTATGCGGGCCTCTCACTGCTGTGGCCTCTCCCGTTGTGGAGCACAGGCTCCGGACGCGCAGGCTCAGCGGCCATGGCTCACGGGCCCAGCCTCTCCGCAGCATGTGGGATCTTCCCGGACCGGGGCACGAACCCGTGTCCCCTGCATCGGCAGGCGGACTTTCAACCACTGCGCCACCAGGGAAGCCCGTCATGTTCATCTTTGTAACCTCAGTCCCTAGTACCATGTTGATAGTGAGTAGGCCCTAAAGAGATGCTTGTGGATTGAGTGAATAATGAATGAATGAATAATAACCAGGGCCAATTGTGAAAGTGAGCATCTTATGACAATCACAGGCATTACATCAAAAAGACAGCAGAAGCAAGGTGAAGAGATGATCAGGGGAGTTACAGAGGAGGAGAAGTAATTGGAACACTATTTGGGAGACCAGAAAAGAAGATGTAACAGGAGGATGGGAAATCACCACGGACCACAGTATATGGCAGGAATGGGAGGCAATCAGCAACATGAGCAGAAAGCGAGCCGTGTGCTGCTGGGAAATCTGTACCAGGAGGGGATGTGCACGGTGTGTGGAAACAATGTGGGAAGATAGTTCTCAGTGCACAGACAGACCATATGTAGCTTGTTAATTGGGGGGGTTAAAAATTATATTTGATATATAAAATTAATAAAGATGATGAAAAATTAAAATGAAGAACAAGGAAATAGATGCGAAGAAGTCCTTAACTACATGTGTTTAATGATCATAACAATTTATTATAAAATGCTTAGAGCTATAGTCATGCTCATGGGATGAATGATTTTCACGAAATAAAAACAGCTGTGGGGAAATCACAAACTGTAACAGTATCAATAAAAGCAGTAAAATGAAAAGATGTACCTTGAAATATTATTCAAGTAGACAACACATACACAGTTATCTTTTATGCTCTACATGGCTCAATTAAAATTTAATTATTAAAAAACAGACCATATTTTGTAAACAGTCAGTATCAGCCAACTTAACCTACCACATGAATTTTTTTAATGCATTGGTATATCTTAATAAATATACACTTAAAAAAAGATCATATGGCACCTTCTGTATTACAACTTGCTATAGAACAGGAATAGAAAATGCCACATAGCTGGGTTGGATGACTCTGGGTTTCACACGAGAGCATCTGCACTATGACTATGAGAAATGGATTGTATGTGGAAGGAGTAAAAGCCAATGGTAACATGGGCTATAGACACAAGGAAAATTTCATAGTAAAATCTAAAAAGGATAAACATCTTATTACATATTGTTACCAATATTTCTAGAAATTCTTTTTCTTTAATTTTGTTTTTAAAATTTAAAATTTCTTTTAAAAAAGAATTAGCCAGGATGTGCAAGATGGATGCGTTTCACTTTTCTTTGAGGGTATGTGTACATAATAGCTTTTCAAGTTCTATAAGTATCACATTGATTGCTTTTGAATACATTTTTGTTTTTAATTTTTATCTAATTTATGATTTCTAACAAATTCACGTGCTTTATTATTTGTGGAGGAGCACACTAACCTAAGTTATTATAATAGTGTGATATGTGACTCAATTAATACTGTATTTTACGTTTACACAGAATTTTTTTTTTTCGTTAAAATTTTTCTCATACTTTATTTCTTTTCCTCCCAGCAATTCTATGAGATAAGAAGATTAGGTAAAATAATCTCCATTTCAGAGATAAAGAAACTGAGAAATAACAAAGGTAAGTATTTTGATTAAGGTCATACAATTACTTGATTTCCTAGGGCTCTAATTCAGTTCTTCCAAATTCTCTTTCTTTGAATCCCTCTAGACTTTCCTGCCTTCCATTTCTACATGTCTCTGTCACAAAGGACTGAACAGAGTCGCTAGTCAGAATGTTGATATCTGAGCAGAACACAGACAAATCAGGGTAATACAGACAAATAATAACTGCCATTCTTAGGATCACATCTCTAAAGCCTAAGCAGGATACTTTTCTCATTTCAAAAAATGATAAAGTATTAACACTATTTAGCCATAATGCTCACATTAACTGTCTCAAAACTAATCATCTTATAACTGAGATTAAGCAATCATCTTTTGGGGAAGAAATAAGAATTAAATGGTGGGATTGTAATGGAAGAACTTAAATTAAAGCACTCAACTGTCATCTTCCTGATGAGAATGTTTCTAATGCATTTTATAGATTTTAGGAATATAGGAGGTGGCATGTCATTCTGGACAAAAGACCACGTATGATTCCAGTAATCCTGATCATCTATCACCATAAACACTCTCCTTTTCTGAAGTTTCCAGCTCATGAATTTTTTAATACCATTCTTTTTCATAATAGTTTTGATTTTTTTCTTTGACTCTCCATTATGCCATTAATATAATTCCACAGAGGCCTTTTCAAGTAGAACAAGAGCAGCACTTAATTACTGGAATTAGAAATGACAAACATCACAGTTTTTATCTAGTTGATCTCCTCTAAGTACTTCTCTGTGTAAATTTGAATAATCTTGAATCTGTGACATTTTAACTTTTTACAAAGACGTCTGAAATGATTTTTTAAACTCACTCTTTAAATTTCTCCAAGAAAAGGGAAAATTTTTCTTTCTTAAGATGAGCCATTGAGTAGTATGATAAGAATAGTAGCCATCATGCAAATGCTAGCTTTTCTCTCCACTAAAGAATTTCCTTTCTTCCTTCTTTAAGGTTGTTTCCCATCCATTAATATCAATACAAATTTTGGCTAAATAAGTTAGGGCAGTTTGGTTCTTTGGATGCAAGTTATAGAAATTGACTATGGCTGGCATAAGCAGGAAAACTTGTTGGAAGAATAACAGGTAGTTCCAAGAATCAATGGAAAGATAAACCAGGTTGTGAAAAAAAGTCAGGAAAAAGGTCAACTGTGAGGGTGTATGTGTCAGGAACCACTCAGCTATCTCATCTAGGCTCTCCATTGATATGAATATACTTAGGCCATTTTCTCTATTGATTGTTTCAGGAGTCAAAGTACCAACAATGAGAATCTATTGGCCAAGATTGGGCCACGTACCATACCTCAATTAGTATAAGTCAAGACAGCTTGGGGCTTCCCTGGTGGCGCAGTGGTTGAGAGTCCGCCTGACGATGCAGGGGACACTGGTTCGTGCCCCGGTCCGGGAAGATTCCACGTGCCGCAGAGCAGCTGGACCCGTGAGCCATGGCCGCTGAGCCTGCACATCCAGAGCCTGTGCTCCGCAACGGGAGAGGCCACAACAGTGAGAGGCCCACGTACTGCAAAAAAAAAGAAGAAGAAGAAGAAAGACAGCTTGATTTCCAGTCTCATTAAGACTCTATAAAATGAGGGAGAGGCAATTCTTCTAAACAAAAGCAGGATGCTCTTAGCAAAGGTAGGAGGAATAGATAATCAGGCAGAAAAAAACAGCAGCAGTAACAACACATGTCCAGAACCATAAATCACAATGCAAACTCTTTTTAAAAATGAATATAATATCAGAAGCTAATTAAAATGCTAGACACATATAACTTTCCTTTTTTCTGTGGCCAGATTTCTGGAACTCAGAATCTATAGTTACTCTATTTACTTCCTAAACACCTATTTTTTTAATTTCCAGCAATCAGCCATCAGCACTTAAATCTTTACCAAAATCACTATCCCTAAGGTGTCTAGTCATTTACTTTTAGCTGAAGCCAATGGCCTTTCCTCGCTTTTCCATGGATCCGCATTCTCAGTAACCCCCAATTCTAATGACCACAATATACATCACTTCTTTATTATTTGACAAAATTTTTGTTAAGTACTTATTATACAGCTGCTACTCCCTAAAGTGAAAATTACAAAGACTTCTCATGTTTAAACTGAGCTTAAAAAATTATGACATTATGTACCATGGGATCATAGAATAAGCACTTATTGGCACACAAAAAGAAGAATCTTACTGAATAGGGAAATCTAGTGTTCTGGGCAGATGAAAGGATGCATACAGAGAAATTAAATCATGGTATATAGCAGGGGAATTCATAGTACTGCAGGAAACTATGTATGTTTCAAGTTAACAGTGTAAGGAGCTAAATTTGTATGGATAGAGAGGGACTTCATTGTAAAGGTACTTGTATGACCTATAAAGGAATTTAAATGTTAGCCTGTAGTCAATAGGAAGCAATTTAAAGGTTTTAACACGAAGTAATAATCAAATGTGTATTATAAGAAGACTAACCTAGTGACTGCAATGATGGGACTAGGGCAAGAATGGGGGGAGGGAGACAATTTTGCAATGTTGCTACAATCTAGGCCAAAAAAAATGATACAAATTAGGGTAGTTATATTAATTTCCTGAAGCTTCTGTAATAAATTACCATAGACTTGGTGGCTTAAAATGACAGAAATTTATTATCTCACAATTCTGGAGGCCAGAAGTTAAAGACCAGAGGTATTGGCAGGGCTGCTCCCTCTAGAGATTCTGCAGGAGATTTTGTTCCTTGCCTCTTCCACCTTCTTGTAGCTGCTGGCTTTCCTTGGCTGTGGCCACATCACTCCAGTCTCTGCCTTCATCTCCACATGACCTTCTACTCTTCCATCTTTCAAATTTCCCCTGTGTATCTCTTATAAAGATACCTGGATTGTTGGATTTAGGACTTACCTGGATAATCCAGGATGATCTCTTCATCTCAGCATCCTTAACTTAATTACATCTGCAAACTCTTTTTTCAAATATGGCAAAATTAATAGGTTTCAGGAATTAGAATGTGGACATATCTTTTGGGAGGCTACCATTCAATCTACTATAGCAGTACAATGAAAAAAAAATAGAGAATGGCAGATTTGATGGGGGATTGATAAAAACTGTTGAGTAATTGGTGTTCTGAAGAAGAGTTCCAAAGAGTAATTTAAAGGAGATTGAAATTTTGCAGATGACTCAGATTTCCATCTTGGAGGATAAAGGAGAAGCTGTTCTTTTCCTGCCTATATTTTTTTTTTCATCTTTTTCTTAACCTCTACAGCTCTAATTTGGAAAGGATGATTTTGTGTCCAGATGCTATTACTTACTTGCTAAGACTCTCTTGTAGCTGTGGTTATCCTTATGGCCAAATTCTATAAACAAGAGTCTTCTGGATGGGATTTAAGAATGCTTTTGCAAGAGATTTAACTGAGCAGACAGCTTTCTTCACATATTTCACCTTCCACCTTCCTCCTAATAGAAACAGTGATACAATCAAGTCTCTAAGTGAAGTGCCATCTTATGACCATGAGGCTGAAAGTCAAATGCTAAGGATGGTAGAACAGGAAGATGGAAGGAGCCTGAGTCATTTCTGAAGATATTACAGAAATGTTGCTCCAGTCTTAAGACCCAGACTTTTTGTTATATGAGAGAAAAAGAATTAAACAAAAACACATAGGGAGAAGAGGGAGGAAAAAACTGGAAAGAGCAGGTAGAAAAAAGAATTCACAAAGATTCACAAGGGGGTTCAGAGAGACAAAGAGAAAGCAAGAAAAGAGTGATGCTTAGAAGGAAAAAAAAAAAGATATTTCCAAATGTTTCTCTCCTTTTCAGAGATCTCTTCAATCACTGACAACTTAAACTAATATTTATTGAATGCCTACATGTATATATGTTTATTGATCATAATGTACCTTTCTCTATATATTCCCATTTATTTCCTGGAGAATATGGTGGCTCTAACTGGAGATCCTTAATTCTGATCTCTCCCTTTCCAACTACCTACAAATCTTTCCTTTCCTTTCTTCCTATGACCAGTGACTAAAGCTTTTCATAATCTTTTAAGTTCTGAGAAGAAGTTTCATCACTTTCATTTGTTTGCTGATACTTAGTCTCAATTTTGTGTCTTGTCTAACTGCATCTGAAGTTAGAAAAATTATTAGAAATTTCAAAAATAAGTTATATAAATTTACTTTAAAATAATAGAAGAATCTCTTAATGGGAGTTCATATTAATGTTTGGCCCTGTCTTACCTCACATAGAAAATAGTCAAGAAAGCAGAAAATATCCTTTCTTATGACTAGATTACAATGACTTTGATAACTTAAATCCCCCCGTACATCAAAAAGAACAAATCAGGTGTAGATACTTCTTCCCCCAAAAAACATAAGCCAAAGTAAAAGTAAAGACTAAATTAGAGCCTGTGTAAACTGTCTCTGTTTCCTGAAAGGCATGTATTTTGAACAAATTTGCTCTACAATTTTTCCTTCTTATAAAACTGATTTCAAATAATTTTAACTAAAATTCCTAATAGCATTGTTGCTGAATTACTCTAAAAGTAGTGGCTTATGGCAGGTATTTGAATGGGTTCCTGAGATATGAGTCAGAAATTCATGAAGGAATTGGCCAGATAGTTCTTGCTTCAAGTCCCTTATGCATTGACAAGTCAGCTCTTGTTTGGGGCTACAGTCATCTGAAGGCTTGACTGTGCTGGAGGTAGAGATGGCAGACTCACCTGGCTACAGTTGATGCTGGCCACAGTGCCCCCATGCTACCACTCTAGCATGGTAGTTTCTAGGTAGTTGAACTTCTTATATGGTAGCTGGCTTTACCCAGAGTGAGCAACCCAAGAGGACCAAGCAGAGGTTGCATGACTTTTCCCCAATCTTGCCCTGAAAACCATCCAGCATCATTTCTGTAGCATTCCTAGAGTTACAAACAAATTACTAAGCCCATTCCAGATGCAAGTGAAGGGTCATAGACTTCATGTTTTGATTTTAAAATGCCTGAGGATTTACCATTATAAAAATATACTTTTTCACTTTCTTAATGAGTAATGTTAAAAATGTTTAGAACTAACATATACTCCAAGATATTTACTATTATCTCCTTTTTATGATTTTGCTTATGAGAAATAGAATAACTTATTAGTGCATTATATGTTTATGATGGTAAATTTAGTACATAACGATGAAATAATATAGCCTGTTGCGTTTTGCCTTTCTACCCTTTACCCTTGAACCAAATAAAATAAAAAAAGTTTAAAAAAAAACATTAGGGTTAAACCCTCAATTTATTAAAGCAAGAGGCCACCTCGAGGGAGGAAAGAATTAAGTAGTAAAGGTCTTGTGCTTTCAAGCTGTGAACAGCAGTTACTTTAAGTCTTGTCTCTGTAGGAAGAAAAAAACAAACATGCCTTCTTAGAGTAAAGAGGAAGGAGAAAAGTGAGGTCTTATAATTACACTGAGGGTATTTAAAAGATCTTTTCTCCAGTCTGGGTTAGTCTTCCCAGACACTTCCCTTAAAAATAGGCAAAGAAAACAAATTTTAAAAATTTAAGGACAATTCATTGAATATCTTTTGTGGATTTATTTTAATTCACTATAATTCGTGGCTTTAGATTTTCATCTTGAGAATATTTTGGAAAATTTTAAACAAAGTGATTAATCAATTTTTAGAAAATCTTATTAAAGCAAAGTTACTTTTACTTTTATCATAATAACAGAAGCAGTTGAGACCTAGCTTTTGTTTTGTAAATGTCTGTCCATACAATAATTTCAGCTTCTTTTAAAAATTTAAATCCTCTCCAGTCCCTATAATTATCCCCATTGTCTTTCATGTTTGAAAAATTAACTTATGAAAAATTATTTATCATCATCTTTTTAAGGCCTCAAATTAGATGGTGTATGAAAAGTTCAGATTTCTGTGTCTTGTTTTGCTTCAACAGCCATAATGGAAATTAATTAAATTTGTAAAATATTCCATATGTCTGTCAAAGTTTATGTCTGTAATAGTGGAAGCTGCCAGTTGACGAGGGCAATGCTGTTTGTTAATGTGGCTGGGAACAGTAATCGGACTTTATTTCCATCATAGACAAATGATGATTCCAGTTTTCTGCTTTTCAAAGTCATAATACCTGAAAGAGCTTCTTAAGATAATAAAGCAAACAGACCAAGGTGAAAAGCCAACGCTCAGGAGACAGAAAAGAGAAAGTAGAGGACAGCCTTGGCCTTTGGCATCTTTGAATAGCTAAACCAATGTTTTCTTACTTTTGAGCTCTTTCATATATGAGATAAATAAATTGCTATTTCTTAAAGAGATTTTAGATGGATATTCTGTTACTTGAAGCAAAATGTATATAAATGACTGCATTTCACTTAATTGCAGCATTTTAGGTACTCACCAGAGCAAAACAATTCTATTTGCTGTGTGGTAGAAAGACTTTTGGATATTGGGTCTAATCATGCTATCCATTTCTGAAGGATCACTTCACTTGAGTTACCTACTTTTCCCCACAAGTAGAGCATCTTTAGAAAACAGTGATGTGGACCAGTTAATCTAGGGAAGGTCAGAGCCCTGTTGGGGTGAAAGAGAAGCATAAGGGCCAAAAGGCAATGACAATTGCCTTTGGAAATATCCTTATTTTTAAAAGTCCTGAGGCTCAAATGCATACTGTCAGCCCATAATCCTACTCTATACATGGAATAACGCTTAAGACAAAGATGTTAGGAAGCTGTTTCTATTTTTATTGTATTCCCTTCAGGTGTGATTTCTTTTTGCTTTTAAAGTTCCCTTTGGTGTTGCTTTTAGATTAATAGCACTCATCTATCTACAAAGGTCTGTGAGATAAACACACAACACAAAGATGTGTTGAAGCCCAACCCAAACACATATTTTCCTGTGTTTGGGTTGGGCTTCAACAAGCGTGTGCATTCTTTAACCTATACATTCTTAAAGCATCCATTGATCACATATTATGTGTCAAGCACTTGAGTTGGTGCTGGAGATAGAAAGATGACTAACACATAAACTCTATGCTCACATGCATATAACTGAAGTCCGTTGTCATAGGATCTATCCATAGTGTCATGTATAAATGCTACATATGCACAGAGTAAGCAAAACTTTTCAGAGAGACTTAGGGAAGGTTCCACAGTAGACAACTGAATTGGGCTTTAAAAGAGGGTCAAGGGGGAATTCCCTAGTGGTCCAGTGGCTAGGACTTAGCGCTTTCACTGCCAGGGCCTGGGTTCAATCCCTGGTCTGAGAACTAAAATCCTGCAAGCTGAGTGGTGTGGCCAAAGAAAGAAAGAAAGAAAGGCCACTAGGCAGAAAAAGACAGCTGGAGATGCCTGGCAGAGGAAAGCTGTGTGAGTCCAGGCACTGAAGTATGAGAGTGTTTTGCCTATAAGGGTGACAGAAAGTCTAATGTGTATAAAACCCAAATGGCTTCTAGCCGTGGGAGAGAAATCTTGGATGGTGGATAGAGTCAGGCAGTTCTAAAATTTTAAATGTTTTTAATTTAGTTTTTTCCTTCCAATTTTATTGAGATCTAATTGACATACAGCACTGTATAAGTTTGAGTGCAGTATACTGATTTGACTTAACATACATCATGAAATGATTAGCACAATAAGTTTACTAAACACCCATCATCTCATAGAGATACAAAAAGAAAAGAAAATGAAAAAAAAATGTTTCCCTTGTGATGAGAACTTTTAGGATTTACTCTGTTAACAACTTTCATATATAACACATGTACATTACAAATATTAATTATATTAATCATGTTGTACATCATGTCCCTAGTACTTACTTATCCTATAACTGGAAGTTTGTACCTTTTGACTTGCTTATTTTAAATTTTATTTTGAATTTGAATGGAGAGTCACAGAAGAATTTTAATGGTGACATGAGATAATGAAATTTACATATTCAGGAAAAAAGTAACCCTGGCAGAAATTCGGAGGATGGCTTTGAAGTATATGCTCCTACAACCCGTTTAGTCTCCTGTCCAAGAGGGAAAAAAACTCTAAAAAACATTTTTTGTAAGGGATTACCCAAATTGCTTCTCTTCTTTCACTCCTAAATTTGGCCTTCTGATTATTAAACAAAAGTCCTTACAGATCCAGGCATTCCAGCCTGCAATTTGATAGCTGCTTCTCCCCTTCAAATAGCTTTCCTTGGCATTTCATTCATTAAGCAAAAAACCCGTTTTTCTCAAGGAACCAAGTATTTTTGTCTTCTTTGAGTATTTTAAAGCATTTTTAACAAATTGAAACTGAAAGTAATAGTAATAAGTTATTGAATATTCAAAACAGTGGATTATTTTCACGTTTTGATTACATTTAAAGCCTCACTGGGTCCATGATCTTCTTGCATTTGCTAAATTATTTGAGAATACTAAAACTCTTGTTACCAGAATTGTAGCACTACATGCAAATTTCCTCTTCCTCTGACCTGTTAACGAATAGGCCCTTTCTCCATTCAGTACCCAGTATTGATGAAACTTAACTGGATGCCGGAGCATGTCATCACCTGTCTTCCCGTTTCCTTTATTATAGGTACTCATCGCAGAAATATTAGCTTACGTGGGAAAGAGCACTCCTTTCATTTCTGTTTCATTTTTCCTCATTTTGTCTTCTTCTAATCCTAGAGATTTCTGGGTTCATGACAATAGGAATTGCATAAGAGAACAAAATGATTCCAAAGAGTAGGATAAATTTGCCATAAATGGGCAAATTTATATGAACAAAATCCTAGTGGGGATTCCTTCAGCTGTGTGTCATCTTAGTTTTTATGGGAATTAGCATAACTTAGTGGATTATGTTCAGGTTGACTGACAGTCATTGTGCCTGTGCTTGAATATCTCTGACAGTTCATCACAGCAGAGCATGATATAATGGAAAGAGCCCGTCATCTGAGAGTCAGAAGGTCTTTGTTCCATCCTGGATCTGACACAAACTTTCTAAGGAAATTTAAGGAGTTATTTTACCTCTCTGTGCCTCCAGTATATTATATATAAAATAGAGTTCACTAGATAATTCAAAGTTCCAGTCCCTTCATGTTCTAAAACCCAATTATTCTTTGAATGCATTTTAAATTTAACACAGAGCTGTAATCATTTTAACTCTGGTTTGCTTTTAAAGTTGTAGTAACTTATTATTTAAACCAAAATCTGTTACTAAGCCATCTAGGTATCGAGAGGCCTCACCTGAAATTTGCTAAAATGTTGTTTATTCTGGAATAATATGTTGTTTATTCTGGAATTAACTGTTTAATGTCTATCCTTGCTGTATCTAGAGTTTTACCACACATTTCAGTTCAATGCTATTCTCAGAAACTTCATTAACAGAAAAAGAGATAACATAGAAAAGTAGGAAAAATAACATAGAAAAGCACCATATATATAGTAAGCAAGAGCCTTTCATAGTCATTGCAATGTGAGTTGGGTTCTACCACCCATACCTTTCTCAACTTGCATATAGCTACAGCCCTATGTCTAGGGATAAGATAGCAAATTGCTGTCTCCTGGGTATCTCAGCAGACCATGGCCTTGTCTTGCATCTCTCCCTGTAGCTGGGTGACCCAGAATCCATCTGAGGATACAGAATCCCCACCATACTTTCCACACTTCTGAACTCAGACTGACTTAGTAAAAAGGAGTTTTTGTTGCTTTTTCTCAGAAGGCTAATGCTAAGTGAGGTATTACTGGGTGTGATATACACGAGGTCAAAAGCAATAAGCACATTTAACCATCTTTACTAAATCAGCTCAATTTTAGCATACAAACATCAATCACGGTAGTAAACAAATAAGAGCTAACTTTTTGTTTTTAAATGGATGAGAAGATTTTTATTCCCAAGAATGTGTAAATCATTCTAGATTTATTTTCAAGAATAAAAGACAAACTTACCTATAATTGCTATCATTATTTTGCTATAGATTCTTCTAGTCATGTTCTCCCTATTCACTCATTTCTATTAAGTATATATATGTAGGTATGAGTGTATATATTAAATACTATTGTTATGTACACTTTTATATATGCCCTTATCATTTACTATTATGTTGTAAGTGGTTCTTAATATTTTAATATATTTATTATAAATATAGCTTTAAAAGTCTATCATATAGCCTATCATAATAATATTACTGAATTTAAGGATACTTTTTAAAATTAGGATAAAATGTGACATAATTAACAGAGTTTCAAAAATTTCTTCCTGTTATTTAAATAGAATATATTTCCATATGAAATATAAAATGCAAAAAATATTAAAAGACAAAGCTACCATAATTTAAATGCAACTAAAGTAATACTTATATTTATAGTAATTGTCATGTATATTATTTTCCTATGGCTGCCATAGCAAAGTATCACAAACCGGGTAGCGGAAACAACAAAAAATTACTATCTCAGAGTTCTGGAAGCTAAAAATCTGAAATGAAAGTGATGGCAGGGTCATTCATGAACCCTCTGAAACCTGTAGAGAAGAAGCCTTTCTTCCCCTTTGTAGATTCTCATGTTTGCTGGCAATATTTGGTGTTTCTTGCCTTAGAGATGCATCACTGTAATCTCTGCCTATATCATCTCCCTGTGTATATTTTTCTCCTTTTATTTTAAGGACACCAGTCATATTTGATTAAGGGCCCACTCTAGTATGACTTGCTCTTAACTAATTGCATCTGCAATGACTCTGTTTCCAAACAGATCACAGTCTGATGTAGGGGTTAGGACTCCACCATATCTTTTTCAGGGACACACTTAACATGTAACATGTAATATAGAAGATGCCATTGCTGCTTCTGCATGTGCTCATGCATTTCATCCTATGCTGCAAACCCTTTGCCCTTTCCTCTTATTTCTATAACTTCACCTTCTTCAAGGACTAAATCAAGTACAGCTTCTTCCAAGAAAAACAACTATATTCCTCATTCACCAAGTGCCTGTGAAAAGCCAGGGACTTTAGATATGGAACACTTTATATGGATTAAACTTCAGCCTATGGAGAGTTTTCTTCTGAATTCCTATAGTGATTACAATTTATATTTTCATGTATTATTAGTTATTTTCTAGTCATATATCTTAGATTATAAATTCTTCATTGGTAGAGATCGTGGTTTTTTTTCATATCTTTCAAATACATAGTTGAGCAAAATGTATAATAATTAAATAAATGAATAAATGAATGAATAAACAGATGAAAAAAATTTCCCATGTGTGAGATCTCTGTCAGTTCTTGCATTCTCAAGGACTGGCTCCTCTAGGAATACCCTCTGTCTGTTTTATTTTCAGCTTTCCTCTCCTTCCTGTCTCCTTATTTATATTCAAACATGTTTGAGAGAATCTTCCATCTTTAAAATGTTTCATCTGACCCCATATATCTGCCTCCTGTATTTTCTCTATCACTTTGATTTCTTCACAGTCTAGCAGTAAAAAATATTCATGACTAATTATTTTAACTCCCATACTTCCCATTTATTCTTTAGAATGAAAGTTATTCTATAATATTTAAGCTTACAAAAAGGTAGTAACTGTAGAAGAATTCAAGCCACATGTCATAATCTGCTTACTTTGATTTATCTGTCTTCATTATATTACATATGTATTTGTTTACTTTTTAATGCATCTCAACTAAATATATACTTTTTGAATTCAGGACTTTGAGTGTCTTCTTTATCATTGTACACAGAAGCTAGCCTGATACAACAAATATTTATTCAATAAATAAATAAATAAATAAAGTGTTCCCTCCTAGACTATAAACTGATTGAGAGAAGGGACTATATGTTTTTTTTCAGCAGTATATATCCAGTATCTGGTATACAGAGGCAGAGAAGTAAATATTTTTACAAAATAAATGAATGCATCATTAAGAATACTTAGCATGTATTATATTATTACCCAGTTTAAAATATTGATATAAATAACAAATACTGTAAAAGATGAATTGAGCTCTTTTTCCCTCCTAAAAAGTATATAATCTTCCTGAGAAATATAAAAGCCTTCCTGAATTAAAATAAGATTTAAAGGGACTCTGTAGTTAGTTATGGAAATACATTTTTTTTTTTTTGTCTTTCAGATGTCTAAAAATTCTATTCTATAAATTAGGAAAAATTCTACTCTATAAATTAGGAAAAACAATTTAAAGTCTTTTAAATTGTGGAACATTTTATGGTCTCTGTGTAAATAAAGGTCTCAAGTATTAACAGAGTTGAAATTCGTCATGCTTTTAAAAACAAGGAGGCCTCTACTTTTAGTGACAATATGTAGACAAGCTCATATTGAAAGGTGTTAGACATTACCACTGATGGTCAAATCTCAGGTGCAATAAACTTATTTGTATATTCTTCAGGCTCCTTATCTTCATCTATGCCCTGAGGTACTGGTCACAGCTAGGATGCTATCCTTGAGGGATTCAATCTGGAATGATAAATAAGAAGAAATAGGGCATGATAAACCCCCTAGAAAAATCAGGTTCACCAGCACTGCTGTTATAAGAAAATAACTACAGGCTTCCTAATTGCTTTACAACTTCAGGGACACCTGCCAATTATAATCAAAAAATCAAGGACTAAATATTCCATAAATCTTAATAAGGAACCATGGAAAACAGAAGTCAGCAGGAAATATAAGTTACAATCTTTCCCAAGAGTTCAATGAAATCTCTCTGTCCAGGCCACTTAATATTATGTACAAACCATAAATCCATAACAAGTATTACCTAATATAAAAGGCAATATCTCTTTGGCATCTCTTTGGCATGAATTATAATTCATGGTATCAGAGATACACTATATTTTAGGATGAATTATTATCAGATAAAAAGACTTTCTGGGCTTCCCTGGTGGCGCAGTGGTTGAGAATCTGCCTCCTAATGCAGGGGACACAGGTTCGAGCCCTGGTCTGGGAGGATCCCACATGCCACGGAGCAACTAGGCCCGTGAGCCACAACTACTGAGCCTGCGCGTCTGAAGCTTGTGCTCTGCAGTGAGAGGCCGCCATAGTGAGAGGCCCACGCACCACGATGAAGAATGGTCCTCGCTTGCCACAACTAGAGAAAGCCCTCACACAGAAACGAAGACCCAACACAGCAAAAATAAATTAATTAATTAATAAACTCCTACCCCCCAACATCTTCTGAAAAAAAAAAGACTTTCTTTCTAATTTTTCATTGGTATGCCACCCAATGTGGTTTCTTGTAAAACTTATTCTTTGGAAAAACTATGTCTCTGATAGCTTACATTGTGAAGAAGGAAGGAAGGGGCGGAAGGGACATGGATAATCATATTAATATTTTGCATATTAATGTTCTTATTATTATTGTGAAAATTTTATGTTTTCTGACTGTATCCTTCTGTTAATATCAACAACGTTTTCCCCTTCCCAGACCCTCTAAACATATGCAGCCACTAGTGTGTTTTGGCTATGCATTCAGATCATTCCTCCACCTGAAGAACTCACCACATTTCTACTCTAGGATATTTGAATTGCAGTTGTCTTGATTTAAAGTGAAGTGATAGAAGGTCATGCAAAGAACACAGGATCAGGAGACAGACATATTTGCCTTATGTCCTGGTTTTACATGACCTTGGGCAAATGAAGTAACCTCTCTAGGCCAATGTTTTGCATATCCACGGCCTTTGCATTTGCTGTTCTTCTGCTCTAACTTCTTTTCTTAGATATTTACATCATTCAGTATTTTCTTAAGACTTCCCACTTTGAGAGACCTTTCCAGTAAGTTGCAAATGCTGTACAAATCCTCTTATCCTCTCTACCACTATCCTCAGCGACTCTCTGCCCAATATTGTGTTTCTCACTATTTGAAAGTGCATTACTTATTTGTTGAATGATTCCCTGCTTGTCTTCCTTCCACTATTATGTAAATCAGTGGTTCTCAATTTGGGGGCAATTTGGTCTCCTAGGAGACATTTGGCAATATCCGAAGACATTTTTTGGTTGTCCCAACTTGCAGGCGCGTTACTTTCATCTAGTGGGTAGAGGTCAAGGATGCTGTTCAACAACCTAGAAATGCATAAGATAGATCCTGTAACAAAGAATTATTGGACCCAAAATGTCAATAGTGCCAAGGTTGAGAAACCCTTACATAAACTCATGAGAACAATGACTGCTTAAGTTCTTATTAAATTCCCAAGAGCTAGAATATTGCCTGGCATGCCTCTTGAAAATATCTGTTGAATGAATCTAATCAGAGGGCTCTTGAGAGGAGTCAACAGGATAGGCACATAAACCACCTAGCAGGGCTGTATAAGTGTGAGTTTGCTCCCTCTACTGTATTCCTATCCTGCATTCTTAGTGGAGATGGCTTTTTTTTTTTAACTGAAGTATAGTTGATTTACAATGTTGTGTTAGTTTGAGGTGTACAGCAAAGTGATTCAGTAATATATATATTGTGTGTACATATATAAAAAATGTATATATATATTCTTTTTCAGATTTTTTCCATTATAGGTTATTATAAGATATTACATATAGTTCCCTGTGCTATACAGTAGATCTTTGTTGTTTATCTATTTTATATATAGTAGTGTGTATCTGTTAATCCCAAATTCCTAGTTTATCCCTCCTGCCTTTTCCCCTTTGGTAACTATAAGTTTATTTTCTATGTCTGTGAGTCTATTTCTGTTTTGTAAATAAGTTCATTTGTACCATTTTTTAAGATTCCACATATAAGTGATATCATATGATATTTGTCTCTCTCTGTCTGACTTACTTCACTTAGTATGATAATCTCTAGGTCCATCCATGTTGCTGCAAATGGGAGATCTCTACTACACGTGTTAAAAATTGTAATCTGCCTGGGCTCATCACCTATATGCTGAAACCTCCAATAATGTCTCAGACTCTGACAACTATATACTCACATGGATATTCTGATATAAGGACCTACTTTGTGACCCCACTTTTGTTTGTATGACTGATAGTAGCAAATATATTAATCCTACCTCAAGTAGTGTGTAAATCACAGATAATTTGCACCATCCTTGATAGCTATAAGACTTTCACTCAACATTCCATAGCCAAATCATTGTAATATTTTTTCCAAGAGCTATATAAAAATACACCATGGCACAGAATTTTATCTATATCAGATTCAGAACATGATGTCTGTGTTTATGGATCCTATTTCTTCAATCCATCCTCCTTCAATAAATAGTCAGTTGTCAATTTGTTTAATCAAATTAGGTGTTTATCTTTCCTGACATTTGTATTGGCCAAGTAGATTAATACTAGATGTGGCTTTGGCATAATAAATCAGCAAATTATTGCAATTTAAGCTAGAATCTGCTGCCACCAAAAATTTCCTGGGAAACACATAAAACACCAGCAGTTCATTCTAGTATATCTAATGTAAAAGTTTAGATACTAAAGGTCAACCAAGTTAAAATACACACATCTATATCCACTTATGTTATAATTAAATAACTTATACCATAAGAACAAACTTTTGGTACCTCATATTTAGTATGTAAGAAAATATCATATTTTTGTGCAATACAATCGATTCAGAATTATTTGTTAAATTATGTAGCATGTAGTGCATGTTTTGCCTTTTTGTTCCTAAAGTCATATCGGAAAATAAAACACATTCCATAACATTTTAAGTGTGAATATTTTTTAATATTTGGTGTATTTGATATTTTGCATATAACGTATACAAATGTAGTATCACATTTACTTGTTTCCTTTAATCAAGTAATTTAAATATAACGGTGATTCACGGTGAAATCGTTACTAAAGATATTGCCATAAAGTAATGGTTCTGAGTAATTTTAACTAAAGTATTAGAAGTGAAATAGAGAATTGTTATATCCCTCAAAGATCTTATCTTACAAAGCCATCAGTTTATTCCAATGTGGTTGTCATTTTAATGCCACTTTTTATTGACCATCAGAATCCTTGGCTCATTACATATATATCTTCAGATGTTTTTTGCCCATAGATTAGATTTTAGAATTAGCCAGAATCCCTTGGGAGTTAATGAATATCTGAAGGATTTAAGCGTTAATATTTGTTTTGATTTAAAATTAAAATAAAAGTGAGACATGGCTTTCCTATGTGTCCTAAAAATTGTTTTAAAGATAAGTTCAAGAGAGGAGTTTCAAAAATTCACAGCAATATTTTTGGAATATATGGTTTCCTAAAGTGACTGCTTGTAAATGCAAATAGTATTTAGAAAAGCAAATTTTGGTACTTTTGCTTGAAAAAGACTCTTACTTAATAAGTATCCATCAAATAACTATTATAAACAAAATTTTAAAAAACTATAGTAGAGGAAATATTCACAAATGATAAGAAAAGAGTAAATAACAGAGAACATACACATTTTGAACTCAATAGGACATGTGTAGCATTTTTTTTTTTTATCAGTAGTCTGGTAGATAGCATGAAATTTTATCCCAGACTTCCTATTTTGTAAACGATTTTGCTTCATAAAGAATAATGTTACTGATTTATATGAAATATTTTAGTCCTATACAAATGACTTTACTGGAGAAATATAAATGTAGTTGAAAATTGTGTTAAAAATGACAAAGACTGTACTAAATACTACTGGTTGTATACTTTTTGGTGACAAAATTTGGGAATCTTAGCACTACTAATTACAGAATGAGCATCCTTAAGAACACTCTAACCTATTCTATTAAATATATCAATGACAGAGCATACCTGTATTTTTGCAGTATTTATGTCAGGAAAGTATATTGTCACCATGGTGAGTTTTATTTATGCAAAAAATAAATTGTAAAATTTACCCATGGTTTTCTCAAAACTAACATTTTTGCTTCTGGACACAAGATTGGTAGTATTTTACACTTAAGATGAGTTTTAATTAAACAGAGACCACTGTGACAAACTCAAAGAAAACCAAAGTAGTCACGTGGACATTCAAATTTAACAGACAGATGGTGGGTGTGAGTGTGTTAGAAGTCCAAGAATACTGGTGACCAGAATGAAGAGGGTGGATTAGAGAGAAAAAACAGTGTGAAGATAAAGCTGATTGAACGAATTTGAAATAAAACAACCTGGCAACATATTTTTTCTTTCCTTTTTTTTTTTTTTTTAATAAAGCACACCAAGGAAATTTAAAAAAGAGAAAAAAGAAATCCTTGGTGATTCATTGGTTCTAGGTGGTCATCATACCCTCATGCCACACCCCGTCCTAGATGAGATGAGCTAATGAGCCTTGGGCCCATGAGATTACATGGTAAATTGAGCAATAGCTGCTTAACTAAGTAGAAAAGAGCTCTTTTATTACATGATATCACCAGGCTTTTATGGTGAGCTTTATGATATCTCATATGGTGATTTACAATTACTCTATGTCACCAGTGGGGCACTACTGTTGCATTGTTTTGGCTATTAAAGTAACTGCCTCCTGAGCCAATTTATGAATGGAGACAATTCACAAAGCGGCAGTGCTTTGTACTGTAAAAATAGATGCTAGAGATAATTGGGCAAGGTGGTGTCATGTCACTTGTGTGCAGTTCATTAATTAACTGCTATAAAATAATAGCCATGTCATCAGGATGAAAGTACAAGAGTGCAAAGGAAATAAAACTTCTCAAGTAAGAAGACAGAAGTAGTTGTTACAAAGAAAACTCAAATGTTTTCTTCACTTTTAGTACCCAGTCTTATTTCCCTGTAGTTACAAACCTGTACTTCAACGTTTCTTATCATTACTTGTTAGCGTTTATTGGGTGCTATATGATGCACACGATTTATGTTTCTCTCCGAACCATGGATGCTGATGGATTGTTCACTAAAAGAGCTCAGGGATCATTGCCCCAGACAGAGCAATATCCAATGATTTTCCTCCCACAATTCAGAAACAAGGTCCATATTAAAGGCATTTCCGAACGTGTCAATAATGGGATCTCTAATTTCAGCAACAACAAGATCTATAGCTGCTACAGTCACGAGTCAGGAAATAAACACATTTGGAGGAACTACTTTGCCAATAGTAAGGGTCTTTGCATATATAGTGTGTCATTTGTTAAATTATATTAGTAGGCGTACCACTATTCTTTCATAACCAGAATGGTTAATTGGAAGCTGTATCAAAAGAAAGCAACAGAGCTGTAAGTCAAAATGTGGTCAGTGAAAAGTATTAAAATAGTAACTGTGCATACCACACCAATAACTATTTTTATCTGCCTTCCAGTTGCCAGCTCTACAGTGACCTTAAACCTGAAGCTATGAGATGTACTTAACAAGTAGAAAAATAGGTTTGGGGAACCTGGCTGAAGATGCCTCTGGCTAAAAGAATATGCAATGCCATTACAACACTACACATAGCCTAGAAAAATATAGGACTGAGTACTTAAAGATATTAAGTTTATTTCTCTATCAGGACTCCTTCTCTACAGCAATAATGAAGAAACTGGGACACCTCGCAATGGTAATTTTCTCAGAATTATGGTACACGAGTCAATTTGATCTCCTTTTGGCTGAACATTGAGCTAAGGAGGGCGGTGGTAAAAGAAGCAACCCATCATCCTTATCACAGAGTGTAAGGAGAAGGGTGCCTACAGAATGGCCTCCAAGGTCTGTCTGTGATTGTTCAAGGGCTTAGGCTGATGAAATATTTCCTGTCAGGGCTTATTCCACACGTAACATTTCTCATATTTGATCTGTTAGTGGTTATTGCCCACTATGCTAGTTTAAAGGTCAGATTCATAAAAAGGTTCTATCTCTACCAATTGAGCCCTTCTTTAGGACTCTCGTTCAAATATGTGTTGTAAGCCAAGGTGACAAGCACCTGATCCTTACCAGGAGCACACAGGTGTGATGGTTCATGCCAAAAGGATATTTTGTTTTCCTGTCCTTTGAAGAAGATATTAGCAACATCCTTTCTAGAAGTGTTAAGAGTAAGAAAAAAAAAGTAAATCTGGATGATTTTTTTCATGTGTATTTCCACATCTCCTTATTAGATATGATGAGGAATGTTACAAATTGTATTAACAAGGAATTATAACAACTTCCTTAGGACTTTGATAGATATTTACCATAGTGTATTAATCTGAAATCATGTATTTGCTAATAATAAAAACCTAAAGCAAAATAAGGTGCAAGAGGAAACTTTATTAGCTCCAGAATACAAGGACAGTTAGAACAACCAAACTGCAGAAAAGACATGGATATGGATACAACTGGAGTCACGGAGTTGAATCTCACCAGGATACTCTCATATCAGAATCTCTAAGCGTCTGCCTCATTTTTCTTAATGCAAACCAACTTCTTCCAAGTAGTGTCCTTTATTTTCATCATAGGAAAAAAAATAATTCTCATATTCAGTTTTAAAAAACTGGAAAGACTCTGACTAGTCCAACTTGGATCTGTCATCTCTTAACCAAGAAGCTAGGGGATGAGGAAAGTGTATGAATATGGCTGATCCCCTTGAACCAAATGGTTAGACTGGAGGGTGGGAATGATAGCAGTTCCCCAGAGGAGTTGGGGTAGGAAGGAGAAAAGGATGAGAAGAGTCTGTTTCCAAAAGAAGAGAAAGAGCTGCTGGTCAAATAATTGTGTTAAAAATTTCACTCAAAACATTACTTGAAATTTAAAACACTACTCCAAAACTCAACTATACTGCACTTTATCTCTAAAAATCTACATCTTCAATAAGAGAACAATTAAACTTGGACGGTACTACCGAAATAAAATATTTATGTTGGTTATTATTTTATATACATAGTATATATATATATACACATTTATATATACACATACATATATATAAATATATATATATATAACTAAATATATATTATATACAAAATGTGTATGTATGTAGGTATAAATGTGTATATTGCATGTTTACATATATATATACATTTATATACATACACACATATATATCACTAAAAATGTCCTTGACTTTGTAGAGCTTATATTCTAGAGGAGATATTTAGACAATAAACAAGGAAATAAAATTAAAATTATGTATGATCTCAGCAGTACAGAGAAAAATATAGCAGGTTAAGGGGATGAGGACAGGCAGGGATGAGGGAATTGTTTACTGTTTTATGTGGAGTGGTCAGATAATTTTTCTCTAAAGGTGCCTTTGGGGCTTCCCTGGTGGCGCAGTGGTTGAGAGTCCGCCTGCCGATGCAGGGGACACAGGTTCGTGCCCCAATCTGGGAAGATCCCACGTGCCGCGGAGTGGCTGGGCCCGTGAGCCATGGCCGCTGAGCCTGCGCGTCCGGAGCCTGTGCTCCCCAACAGGAGAGGCCACAGCAGTGAGAGGCCCACGTACCGCAAAAAACAAACAAAAATAAATAAATAAAGGTGCCTTTGAATTGATACCTGAAGGGAATGAATGAGTCACGCATGAATCTGGGAGAAGAGACAAATATTCTTGAACATAAAATTTTCTGCAAAATGTTTGAATTTGAGACTGATGTGAAGGATAATGAAAAGATCACTGACCTAAGAGTCACTTTACCATTAAGAAGTTGTGAAAACTTAGAAAACTATTTTAATCTAGGTCTCAGTTTCCCCATTTGTAAAATAAATACATTTTCTGTTTTTTTGCCAAATATTAAGATTTTTAATTTGAAAAATTATTTACTAGTACCTAGCTCAGATATACCAATACTGAGCAGTTTATAGGTGAGTCAAAACTGCCTAATCTCTTGCTCAGATTACATCAATAGCTTCCTAAGTCATGTCCCTCTCTCTATCCCTGCCCTGAACACATGCGAGAGTTAAGACATAAATCAGGTTATGTCACTCCTCTGCTCAAAGCCTCCAATGCCTCTTCAATTTACTCCAGTGAGTAAAAGCCCAATTTTTTAGAGACCTACATGAGCCAGGACACAATACTTCTCTGTTGTGGTCTGAACTGTGTCCCCCTCAAACTCATATGTTGAAGCCCTAACTCCTATATCTTCAGAATGTGACTGCATTTGGAGATAGGACCTTTAAAGAGGTAATTAACTTAAAGTGGAGTTCTTAGGGTGGGCCCTAATCCAATATGACTGGTATCCTTGTAAGAAGAGGAGATTAGGATACAGACAGTTCAGACTGAGAGATGACCACAGGAGGGCACAGTGAGAAGGGGGCCATGTGCAAGCCAAGGAGAGAGTTCTCAGAAGAATCTAAACCAGCCCACACCTTGATTTTGGACTTCTGGAGTCCAAAATATGAGAAAATAAATGTGTGCTTTTAAAGCCACCCAGTCTGTGGCATTTTGTTATGGCAGCCCTAGCAAACTAAAGCACTCCCTAACTCTATCATCTAAAAAGTAACACTCTCTTGCTTGCCTTGAACAAATAGACATGTTCCCCCCTTAGGTTCTTTGCTCTGTTTCCTTAAATGTTCTGTGCTCACTCCTTAGTTCCTTGAAGTCTTACTCAAAATGTTTTCTTCTCACTGTAGCTGCCCCTAACCACCTCCATTAAAAGTGCATCCCCTCCACCCTGCCACACCCCACGCTCTTAATCCTATAGAAGGATCCATTTTTCCCTATAGCACTTAATCACTTATAATAGGAACTGACTGTTTTTTATGTTGTTTATGGCCTGTCTCTCTCCACTAAAAGGTAAACTCCATGAGGATAAGGATAGTCACCCATGTGGCTTACTGACATCCCTCTGTACTTTAGAACTATGTGTAGCACATAGTAGATTCTCAAGAAATATTTCTTAAATAGATAAATGGAAATGATAAACTGGACAGTACTTACATTAGTACCTACATAGTCCAATTCCTTTTTGGATTAAGTAAAATCAATTTTTTATTTAGTTTCCCTTAGCTAGTAAAATGTATAGTAATTATTTCCAGACAGTAAACATTGACCTACTTGTAATAAATATGTTTTGTTCACTGAAAATTAGTATCTAAAATATGTTATTTACACATTTGTTGTTAATCCATAGATGCAGTTTACTGTGACTTTGCATTCAGTTTTCATTAGTCAAGGTATACTAACTATAATAACAAATATCCCTTAAGTTTCATTAACCTAAGACTTAATAACAAGGGTTATTAGTCTTAATAGTTATTAGTCTTATTAATAAGACTAACTAACCCTTAATAACAAGGGTTTTGTTTTTGAGCTTTTGGTTGCTCACTTCTTAGTGGACAATGAATGCAGGTTGGAGTGCTGGGAAGTGTTCTGCTTCACACAGTCATTCAGGGGTCTATTCTTTTCTATCTAGTGTATCGGCCATTCATTAAGTCCTAAAGACAAGGAAAAGAGAGTGTGAAAATTTGTAGGAGGTTTTAAAGACCAGAACTGGAAGTGGCCAAAAGTAGGCATTTGGCCTCACCTGCATGAAATGTAATTGAGCAAAGTGCCAAGGAAGAAGAGATAGACACAGATATTGGGGGGGCAAGTCTTTCCCAAACATGTAACCATTCTCTGCTACAAGAAGAACTGAGATGGAACCTCCACACTGGTTCTGCAGGCATATAACAAAGAGAATCTTTAATTTTCATCATAGCCTGAGATCAAAAACAGAAAACTAAGAAGGCTTCCTATCATTTTAATTTTGTTGTTTTATTCAGCCTTATGTTCTAGTGCAAATCACCAGAATATTAAATGTATTTATTCATATGTATACCATTAAAATAGAGTATGAGTATAAATTATTTTATATGTGTCCACCACTATTTTCACCTGAACTTTTTCCCATGGGTGCAGATAATTAAGAATTCATTATACATCAAAAAGCACTTGAAAGCACAAAGGAAAATTTGAAACATGAATCTTAAAATCTACCACCAAATTGTTATCATTGGGCTAATGAAGGGAAACCATAAAACTACGTCTACTTCATTCTGAGTACTTTTCTACTAATAATGAATTGAATTGTGCAAAATGATAGAATTAACTGTGTTCATTTAAAGTCAAGTATTTCTAAGCTTAAAGTAAATATAGCTGTGTACCAGGAAGTTAAAAGACTTTTTAAATTAAAACCTGATTTCTGGACTTCAGTATCTTACAGTCTATTTAAGTTGATAAATGCATGATTTTTTAAGCTTTTAATAGAAAGAACATGGGTTTTGGAGCCAGTGATGAGTACCAGCTCTAACTCTCACTAATTACGTGAGCTTTGGAGAATCACTTAACTCTCTGAAACTTAGTTTTCTCATCTGTAAAACAGAGAACAATAATTCTTACTTTGCAGGGCTGTTAGAATTCATTTTTGAGAGCAACTAGTTCAATTTGTGACCCATAGTGGCACCTGAGTATGCTATAGCTATTATTATTATCATTGCACCTTAAGGTAATAAATTTTAAGGGCCAAAATAAGTTATGTATACTAACTGTATTGAAAATTAGATATGGGAAATAAAATGTAACCTGAAACAATGGGGAAGGAAGCTCAGGTGGCACTTGAGCTGACTTTTAAATTATTGGTAGTCTTTGGATGGAAAAGTGGAGCAGCGAGAACAGAGTAGATTTTAAATCGGAAGTAAATATGAACTGTTAGAAGAATAAGTGGAGCAACTTGAACAAAGAAACAAATATTCACCCAAATCAATGAAGTAAGAGTACACATTCACACCATACACAAAAATAAACTCAAAATGGCTTAAAGACTGAAATATAAGTCACAACGCCATAAAACTCCTAGAAGAAAACATAGGCAAAACATTCTCTGACATAAATCGTAGCAATGTTTTCTTAGGTCAGTCTCCCATGGCAATAGAAATAAAAGCAAAAATAAATGGGACCTAATCAAACTTATAAGTTTTACACAGCAAAGGAAGCCAAAAACAAAACAAAAAGACAACCTATGATCTGGGAGAAGATATTTGCAAATGATGCTATCAACAAGGGATTAATGTCCAAAATATACAAATAGCTCATACAACAGAAGACCTAAATACATATTTCTCCAAAGAAGACATATAGATGGCCAATAGGCACATGAAAATGTGTTTATCATCGCTAATTATTAGAGAAATGCAAGTCAAAACTACAGTGAGGTACCACCTCACACCAGTCAGAATGGCCATTATTAAAACGTCTACAAATAACAAATGCTAAAGGGGGTCTGGAGAAAAACGAACTCTCCCACACTGTTGACAGGATTGTAAATTGGTATAGTCACTATGGAAAACAGTATGGAGATTCCTCAAAGGACTAAATAGAGTTGCCATATGATCCAGCAATCCCTCTCCTGGGCATATATCCAGACAAAACTACAAATCAAAAAGATACATGCACCCCTATGTTCATAGCAGCACTATATACAATAGCTAAGACATGGAAACAACCTAAATGTCCATCAACAGTTGAAATGGTAAAGAAGATGTGGTATATACACACTATGGACTATTACTCAGCCATAAAAAAGAATGAAATAATGCCATTTGCAGTAACATGGATGGACCTACAGATTATCATACCAAGTGATGTAAATCAGAACGAAAAAGACAAATACCATATGATATCACTTATATGTGGAATCTAAAATACTACACAAATGAACATATCTACAAAACAGAAACAGAGTCACAGACATAGAGAACAGATTTGTGGTTGCCAAGGGCATGGGGGTAGGGAAGGATTGGGAGTTTGGGATTAGTAGGTGCAAACTATTATATATAGGATGGATAAACAAGAAGGTCCTACTCTATAACACAGGGAACTATATTTAATATCCTGTGATAAACCATAATGGAAAAGAATATGAAAAAGTATATACATGTGTATAACTGAATCACTTTGCAGTACAGCAGCAATTAACACAACATTGTAAATCAACTATACTTCAGTAAAATTTAAAAAAAAACAAATATTGAAATGTTCATGGTATATGTACATATAGATTACTATCCTGCCTTTAAATACTCTTAGAGATGGATATCAGGATTGTCAATGTCTGAATTTACAAAAAGTTTATTTTAATAAAAATATTCAATAAGTATATTGAACATTACACTTATTGGCTAAAATATTATTTTAGAAAACTATTACTAAAACATTTCTGTAATAATAAAAGTAAAAAGGTGTGCCAAGCCATTTATAGATGACTGTTATAAGAACATTTGAATAATAGTTTAATTTTTCATATGTATTTTTCATATTAACTTTTGTAATTTGAACAATATTTAAAATTAAATGCTAGGCAGGATGTATCAAATTTATATTTAAAACACCAAATATAGGTAAGTTTTAGAATTCTTTCACTTTTTAAATTAAAGTGGGTAGAGATGATTGATTGCAGTGATGTGAATTCTTATGCTTCTGATTCTTTGATCCTAAATCAGAGAGAAGACATATATGAAAATGGACAGATTGAATATGGTATAACTTTCCCTTTCATGAAATGCCTTCTGATAACTTGACTTTAAAGAGATGAGAAGTACATGCAAATAACATTTTGTTTTCTACAAACTGTTACTTCAGAAAATATCTTGCTTAAAATAAACAAAATAAAAATAAGAAGGCCTACAACTTGTCATACCTTGCTCAAGTATAGCCATATAGCCATGGGTGAAGAAACAAACTAGAAAGTTGCTTAGGGCTTCCCTAGTGGCGCAGTGGTTGAGAGTCCGCCTGCCGATGCAGGGGACGCTGGTTCGTGCCCCAGTCTGGGAGGATCCCACATGCCACGGAGCGGCTGGGCCCGTGAACCATGGCCGCTGAGCCTGCGCGTCCGGAGCCTGTGCTCCACAGCGGGTGAGGCCACAGCAGTGGGAGGCCCGCGTACCGAAAAAAAAAAAAAAAAAAAAAAAAAAAAAAAAAAAGAAAGTTGCTTAGTTTAAAAAAAGAACATATTTTTAGCATTTATAGCAGTGCGTGTGAAACCGTATTTCAGATCCAGATAACATGTAACTTCAATTCGGTGTCCATTTGCTAGCTCCTTTTGGCTACCCCAGTGTTATTCAGTGCCTGTAACTGAGACCACTGAGCTGTTGCATACCCTTGTTATCACACACACACACACACACACACACACACACACAGTGAGGGAATTTAAAGTCTTATTTTCTAGGACATGTGAAATAATTTTAACAACTCAAGGGTATTCAAAATTTGATGGTTAAGCAAACAAGCAAACCAGCCTGACATACCACTTTGTATTTTTTTTTTGTATTTATTTTTTACTCCACTACATGACTACTTCATCACATCTGGAATGTCCTGTGAGCCAAAATTTCAGTCCCAGCTTAATAGTTCATGAATATTTGAGAGGGGTCATTTTTAGCTCAATGATTTCTACCACAGAAACATCATACTTACATACATTTGTTACATACAAATGAATATAATGTGAGATATTTTATTTACAACCATATTTTCATATAGGAATTAGTGGGCCAAAAGCAGTGAACATTGAATTTACCCTAAACCCATTTTCCATGAGTATATTTACGTTTACTAGTAGAAATAAAGTCTAAAACTTAGTACACCAAAAATTGGTATATATAGCAATGCACCAAATAATTAGGATAACACAAATGTAGGCTTGATTTAAATGGAAAGTTAAATTTTGATTTCTCCTCCTCCTCCTCATTATTAGTATTGGTTATCATACACTGTTTTCTCATATTATGTCTAAGTGAATATACATTGTCAAGCATTGCTTGCTAGACCATCATTTCTTCATCTACTCTAAAATATGATGCTATTTGTATATCAAATGAGAAGGGAAAGAAGAATATCAAATCCCAAATTCCTTGTTTGGTGAAAGGAGTAGAAAAGTAGGAACAGAAGGAAAGAAGGGTTAGAAGAAAAAGAGAATGAAATAAGGGTGGCAGGGAGGGTAGAAGAACAGCAAAATAACCTACTTTTGTTTGTGTAGGAAGCTGATCACATCATTCTCTGAAACAACCTGCCTTATAAAGCAGAGGCACTAATGTGGTGACTCTTGTATTTTAAAATTTTAGAAAACAATAATTAAATAAATGTTAATTACTTCTTGTCAAAACGTAACAAAAATGCTAGATCATTAAACCTTACTGAAAATGCTCTTAAACTCTGGCCTAATAGAATGCTTGACCGGAAGTGTCCTATCAAATTATGGTTGAAGAACTGGTGGATGAGCAAAGTGGGGCAAGAAGTTACAACACTTTCAGTTCCAAGTAATGAACACCAAATTTTTTTAATCAAGTGCTGTTTCCCCCTTTCTTATGAAGATGTTTAATTCTACCACATACTAATAATTCACTCTCCATTTTTAGTTCCACATCCTCCTCCTTCACACACATATCCAGTCTTTTGCCAAGAAATGACAAAGACCACCCCACACCACCCTCACTTCTCCTGCTTTATCTCAGACTTCCCATTCCTGTCTGAATTCTTGCAATAACCTACCAGTTGTGCTCAGTGTAATTCAGTCTTCCAATCCATCTTCCATACTATTTCCTCAAACTTCAAACTCTTCATGTTATTTATTTTTTAAATGGCAATCCCTTCACTGTCTTTAACAGAAAATTCACATCACTTGCCACAACATTCATGGACCATCCTAAACGTTCCATTGATACAAAAAATATTATTCCATGTTTTCTGTAAGCAAGAAACTGCTAAATTCTGTGATTATGAACATGAAAAGACAGTTATTTCCTTCTTAAAGTACATAGTCAAATGAGGAGACAGGAGTAGAAATAAGCAAATTGGTTGAGATAAATTCTTAAACAAACTTTAGTTGCAATGAAAACAGCACTTAATACCTCTTTGAGCAAGTCTCAGCACAAGTGCTTCCTCTCCTTCAAAGTGACCGTTACGTATTCATACATTCGTTCAATAAATATTTATTGAGTTCTTACTGTGCCAAGTATTGAGTTAAGGAATGGAAAATATAGCAATAAATTTTTGGTGAATGAAAAAAGTAGTGAAAAAATTGTAGGTTGACTTTCAATACTTTTACATTTTGTTTATGAATCCTACAGAAAGCTTTTTTTATTGAAGTATAGCTAATTTACAGTGTTATATTAGATTCAAGTGTACAGCAAAGTGATTCAGTTTTATATATATATATATATATATATATATATATATTCTTTTTCAGATTCTTTTCCATTATAGGTTATTACAAGGTGCTGAGTATATTTCCCTGTGCTGTACAGTATGTCCTTGCTGTTTATCTACTTTACATATAGTAGTATGTATATGTTAATCTCAAACTCCTAAATTATCTTTCCCCCCTGCCCTTCTGCTACCTTCTTTGATAACCATAAGTTTGTTTTCTATGTCTGTGAGTATATTTCTGTTTTGTAAATAAGGTCATACATATCATTTTTTTAGATTCCACATATAAGTGATATCATTATTACATTTGTCTTTCTGTCTGATTCACTTCACTTAGTATGATAATCTCTAGGTCTGTCCATGTTGCTGCAAATGGTATTATTTCATTCTTTTTTGTGGCTGAGTAATATTCCATTGTATATATGTGCCACACCTTCTTTATCCATTCATCTGTCAATGTACATTTGGGTTGCTTCCATGTCTTGGCTATTATACTAAATAATGCTTTTATGAATACTGGGTGCATGTTTCTTTTCAAATTAAAGTTTTCTCTGGATATATGCCCAGGAATGCAATTGCAGGATCATACAGTAACTCTATTTTTGGTTTTATAAGGAACCTCTAATAATTAGTGAAATTGAGAATCTTTTCATGTCTTCTTTGGAGACATGAGTGGTTAGGTCTTCTGTCCATTTTTTAATTTTTTTTATTTTTTTGCTGTACGTGGACCTCTCACTGTTGTGGCCTCTCCCGTTGTGGAGCACAGGCTCCAGACACGCAGGCTCAGCGGCCATGGCTCACGGGCCCAGACACTCCACAGCATGTGGGATCTTCCAGGACTGGGGCACGAACCCATGTCCCCTGCATCGGCAGGCGGACTCTCAACCACTGCGCCACCAGGGAAGCCCTTCTGCCCATTTTTTGATAAGTTTTTTTTTATTTTTTATATTAAGCTGTATGAGCTATTTGTATAATATGGAAATTAATCTCTTGTTGGAAACATTGGTTGCAAATATTTTCTCCAAGACTGTAAGCTGTCTTTTGTTTTGTTTATGGTTTCCTTTGCTGTGCAAAAACTTTTAAGTCTAATTAGGTCCCATTTGTTTATTTTTGTTTTTATTTTCATTACTCTAGGAGATGTATTCAAAAAAATATTGCTGTGATTTATGTCAAAACGTGTTCTGCCTATGTTTTCCTCTAAGAGTTTTATAGTATACAGTCTTATATTTAGGTCTGTAATCTATTTTGAGTTTATTTTTGTATATGGTATGAGAAAACGCTCTAATTTCATTCTTTTACATGTAGCTGCCCATTTTTCCCAGCACTACTTGTTGAAGAGACTTTCTTTATTATATATTCTTGCCTCCTTTGTCATAGATTAATTGACCAAAAGTACATAGGTTGATTTCTGGGATTTCTATCCTGATGCATTGATCTATATAACTGTTTTTGTGCCAGTACCATACTCTTTTGATTACTGCAACTTTGTAGTATAGTCTGAAGTTAGGGAGTGATTCCTCCAGCTCTGTTCTTCTTTCCCAAGGTTGTTTTGGCTATTCAGGATCTTTTGTGTTTCTACACAAATTAAAAAAAAAAAAAAATTTGGTCTAGTTCTGTGAAAAATGCTATTGGTAATTTGATAGGGATTGCATTGAACCTGTAGATTGCCTTGGATAGTATGATCATTTTAACAGTATTGATTCTTCTGATCCAAGAACATGGTATATCTTTCCATCTGTTTGTGCCATCTTCAATTTCTTTCATCAGCATCTTACAGTTTTTGGAGTACAAGTCTTTTGCTTCCTTAGGTAGGTTTATTCCTACTTATTTTATACTTTTTGGTGTGATGGTAAATGGGATTGTTTCCTTAATTTCTCTACAGAGAGTTTACAGAAGCCTGTGGTGGACAGCATGATACATCAGGCAAATTCCCCTTCAAGACTAATAGATGGTTTTCCTGAGTTGTATGTAGTGCTTTGAGCAGACAGCCCTCAACGGTAGGCATTTTGTTATTGCCTTGTCTAAAGAAAGTTGCCTCACAGAAGATGATGCCCTCTTTCCTAGGCAGCCCATATCCAGTGACTAATCAATATGAGGAGATAAAGGCTCAGTTCCTCCCCCAACTCTCTTAATCTCAGAGCTCAGCATGGGGTCAGCTGAGGCCTTTGTTGAGACTGCAGCCCAGCTTCCTTACTGCCCAATCCTACTTCCTTCCCTTTCCTTCCCGCGGCGAGCCGCTTCTGACCAGCAGAATGACGAATCACCACACGCTAGATTCTTCTCGCATCACACTTTATTGGAGTACAGCTTGGTTTCGGGCGGATGGAAGGAAGACCCCGTACGCTCGAGCCTGTCTGCTTATATAAGGGCTTAAGGACTCGTGTAAGTCCCTGATTCGTCCGTATGGTTTATCGCATTTCGCAAGCCGGACTTTGGATAGGCCACTGCTTCAAAACCTGATTAGCATATTAGGTGCATACGCCCTAGCGGCATACTTAGTGCATGCGTAATGGCTATCCGGCCGCGCCCTACACTTCCATAGGTGGGGACTCCAAGAACATATCCTAATAAACCTCCTGCACATCAATATTTAACTCAGAATACACTCCCAGAGAAACTTACCTGTGGTATAGGCACACCATTTTTTTCCTTAATTATCAATTGTGAGTTTACCATTCAAAATTTCAATATATACTTTAAATATGGCAATGAATTCACAAAACTCTGAACTGGCTCAAAAGAATATGATTCCCAATGGGCTAGAAGAAGCAATTATAAAAGTGTAATAGTTATCAAAGTTTGTCTTTATATATTCTACCCCAAATTTAACTGCAGAGATAAGGATAACATAGCTAATGTTCATTGTAGTATACCAAAAGTAGTAAATTAGATTTTAACAAATAAAACCATAAAGTTATAATTGTTTATGATGTCTTCCTTTGTTCTCAATTATTAGCAATTGAGTAGTATTAGAAAATACAAATCTCTGCAAATATAACAATTTAAACTTAAAAATTTTAATTCAGTTGTAAAACATGTGCAAACCACTAAGTGTATTTTTTTGCTTATTCATATTATGGAGGCTACTGTAAATTCTTACTGACTGAAGTTTTTGAAAAGCAAAGATAAATAAATACAGGTATGTTCATTTGTTATGTTTACTAACATGAATGCAGAACCATATAGATTATTTCAGTAATATCTACCTATTGTGAAATATCTTGCCTTTTTGAAAATAATATGTTGTATTGAAAATTATAGTGGGTAATGAAACAGTACAAATTTTAAAAATATATATCACCAAAAAACCCTAAAAAAATTAAGGCCTGTTTATACTGCTTTTTTCAAAAATGTTACTACTGTTCATCCCATACTTCATATATATATAAAGTTATAATAATTTTTAGAACTGAATTTCACAGTTTAAACCTTCACCTCTAAGGACACTCATAAATTTAATTACTGTTGCTACATGCTAACTTAAATCCATGTGCTGTGTTTATTGTAATAGAGACGTAAAGGCAAATCTCCATTTCTCTGGATTGTTTCTTTCCCTTTGGTCAAACTGTTACCAAAATTTTATTTTAATGTTAAAATTTGCTTCCCTTGAACACCTAAAATTTTTATTCTTGAGTTGCTTTAAGATATTTTAACATGTAAATTTTATCGTATTTTAAGAGAGAAAATAAATCACCTCGAGGCATTCACCTATTAATATTCTGCCTTAACTAAGTGGATTATGGGCTTTGAAACTAAGCCTGAATACATCTTAAAAAGGTGCCCAAGCTTAACTATCTCGTCCTATAAATATGGAAGTTGCTTTGACAATAATTGTATCTCCCTAATACCCATATGGATTCCAATATTGCAGAAAGGAAATGGATTGTAAATGTTGGCAACTGAGCCTAACTATACTTCCATATGTATGCTTTACCAACCACAGGACTTGGAATTCAAACTGTTGTTACAAACCATTTGTTGTTAATTAGAAGCGTCTTCATTTTTTCACCTTCACAAGTAAAGCCGCAAGAAGCCCAATGTTTGCCTTGCTTATCTCAAATTCCCATTTGGCAGGCAATGTGAAAACTAACTACCAAAGAGCTGTCATATGCCTAGAGTCTTCAAGTTGGCACAGCTACTAGCTTTGACCTCAGGGAATTTTCATGTGTGAGCCTTCCTGTGGTTTACCTCTGAGAGTTCTCTCTAAATTGAAAAAGAGCAAGAGGGATGGGTAAAACAATAGCTCAACAAGCCAGGTTTATTTTAAGCGGTACAAGAAAACAGTTCTCTTGCAGGCCCAAACTGTTTCAACATGGTCTCAGATAATCACATTTACAAAGTAATTCAGGAAGAGCAAGGCTAATTAGCTTAACAATTAAAAGGTGTGCTAACAGTGCAACACACATTCATCAGAATTAACACCCACAAATGTTTCTCTAGACATTGCATCAATCAAAGTGGAAGAAATATAGATCTTGGTGACTATGCCCTATTTATCATCACATACCATCCACTGTCATAGGATCAGATCATTTTCCTGTTAATTATGGCCACCCCAGGAATTCTATCTTACTTGCCTCTTTGTAAACACACCAAGATGACTGGACCAAACATAAAGGAAATCTAAAATACAGGCTTTATCTAGTAAAAACTATTAATTATGTATTTCTCGATGCCAGCCGGATCTCAATATTTGAACTGTGTAACATGTTCTTTCCACGAATTCTTCTGGAGTATTTTCCATTGTTGCTGAATTGGTAGTAGTTTCTGTTTTCATTTAGGGTGGTAGAGAGCCAGAATCTGGTGAGTAGGCTCCCTGCTTAAAGTTTCAACTCGGCCATCTACTAACTCACTTTGGAAAACTGAATTAAATAACCATTTGTGTGAGCCATTTGCCTATTGGCCCTCAGATCTATTTCCTGCTCTGCTCTTATTCTGCTTTTCTATAGCAGGAAACTACATTTCCTAGGCTCCTCTACTTTCTGATTTCTGGGCAAGTGCAGCCAGTGGGAGGAACTGTGGACGACTAGAGGACAAATTGAGAGGAAAGAGCCTGATATTTCTCTGCTTCTTGTGGACTCTGGTAGATTTTATGCCTCAAGGCTCCATTTGGACAGCCAGTCACTCACTGGGCACCCATAGGTGCAGACCTATTTTTGTTCTGCAAGGCAGCCCCAGATCCAGATAAAGGTACCATCTCTCTGCATCACTCCGGAGTTGGGGGTAGCTTCTTCTCCCATTATTTATGTAATCAATTTCCTTTATTAAATTCCCTCTTTTTGAAATACATGGAGAGATTCCTATTTCCCTGATTGGACCCTGACAGTTATAGCTACATACCACTGCTTCATGTCCCCATCTATTAAATTAATAATAATAAGGAGCCTACAGAGTAATTTTGAGAATTATTAATGCAGTTGTTCTCAAGATTCAGGTTGCCCCAGAATCACCTAAACAGCTTGTTATGGAGCTGATTTCAAGGCCTTACCCTCAGAGCTTCTGATTCATTAGGTTTAAAGTGGAGCTCCCAAATTTTGCATTTCTAATAAGTTCCCAGGTGATCAGGTGAAGCTGGTCTACAGACCACACTTTGAGAACCATTGTGTGTAAAATGCTTCCCTCATTATAAGTACTCAATGAAGTTCTAAGAATTAGTACTGACTGTCATCTTATAATTTTCTTTTGTCCTTCCATTTATGGTTGTAGCCAGGATTTGAAGAAATTCTCAAATTCAGAATACACAAATGAGTTGGAATATAATGAGGGAATTGTATGTATATGTATTGGTGTAATTTTATGTAGGATTGAATTGTTCAAACTTTTTCTTTTGAGTGTGGTGATCATATATATCTTTTTATATAGATGGACAGACAGATGGATAAATGATAGATGATAGATAGATAGATAGATAGAAATAGGGAAATATATATTTTGCTTGTAAAATCCCCATATTTAATAGAGTCCTTTTGTTGAAATTAAGACACACATTTGGGTTATATGCAAGGAAAAACTTTCTTTCCTACTAAAGAGAGTATACTGAATTTTTAAAAATATATTGTTATTTTATGTGTGACCTATTCTAATATGCAAAACAGCATGTCATTTAAAAAACTTCTTAGTTTATTATTAGTAATAAGTACTACACAATTCACTACTGTATGGCTATCCTGAAGTGGATTATCCAGTTTTAGAAGCTGAGCATATCTGTCCTGAAACTCCAGTTTCAAATACAAAACAACTGTCTTACTTGTATTTCAATAAATATGGAAAATCCCTTATACTCATACAGCTAATTAAATAAAATTGATTGAAATGGGGATACATAAAAATATATATCTTTTATATGTTTACATATCTAAATATCTATGTCTATCTTATAGCTCTTTAAAATGCAAAGGGGACAAAGGTATACAGAAACTAATCTTATTATAGATTTCTTTTAGATTTGGGGTATTTTCTCCCATTCTAATCTTTACAGCTGACTTACCTATAACTAATTGACAGAAATTATTTTATTTTAACCTAAATTTTACCTCAAAGTTTTTACCTAAGATTTTACCTTAAGTTGTTTTTCCTAAAATCAAGGTTTTGTTCCAAATCGTCTATATAGTTTTAATAGAAACCACTCTTCTCTAACTTATACTCCAATATTTCATTGATTTTTACACAAAATACGAAAAGGATGAAAGGCTTTAGAAACAATTGTAACTGACCCTTCTCACTCATACAGTTCTATTGGTGAGATAACAATAGTGTAAATTTGCTATCATGTAGTCCAGTCACTAGTGTTTGGTAGCTGTAGTTTTCCATTGCTGTGTAAGAAATTACCACAAATTTAGCAGATTAGAACACCATATACTTGTTATCTCACAGGTTTCATGGGTCAAGAATCTGGGACAGGTCAACTTGGTCCTCTGCTTAGGGTTTCACAGAGTTGAAGTCAAGACATTAGCCAACTACATTCTCATTTGCAGTACCTACAAGAGAGGGCTCTGATTCCAAGCTCACTGAGATTGACAGAACTCATTTTCTTGTGATTATACGACTGAGGTCACCGTTTCTCTGCTAGTTGTCAGCCAGGTATTGCTCTCAACAACCAGAGGCCATACACTGTCCCTTGTCACCTGGCTGTCTCCATACACAGTTCAAACCATGGCTCTTTGCTTCTCCAAAGCCAGCAGGAGACTCTCTCATGCTTTAAATCTCCCCTTTCAAGAAGGTCCAGCTCCTTTCAAGGGCTCGCCTGATTAGGTAAGGCCCACCCCACATAATTTCCATTTTGATTAACTAACAGTCAGTGATTTGAGACCTCAATTCCATTTGCAAAATTACTTTACTTTTGTCCATATTGCAACCTAGTCACTGGAGTGGAATCCATCATAGTCACAGTCCTACCCATAGAAAAGGGGAAGGGATTGTACAGGCCATGTACACCAAGGGATCAGAATCTGAGGGTCATCTCAGAATTGTGCCCACCACAGTGTCTATGAACGTGAGTTAGTTTGATTTACAGAGCTAGGGGAAAGTGTTGATTAATCTAGCAAGTGGGATAATGAAGGTGGCTGAGGGTTTGCATTCTAGTTATATTTAGATGGTATTGCTGATTTCTTATGGGACACTGATAACCATATACATAATTATTCATAATAGTTACCAGGGACTCCAAAAAATCTCCCACAGAGATCATAATTTTATGTTAAACTATTATTTTAAAAATTGTGAAAGGCTAAAATCATCATTTAAAAGATATAGTAAAATGCTAATATGAGTGAACATAAGTTGGCTAATGAACATAGATATATTTATTTGTATATCCATTTTCTATTAGTTTTCTTTTGCATAGGCAAATTACAGAATACTCTGAACCAGGGCTAGAAACCCTGGTTTCTATTTTTCCCCTCCATACTAAGGTCTCAAGAGTTATACTCACACTAACATTCTCCGGAAAATTGAATCAAAGGAAAGTAAGTGACACATTCTCTAATTTAGGTAACAGATTTGAAAAGTCAGCAGAATCTCTCTCCCTCTCTCAGTCTCTCTCTCTGATCTCATGATTCTCATTTGGTAAGGAAACTTTTCCTAATATAACTTCCCTGCTGGTCTCCCTTGCCACCCCTATCTATACCTTGTTCTTATGAGCTTATTTTTTTTGTGCTCCATGGACTTGTGACCAAAACTTATGGAATGAGCCTCCCAAATCTCTGGAGAGCAGCTACAAATCTCAGACATAGTGAGAACCTATGAAATGGGAGCCAGATTGAGCTGGCTTCAAATTTTAGCATCACAAATTTAATTGACTTTAACAATTTACTCAATTTTCTGAATTCAAAATAAAGATAATTAGACACAGAGTATTGTTTAGAAAGTATCTATCAAATATTTAATAGTTGAATAAAATTGATTACTATTTTCAGTCAACTTTAATTTTAAAGAGCTTGTTTCTTGCTAAAAAGTATATAATATATATATATGTTTAATACTGTTTGGACTATTGGGCCCTATGATGCTTCTGTGAAAAAAAAAGGAAAACATAGTAGTAAACATTGGGGAAAAAACTGTATACTCAACAATGATGGAAGAATCACGATGAGCTTTTGCATAATAAGACTGATATGTCTTACAGTAAAGATAAATGCTTATGATTTTTCTAAAACTTGCTAAAATTCCACAGGACAAGCTTAGGGAAACGTTTTAAAACAATTTTGAATGCCTAAAGCCTAATAGAGATTTATTCAGAGTTTTCTCACCAGACCTAAGGAAAAAGATATAAATGATTCACACAGCAAGGGAAGAAATAGAGTCACTACAGGTAATAAACAAAGGGAAGATGTGGCTTTGATTTGCTCACATGGCAAGAGGTGATCATTCTTACTGTCTTTCAGCGATAGTAAATATCACCAATGACATTAAGGATAATAGATTATTGAAGAAAAATAAAGCGTGATTGCCATTATCTAAACTCGGTGATACATTGCAACATGTTACGGCTTAGTCTTACTGTAGAAATGTCTAGAATCTGGCACTATGGAGCAAACAGGGAGGGGGTGGGGGCAGACATCTGTACCTCCAGCAGTAAAACAAAGGAGAGAATTGTAAAGATCTTTTTGAATAATTACCATAATGCTTAGAGACTAGTGAATGGAATTGCTGATGAGAATGCTAGTCGACAGATAGGAAAACAAAATCTCAGTTACATGACAGAAGAGGAGGGCAGGCAAACATTTCATAGAGTGGTCAGAGGAGGTTGGAGGGTAACATTAAGAAAAAAAATAGACCTTATTTATGATGCCCAAAGCTGTCCCCTGGGGTACAGTAAATCAATGTAGTGGTCTTCTACTGCTCAAGATAAACGTGACACAACATGTTCAAGTCGAAACTTAGAACAAAATTAAGTGGCTTAGTTTATGCTGGAATAAATCTAATTCCTAGCACTTGCCCTGTTTTGTCCTAGACCAAATACCAGGACAGCCTTTCTCCCTCCGTCACATTGGTTTTTGCCTGTTGTAAGGTGGCAAGGTAAAGTAAAACTAGTAATGATTGATAAACAGATGAGTAATCTTGTAGACGTTTTGAACATTCCAGAGCCACAGTTTTCCATGTGGAAACGAATATTACATATCTCTTTAAAGTCATGTGTAAACTCAAATGTACAAACATGTGGTGTTATTGTAAGTCTGACAGACTTTGATGTTTGACGTAGGCAGCCTGGGCCCTACCCACTGATTTGGGTTTTGTTTGGACCTTGCTTCCATCTTTGGTCAAACCAATTTGTTACCAGCCCTGAGACGTGATATATTGGATAGACAATTGCCCCAGATAACCAAGAACATAGGTTTTATGCTTGACGAATCTGAGATTTAGAGATAAGAAGAATCTTTCCCAACTGGGTGGTTCACCTAGTACATGATGACTTAAAGCTTAGGTTTTCTGATGGTCTAGCTTATGTTCTCCCCACTGTACTCCCGTGTCTCAGGGGGAGTCAGTATGGACAAACACCAATGTTAGGTGCAGCCCTTTTGAGCAGTATATTAAGGATGGGATACTATGTCAGGGTGGATCTTAAGGGAATGGAAACGAAGCTAGTCCTGCAAGGATAGATTCTCCACAGAGGAGAGAGAAGAAGACATTTCTGGAAATGGAAAAACCTTTAACAGAAGAACATGTTAGGAGACTCCCTTCACAGGATTTGTGTGAGGAGTGGTGAAAAAATCATGATAGAGAATTGGGAGAATTAATAATAATGATGGCCTTTTTTTTAGTATACACTCACTATATGCCAAGTGTTGTATGAATATTATTTCATTTATTCCTCCCCATAAACCAATGAGAGAGGAATTATTATTCTGATCAGGAAGCTGAGGCTCAGAGAGTCTCACGGTCACACTGATAGGAACTTTTTAAAACAAACCCATAACATACTGTGTATTAGATGCTATTCTAAGCTCTTCACAAATACCAAGTAATAACCCTTGTAGCAGGATTATGAGGTAAGTATTGTTATCCCAAGTTTACAGAGACATTTCCAGCAGGTGGTAGGGTCAGGACTCATGCACTCAACCACTGTGTTATGCTGCCTGGTAGGTAATGGAGCTGGAATGCACATTTGCCTCAGTCTGACCCCAGGGCAGAGGCTCTGAAAAACTAAGATTTTGTCATTCCTTAGTTTCAAAAGTCTACAAATACAAAGACTATCAAAGAAGTATGAAAACATTGCTTTAGATGTATGATTGGAACACTTTGGTAGGTAAATGACAAAATATTCTGTGACATTGTGTTTTTAAATTATACAATCACAAATAGACTCCATCTTTCTGTACCTTGATGTTCATGCCATAATTATAACTGTAACAATGAATTATGATTGCATGTTTACAATGCTTTAGGTACTCTGGAAGTATTTTTGTGTTTTTCCTCAAGTAAATTCATACAACAAATTGCAGTAGTACAACTCTCACTATTTTCCAGATAAAGAAATTTAGATAAAGGGAGATTAAGTAATTTTCCCAAGGTCACACAGCTAGTAGTAGTTGGTAGATTTGCACATAACCCCAGGCAATGTGACTCCTGAGCCGACATCTCTAAACCCCTAACTTGCAGTATGGCCATGATCGTGATCCCCCAACGTGTTTGAGGCCCTTGTCTCTATGCAACAAATCCACGAAGCCAGTCCACACCTCCTCTCACCTCCATACACACAGACTTTCTTTTAATTAATGTCTGTTCCTACAAATGATTCTCCATGGTATTTTTTAATCAAAATACATGAAAACACCTTTACCAGTAGGGAAAAGAAAATTTATATATAATGCGAATGAAACCGTGATCATTTTCTGGTTTATAATTGAACCTCCAGAAAATAATCATAAAGAAAGTAACACTTTGTAATTCAAATATTAACTAGCATAATATTTGCATCTCTTCTGGGTCCTAAAGGGCTGTGGAATCATAGTTCTTTTGTATTAAAAGATATTTTCCAAATATTAACTGTACCATTGGTATTAATTAGCATATTATATACATACACACACAGAGTACATGTATATATACATGTATACATGTAGAACATATAGAAAGTACTTGTAGAATATACACATGTAGAACAAAGGAAAAGATATACTTGATTGAGGTTTATTAAAGGTAATGTGCAAATTCCCCATTTATACTTACACATGACTCATTTTTTAGTCTAAATATATGTTGTTTTGAATACTCTGTAAATGCAACTCTTACTGTAGTTCTAACAATAGCTCTAAATGCCTCATTGCCACATTACTTCAGAGTACACACATGAGAATAGAGCTATGTTCACTCCTCTTGCCTTCCTAAGGATGTACTGCAGTGGTGAGAGGAGCTGGCCATGGAATAGGGTCCTCTCTATACCTCGTTGTTGCTAATATGTTTTACGATGCTCTGAAAATTGTATTCCACATGAAGAAGGAGAGTAAGGAAGTTGTTAGGGGACAAGACTAAGAAAAGAAGGTGAAGGTTAAGATGATGATAAGAGAGTTGGTGAAGGAAAAAAACATATAATTAATTCTGCAATTCAAGAGCACAGCATACTCTGGTAGCAGAGGAAATCATGTGAACATGAAAGGACTATAATAAAATTAACTAAAACTTTTTTTGCCATTGTGTAAACTGTTTTAAAGAAAAATGCATATCCCCAGTAGTTTGGGTAGAAAAGTTGAAGATTTATAGGGAATACCTTCTCTGTTTCTATCTGTATACTTTTGTTTATTCCTACTTGCCTCTGTACAAGAAAACTTTGACACTGAACAATGGCCTCTACAAACTTTTTACAGAGTAAGATTTTCTTTTTAATATAAAAATACAATAATCCAATAACACAACAAGATTGATAAACTGTCAATGGACACAAATCACTCCTCTTCCCTCACTCCTGAGACTGAAAACCATTAACTTCCCCAGCGTCTGCTCCCACCCAGGCAGTCAGATTCCATCCCCATCCTGGTGTGGAATCTGATCCCGTAATATATTAGAAAGTTGCTTCATTCTACTAACATTTCTTCATAATTGGCAATGTGTCTTATATGGCATAAATTATCAGTGCTTATCATGAATTGCTTTCCTTTCACCAAATTGCATCTTGACGGATCCAGACAGTTTGAGTAATTTCCATTACCTGATCATGAAAACACTTATTTGTATTAAAAACAAAGAGCTTTTTAATTCAGTGGTTTATATTTCCAGAGCTGAGGTTCTGTGCACATTCTGAGGTGTGGACGCGGCGAGGGGACCCTGGCAGATGCTAAGCTCTATCAGCAAAGTGATCTCACAGGCTGGAACTCTGCAGCTTGAAAGTATGGCACTGGTGAAACATTCTGACACTATAAATTTCAAGTGTCCTTGTACTGTGACTGCCAGAAAGTTAAAAATGTTAAATAATCTCTTCAACTTGCCCTAGAAACTCAAGTTGGCTTATTAAAGTTTTTTTCCCCCCGTTTGAAAAACTTCTTTGTTTCACTAACGGCAAGTCTCCTGTGTTTTGTAACGTCGTTATTGAACAACTTTAACGATTTGCTGAGGACCTCATCTAGAGGTATTATCAAGCAGCTCGAGATTAGAAACGTATGGTGGTGGAGGCTCTCCTAGAATAAATGAAAATATTTTATTCAGCTACCAAGAAGGGTCTCCAGAGATCAAATTAGAAGCTAGCTGTGAAGGGAGATGTTTAGGCATGCTCTGGAATTATTTATCAGCATTTTCTGCTTGTGTGAGAATAAGCAGACATTAAGTTTAAATTAAGCAAAGGGGGAAAGAAAACAAGCTTTTTCAGTAATTTGACTGCTAATGATATTTCTGAATTATTCTCAGCTTAATAATTTAAGCAATTTGCAATGATAATAATTGTTCCTGCTAAAGCTCCAATAGTGTCAGGTTTTTTTTCCTTTTTGACAAGATTAACACCCTTTAAAATCTTTAATGGACATGTAATTGCAAATTTATTGTGGGCTTTGTTAATTTTTAAATTCGTTTTCTTCTTGACATTTCTTTTAATTTAATTTTATTACATTCATCAACAATTTGAGAAACTAACTTAAAAGTCCATTAAAAAGGAATAAATGTTCTTTATGTTGCACTTGTTTGTCTTTATTTATAATGAGGCTGAGCTTGTAGATAGACTAAAGGCAGTTTAATTATTACTTTCAACATTAATGTGCCTTTCTCATGCACTCATTGAAAATAACTATGCTTTTAGGGTTTGTTGGAAAGAAGTAAACTGTTAACATGGGGTTGCAATCGTCCTTTAAATAATTAAAAAAACCAGACCATATTCCAAATTAACACACAAGCTCGTATTTTAAATAACATCTAGGTGACGAAGTTGTGTTAAAAGCAATTAAACTTTGTTCTTAAAAGAAGACTCTGTGTTATCACAAATAATCAGTAATTGAAAATATTTTCATGTGAAATACAGCAGGTTAATAAACTATAAACTGAAACCCTAAGTGCTATGGGGCTGCTTTTCATACTGAGGAAATATAAATATATAACTCGACATTTTGTCAGCCAGTAAATTGTCTTTCCTGTGTTCTGAACTAAGTCACCATATCAATCATCTACATAGAAATGACCAGGACTGTTAAAGCTCCCCCTGACATTGTTTCAAAAGTGAAATGCCTGATGGAAATGATATTCTTTCTGGAAACTCATGTTGCATATTTAAATGTTTTGGGTTCATATCAACTATTTTTAAAAGGATTCGGTTATCTGTTCTCAAATAATTTCCATTAACTTATTCTTAATTCTTGTGACTTAGAATTAAATTGTACCTTAAATATTTTAAAGGAGTGAAAAGAAAAGAAAAAAAGTGAGCTAAGGTGAACTGAGGATTCAATAAAAGCATAATTCTCTCCTGGCTAGAGGAAAAACATTCTTAAAATTTGAAAAAATATATATATAGCAAATACATATTGAATATAATTTGTTAATTCCCTGTTTGTGTGATTCGAAGAGAGTTAATTTGGTGTAAAGTTTTCTTAATCTGAAATGCCACAAATGTTAATGACTTTTAAACACTTTGAAGTGACATTCTCAACCCTGTGCTAATACTTTTTCAGGGCTTGGGAATCAAATAATTACAAGATGTGGCATTAAAACAGTCAAGAAGGCAATGCAATACTGTGAATTAAAATGAGAAAAAGGACTCAGTTACTGCCATAAAGGAAGGGAACAATTCAAGTAGACATTATTAGGAAAAATATAGCAAATGATTTAATATTAGTTTCTTTAAAAATATTCTTCTATATTTTTACATTTATATCTGTTTGTGTTTTTACCTAAATTGCTTAATTTTCTGAAATTTCAGATATTGATTTTTCATAAATTTTGTCTAGTAGTGACCAAAGTCCCTCAGATTACCCCCAAAACACATATTTGTCTTTTGTATTATATATATTCTTTATAACTATATTGTTGGTATGTTATCTCTTTCAAAAATATAAACAATTGCTTTGCAGCATTCATACAGGTAGTGACAACTACTTCTGAATATTTTCTACCTATTTCTTCAATAACGTATTATGTGGCTTTCCATTTTTCCCTTTACTTATCATGGCTCCTGTTGCTCCAATAATTCAATAATTCTGCTCCTGATGTGCAGAAATTCCAACAAGGACATATTCTTAGTATTCATGATATAATTGATGAACTATTATGCACACAACCATTTATAGGACAGTACTGGTGAAGGATGGTCTTGAAAAGCCATTGCAGATAGAGTCAGCATTCTGGATAAAGATTTAAGAGAGAATTTTATTGGTTTTAACTATTGTATATATATTTATTTTGAAACCTTAGATGTGAGGTACTCCTCCCATGATAACCTTACTAATACATATGCCTGTGTGTTGTGTCTAATTTATGACCCACCAATCCTTTCTTCTTCTCTATCTAGCTGTCTAGATTCCTTGTTCCACCTCTTTAACGTTTTTAAATTCTTTTTCTATATCTTTCATCCCTTCCATCTCATCTCAGGACTTTTTATCACATCTGCTTGAAGAAAACCCTCCCTATTTCAATCCAACTGTCCCTTTTATCCATAACTGTATCTGGGATGCTGAGGATTGAGGGATGTGGAGGTGGGGAATCACACAATCCACCTGTTTGATGCCAATTCTAATTCAATTGTCTCCAGACTCTTGTAAACTTTCCTTTCACACTTTCTTTTTCAATTTAAATCTTCTCTACTCTCCTCAAATGTTTGGGCCCATCATTTTCCCCCTGACTTTGACAGATGAATAGATTTGTACTCCATAGAAATCAGTACTAGGGAACTCTCTCTACATCTCATCACGAAAATGCAAACTTTCCTTTCTCCCATCCCTCCTATTACAAATGAGGATGTGTCCTCACTTGAGCTGAAAGATAATCTGTCTATATCTGCATCAGATACCCACCCTTCCTGTCTTATCAGAAAACTGAATCCCCTTTCCCATTTTACTGACTTCTACCCTATGGCATTTAAATATACTAACTCCTCTTTCACCTTAAAAAACAAAAAGTAAACAAATAAAAATCTTCCTCTACTTCAGGTTTCCCTAGTTACAATTCTACTTCTCTCTTGTAAATGTCTTCATATATTTCTCATCTACATGCTGCCTCCTCTTCCTCGTCCCCATTCACTCCTCCAGAAACTGCAACATCCCCAAAACTCCACACAATGTATACTCTCACCCAAATCACCACTGACGAGTTTATGTTACATTTTACAGACACCCCTCAGTCCTCCTCCTGCTTCAACCCTCCACATCATTTGGCACATAGACTAATCCCTTCTTCTTCAAATAACCGCTTCTCTTTGTCTGCCTGACACTTTATTCTAGGGGTTGGCAAACTATGGCCCACAGGTCAAATTTAGTCCATCACCTGTTTTTGCAAATAAAGGTTGATTGGAACAGAGCAATACTCATTTGTCTATGTATTGTCCGTGACTGCTTTCAGAATCTGTGGCAGAATTGAGTAGTTGGGACAGAGGACAGATGGTTCACAAAGCCTAAAATATTTACAATCTGGCCTTTGTAAAAAAAGTTATCTGCTATATTTCACGACACTGAAAAAGGATCTCTTTAACTACTGCAACTTGGTCTCCTTACTATGTTTCACTTTCTTATTAGATCTTTTAAATGTTCACATTTATCACAGTTATCCAGTAGGCCCTGTCTTTTTGTAAATCTACACAGTCTCTCTGAAAGATGCCATCTGTAATATGGGATCATCATATACTAGCTGGTCTATATGCTGACAACTCCCAAATGTGCATATCCAGCCCAAACATCTCTTCGGAGATCCAGAAACATATAACTTACTACACATGTCCTTCTACTTAGATATCTTATAGGCTTCTAAAAATCAACAGATCCATCTGACCCACTCTCCAACCTTTTCTTTGTTTGTCTTTGGTCTCACTAATGAGCCCCACTCAATTAGTTGAGTCATAAACTAAGGTCTAATAATGACCTCCTCTTGCTTTTTATATCTAATTCATCAGAGTATGTTTCTAGTTATCACGATACTGTAGATCATATCCATCTCTAGAATGGATTATTTCACAAGCCAACTAATGTCCTCTCTGTCCAATCTTTTCAACTTGTCAATCAGCATGTTCATTACTCAGCATACACTCTCTTTTCTCCTCACTTCTACCCACATTCTCCTACCTTAGACACACACACTTCAGTTGGCTAATTCCTGACTCAGACTTCTATTTTCATTTTCAAAGATTTCACTGCCTCCACAAATCCTTCTAGACTATGTTGCTGTCTCTTTTTATGTTCCTCAACTTCTCCATGCTTCACCTTTTCATAATTTTCACATTTCATTCCCTTTACTGTACTCTAATCCCAGGACAGAGATTGTGTCAACCTTCTTCAATATAGTCTTTTCAACAAGTTGCACAATATTTGGCTTAACCTAAACACACAATAATTGAATTAATGAATTGTAAGTTTTATGAATTTGGAGAATCATTCATACCTAATATGCTTTCTGAACCAGGTAGTGAGTACTTAAATAATTTAATATTATGAATAGTCTTTATTTCAGTTCTTGCCTTCAGTCCTTAAAATAGAAGGAAGCATGTGTCATCTTGTGCCACTTATCAAAATGACCAATTCTGAGTATAAGCAGTATTGGCCTGTGTCTCTTACAGAAGAAATATCTTTACTCATAGATCCTCCGCTCTTTGTCAAGGTGTGTATATAGGGCTTTTGTGTACACAAAAGAGTGATTAACTGTTCTGCTAGGTGCTGCTGGGCAATATGATGCTGTGAGAGAAAATGTCAGCAATTATAAATTTGAAAGCAATGAATTTGCATTTTCCAAAGCAACATGGATGTGTATAATCACTACGTTGTGCATTTTAAAATATCATTGTCTTTAATGTATTTTTTTATAAGTGTTTCACCAATCTTATAAGTGTAATCAATTGACCAATCACTGTACAGCACCACCTAAAATCATGGGGAATATTTAATAAACAATAATTTATTAATCAGTCAGAAGGGTTAACAGTAATGGATTTCTCCTCTGCATAGGAAACTTACATAATGTTACATTATCACATGATGTCTGAATGTTTTTCCTTAGAGCAGCAAGAATCGTAAGCCACAAGACCCTTAATTCTTTGCTGGAAAAATGTCGGCCATTTCAAGTTGTGGATATGATACAAAAGCATCTTTGTTTTTCTAATTTTTATAGTTTATCCAATTTTCATGACTAAATTTCAAACCTGGAGCAAGAGGTACATGTAAAGAAAATTGGGGCAGACTCCTAACAGGAACCAAGTGAATAGATCTCTTGTACAGCTGTTTTTTGATAATGAATTCTCCATTTACCAAGAGAGACAGAGTGAAGCATTTCTTGGCAAATTATTCTCTTCGGTGCTGTGTCAAATGAAATACTTGAACAAGTACAATTCCACATCCTACTCTTGATGCGAGTCTAATGTCACTATATTTGGAATGAAACATTGCTCAGAAGTTAGGAGCATAAATGTTTTCACTTTTAACAGGTCTCAACTGTTTCTCTTCTCCCTCATTTCTTGCAAATACTATGCCTCAGATTCTTATGGGAAGAACCTGAAGAGAATCATTTTCCATTTCCACCTCGTCTTTGTCTGTGAGCAACCAGGTTAGAAGTATCTATTAAGAAAAAGCCCCAAGCTCTGAAACATTTTATCGATGTGGTTTTAATTCATAGAAGACATTTCAAGAAATGTTGTGTAGCCTAATGACAGAGAAAAGGAAAGAAAAATTCATCCTATTAATCTTATTTTTCTGCCAGCAGAGTAACAAAGCACTTGAGGAATCCAGGCACATTGGGTGTGCCATGAGAGAGTTTCTAAGAAATGGTGTAATGGTGTCCACATATTTATGACGACATTCAAACTGTTGCCAGCCTGACTTTTCTGGTATGCTGACTTTGTCACCCCAATCTTCACTTCATAAAATATCACCTCTTCCTCTTTACCATTCTAGAAAACTGAAATTCTTCTGCTTGGCTTTCAGAGCTCCTATGCTCTTACCTAAAGTAGCCCTTTCTTCACCCCCATGGAACTCTTGAGTGTCCCCAAAACAGGTTATGAATTTTAGGCAGAGGAGATCAATATGGAAGGGAAATTAAAAAGAAGGTAGATGCGGTACCTAACCATAACTGGAAAAGCATACACTTAGGAAACAGGGAAATTTGAACTTAACCCCAGTTCAACCAGTTAGTAAGATTAACCCCTTCTAAAGAAGACACCATAACCCTAGAGCTGACAATATCTAAATTAGGCAGGCACTGTTGCTAAGTAAACATCCCTTCCAATCCTTTCACCTGTCTTCATTATAGGATGCTAGAAATGCTAACTACTCCTTTTCCCAGACCATTTTTTCCCAAGGGGTGGCTATGCAAACAGTCCTAGCCAATAAGATACAAATGGAAATCTGCTTGGCAGCTCATGGAAAGCTTTTGTTTCCCTTATCCTAGAGATAGATGTCACCAGTCTCCCCTTCATTCTTGCCTTGAACATGGATGCAATACCTGGGCAGAAGCAGATATATTTTGACCATGAGATCATGAGATGGCATGCTAAGGAAGACGGTGAAATGGAATGACAGAAAGAGACATTTATTATTTATCGAACTGCTACAACAGCACTGAACTGCTTACCCCCAGACTTCAAGTTATGTGACAAAAAAACTTCTTATTGTTTAATGACCATAATTCAGATCCAGTTACTTGTAGCCAACGCATTCCTAACTGACATAATAACACAAATACTCTTCATTCATGGCACACTTTGTGTCCTATTAATTTTTTCACAGCACCCTTAGGCCAAAAACAACATCTAACAGGTTCTGTTTTTTAACTAGTTAAGTACCGAAACTTAATGCATATTTACATCCTAACAACTTAGTACCTATTGCGGGTAGCACAACGTCTCAAACTTTGTAATCAAAAGTTTGATTGCAAAGATAATAAATATGGCCACCATCATTTCCTGTTCCATGTGGAATTTTGTGTGGTATTTTATTTTTATTATAGTAACAACTGAGAATCTAGCTTCACAATGATATGATGTCAGTGAACCATATGATGTCATTATAGCAATCTAATTCAAAACTGTGAACTGTCTTGAGATACTGGTTGGTACAGGGACCAACTGATGTCACTGTATTTCCTTCAAGAATTACCTCCATTACTTTTGTGAGTTTGCCTTGATGCCCCATTTGGGAACTACAGCCCTAACTTTTACAAGTGCTGTGATGAAAAGAGAGATAATAAATGTAAATAATAAGTGCACTAGCTGGCATATAATAGTTGAGCAATAAAGTGTAGCTGCTATCATTTATAGTATAGTTCTTATCAATTTTTGGACACATTTTCATGCGTCTCTCCCTATAAACCAACAATTTCAATCTATGAGAATAGAAAATACACTGTTCCTTGTTATTCTGTACATGAACAATATATCACAACAAATGAGGAGCTTCGTATTTGATGGATTTCACACAAATACATACAGATACACATCTATGTAAAAGTGAAAGCAGCTGCTGGGAGACAGGGATCCAGTATAGCAAATCAAAATACAATACTATAAATATACTATTACCCTAAGCTAATTCACTGGTTAGAATTTCATCATAACATTATATTCATGAGTATCTCTTGCTTACCTGACACACAGGAGAGGCTTCAGATCAGAAATGTATAAATATAAAGAATATTTCTTGTCTTCTATGAGCCCACATTCAAGGATTTACTATCTCATGGTTGGATTTGCCATTCTGAAATTATTCTTTCACTTTGCTGTCTTTTCTTCTCCTTAATTTCCCTCCTGGATTACTCTCTCATTAAAACAACAGAGTTCCAAAAGGTGCTATAAATCTTACTTACCCTGTTTGTGTCTGTATAGTCAGGGCACTGAAGATGGCTGTTCTCTTGCTCTTTGTGCATCTCCTGCCCGACCAGTTCCAGCTTCACCTACACCCTACTCACGTAAACATTCTTGCCCCTTGCCCCAGCTAATGATTCTTCTTTTCCTTAGGCCAGAATGGCTCCACCTGTTAGTTTATTATAGGAAAACATCTACCCTCGTGATGGTCATTAACCTGAGGGGCTGTGAGGGATCTGTCTCAGCTGCTGCTTTCCCTGGTAATTGATGAGGCAACCTGATGTCAATTTCCCCTATATATTGTAGCCTCCTTCTCCGCCAGGTAGCAAAGATTCCTGCTATGGTCTGCCTGCCATCTTCTGTACAGGGTGAGGTGTTCCTCCAGGACCTTTTCCTTCAGACATGTAAGATCCTCTATCCAATAAACAGTTGATGTCTCTGTCACTGTCTCTGGGCTCTTTCTTTGATCTCAAGGCTGGGCAAAGCTTTCAGGACACCCAGCATTGTCCTTCACAGCTAAATTTCAGTGTGGGTCACCTTAATACAGTACAACCTCAGGGGCCCTATCCTCTCTCCATTCAACGTGAATGGTGTTCCTTCAATGTTGGTTTGTTGTACTTAAGCTTAATGACCAACCTCTTTCTTGAAGATGGACCTATGCCAACATCAGAAGCCGGAAGCCAAGTCTTTTTGTTTTTCCAAGCTAAATTCTTGCTGCTGTTAACTGGATAAGATGACCCAGTTATCCAGCTGAAACAGAGAAAGATTGGTCCTGTTTGTGAAAAAGTATTAGATAAGTAATAAAATCCAAAGTAGCAATCAATGATGCAGGGTGATGGTAAATTGCAAACCTGCTCTCACTCAAGTTAATGACTCCAGGAAATAACAGTCTGTCTGTCACAGAAGCATTCAAGTTTACATACTGGTTACTTAATATGAACTGAAGGTCAATTTCTTTGGAGCAGGAGATGTAGAGAAACACAAGACTGTACTTGCCAAGGTCACTGTTTGCTTGCAGAACTTCAAGGCATTTCCTGAATCAGTAGGAGATAAATGGGACCCTTTCCAAAGAAGTCCCAGAAACAAGTCCTTTGAAGACTGGCTAGAAAGATTGTGCCGGGCAACAAAGTCATTAGCTTCTGGGAAGCAAATGCCTCAGGAAGCCCAACCAATGGGATATGAAGCAATATGAAAAAGATTAGTTCTGTTTGTGAGAAAGTATTATATCTAATGAAGCCCAAAGTAGCAACCGATGATGCAGGGTGATTGTAAACTGCAAACCTACTCTCACTTGTACTTGTATGAAGTACAGTTGACCCTTGAACAACAGGGAACTACATGGGTTTACTTATATGTGATTTGTTTTTCAATAATAAATACTACAATATTACATGATCTATGATCAGTTGAATCCAAGGATATGGAAGAACCATGGATACAGAGGGCCAGCTATAAATTATAGGCAGATTTTTCACTGTGAAGAAGGTCAGAGCCCCTAACCCCAGGGCTCAAGAATCAACTATACATATAATCCATGTAGGAAGTGCTATAGAAAACAGATATATCAGACCTGCAAAATGCAATCTCCTTTGCAGTATTTTCAAATGTAAGGAATAAAAGTCTATATTAACTCATTATCTTCACTTCCTAATTGCCTTCCACAGGCAAATTACTCTCATTTGAGATTGATAGGTGATATGAGCATAACAAGTAACTCAAGTTGGCAAAAAATGGTGTTATTCAATTCTTATCTTTTAGTTCTTTTCATTCCCCCATCCCTTGCTTCTTTCTTTAATATCATTCCTTCATAATAATTTAGGAATAAAAATGCTGAAAACTGGAGGATTCTACCATGTCACTGAATTTGCTTTGCGCAACTTGCAAATTCTGCCATTTCGAAAGGAATGTAACACCTAAGGCAAAGTTTCTCAAGATACTTGTCTCAATGACTTGCATACTGCAAGGTGTGAGCTTTGTTTTTGTATTTATATTAAAATTTAAAACTACATTATTTGCTACTGGGCCAAATAACACATTAACTATGTGTTTTAATTTCTTACAGTTGGACCGAAGTGTGACAAGTTGATTAAAATTCACATGAAGAAGAGCTAGTGAACAGCAAGTTGAAACAGTAGTTTAGAAACCATGGACACCCATATATATTAAACACATTCTATGATCAGGCTGACCCTTTGTCTTCTATTTCTCCATTTGTGAGTTGGTGAAATAACCTTTTCATTTACCTGCTTGAAAGTGAAGATTAATGAAACAAAATCTGTAGACAGATCAAAGTGTACTAAATAAGGACTGTAATTTTCAAGGAAAATATTATGGGTATTTTTATCATACACAGTAATGGAAATGGAAATTATTCACTCTGGGGACCTCGGCCATATTATCGTTAAATTATTTGCATCCTGATAAATGATTTGCATGCTAATGGGGTTGTATTCCCAGAACAGCATTTCAAAAGGTTTCTCTATAGTTTTCCTATCTGGATATATGACACCATGTGATACAAAGATGTAGAACCTCAAAAGATCTGTGAAGTAAATTATTCCTTTTTTCCCTTGCAATATGCTTTTGGAGGATTAGTGAATGTTTTATTTTAAATTTGCCAGCTTATTTCTAACAAGTTCTTGTTAACTCTATGGGATTTTTCACCGATATATATATTTATTTTACTTCTTCCAAGCTTATGTCACAGTCACCTTCCTCAGTCCTTTCTATCTCTTGCTCAAACGACATAAAGTCTCAGTCCCCTGATAGAAGATTAAAAAATATTCTGTCAGAATTCTTTTCCCACTCCAATGTTTTGCATTTGACTTTTATCCGTATGCAACCAAAAATAAAAAAGAAAGAAAACAGAAACAGAAATTCTTCTTTAGATTGCAAATAAGGTTTTGCCCATTTGAGCGAATTTTAATTCTTCTGTTCTTCTCTCGAGTAATATTCATTATTCTGATCTCCCCAGAGATGGTATTCCCAAAGTCTACCTGGATTCAGCTCCTGCACTGAGAGCACACATTTGATCCGAGATTCTGCAGATAGATACTGCAAATAAAAATAAGTCGATCCTCTCAAGGGTGTGCTTATACTAGGTAAAATATAACTTGAAAGGTTACTGGGGAAGGGGTTACTTCCCAAAGGGAAAGGCTGTTTCCCACACTAGCTTGTTGGAGGATGTACACGCTAATTGGAAAACTGGAAGTTCTGGGAATTTGCAAGTGGAACAGGTGAAAATGTAACTGGTGATAATTAAAGGCTAATTATCTTCAACCCACAATTGGCCACAGGAGGTTATTCTGAGCCACATAAAAAGAGAACCTGAGAGAGTGAAAAAAAAGACATACAGAAAAATATACAATTCTTTTCTACACCTGTGCTATTAACTATAGGCAGGGGTTAAACCTGTGTAGTCAATGCCTGCCTTACCTTCCTAGTCACTGTCCCTCCCAAATCTGTCTTAGGGATAAGTACATTTTACATCAGCCTTAACAGGCTTTATCCCGTTTAAAAGTTCGTCTGTTGATTATAAAATGAATACTCCTCTGATATCCTAAACAGAACCATTTCTGACATGCACAGCCATTGTATTAACTGTCTGGAAAGCTCAGGGATATAAACTGCTTCCACAGATCTCCTTGTTAACAATGGTTTGTGTAACAGCAAGGTCAAGAGAAACAGAGGTCCATTTTTTGGCCAGAAGTGGTTTTGATACTGTGTTAGGAGAGATTACAGAAAACTTTCTCCAAGAAGCTCCACAGTTGTGTTAAGGGAAATAAGAGAAGCATAGACCAAAAGAAATGTATTGGCAGAATCGTTATTCCAGGAATGATGGCTAGTGTGTGTTTCTCCAGCAATGGGAGGGCACATGACATACCCCTTACACTGCTGCTTCCTCATAAGCATCTAATTGAGCCAAATAACCTGCCTATCCTGTCTCCTGGAACTTCTTACCCCATTCACATGACCCCCTCAAAACTAACATGTTTGTGCATAACCCTACACCTACCCTGTAAAGTTGAGTGATCCAGAAATGAATGCTGATCCAAGCCAGGAATATCAGGGAATTCCCATAGGATTTTTCAAAATAAATCTGAGTGACAGAGGTAATCTCTCTCAGGTGGCAAAAATTTTGTGGCATAAAACTCAGAAACTGTCAACCACTGTGTTTTTCCGTATATGGAAAAAGCTGGTCTACAGTAAAAGAATTAAACTGACAGGCAGAAAATAACAAGGACTAGAGAAGGAAAAGTCTTGTTATCTTTTGTGACTCTAATGTTTTTGGTTCCAAATGCATCCACGCTCTCTTTGGTCTAGACATTCAACCTTTTTTTTTTTTTTTTTGACTAAAATAATTCAAGTAAGGATTTTGACAATTAGAACTGAAGGACTTCTAAATGAAGGCCCATGTAATGGGGTATAATCTAGGAATATTAACCAGGGTCTTTTTTGTGTTATTGCTGCCAATCCACATGCCTCCCTCCATCAACAGAGAACAAAGCACCCTCCTTTTTGGCTGAGCCCTGGTTTAGATGAAAGGGAAAACACACCAAATGGGTTTGGAGAGGTCTAAAAGCAATGGGGATTTATTTCTTACCATCCTGGTGATGTCTGAGATAGCACTACAACTTCCAGAGAAGGCACCTGGTATTACGGCCATGTTGGAGAACAATCTGGCAGCTCTTAGTGCAATTAAGTGAGCACTACCCAGCAGTCTCACTCCTGGGCATGTATACCAGATACAGAGGCATGATAATCAATGTGCTGCTTGTGGTTGCAGGAAATTGCCCACAACCTAGTTGTCTGTCACTAGGGGAATGGATAAGTTTAAGTTGAAACACATGAAATTGCTAATATTTGACCATTTTTGACTATAATATCAGTTTGTTCTGCCTAATACAATGTTGTGGGTATATCCTATGAGGTAGATAGAAATGAAAACTAGATTTTCCTACAACAACATGGATTTACCTTAAAACTTAAAGTTTATATATATATATATATATTATATATATATACAGGAGGAGATTTATAGCATAATGCCATATATATTAATTAAAAACACATACATAAGGATATAGTACATATCTTACCAGGATAGATGTATAAATAAGGATACATGCCAAATAGTTAATGGGGTTACTGCTAAGGGAAGAAATAGGAGTGAGGATCAGAAATAAGAGAGAAAAATCAATAATACACAGAAAAGTTTTGCATGGACCAATAATGATCATATGTCACAGACTAGGGTACAATAAACTCAATTCTCTGTACCTGAGGAATAATAAAAGCAAGAGAGTCAGAGAGAGAGAGAAAGTCCCTGTACCATCATGATTTGTTGGAAAAAATGGAAAATGAGAGGGAATATGTCTAGGAAAAAAGGACCTGAAACATTTTTCCACGTTCCAGAAAAATATCTATAATTTTTCTGTTTTACAAGCCTGTTAGAGAGCCAGCTGAGACCAAAGTAGCTGAGAGAGGGATGCCAGACAAGACAAAGCCTCTTTGTGGTGACTGGGGGACACAGTCAGTGTATGGATTATAGAAGCCAGAGCCAAAGTCAACTGTGAATGGAAGTAAGTTGATGCTCTAGGAAAAGAAACCAGTGATCAAAGACCTGACATCAGGGCTTCCCTGGTGGCGCAGTGATTGAGAGTCCGCCTGCCGATGCAGGGGACACGGGTTCGTGCCCCGGTCCGGGAAGATCCCACATGCCGCGGAGCGGCTGGGCCCGTGAGCCATGGACGCTGAGCCTGCGCGTCCAGAGCCTGTGCTCTGCAACGGGAGAAGCCACAACAGTGAGAGGCCCGCGTACCGCAAAAAAAAAAAAAAAAAAAAAAAAGACCTGACATCATAATTTACATCTCTGCAAAGTCTAGAACAAGCCAAAAGTTGCTCATCATCAGGAAAGTACCTGCATTTTCACCATCCATAACCCATCTGAACCATGTGGATTACACCCAGACCTTCTAATATAGATGTAATCTGAGGAAGAGTGAGAAAGTAAAAACCAGAAGTGACTAAGTAACACTAATTTTAGGTTTACTTGGTGGAAACTTGAATGAGTTGAAAATAGGGGCTCAAGTTATAAATTATGTTGAGTAATAGAAAAACAATGAAAGTTCAATTTTGCACATTTACATTTTTACTATTGAAATTTGTACCTGATATTTATATGACATCAGTTACTCATTGTCTATAAGGCATTTCAACTATTAAACTTATCTATGAATTCATGTTCAATATGCTATGTAAGTTTTGGCTTTGTATATACTATTTTTGCAAAGAGAGATAGTACAAGCATACTAGAAACAAAGTTGGAGGTTTTAATTTAATAGACATGCCACTAGCATTTCTAAATAAATAACACATTCATTAGAAACTGATATGTCAAAAAGCTAATTATTATTCTTGGCTGGTTCTTCACACAGGCGGTTTTATTTTTATTTTTTAAATTTAATTTTATTTGTTTTTTTTTTTAGTGTGTTTTGCAGTTGAAGACCAGTTGCTTTGCAAATGTGTGTAATGCATTAAAGATGAAGGAAGACTCCTTATAATTAATGGCGTGGCTCTAACTTGATCTAACAAGATCAGTACCAGGGAGAGCCATCAATGTCACCACTTTTATATCCCATGGCATGTCTATCTTTCACGACATTTTCTCAGGAGAATTCATCCTTCAGGATAAGGGTTCTGAGCCAAATCACATACTTAAAGGATTGAACTAAGGAAACTTTCAGGGACAAGTGGAAAGTTTGGCTCTTCAAGTGTATGATTTGTAAAAGTAGATTTGAATAGAATAACAAAGGAGCATCCCTAGGAGCACATCATTGGTTTGTAAAACTGTATTCAGTAATAGAATCCATTTCAATCAAAATGCAAAACTTAACTACATTAAATAAATCACCCAACATCCGGGGGGCTCTGGCTGAAGTTACCAGAGAGGGCAATTGGAAGCACGTGCTCAGACCCATTCAAGCAAAAGAAGCCCCACAAAGCTTTGTAACATCCAAGGACTTCACAAGCACACTCTGAAATGACTGAGTAGTGGTAGTTATAAATGTATGATACTGAAAAGAAAACTAATACCAAAAGCTACTTTTTATTTAGGTCTTACTAGGTGCTGGACCTGTACGCACATCACCTCCGTCAATCTTCCAATCACCCTTAATTCCCAAGTTGCAGATAAGCAAAGTAGGGTTCCAATAGGTTAAGTCAATTGCCAGTATTACTAAGCTAGTAACTGACAAAGTTGGGGTAGCAACACAGGCTGCCTGAGTCTAGAAATCTGAGCTATTAATCACTTAGGCTATAGACATTTGCATTGGGTGAGTTCCTGGTCAGTGATGATCTTAATAGAGGAGAAAGGGGGCACTAAGGAAAGAAAAAGTTTCCTTTGAAGGGAAGTTGAGGGAAGTAGTGCTTTCATTCAGGACAGGTTATGTGTGAAATGACTATGAGATTTCCAGATGGACTTGTGTAAGCACTTGGACTCATGGAACTGGAACACAAGAGCAAGGTCAAAGGTAGGAACGTACAGATTTTGGAGCAACATATAGGAGATAGTTGAAGCCAGGGATGTTACACAAGGAAATAGTATATGGAGGGAAGAAAGTTCATAAAGCCTCAGAGAACATAAGCATTTAAGGAGTAATTGAAAGGAATCAGGAAATAGTAAATTTTCAGAAACCTGGGAAGAATAGGAGTAAGTAAGTATTATGAGGGCAGGTATTTTTTTTCCTGTTTTGTTCATTAATATGTCCCAAGCGCTTGAAATAATTCCTGGTACAAAGGCCAATAAATAGCTGTGCAAATTTGTTGATCAGGATCAAGTACTGCAGGGAAGAAATTAATCTTTGCAGTTGAAGTGATCAGGGACTATATGTATAGATTGTGTCACTCAAATACCCTTAAAACATTCATTTTTCAAACCTAAATTCAACATAACCTACATGCTAAAAATATTTTTAAAGTAGTTTAAAAAAGGGAGAGTTAGTTATACAATTTTCTATGAGCAATAATACTAAATATTTCAGTTATTTCTTACTAAAAATTTATTTCCTAATGGAATAAATGGTAGAGTTGACTAATTTTTGAAGAAATAAAAAGCTTGAGAGTTGTATTAGATTTTTAGCCTCAGATTTGCCTACTTTTACACACACCTACATGTCAGAGCGTTTTCATTAATTTTTTCAGTTGGCCTATGATTTATGAAGCAGTTAATATGAATTTAGGAATTATCTGCTTCCAAAAACTCATAATAATTTGTGTCTGAGTAACAACTGTTTTAAAAAAGAAAACCACAGTCATCTTTCGGTTGTGTTGGCTGACAAACCTGGAGTAATTAATCTTTGTTTTCAGTGCATACTTTATTAAATTAATTTTCAAAAATATGTGCAAATTATAGTTTTATAAAAAGCTTTTATATGTGACAGTGAAATGTAATGAAATGTACTCAGGCCCAGACATAAGCACCTGCCAAGATTTGAAAAATGAACCACGCTTTTTTTTAACCCCTAGAAATCCAGAAGACTAGGAATCTGCCAAGTAAATAGACATGGGCATGTTTGTTATTATATACTTGAGCACATACTTGCTAGTCACATGAATTTGTTCATGACCCTACGGCGTGAAACATGTCAGGCTTTGAAGACAGAACTCGGTTTGTATCCTACTGTTGCCACTTCCTAAAAGGGTGACTTTGAACTTGCTATTTCACTTCTCTGAGCCGTTGTTTTCTTAATCATAAACTGGGCTACTGAGATGTCCATTGCAAGGTAACTGTAAGCTCCATGGTAGCATAAACTATATCTTTCTTGCCCATCATTAAATCTCCAATATCTAGCAGAGTAGGAGTTTAAAAATACTTGTTTTCTTAGTCTGATAAATGTGCAGGATAATAGGTGTACACTGTCTTGTCACAGAGGGTACCCAGCAAGTGCTACTTCCCTTTCCTTCTTCCAGCTAATTATTTACAACAGTCACTCTCTCCCCAAATGTTTCTGTTATTGGAAAAAATATGCATTTTAAGCTTGAATTGTCAGAATGATCATTTAAATTCCCTAATAGCCCTTTCTCTTTGGAAATCGTACAACTTCTACATTAAAAATACTATTAGTCATAATTTAATGCATTAACATAGAGCTACCCAAACATTGTCCTCAACTGCTCCATAGGAGCAGGAATTACTTCGTTCATTTTCATTCTTTCACATGACATCCATAAAATCAGAGTTTAGTTATCATAATAGAGTTGAGTTTTACCAGTGTTTTGGTTAAATAGATGACAAGGCATGTCAGGTATATTGCCTTTGGTGACATGTGCTTCCCCCATTGTAAATTCTTCTTAAGGTTCTGGTGTCAACAGCAAGAGGTGTAATGAAATATACACTGATTGTTATTGAAATTAGGACAACCAACAAGAAAGATTCCAAAACACATTTATTATTTATCTTACATTAAAGCTATTATAAAATTGAAGCAGTGACATGATTCAGTTTATCTTTGTTTAGAACTATTGACCTTGATTTTTGTACAGAGAAGTCCTTTTGGGCTAAAGCTCTACACAAAAAACTCAATTTGCTTAAAATGCTTTTTTTATACATAATAGCTTACTCATGGAGGACTAAAATTCTACATATGAATAACACTGAAGTCTCCTTGCCAACCACTGGAAGCACTATGTAAATTATAATTGGAATATTATGACAAAAACCTGGAGGCCACAAACGTTCCACAAGATAATTGAATGTCAATAATGATCCAGGAAAACATTTAAAGCCGCACCTCAACATGAGAATAAATGTCCTCAAATTTAACTTTTAAAAGGTGTTTCTATTCATCGTACACTGAACACTTGTCCAAGGATGGATGATTACAAGTAAGCAGCTACCCATTAGAAGCATTTTGGTTCCATGTACAAACTAGAAACTTAACATTAAAAGTATGGAATTCAATTCTAGTTGCAAAGGTGTCACTAACTAGCAACCAGACTTTTTGAATTTGGCCAGTTATTTAGCCTCTCTGAATCTTTTCCTTTTTTATAAAATTGGAAAAAAACCCTTCCCCATCACCCAATCTAGAATGCTTCAATTACACCAAGAATTATATAAACATTTTATACTCTGAAACAATATTATTTAAACGTTGTTGGAAATAAAAGAAAAAAAATTTTTTTGTATTAAAACTTCCAAGATAAGGCAATAAAACAAGAATTGGGGTATTCAAACACATATCTTTCCTTCAGACTTAAAAAAAATTTATCCTGGGCTTCCCTGGTGGCGCAGTGGTTGAGAGTCTGCCTGCCGATGCAGGCGACGCGGCTTCGTGCCCCGATCCAGGGAGTGGCTAGGCCCGTGAGCCATGGCCGCTGAGCCTGCGCGTCCGGAGCCTGTGCTCTGCAATGGGAGAGGCCACAACAGTGAGAGGCCCGCATACCGCAAAAAAAAAAAAAAAAAATTATCCTGTTTCAGTTGAATTCAAGGCAGATTTATTATATAAATTTTATCAATTTAGAAATATAAGATCTTATATAGTATTTTCCATGTGGTCCAGCAAACAGTATATCAACTAAATAAATTTAATAACAGAGAGATTTGGAAACAGGTCTAGAATATAACAATTAAGATTTTTCTGATGTAAACTAAGTTGATTATGGTACTTATTTCACAATATATGTAAGTAAAGTCATTTTGCTGTACATGTAAACTTATACACTGCTGTACGTCAATTATACCTCAATATTTTTGTCTGTATCAGTCTGTGTCTTATATGAACTCTATGGTATTAGCTAGCTTGCATTCGTAGTTTCTCCTATTAAGATTTACATATGATTTTGTAAGACTTTGGCTGTTGCTATAAACGTTACTTCCTATTGTGACAAAAATATGTTTTCCATGCTCGTTTTAGTTCATCTTATATAGACCAAACTTTCTCTAATATGTCACACAAATTATATCCCAACTCTAAGGGAGATAACATAGTTCCATGCTCAGATAAAAAATATTCTTGTTAATACTATGCATGAGTATTATATTTTGCCTATGATATGCTTCCATTCAATTTCCTTAAAGCTAATTTCAGAATCATTTTCCCATAAAGATTTAATTGAGAATGTCTCTTCACTACAGATCTAATTATTTCCTACTATATCATGAACATGACATACTTCTGGCCTCATATACCCTAAAGGATTTCAATTAATTCAAGCTATTGTTAAACATTAGGAAAATAATTCCTAACCATTGTGCAATATGCCTAATTTGTATATATCTAAAGCAATATGATCTAATGTAATCATATTTTACTGGAGGCCAAATAAAGGACATAAATGTGTTACTGAAAGGCAAATCTTATATGATTGAAATTTATTTTTCCACCAGAGCACAGTTTCTTCAAAAATTATCAGAAAGGAGGATTAGTCCATTTTCTCACGCATAAGGGGGAATGACTATCTTTCAACTCCAGAAAATAACAGATGCATTTTAATAAGGTTTTTAAAAATCTGAAATTAGCATAACATAAAAAAGAAATTAAACATTTTATCAGTAACTAAATATAATTATTAATGACAAAGCACATTTTTCTAAACATTTATAATTTTCTAAATAAATCAACAACTCAGTAAGTAAATTAACATAGTATAAGAGATTAGTCTTGTTTAAATCCATATTTACTGAAGCCTGCTGCATTTTCAAAGTGCAATTGAATCAATATATAGAATAATGATTGGGAATCTGTAAAAATATGGTCTCTAGAGTAAGACTGACCTGCTTCACTTGCTACAAGATTTTGGGTAAAGGTCTAATATCCAAAGTCTTAATAACTTCTGTAAAATGCAAATTGAAATAATACCTTTTTCACTTTCCTTATCGGATTCCTTATAATGACTAAATAAGGTAATACATGAAAGTTGTTTTTTAAAAAAAGCACCTAGCATTTAAGTAATAGTGAGGTCAATCATGAGGATCTTTCACTCCACACTCACTATTCTAGAAGTTCTTTCTGGTTTGGAGGGAGATTTGTACAAAGTGAGCACAATAGCATTTTAGCCCTTGACTGGTTCAAGATAATCTAGCTGGGCTTGAAAGATTCGAAGTGATCCCCAAACCATTCCTCTAATAGCCTCAATACCACAAGGCTCCACTCTCTCTTTGGCCCTCCGCTCCAGTGGTACTTGGAGTTCAAACCAGACTCTCTGGGCACACCTGGCTGACAAGCTCAGCAGTGAAATTCCTACTAAATCATTGTCCAGCTGTACTTCATCTCCCTGTGTTCTACTCATTATTACCTGGTCCCATAGGATTTCATTTTGAGGTTTAACATTCCTCTCCAGCAGGAAATTCTCTGTAGTTAACCAAAATCTCCTCATACAATTAAAGATCATTTGCTCCCTTGTGTAAAATTGATATAGATAAGCTGGTAAGCATTCTTGGCATAAGAAGTCTTTATATTAGTTATGTGACAAGCAAGCCTATACAGTGTTCAACCTTACGTAATTTTGACATTACTAAAAACACAAATGGGAATCTGACTTAATAGTTTTCAAAACAAAACTAAAAAAGATATCCAACCAGTATCTCAAAACTTTTTTAGTTAGGGAGTTTTACCTTATGCAACATTTAAATCCCTTACGCTACAATGTAAGCATATTTTCTTTTGTTTTTTTTTTCAGTAGATAGGAAGAATAGCTACTCATTGTTGTGCCAGTAGTTTATATCCTTCTGTTATTCCTCTTTTCTCAAAATCCTTTTTATCCTAGTCTTATAAAAGAGCTACTTACCTTCTTTAAATTTGTCTACCTTTATAATAGCCCCCAAAATGCACATGTAAGTCTGGATGCACTTTTTTTATTTAATAAAAACACTGCAAGCAGATTATATCCCTGTTCTTCCTCATCATGTTTTAGTTGATATTATATATTGAGAATTATATGTATACATATTCCTGTTTAATGTTTTGTCATACACACTTCATTTTGAGTAAATGTTAATCGCAACTCTCATTTCTACCTTCCTCAACCATATTTCCTTATATTACTTCATACTTATTTTACAACACATTATTAGTTTGGTTAATTTCATTCTCATAACTTAAAAACATTTCTTGCTGTGTTGTGATATATCTCCTTTGGAATATACTCTTTATTTTAGTGTTGAAAAAAGAGAGAATCTATACTTCTTAATAGATATGTGAAGTCCCCTTGCAGCTCCAACCTCCTACAGACTTTTCAGAATTACAAGTATAAAGACTCAGTTCCACCTAATTAGCCTTGCTTTACCCTTCTGACATCTGTTAACTCTATCCACACCTACCATGCACCCCATTGTTCTGGATTTCCTGTAGTTGTCTTTATTTTCCTGAGAATTTTCTATGATGTTTCTTTCCATGAGTAAACAGAAGACAAAGTTGATCGATATCTGTCCCTTGAATTTGTCCTTTCAATTGAGTACTGCATTCTTACTCTGAGTCACTTGGAATCAGAATTGGCATAGCCAGAAGATCAGGTGCTAATTCAGCTAAATCAACATCAACATAGAAAAGCAGAAATATTCACTTTTCTTCTCAATTCTCCCTTTATGTTAATCTTCCTTAACTCAGAAAGCATCACCATTCTTTTACCAACTCCCCATTGAAAGCCCTCAGGATTATTTTCTCTCCCTCACTATGCTTTACCACTAAATCCACTTACATTCTAAATGACATTTTGTTGTTTTTACTTAAATGCCTACATTTTTTTCTCTTTTCTTGTAATCTCTGTATTCCTAGTATTAACACAGTCTTTGGATTTCCATATAAATAAGCATACAATGGACATTAAAGTGTTAATTAGGGCTTCCCTGGTGGCGCAGTGGTTGAGAGTCCGCCTGCCGATCCAGGAGACACGGGTTCAAGCCCTGGTCTGGGAGGATCCCACATGCTGCGGAGCAGCTAAGCCAGTACGCAACAACTACTGAGCCTGTGCTCTAGAGCCCGTGTGCCACAGCTACTGAAGCCCATGTGCCTAGAGCCCGTGCTCTGCAACGAGAGAGGCCATCGCAATGAGAAGCCCGTGCACTGCAACGAAGAGTAGCCCCCGCTCACCGCAACTAGAGAAAGCCCGTGCACAGCAACAAAAGACCCAACACAGCCTAAATAAATAAATAAATAATAAAATAAATAAATTTATAAAAAAAAAAAAAAAAAGTGTTAATTAATTTATAGCACTCCTCTGAAAGTATTAACTCACATTTTTTAAAATTTTTTACAATTAAATATAATTATACTTTTTTGAACATGATTTGTCAGCTTGCAATTATGTCCTATGACTACTGAGTCTTACAAATGATGTCGTCGGTATAACATCTTTCCTACCATTTTTACCACTAATTTTAAATTTTTTATAAGATATATCATTTCTGCTTTGAAATAACCGGTAGCATTACCTCTCTCTTTTATTCTATGTTCACATTTGTTTTAACCTTGATTGTACAAGCAAACATAATCGGTGCTCACCACATACTTTGGCTGGCTGAGGCGAATACATTGGTAGATTCTTAAAGACATTTTTGTGGAAACAATATTTTCTGAATTCTCTCACATTTAGTACTGGTTTTTCTATACTTATGTATTTGAAGGCATCTTGACAGGTTAAAAATCCTTGGCTGACACTTTCTTTCCTAGAGTGTCTTGGGTATTTTACTTGATTTTCTAGTGTATTAAGTGTCTGTAGAATTAGACAAACATAATTTTTTTAACATCTTTATTGGAGTATAATTGCTTTACAATGGTGTGTTAGTTACTGCTTCATAACAAAGTGAATCAGCTATATGTATACATATATCCCCATATGTCCTCCCTCTTGAATATCCCTCCTACCCTACCTATCCCACCCCTCTAGGTCGTCACAAAACACCGAGCTGAGCTCCCTGTGCTAGGCAGCTGCTAACCATTAGCTATCTATTTTACATTAGGTATTGTATATATGTAATGCCACTCTCTCACTTCCAGCTTACCCTTCCCCCTCCCCATGTCCTCAAGTTCATTGTCAACATCTGCATCTTTCTTCCTGTCCTGCCCCTAGGTTCTTCAAACCATTGTTTTTTGATTCCATATATATATGTGTTAGCATATCGTATTTGTTTCTCTCTTTCTAACTTACTTCACTCTGTATGACAGTCTCTAGGTCCATCCATCTCACTACAAATAACTCAGTTGCATTTCTTTTTATGGCTGAGTAATATTCCATTGTATATATGTGTCACATCTTCTTTATCCATTCATCTGTTGATGGACACTTAGGTTGCGTCTATGTCCTGGCTATTGTAAATAGAGCTGCAATGAACATTGTGGTACATGACTCTTTTTGAATTATGGTTTTCTCAGGGTATATGCCCAGTAGTGGGATTGCTGAGTCCTATGGTAGTGCTATTTTTAGATTTTAAGGACCCTCCATACTGTTCTCTATAGTGGCTGTATCAATTTACATTCCCACCAACAGTGCAAGAGGGTTCCCTTTTCTCCACACCCTCTCCAGCATTTATTATTTATAGATTTTTTGAGGATTGCCATTCTGACAGGTAGGAGGTGATACCTCATTGTAGTTTTGATTTGCATTTCTCTAATGATTAGTGAAGTTGAGCAGTCTTTCATGTATTTGTTGTCAATCTGTATATCTTCTTTGGAGAAATGTCTATTTAGGTCTTCTGCCCATTTTTGGATTGGGTTGTTTGTTTTATTGATATTGAGCTTCATGAGCTGCTTGTAAATTTTTGAGATTAATCCTTTGCCAGTTACTTCATTTGCAAATAATTTCTCCCATTCTGAGGGTTGTCTTTTTGTTTTATTTATGGTTTCCTTTGCTGTGCAAAAGCTTTTATGTTTCATTAGGTCCCATTTGTTTATTTTTGTTTTTATTGCCATTTCTCTAGGAAGAGGGTCCAAAAGGACCTTGCTGTGATTTATGTCATATAGTGTTCTGCCTATGTTTTCCAATAAGAGGTTTATAGTGTCTGGCCTTACATTTAGCTCTTTCATCCATATTGAGTTTATTTTTGTGTATGGTGTTAGGGAGTGTTCTAATTTCAATCTTTTACATGTAGTTGTCCAGTTTTCCCAGCATCATATATTGAAGAGGCTGTCTTTCCTCCATTGTATATTCTTTCCTCCCTTATCAAAAATAAGGTGACTATATGTGTTGGGTTTATCTCTGTGATTTCTATCCTGTTCCATTGATCGATATTTCTGTTTTTGTGCCAGTACCATACTGTCTTGATTACTTTAGCTTTGTAGTATAGTCTGAAGTCCAGGAGCCTGATTCCTCCAGCTCCGTTTTTCTTTGTCAAGATTACTTTAGCTATTTGGGGTCTTTTGTGTTCCTATACAAATTGTGAATTTTTTTTTTTTCTAGTCCTGTGAAAAATGTCATTAGTAATTTCATAGGGATTGCATTGAATCTGTAGGTTGCTTTGGGTAGTATGGTCATTTTCACAATGTTGATTCTTCCAATCCAATAACATGGTTTATCTCTCCATCTGTTTGCATCATCTTTCATTACTTTTATCAGTGTCTTATAGTTTTCTGCATACAGGTCTTTTGTTTCCTTAGGTAGGTTTATTCCTAGATATTTCATTCTTTTCCTTGCAATGGTAAATGGGAGTGTTTCCTTAATTTCTCTTTCAGAGTTTTCATCATTAGTGTATAGGAATGAAAGAGATTTCTGTTCATTAATTTTGGATCATGTTACTTTACCAAATTCATTGATTAACTCTGATAGTTTTCTGGTAGCATCTTTAGGACTCTCTATGTACAGAATCATGTCATCTGCAAACAGTGACAGTTCTACTTCTCCTTTTCCAATTTGGATTTTTTTATTTCTTTTTCTTCTCTGATGGCTGTGGTTAAAACTTCCAAATCTATGTTGAGTAATAGTGGTGAGAGTAGACAACCTCGTCTTTTTCCTGATCTTAGACAAAATAGTTTCTGCTTTTCACCATTGAGAACAATCTTGGCTGTGGGTTTGTCATATATGGCCTTTATTATGTTGAGGTATATTCCCTCTATGCCTACATTCTGGAGGGTTTTTAATCATAAATGGTGTTGAATTTTGTCAAAAGATTTTTCTGCATCTATTGAGATGATCATTTGGTTTTCTCCTTCAGTTTGTTAATTTGGTTTATCACATTGATTGATTTGCATGTATTGAAGAATCCTTGCACTTCTGGGATAAACCTCACTTGGTCATGGTTTCTGGTCCTTTTAATGTGCTCTTGGATTGTTTGCTAGTATTTTGTTTAGGATTTTTGCATCTATGTTCATCAGGGATGCTGTCCTGTAGTTTTCTTTCTTTGTGACATCTTTGTCTGGTTTTGGTATCAGGGTGATGGTGGCCTCATATAATGAGCTTGGGAGTGTTCTTCCCTCTGCTATATTTTGGAAGAGTTTGAAAAGGGTAGGTGTTATCTCTTCTCTTAAGTGTTTGATAGAATTCACATGTGAAGCCATCTTATCCTGTGTTTTTGTTTGTTGGATAATTTTTAATCACAGTTTCAATTTCAGTGCTTGTGATTGGTCTGTTTATATTTTCTGTTTCTTCCTGGTTCAGTCTTGGAAGGTTTTGCTTTTCTAGGAATATGTGCATTTCTTCCAAATTGTCCATTTTATTGGCATATACTTGCTTGTAGTAATCTCTCATGATCCTTTGTATTTCTGCAGTGTCAGTTGTTACTTCTTCTTTTGCATTTCTAATTCTATTGATTTGAGTCTTCTCCCTTTATTTCTTGATGAGTCTGGCTAATGGTTTATCAATTTTGTTTATCTTCTCAAAGAACCACCTTTTAATTTATTGATCTTTGCTATTGTTTCCTTCATTTCTTTTTCATTTATTTCTGGTCTGATTTTTATGATTTCTTTCCTTCTGTGAACTTTGGGGGTTTTTTGTTCTTCTTTCTCTAATTGCTTTAGGTGTAAGGCTAGGTTGTTTATTGGAGATGTTTCTTGCTTCTTGAGGTAGGATTTTATTGCTATAAACTTTCCTCTTAGAACTGCTTTTGCTGCATCTCATAGGTTTTGGGTCATCGTGTTTTCATTGTCATTTGTTTCTAGGTATTTTTTTAATTTCCTCTTTGATTTCATCAGTGATCTCTTGGTTATTTAGCAGTGTATTGTTCAGCCTCCATGTGTTTGCATTTTTTACACATTTTTTCCTGTAGTTGATATGTAGTATCATAGTTTTTTGGTCAGAAAAGATACTTGATATGATTTCAATTTTCTTATATTTATCAAGGCTTGATTTGTGACACAAGATATGATCTATTCTGGAGAATGTTCCATGAGCACTTGAGAAGAAAGTGTATTCTGTTGTTTTTGGATGGAATGTCCTATCAATATCAATTAAGTCCATCTTCTTTAATGTATTATTTAAAGTTGTGTTTCCTTATTTATTTTCATTTTGGATGATCTGTCCATTGGTGAAAGTGGGGTGTTAAAGTCCCCTACTATGATTTTAGTACGGTTGGTTTCCCCTTTTGTGGTTGTTAGCACTTGCCTTATGTATTGAGGTGTTCTTATGTTGGGTACATAAGTATTTACAATTTTTATACCTCCTCTTGGATTCATCCCTTGATCATTATGTAGTGTCTTCCTTCATCTCTTTTAATAGTCTTTATTTTAAAGTCTATTTTGTCTTATATGAGAATTGCTACTCCAGCTTGCTTTTGATTTCCATTTGCATGGAATATTTTTTCCATCCCCTTGCTTTCAGTCTGTATGTGTCCCTAGCTCTGAAGTGAGTCTCTCATAGGCAGCATATATATGGGTCTTGTTTATGTATCCATTCAGCCAGGCTATGTCTTTTGGTTGGAGCATTTAAGCCATTTACATTTAAGGTAGTTATTGATATGTATGTTCCTATTACCATTTTCTTAATTGTTCTGGGTTTGCTATTGTAGTTCTTTTCCTTCTCTTGTGTTTCCTGCCTCAAGAAGTTCCTTTAACATTTGTTGTAAAGCTAGCTTGGTGGTGCTGATTTCTCTTAGCTTTTGCTTGTCTGTGAAGGTTTTAATTTCTCCATCGAATCTGAATGAGATCCTTGCTGGATAGAGTAATCTTCTTTGTAGGTTTTTTCCTTTCATCACTTTAAATATGTCCTGTCACTCCTTTCTGGCTTGCAGAGTTTCTGCTGAAAGATCAGCTTTTAACCTTATGGGTTTTTTATTTTATTTGTTGTTTTTCCCTTGCTGCTTTAAATATTTTTTCTTTTTATTTTATTTTTGCTAGTTTGATTTATATGTATCTTGGCATGTTTCTCCTTGGACTTATGCTGCATGGGACTCTCTGTGCTTCCTGGACTTGATTGACTATTTCCTTTCCCATTTTAAGGAACTATTTAACTATAATCTTTTCAAATATTTTCTTATTCCTTTCCTTTCCTCTTCTTCTTCTGGGACCCTATAATTCGAATGTTGGTGCATTTAATGTTGTGTCAGAGGTCTCTAAGACTGTCCTCAGCTCTTTTCTTTCTTTTTTTCTTTATTCTGCTCTGTGGTAGTTATTTCCACTATTTTATCTTCCTGGTCACTTATCCGTTCTTCTGCCTCAGTTATTCTTCTATTGATTCTTTCTAGAGAATTTTTAATTTCATTTATTGTGTTTTTCATCATTGTTTGTTTGTTCTTTAGTTCTTCTAGGTCATTGTTAAATGTTTCTTGTATTTTCTCCATTCTATTTCCAAGATTTTGGATCATCTTTACTATCATTACTCTGAATTCTTTTTCAGGTAGCCTGCCTATGTCTTCTTCATTTGTTTTGTCTGGTGGGTTTTTAGCTTGCTATTTCATATGCTGTGTGTTTCTCTGTCTTCTAATTTTGCTTAACTTACTGTGTTTGGAGTCTCCGTTTTACAGGCTGCATGTTCGTAGTTCCCATTTTTTTTGGTGTCTGCACTGATCCTCTGTGTGGGAATCTCTCTGCTTTGCCCTCTGTACCCCTGTTGTTGCACTCTCCTCCTTGGCTCCAAAGCTTCCCCCCTGCCAACCTCGTCTCCACCCGCAAAGTGGTTTCCTAGTGTGTAGAAATGTTTTCTCCTTCACATCTCCCTCTCAGAGGTCTCATCCCTATTTTTTTGTCTCTGTTTTTTTCTTTCTTCTTTTGCCCTACCCAGGTACGTGGAGAGCTTCTTGCCTTTTGGGAAGTCTGAGGTCTTCTGCTAGCATTCAGTAGGTGTCCTTTAGGAGTTGTTTCACATGTAGATGTATTTCTGATATATTTTGTAGGGGGGAAGGTGATCTCCATATCTCACTCCTCCGCCATCTTGAAGGTATCCTCCAAACACATTTTTTTATCCTTGAAAGTTACTTGAAAAGTCTTTGAAGCTAATATATCTGAAAAGGGGTTAATATCTCTAATACATAAAAAAATTACTACAACTCAGTAACAAAGAAAACCAAACAACCTGATTAAGAATGGGCAAAGAACTTAAAATAGCTATTTCTCCAAGAAGATATACTAATGGCCAGTAAACATATGAAAAGATGTTCAACATCACTAATCCTCAGGAAAATGCAAATGAAAACTACGGTGAGATGTCACTTTACAAAACTAGCATGACTGTTCTATAAAAACCAAAATGAAACAAAAACAGAAAATAACAATGGCAGCAAGGATGCAGAAAAATTGGGACTTTTTGCATTGCTGGTGAGAATGTAAAATGGTGCAACTTCCATGGTAAACAATATGGTAATTCTTCAACAAATTAAAAATAAAATCACCACATGATCCAGCAATTTTACTTCTGGGTTTATACCCTGAAGAACTGAAAGCCGAGACCATAACAGATATTTATACACCCATGTTCATAGCAGCATTATTCACAATAGTCAAAAAGTGGAAGCAACCCAAGTGTTCATCAACAGATGAATGAGTACATAAAATATAGATATAATGGAATATTATTTATTTTTAAAAAGGAAGAAAATGCTGAAACATGCAACAACATGGATGAATCTTGAAGACATTTAGCTAAGTGAAATAAGCCAGTCAAAAGGACAAATATGGTATGATTCCACTTTTATGAGATACCTAGAGTAGTTAACTTCATAGAGACAGAAAGTAGAATGATAGTTGTCAGGGGACGAGGAAGAGGTAAGTGGAGAGTTATTCTTTAATGAGTAAAGTTTCAATTTGCAAGATAATAATAATTAAATAATATATTATTTCATTGCACCATGAAACTCTTCTGTTAAAATTACAGTTGTAATTTTATAATTTTTTTATTGTGATCATTATATTAATATGTGGTTCAACCACCAGAATTTATGTCATTTTTGAGAAGAAACTATATTTGACCTTATGTGTCATTTCCTCCTCAGTACCTAGCATAATGCTTGACATTTTGTAAGTGCTCAAGGAACATATGATGAATATATATAATAGGAGATAATCCAGAATACTATAAATTGGGACCAGACTGTGCAGGACATTTAACACAAGGCTAAAAAGTTGATAAATAATTTGGTGGATAATAGAAAATCACTAGAAGGTTTTGGACAAGGAAGTGGCATGAAATAAACTATTCATCAGAAAGATTAATGTTTTAATGTTTTCATATTTGGTCATTTAGAGGTCATTTAGAATATTTATAGTTGAGATAAAAAATAACAGAGGTAAACAGAAAATAGAAGTGCAGTGAGACCACATAGAAATTTCCTTCCAATGTGGCATCATGTGTGTTGTAAAACATTGTAGAAGGATCGGTGTACTTTAAAATAGGTCAAGATTATCCGTACTGTATCTAGAGAGAAAAAGAATTTAAAAAACATTTAAAAGAAAATTCAATAAAATCTACATATATGCAGCTAAGGAGAAAGTTAATGGAAGGTAATATGAAGGAATAAACACAGAATGTAGCAGAGTTAAAAAATATGAAAAGTAAGTAGAAATCAACAGAAAGTAATGTAACACACTCTACAATGAGTCTAATAGACTCACAGTTAAGATGAGAGATCAGGAGCTAAGTTCTGCTTCCTGTTGTCTCAGCTGTTTTAGGCATCACTATCTCAGGTTCTTTATGTGTAAAATAATGAAAATAATAGCTCAAATTTTAAAGGGTTATTATCATGAGATTAAATGAGTTGAAATATTTTAAATGCTTAGAAAAAATTTGGCAAATATTAAACATCCAATAACAGTAGATATTATTTTATGGCAAGTTTAGAAGTAGAAAATAAATAGAATAACAGACGAGTCATATTTGAAATATGAAGGTTGAAATGTTTTTAGACCTATAGAAAAACAGATTCAAATTAAAGGGCATGACAAATTTTGACTAGTAAATAAAAATAAATTCAAAGCTATCAAAAATAATACATATTTTCTCCAAATAAATAATAGTAGTACTAATGGAAGAATTCTAATAGCTGACAAAATATATTACTCCACTGTATATAAGCAGTAAGGAAAAAAAGAGTAAATCTAGATTTTAAAAATTAGGATGGGGGCTTCCCTGGTGGCGCAGTGGTTGAGAGTCCGCCTGCCGATGCAGGGGACACGGGTTCGTGCCCCGGTCTGGGAAGATCCCACATGCCGTGGAGCGGCTGGGCCCGTGAGCCATGGCTGCTGAGCCTGCGCGTCCGGAGCCTGTGCTCCACAACAGGAGAGGCCACAGCAGTGAGGGGCCCGCGTACTGCAAAAAAAAAAAAAAAAAAAAAATTAGGATGTATGAAACAGTAGTGAGCTCAGTTATCAGTAAAATATTTTGTTAAATATATCATTGACTGATAGGAATAAATGAATTTAGTTTATTCAAAAATTATTTGAATATTCTTCTAGATTATAATAACAAGGAAGTTAAGAGAAGAATCATTTCTGTTTTCAATTTTATGAAAATTGTATATAGATAAATATGTATGTTAAAAATGAGTCATTATTTTTCTAAAAAAGTAGAAGGAAATGAGAATAAAATAAGTATTAGCAATAGAATCAAAGGAAAGAAAGGAGAAAACAAAGCCCACTGAAGCAAATTAAAAAGAACTAAGATGATAGAACTAAGTAACCACAATAAATGTATATAGAGTAAATTTATACACAAAAATGCAGAGATTAGTTTGTGTGCATGTGTGTTTAATCAAGTTATATCCTACATCACAGCAGCACAGAAAATAAAGAGATGGAAAACTTCCTGGTGGAAATATTAATCAAAGAAAAGCTAGTCTACACTGCAGTGTTCATATCAGACAAAACATAATTTTAGGGTAAAGGCACTATCAGAAACAAAGTGAGATGTTAAATATTAAAAACCACAGCAATCCATCAGCGACAAATAACAAGCATGAATGTGAATATTCATTAAAAGATATTCTTTAAAGACACAATATAACAACTTAGTGATTTTAAAGTAAATATTGACAAATCCATCACTACACTTGGAGATTTTAACAAACCTATATCAGAAACTGATGCATCAAGCAGATATTTTAATCATTAATAAAATATTTACAGGGTTTCCCTGGTGGCGCAGTGGTTGAGAGTCCACCTGCCGATGCAGGAGACGCGAGTTCATGCCCCGGTCTGGGAAGATCCCACATGCTGCAGAGCGGCTGGGCCCGTGAAACATGGCCGCTGAGCCTGTGCGTCCGGAGCCTGTGCTCCGCAGCAGGAGAGGCAACAACAGTGAGAGGCCCACATACTGCAAAAAAAAAAAAAAAAAAAAAAAAAATTTACAAAATTTGACCACTTAGTAGGTCACAAAACAAGTCTCAAAAAGTTCCAAGATCAATATTATAAACACCACATCTTCTGACCACAATAAAATTACATTTGAATCTTCTGACCACAGTAAAATTACATTTGAAATCAATAATCAAAAGATAATACAAAGAAGCCATATGTCTGGAAATTGTAAAATATTCAGACCTGGGCAACACAGAGTGTATTATATACTAAAACTCATGAGGTGAAGCTAAGATGATATAAGAAAATTGGAAATTTAGTTTGCTATCCCCCCCCCCCAAAATAAAGCCTAAAAATAAATATGGTCAACTCCAAAGTCTAGGAAAAATACAATATATTTGACCCATGGAAAGGTGAAAGAATAAGTAATAAAGCTAACATCAGAAATTAAATAAAATAGAAAACAGAGATAAATAGAGATTATGAATAAAACCAAATTTGTTTCTTGGAAGAACCATAAAATAGATTAACTGCTAGCAAAATTGATTTTATGAAATAGAGAGAAGGCACAAATAATGCTATTAGGAATATAGGAAGAAACACAACCACAAACATACAGTATCATAGAAAAATTGCATTTAAATTATGCTAAAAATGAAAACAGGGATGAACTAGAAATTTTGTATGAGACATGAATTTGAGAATTGACAGAGAATAATTAGAAAACCAGTATAAATCATTAATCATTAAAGATAGTATATTAGTAATCAAACATCAATAGTTAACTTTCAACAACAGTAAAGTTTAAATTGCCCTGAAAAAAAGTTTTGTCAAATTCCAAGGAATAAGAAGTGTTTCAAAAGAAAGAGAAAATAGGAAAATCAATCCACTTAAGGAAGTGATGATAAACTTGAAACTCAACTGGACAAAAATATTAAAATTATAAACCAATCACTCATATGTATATAGGCCTAAAATCCTAGATTAGATTTATAGGAAATAAAGTCATAAATTAAAAAAGAATAGTAGTGTTAATACTGAATCTTGACCACTGGGGTTTATCCCAGAAATGAAAGAATATTTAAACTTCATAAATGTATTCATGCAATTTACCTTAAAGAAACAGAACATAGAATTTATCTACATAAAAATTTTAAATATTAACTAATTAATGAGGGAAAAATAACTGTTAAAAAAACAGGAATAAAAGGAGTTTATTCTAACCACAAAACCAGACTATGTCATATTTAATAGAAAACTCTAGTAGAATTTCTATTAAGATCTGGAACAGAGAAAGATGCCAGATATTAATTTATGAAAGGGAAGACATAATATTGAAGATATGTTAAATTTTACCAAACTAATCTATAAATTCCCTGTAGTTCTAATAGAAATCTACTAAAAGTTTTTTTGTGGAACTTAAAAAATGGATCCTAAAAATCATATACAATATAGTGTGAAGAATATCCATGAAGAATATGTAAAACATGCAAAAGGGAGGATTGTCATTACTTGATATGAATATTTTTATAAAGCTATAATAATTAAGACAATGTCACATTTATATAGAGTTAGAGAAACAATAAACGAGGCAAAATCGAGTCAAGAAACAGAGCCAAATATATATAGAACCTTATATGGGCAATCAAAAATCTTTGAGGGAAAGATGGTTGGGCAATTTTTTTCATATTTAAAAATAATGAAATTATTCCCCTCAAAACAGAAACAAAAATAACTTCAAGTACATTAAAGTATTAAATGTGGGAAAGAAATATTAAACACATGAGAAGAAATCTAGAATATCTCTGTGCCATGAATGTATGGAAGAATTTCTTCTTCAATACAAAAATATAAAATGAGTAAAATGAGGTAAAAAAGTAAATAAACGGGAAGAATAGTAAACTTGACTACATTTCAAAAGAACAAAATTTCACAAAAATAAGAGGTGAGCAATGGAATGGGAGAAATATTTGGATCCTGTCAAATAAATAGAATATCATTGCTCAAAATAAATTTTTAAACTTCTGTATATTGGTAAGAAAAATGTTCATTTAAAAAATAGCTTCAAAATATGAACAGGCAATTCACAGAAACAGAAAATTTAATGGTCAATAAACAGAACATCAATCACACTGCTAATTAGGAATAGGCAAAGTAAAATAATAATGAAGAACCATTTCGTATCTATCAAATTGACAAATATTTTATAATATGATGACAGTGTTTGTGAAGGTTCAGAATAATTGGAAACATTTTCAAAGCAACAAAACAAAAGATATTTCAGCCTACCAAAAATAGACAGTATGTGGCACACACTTAACTCCTATAAACTCTGTGATCAATTAGATACCACCACAGATCCTGGGGGTCAGAAACCCAGGTTCTTATTGTATCCCTCTGTCTTCTTGTCTCTGCCAAATAAGGGCCACCATATGGTCCCTCCCCTTTAGGATGCATCTCCCACCATTATAGCTGGCCTCTAGGAGACAGCCCCCAAAGGTTATTAAAGGATGCTGGTGCTTCCTTCTCCAATTCCTTTTTTATTTTTTTAAACTCTGGTAAGGGAGTGTTCTCCGGTTCCTCCTGGCAAAACATGGTTTGGGGTAGATGAAAATATTCACATAATAAGTCCACTCCAAAGTTCATATATCCCAAAGCCTTCGGACTGTTTCCTCTATAGCTGGATATGAAATCTTCTGTAAGGAGCCAGAGAGCAAATATGTTGGGCTTTGCAGGCCAGTACAGTGCCTGTCTTGCATTCTTATTTATTTATTTTAAAATTCTCTAAACGTTTAAAAACTATTCTTATCTTGATGGCTGAAAAAAAATAAATAAAAGAAAACGAAAAGAAAAAACTGGAAACTGGCTGAGGGCTGAATTTAGCACATGAGCCATAGTTTACTGACCCTGCTCTGCAGTAGACCAAGAGAATTCTAGCATTTCAGCCTCAATTTGCATAATCTAGGAATTTGTCCATTTCACCTCGTTTAACTAATTTGTTTGTGTACAATTGTTCATTGTATTATCTCATAATCCTTTTATTTCTGTAAGGTCAGTACTAATGTCCCTGCATTCATTTCTTATTTAAGTTAGTTTACATTGTTTCTATTTTTCATTGTCAGCCTAGCTAAAATGTTGTCAATTTTATTGCTTGAAGAACCAAACTTTACTTTGGTGATTTTTCTCTATTGCTTTTCTATTCTGTACTTTATTTTTCTCCATTCTAATCTTTTTTCTTCTTCTTCTTAACCAAAGGAAAAGACAAGCCAAAGACTAGAAAATGTTTGCAAAACACATACCCAACGTAAGATTTCCAACTAGAATATATAAAGAATGCTACTCTTCAATAAAAATAACACAATGAGCAAAATTGTTAGCAGAAACTTCACAAAAAAAATATGTACAATTGGTAAATAACACATGAAAAGATGATCAGTCTCATTGTCATTAGGGAAATGTAAATGCAAACCGTTTAGATGTCACTGTACATCCACTAGCATGGCTAACATTAAAAAGTCTGATCATAAAAGTGATGCAACTGGAAATTTCATGAACTGATAGTTGGAATATGAAATGGCACAAACACTTGGGGAAACAATTTAGCAGTTTCTTAAAACTTGAAACCTACCCAATGGTCTGACCCAGGCTCTGTATTCACTGGAAAAGTGAAAACATATGTCTACACAAAGACTTATACATAAATGTTCACTGCAGCTTCATTTATAATAGCCAAAAACTGAAACCAACTAAATGTCCATCAACAGGTGAATGGAAAACAAATTGTCATGTATCTGTACACTGAAACAACACTCAGCAATAAAATAGAATTAACTATTGATATGTGAGACAGCCCAGATGAATCTCACAGTAATTATGTTGAGATAAAGAACGAGGCCAAAATAAAAAAGAGAATAAGTACTGCCTGATTCAATTTATATAAAGTTCTAGAAAATGCAAATTACTCTACAGTCACAGATCAATGGTTGTCTTAGGTAGGGGGACAGGGAAGGGGACGCACAAAGGAAACAGAGGGCACAAAGAAATTTTTGAGGTTGATGAATATGTTATTATGGTGATTGTGGTGGTGGTTTTACATGTATACACATATGTCAAAATTTATCAGCTAATGCTAATGCTTTATATATGTGCATTTTAATGCATATCAATTATACTTCAGTAAAACTATAATTTAAAAAGAAACTCTATATTCACAGTGTCAGTTAATTATTAGCTTTAAATGCTATATTTGTAGAGAGCATGATAAGGTTTGGACCAAAGAAGACAAATACGTTTTTTGAAGTCCTGTGAAGACAGAAGTCATCAGGTGAAGTGGAATTACAGCTGAAAAATCAGAAAATATGGAAAATGGAAATAAACGATCTTGTAAGAGGAAGGTATGGATAATAGAAGATAGTTGTTGAAAAATATTGGTGAAAGAATAAAGAGGGAACAAAGGGCATGCGGATTTCACCTGTTCGTTCATTAGGGAATTGACTGAAATCCTTAATTTCCTCACCTGAAAATGGAATAATACCTACACTATACTTTTTGTTAAAGTTAGTTAACATGACTATTTAACATCTCTGTTACATTATAATCAGGAAAAGCATGTGTTAGCACCATCTAACATGAATGTGCCCTTTATATAAAAACATACATTTATTATTTTATGTACTTGTCTACTTGTTTATACAGGTCAACCATTATGAATATTTACCTTGTTTAGGGTTATATTTATAAATTAAATTAACTTTAATGATAAAACAGTTTATTTTTGTGAGAGACTATGTGTTTCAAGCCTGCAAAAAATGAATTTTAAATAGTTTCACTAATTCTTGTCCTATTTGTTAACCTTAAAAGTAGTTTCCTTCAATGAAGTGTTAAGAACCTAGAATCACATTTTATCAGTTAGACAGTCACTAGATTATTAAACACATTGCTATCAGAACTATTTTATAATATATTCAACTACTGCTTCCACTATATGAGCTTTGCCTCAACATTCATATCCTTCTGATTCTCCTAACCAGTGTATTCCTTATTATGAAGCAAAGGATACAGTCAGTGTGGTTGCATAAATATTCAATAAACAAATAAGGTCAATGACATCTTGCACTAAAATAAAATACTGGCATATATGAAATAAGGTGGCAATTACACCTTAATAACAGAAACAAACACTTTATACTTTTACACAAGACAATACAATTCATTCATTCATTCATCAAATATATTTCAGTCACTGTACTAGACACTTGAGATAAATCAGAGGGGTGGGGGGAAGAAAAACCTGATTTGAAGTTTATATTTTAATAGACTGAGGCTAACTAAATGAGATAGATAGGTAGATGAGAGATAGGTAGATATAGAGATACAGTATTCTAGAAGGTCATAAATTCTGTAGGGAAAAAAAATTGAACAAGTAAAAGGGAGCCAAGGGGGCAAGCAAGGAGTTGGAGGTTGAAATTTTGAATAGGATGGTAAGGTAAGCCCCAATGAGAAAATGACAGGTGAGTAAAATCTTGAGGTGAGGGATTCAGTCTTATGGATATTAGATAGAGTGCAAAGTTTCTAAGGCTCCTGCAGCCTTCACTGAGAGCAAAGAGACCAGATGGCTGGAGAGTAGGGAGTTGGGGAGAATAGTAGTTGGAAAAGTCAGAGAGGTTCAGGGCAAGATTGGGTAGAACTTTGTGTGCCAGTGACTTTTTACTCAGTGAAATAGGAGCTGTTAATTATTTTGAAAAAGGAGGATGTGGACTAATTTCCATTTTAAGAAAATGATTCTGGCTGCACTAGAGTAAATAGAATTCAAGTGTAGAGGAATGGAAGCAGGAAGTCATGAGGCTATTGTAATAATCCAAATGAGTGGAGAAGTCTGAGATCATAGTGAATGCAATGAGAAGTTGGATTCTGAATACACTTTGGATATAGAGATGGATAGGATATGGGGAAAGATTGGAATTAAGGATAAATCCACAGGTTATAACCCAAGAGAGTACAGCAGGATAGAGATGTTATTAATTGAGATGTGGATGACTTTGGACGGATCAGGTTTTGGTGGGCAAACATCAAGAAAGCCAACACATAGAAACTTCCATTCTATCAAGTCAGTGCTAAATGCCTTGCACAGGACCAACTGACAGGTATATAAGAGTGAACAAAACATAGTTCCAGCCCCCCTGAGAATTAACAGCCAAGTGGGCCAATTAATAAACGGATTGGGCACTCTCCATCTAAAAGGAAATTGTCTATGAGGGGCTAATACCTATCTTCTGTAACATCACCAAATCTTGGAATATGAAAACATAAAGGGTAAAAATGTGAGTTAAGTTTCAAGCAAACTAGATCTCTTGACCCAATCGGCAGCATACTTATGAAACTAATGGAATTCATTACTAATATTAAACAATAAAAAAGTATAACATGAAATTAACATATTAAATTTCCCCAAGTGCTTTATAGCCTTTATTTTATATATTCAAGTATTACTGCAAGCTAACAATATCATTTCCCAAGGTAGGCTGCACATTGAGCCGGCACTGACCTCATCTTTGCGATTCGGTGGGAGGGACTCCACTCACAACATCACGGTGGCATATTGGTGACAGGTTGGACTCAGCTACCTCGAGTGCTCCCAGATCTGTGCAAAAGCAGTGAGAGATGCACTGAAGACAGAATTCAAAGCAAATGCTGAGAAGACTTCTGGCAGCAGCATAACAGTTGTAAAAGTCAAAAAGGAATAATCTGCCCTGATTTAACTTGAATACTACATTTTCAGAGTGAATATGTGTGGGCACATGTTATGGCAGATTGAAAACGATCTCACTTCATGGGGGAAAAAAAATACCTGTCTTTTTCATAGATTGACATTGCCAATAATTTGAAGTAAGGCTCAAAAAATATATCATTTCCCATATGTTTAAATAAGTGTATGATAAAAGAAAACATAATAAATGAAATTAAGACTTTGAGAAAGTATTCCTCTTTGATGTTGATCAAGCTTTGCAGCCATATCTGTTTTCTGAAAACCTTAGACTGAATGAACTATGGATTTGACAACTACTATTTTCTAAAACATAACATTTTTTTATATTATGAAAGAAATCCAAGATTATAATACGTATTTTGGAATGTAAGAAAAACACAAAAGAACTCCAAAACAGGAAAAATCATGTTTAATCTCTTCTTTCAGAGTTAACCTATGCTAATATTTTGGTGTTTGTCCTAAGGTAACATGTGTAAAAATGCATATTTTCAAGTAAATATAAACACACATACACATATGTTAACAATTATCAATTTCCCTCAGAGATGATTTGGAATAAAAGAAAGATGTATGTTATATACACTACTGTGTATAAAATAGATAACTAATGAGAACCTACTGTATAGCACAGGGAACTCTACTCAATGCTCTGTGGTGACCTAAATGGAAAGGAAATCTAAGAAAGAGTGTATATATGTATACGTATAACTGATTCACTTTGCTGCATAGCAGAAACTAACATGACCATACTCCAATAAAAATCAATTAAAAAAAAGAAAGATATATGTGTTAGACCACATACTGATTAAAAAAGGTGATTGTTAAGGTAAAAAGAAAATAGACCAATGTTATTTTCAAAAACACATTTTAAGGAAGAGTATATCTCTAAAATTTTAAAAAATGTATAGTCAAAATAATAATCAAATGATATTCACTAGATGAATATTTTATTTTCTTACAAAATTTTGACACACATACTATGCATCAAGTGAAAGAAAACTCAATGCTCTCTATATATATCTTATTAGGATTGACTTTTTAGATAAGATCTTAAAATGTATACTTTACATTGATAATGTCATTTCTCCTAATTAAAACACTATAGTTAATGTGTGTGTGTGTGTGCACATATGTGTATCCAATTGTTAAGTACTTCTTTCAGTCACTGGTATAATGCTAAGTGAAGAATGACGCAAAATGGTATTCATAACAGCAAACATTATACAGAGCTTATGTGCCTAGCTCTCTTCTATATGCTTTCCTATTTATCAACTAATGTGAACCTCACAACACATCAGTGAGCTAAATACGATTGCTACCACCACTTTACTAATGAGGAGAAATGAGTCACAAAGAGATGGAGTGTTTTAGCATAGCTTACCCTATAGTCACAGAGATAGGAAGTGGCACTGGTTTTCACACCCTGGCTATTGGGCTTTAGAATTTGTGTCCTTAACGACTATACTCTGCTGCTTCATATAGTTTCAGCCCATCAATTTCTGTTTTATCACATGAATAGGTATTTTTTAATTATATTGGATAAGTATATATATAATTGCAAATAATCACCATTACTCTCAACTTATAAAGCCTAATTTTTAGTCTAAATGTTCTCTGGGAACTTTTTTTCAGGCAACTTACATTTACCAATTTCATTTTATAATTATTCATCAGATTTACATTTCTAATTTTTTCATAAGGTCCCAGAAACTTTTCTCAGATTTTAGCACCTCCTGTTATTTTCCAGTATTTATATAACCATGTTTTCCCCTTCAGGCTTGTAAAATAAGTTATTTGTAATTCAGCTTTTCTAGTAGTAGTAGTAGTAGAATTAACAAGTAGTAATTCTAGTAGTAATTAACAAGTAACTGTATTAGCTGATCTGGTTCTATTGTGTTTCTTAAAAGACTGCTATGTGCTTAACATTATACTTGATATTGAAATAAATCAAAGTCATTGATCTTTCCCTGGAAGAATTTACAGTTTAGTTGAAAAATAGATAGCTTACCTTCATAAACAAAAACTGTCTATACCAACATTTCTCAGCTTCTTTTCATGAAACACAGTGATTTCACCAGGCTGGACATTCCAATGAGTAAATATTGTGGATGATACACAATTCCTAATTCACTCACTAAAACTTTCACATTCATTAAGTTTATATATATGTGTGTGTGTATATATATATATGTATATATACATAAATGTATAAAGTTCTCCACATATTAGTGAATGAGAGCATTATGAGTACAAAAATAAATTTGAATCTCCCCAAATATTTTTTTTCTTCTTAAAGTATATCATTTTTAAGCTTTCCTGATTTTTGTTATTAGTAAGAAGTTACTTGCAACTATTGACATCTTGGTTTAGAATAATATTTTTCATCTCATATAGTCTTTGAGGACCCATATAGTGGTGGAAGTCTTTACTGAGAAGATGGGGTTTGAAGGATGTGTATCATTGGTATTCAACTTTTAAATGACATTATATTTTTATGTTACTATGGACTTTTACGTAAATGAATCATTCTCCTTGAATTCTGTTGTTTGCCTCAGGAGCATTAAAACAACTTGTATTCAGTTTCACCAAGATCCTATACTAAAGTGGTTATATAGTTCTGTATTCAAGATTGTACTGTATTGAATTAAATTAGTGTTTTTATCAACATAGCCTAGAAACAGCTTTAACTCTTCTGATGAGGACAAATACCTCACAGAAAAATATACCGATGTTTATTTTTGCCACATACAAATAGCCAAATATACCTCCCCCTCTCTGTTCCCTGTATCTTATCTCTCAGCATCTCCAAAGTCTTACTCTCTATTGACAGACAATTATTAACACCAGAAAACAATTTTAAGATAGTTTTCACTAAGAAGCACTCAACTATTTTTTAATAATCTCAACAGTTAAAAAATTTGTGTATCCTAATTAGCACAATGCTAAATAACACATTTATTTCTTATTATAGAGCAAGCATTTGAAAATTACAATTTCCACAAAACCACCTTTTCTAATAAAATAAAATATTTTACTGTAATATTTTAATATTTCAGCAAATAGTAAGAACATCTAAAGATTTTATGTCTATACCAAATTTTTCTTTAAGCATACTTAGCAGTTTATGTCCAAAGGCAAACCGGAAAAACCAACCAGATAAGGTCTACAGGCTCTTCTTTCTGCAATGATTTAAAATCTGATTATAAAATATTTTATCGGCAGTTACATAAGTGACTAAGGCAGTGTTTCTTGGCTGTTTTGTGTTAATGGAACATTTTCTAATTGTAGAATTTTCAGTGGATTTCTTGAAGGAATTAAAATATTTAAATACTACAGAAGGCAACACTGATTATCACGTAGTACAATCACCACAATCACTGTACAGTAACTGGTGCTGTGTTGTACAGAGCACTTCCCCAGGATGGACTTCAGCTCATGTCCTTATTTGAACTGTCCCTGACCTGCCTGCTCTTTTATGTACTCAGTGCAGCCATTGAATTTTGATCTTTCTTCCTACAGGAGCTCCGTGTTACATAGGCCTCTTACTTCTCATCCCCAATCAGTTATATCCTTCTGATGGCTGACTTATACCCATAGTATCTTTTTACTTTCAGTTGTAGTATAAGTGCATTTTAAACGTTGATCAATTTTGACAAATATTCACTAAATATTGTGACTTTTGAACTAAGATATAACCTAAGGAATACACTGCTTTCTTAAACAGAGCTCTGTGGACAGTTACAGTTCACTCTATAAACATACCCAAAGTCTAAATGTAATGGGAATGTCACTCATAGATCTATTTTCTGATACCCTAATTAACTTTATTTTTTACCCAGTTTAAGTTTTTCAGTGTTGAAACCTAATGACTAGATGACAGATTATTTCATGGCTAATACTTCCATAAATTTGTAAACTTGTGATATAAAGATTTGGATTCTAATTTACTAGAAAATAAGTCTTTGATCTTGGTGCTATGCTGGGCAGGGCTCCAGCCTTAAAATTTATGTAAGCCTCTATAAATGATTTGAGGATAATAAAACACAGTTTCAAATTTTCATGAGAGTCATAGGAAACCAACAAGAACAAAAGGTTTCTGTAATTCTTAATCATCCTCCTTATAAGATTATATCCAAAATCAATATTGTCTTTTCATTATTAATGCAGAATATATATTTTAAAAATAATGAAGTAGTGCAGTTTTATTTCTCAGTAGTCCCAGTCTCTTTACTTCATGTTTTTATTGGCAGTGGGTAACATAATAGCTTCAATTATATCTGGGGCAGTTAGAAATCATACCACAATTTTAGGTTAATGTTTTTTAATTCACCTCAATAAATAGTTTTTAAGTGTCTCTCACATAAAATCTAGGTATAAAATATTACATAGAATAAAATGGTGAAAAAAAAACCTCTCTTCTCTAGGACCTAACAGTATTATGTGGGCTTTAGGCCTAAATGATAAAGCAAAGTTAGAATGCATGCTATTTATGCTTATAGCTAAATTTCACATGATTGATTTAAAAGTAAACTTCTTATGTGTCAATCATGATTATATGAGGATAATATCAATTGTGATTGTATCAGCAATGACTTATGAAGGTAAATCTCTCATATTACCAGAAGATAATATTAAGTCTTCCTGAGACGAGCAGGGATACCTTCATGAAGGTGGAATAATTTATGGTAGACATGGAAAAAGGATTTCCAATTATAGAAGCAAGAACAAAAGGAGTAGAAGTGGAAAGTATAGGGCATCTTATAAACTAAGTAGTTCACTTTTACTAGAGATGATAATACATGCAGTGCAGAAAAAGAGACTTTACCATTATGTTAAAGAAGTATTATTCCCATTCTTGAATTTAAATTTGGAAACAAAAATTGATATTTAATTCCACAAACAATGGAAATCTGATTAGGTTTGAAAAAGAGCATGGTAGTGTTACAGTTGTAGTAAGAAACATAATTAGCCCAGTAATAATAAATATGCATTTCTAAAGTAAGGAGTTATAGCTGTCCAGATCTGCCAAGAGATTATTTTAATGATCCAGAAGAGAATTAATGAAGGCTTGAACTAGTCTGGTGTCAGTAAGATTGGAAAGAAAGAAATGGCTTTTTGTACAAATGGAAATGATAGAATCTAAAGACAAGTACCTAAATGCTGTGAAGATTTAAAGATAACCCTGAGGCACTTGTAATGTGTAGCTGAGAGAATTCTGCTAATATTACAGAACCGAGGAAGTCGGGACCAGGAGCAGGTTGTGGGAAGAAGATGGGATGAATTTATTTGAAGGGCTGACAAGGTATCCAGGTAGAATTACGGGGAAAACTTTTGGAAATGCAGATCTGAAGCTCTAGAGAGCGGTGGCTAGCAGTTAGATTCAGGAGTCATCTCAAGAATGGTCCTGTTCAATCTATACCAACCTACTTACTTCCAAGCCTTGATTCAGTATTTCATAAAATTTTTTCAGTCAAACATTTATTACAGAGTTGTTCACACACTTTCCTCATAGGATTTTTAACTGTTATATAAAATGGAAATTACATAATCTCTCTTAGTTCTGTGAATCTTGTAATATCTTTGTTTGTGATCTTAAAATAGAGAAAATACGACCCTTTTCTCAAATCACTGGGAGCTTTGGTAATTATGTGATTCTTAGGAACATGTTCTGTTCTCCGGTCCTCAGCCCCTAGCAGAAGTAGTTGGTTCTGAATAGGCTATTTAATGTATTTCCTAATTTATCAAATGTAAGCAGTAACCTCTACCTTGCTTACCTCATAAATGTGCATTATTATAAATGAGACAAGATGAAAGCATTACACAAATGTAAGGGGTGATTATTATGTTCTCTCTCCACCTCTATCTTGCATCCCCACATGAAAAATTCAGCCAACTGGATGGCAGTGACATTATATGCCTCCTGCTAGACCTCGCACAGGCTATGCTCAGAGTTCAGTAGATTAGGACATAGACATGATGGGTAGGTAGGAGACATGATATTATTGGGCTTGTGGGCTTGGGCTGTGAGACTGGGCAAAGGAACAGTCACATGCACCTCATTTTACTCCTCGATAAAACTGAGATGATGATAGAACCTCTTCGTTAGGTGTTGCGACTTCTAAGAGCTCAGAAAGGTTACCTATAAACTATTATTGTAATGGGTTCAAATTTGCAGTCTCAAAGTTGGATTTGCAAAAATGTATTTATTTCCTTAAAAAATTAAAGTTACATAGCTCTGCAGCCTTTAAGCAAGCTATTGGCAAATTTCTTACCAGTTCAAGGTAACAGTCACATCTGGTTTTAAAATGAATTCAGTTCAGAATTTTGACTCAGTTAAAGTTAAAGTTTTTACACCTGTTTCTTTTGCAGTTGCTCATCTCTGATGCTCAATTATAGTCCAGGAATCAGGTCAGGGGTGTCTGGTTCACATGCCCACATGTTGTCCTCTTTTCTTGCTGTTCTCCGCTGTTGTATAACATGTTAATCTCATACCCATCATTGTGCACTGGCGTCTGCTGCTGACACCCGTGATCCTTGTGGCCTCCAGTTAAGAAGTTCACATAGTGTGTCTTCATTATACCCACCTTTATTGCTGGCTGAGTTATGCAACAGTCACAGATAATACCCAAGTCACAATAACTTATAACAACAAAGATTTATTTCTTCTTTGGGTTGCACATTCATTGAAGGTCATAGCAGTTCCACTCAGTGTCAGTCTTTATTACAGGATAGTCTGAAGGAGTGGCTCCTATCAAGGACTTAGTTGATCTTGTAGTAGAGAGATCGTGGAGCCACATAATGGATCATAAAGATTCTGCAGTGCTCATATTACTTCCATATTGACCAGAGGAAGTCACAGGGCCAAGTCTGATTTCAATGGTTGCAGAACTACAGTGTTCTACCAAGGAGGAACAGTAAATATTTTTAAATAATGGAATCTATCCCAACACACAGGCTTCTTTGGGGCCCCCAGGTCACTCTCTGGCATATCCATTTCCCTCTCAGGCAGCCACATGCACTTTCCACAAGTATCTCTATACCAAGGAAAGGTGAGCAGAACACTAAGTCTGCCCTCAGTTACATCAGCCTAGATACACCAGAGTGCAGACTTCCAGCTCTGGGAGGAGATACACAGCAACCTAATGTCAGATATACAAATACTCTTAAAGCTCAGTTTCTAATACAGTTCTGAACATAGTAAATACTCTGACAGACCTCCTCCTAACATTTGCAAGCCCTGAGCCAAGAATACACATGGAGGCTCCCATATCATATGTCTAAGTATTTAAAAGTTATGACATGTTATGAAACTATTGTATAAAATATGCTCTAGCATTCCACCTTGACAAACAAATCTTTATTAAAACTGGGAAGGCTAGTTCCTCATCAGAACATGACAGAGTAGAATGAATCTGCCCAATCCCAGGATCCAGGCCCACTTTGATGGGCTTTTTCTTTTCACCTCCAGCTGTCTGTCACACTCAAAGAGATCTTACACCCATACATCAGGATATTCCAGCCAGCCATTCCATGTTTATCTACATCCTCAATATCTAGGGTGGAATTCACCAGCAATCACTTGTTCTGCCTTTAGGAAGGCAGACTTTGGAAGAAGACTCACACAGGCCTTGGAAACAATCTCAGTGACATTTGGGCTGGAAATTTAGGGACCCCAGAATGTGTAGAATGATCTAGAAGGGAGTACGTGGGTTATGGATGAGCACATACCTTTGGAACCTAGGACCCCTCACCTATGGGGAGGAACATAGCCAGATGAGGGCCAAAGTGGGGCCCTTTGAATATATGGCATGGGATTGGGTACCCTCTCTATCCCTCTCTCACGATGCTAAGTCAAAATAAACTTTAGAATGTATAAGCATAAATTACATCTATAACAAAGTGTATTTTCACATACTTATGTATGTCAGTAATAGAATCTACTCATTAAAAAGATTCTAACAGATCATGTTTTAAGGCTATCTGCTCTTCTCATTTTTGTTAAGCTGCAGGCGCTGATTCCAGTATAATCAACCTCACCTAATTTCTGAGCAAACCTGATCCAGTCAAGGATCATTTAAACAACCCTGTCCATTTTACAAAATACCTATTTCTTTTAGGAAAGAATTCCCTAAAATTTTCTTGTAAGTAATTGTCTTCTTTAATATTTTTAAAAGACAGCATTATTTCCAAAATGTGTATTCTAAGACCTCTATATCTACTATGTAAAGTAACAGGTGTTTGCCTTTACAATAACACAAATTCTGACTTTTGTCCAAGAACATACTAATTTATCAGCAGGATGTCTATGTCAGTGTTATGGATCACTAGAAACTTGTCTGCCTTCCTTGGCATGATCCCTTTTCTGTGAGAAAGGAGATGCCTTTCATACACAGTTGGCCAAAATTCAAGAGCCACGCCAATGGTCAGACAAATAGGTTTTGCTGTAGATGAAATTAAATGAGACTCCAACTGTGGCCTCACTAATACCCAAACTTCAAGTTTTCTGCTTCCAGTATGATCATTACATACAATTGGCTTAAATGAATCAGTGGCATTTATGATGAGGCTGGTAAGTCTTTCTTAGAAAAACACAGAGTGAAAACTCTTCACAAATGTGAGTTATAATTCTGCGTGAGTATAAGAATACCCTTTTTTTCAGCTTGTCACTCTCTACAAAGGCAGTGTTTTAAAAAATTGCCAATTTGTTTTATTGTATGTGTATTTAATTTTTTTGATTCTCAAATGGGGAAAACATGCAACAGAAATTCCTACATGTAACCAAGCTGAAACAAGAAAGACAATTACTTTTCCCTAATGAAATGTTCTATTTCCTTAGTTTGCTGTTTCATTAATTTCTCAACTCATTTTATGTTGAGCTAGATTTCAGTAGTTTTCCCTGAACACAACTTGAACAAAAGATGTTTAGATTAATTCAAAAAAATTATTGTGTATCTATGGTGTGAGAGGCACTTTCCTATGAGCTGGGTAATGGTAAAAGACAATCCAGATTTGTACTGTCATGGAGCATTTATTTTAGACCTGGAGTGAGGACAGATTAAAACAGGCAAAAAAAAAAAACAAAACAAATAAGAATTAAAATAGTGATAATTATGACAAAAAAATATAGAAATGTTTCTGTGACAGAGAATGATTAGGGGGAATATAACATGTAGAGAGCTCTTTCTGAAGAGATAAGATTTGAACTGAGAACTCCTTTATGAGAAAGACGAAATAATGACTGTGAACATTTGGAGGAAAACTCAGCTACAAGTAACCATCAAGGACAACAGTCCATAAAAAGGACCAGTTTGGTGTGTTCCAGGATTGGAAAGAAGTCATTGTAATGGGAGCTTAATGAACAAAGGAAAGAGTAATAGAAATTGAGGAAGGCCCAATATCCAGGGGTCAAATTAATTTCAGTATCCTAGAGTATTATAAGGTCAGTTCTGTTTTATTTTTAGTAGGGAGTCACTGGACGGTTTTCAGCTAAAAAATAATGTGATATAACATATAATTTTAGGAGATTACTTTGGTTGTTGATTGTAGAAGGTGTCAGTATTTTGGGTCAGGGTATGAAGTAGTGGATGATAGGGTAGAAAAGAGTGAAAGCAGGGAATCAATTAAGAGACCATAATAGTTTACAGCCTGGATCACTGACTTTAGACATTTCCATATAGAAAAAATATGACATCATCTAAACTCTTTGGCCACTCACTCTTCTTCTTAGCCATTCACAATTTGTATCTCCCTTATTTCTTTGTCTCTCTTCCCCTTTATCTAAGATATGAAGTCACTTATACTTCCTGCAAACATTCAGAGCTCCACTTCTGACCCCCTATGTAGAGGAATGTACAGAATTCTCCTCTGGTGAAGATACCATGACATGTAGTCATTGCACTCAGAGTTACCAGACCCTGATATCCAGATGAATGATATTCATAAGCATATCTATGATCCCATAATTTTAGATAATAGGCAGAAGTATTTTGTTTTGTCTCTTTCTGGCTTAGTTATTATAAGTTCTTAAACTGTAAGTGATGAGAACTTCATAAACGTGGAAATTCTTTCAAGCTATGAAAAAGCAAAAAATCTATTTTTTTCTGATTTTTTTTTCCCCAAGTTATTGGATGCTGGTAGCTGAGCAACATTAAGAGGATTAGAAACATGCATGGTCTTCTATTTAGTTTTCTGTCCTTATCATACATGTCTAGTCTAATTTCTGGAACATCACTTTTGTTGTCAGTTATTAATCTTTCTGAGGTGGAACACTTAGTGGTTTTGGTTCAGTCAATAACTTCCCTGGTATTAAAATGCTCTCTAAATGCAGTGACTCATGTGTGTTCTTTAAGTTCATTTCTGGCTTGGTGTCTCAGTCTCCTCCTTTGGAGGAGCCGTGGTGGGGGCCAAATCCATAGAACTGTTTATGAAAAAAGTTTCTGGATTTAGTGGATAGAGGGAAATATTTCCCATTGCTGGGAAGTGTTGAGTGATTTCCACAATTCCTTTTTTCCAAAATATCATTATTGTGATTTCTGTGCTTTCAAAGGATGGGTGTTCACAACAGAAATGAGGTTGTGGTTTAGACTGAAAAGAGCCATAAATAGGAAAAATATTACCATGTTTTCCAACAGATGCTCTCTCTGGCTCAAAGCTTGAGTCTATCAAATTATTGAAAGGAACATTTGTAATATCATGCCTCAGTGAGGGATAAAATCAAAAAATTCGGGTATCTTTATGAAATATTCCATGTATTTAGAATTAACTACTACATTTGGGTGAGCCAAAAATTTAAAAGATGTGTTGCTAAAATTTAAAAGATGTGCTGTGATTTGCTTGGGCAACTGTCATAGCAGTCTTCTTCTTATCTTAAGACAGCTACCTTATTCTTAAGACTGAGTCCAAATAACCAAGCATTCACTTTATCTTCTTTAGGAGGTACCACCTTTGTTTTAAATTTAGCCACAGGTAATTCAGTTCATGTCAGTTCATGGAAACTTTGCACATTTAATGTTTAGCAGCCCACGTCATCGTTGTTGCTACATGTTTCTTGACCAAATTTTAGGTATAGAAGAAAGTGATTTATTATTTCTGTGGCTGAATATGTAGAATTCAATGCAAATATTATATTGGAAAAATTGTGGACCATTTCCTGTATTAAGGAAGTCATTTTCCATATTCTAAGCCAATTAATGGGGAAAATCCTAGACGCTGACTGTGGACTTGGGATCAATTTGCTTCTAGCAACAATTACTTCTACTTCAGTCCATGTCTTACCACAGAGGACCTTAAAGCAAGAAAATCAGTGTCTGTAACTTACCAAATTCAAGTTCTTTTGAAACAATGAGCCAGGATAGCTAGGATTGTGCAGTGGTAACAAAAAACTCTAAAATCTCAGTGTCTCCAAGCAAGATAAGCTTCATTCTTGCTAATGCTGTATGTCCACTGAAAGCAGGCAAGGGGTATCCTGCTCGTTAATCATTATAGGATCAGACTGAATGAGAAGCCACCATTTCCCTCGCTGTCAGTTCCTGAGCTAACGGGAAAAGAGCTTTGCAAGGGGCAATTAAAGTGTTCTAGCTCAGAAATGACACACTCACAACTTACTGGTCAGAAGGAATCACATGGCCCTAAAGGGCAGGGAGGGAGGGTTTGTGCCAGGTGCAGGAAATACAATTCTACAAGTCTCCTAAAGGAAGAGGAATCAGAAATGTGTTGATAAACATCAGAATGGTTACCATCACTTCACAACTGGCCTTCCTTAAGTTTTTTTATGGACTGCTCCATTGAGCTTCCGATATTCCGTTTCTTCTATCAACTCAGCCTGAGGAATCAGTCCTTGAGGGAAGGTTAGAAGACAAAAGGCCGCTGAGCTGAGGAAAGAGAGGGAAAGCAGCACATTGCATTTCTGCCTTTGACTCTGATTAGTTAGAAGACAAGCTGGTGCTGGTATTAGTCTCCTTGCGGACACTTGCACAACAGCAACTCTATGAACTGACTTGCCCCAGCATATATCCTAATTCCAGTAGAGTCCAAGCATTTAGTTTCGCCATGTCTCTAAGATTTCCTGAACTGCATTTATCTGGCACTTTCCTGGTATCCTTGGACTTCTGTTTCTTCATGAAATACTTCCACACCAGGAATCCAAAACTATACATACACATTCATTTAGAAGGTGGGGCACATTGAAAAAATATTTCTGAGTTGTGCCTTGGCTTTGCTCAAGGGAATCCAACTGGCCCACTCCCAAGCATTCTGTTAGCTTCCTCAGATTTCACCAAAAAATATTAACCATAATCTCAGCTTCACTCTCTATTAGGCGGATATGTCTACCTTCAACTGGTAACGGTGAGCTGGACAGGGCAGGCACTCACCAGGAATATTGGCTTGAGCTCACTGCTTCTTAAAGTTATCAAGCATCCAGCTAAGCCTTTTTTCTTCTGACTTCCCTTCTTTACCAGCTTTTCTGAGATGTGAAATTTACATACAATAAATGTACATATTGAAAATGTCCAATTTGATGTAACTTGACTTACATAAACACCAGTGAAACCATGAGCGCAATCACAGAATGAACGTATCCATCATCCCCAAAAGTTTCCTGGTGCCCCTTTTTCATCCCTCCCTCTGGCTCTCCCCTCTCCCATCCTCAGACAATGAATGATTTCTGTCACTATAGATTTGTTCACATTGTCTAGAATTTTACATAAAGAGAAACAAAAGTATGTACATTTTTTTGTCTGACTTCTTTCACTAAGCATAATTATTTTGAGATTTATCCATGTTATTGTGTGTATCAGTGGTTGATTCCTTTTTATTGCTGAATAGTATTCCATTAATTGAATACATCCTATGTACACATATATATATACATATACACATATGCAATCACCTGTTGATGAACATGTGAATTGTTTCCAGTTTTTTATATTACTAATAAATCTTCTATGGATTTTGTGTACAAGTCTTTGTATGAACACATTTTCATTGATTTTGTATAAATACCTACAATTGGAATGACTAGATCATATGGTGGGTATATACTTAACTCTTTAAGAAACTGCAAAACTGTTTTCCAAAGTGGTTTTACTATATCATATTCTCAAAAGCACTGTATGGGAGTTCTACTTTCTGTACTTTCTCACTAAACACTTGACATTGTCAGATTCCATTTTAATATGTGTTTTCTGATATTTCCATGTGGATTTTCTTTCCATTTACCTAATGACTAATGATGTTGAATATCTGGTCGTATGCCTATTTGCTACCTATATATTATTTTTGGTGAAGCATCTGTCCAAGTCTTTTGCCCTTTTTTATTTGAATGTTTTGTTTTCTTATTATTGAAAGATGGTTTTAAATGTTTTATTGTTGAAATAATTACAAATTTAAACAAACTTTAAAGAAATATACAAAGACATGGTTATTCTCAACCATTTGAGAGTAATTTGTCATCCTGACGTCCCATCACCTCCTACTATGTTCTCTTTACTTCCCTCATATCCTACAAACATGGTATTATCCTATGCATCCACAATACCACCATCAAATCAAGAAATTAATATTTATACATTATTATGATTTAATAGTCAGACCCAGTCAACTTTTGCCAATTGTTCCAATAATGACTTATAAAGCCTTATAAAAATCCAGTTCAGAATCTATGTTGCAAATAATTGTCATTTCTCTTTACTCTCCTTCATTCAGCAACATTTCTTCACTCTTTCTTAGACTTTTAGGACTTTGACACTCTTAAAGATTACAGATCTGTTATTTTGTAGAATGCCCTTCAATTTAGGCCTAAATTCTGGTTATGAGTTTTGACAGGAATATCTGAATATGATGAATTCTTTACATCAAATATTACTTTTTAAAAAAACATCTTTATTGAGGTATAATTGACAAGCAATAAACTGTTCATATTTAAAGTATACAATTTGATAAGATTTGACTTATGTATACACCGTTACCGCAATCAAGATAAACATATCTGTAACTTTCCCAAAAGAATCCTGAAGCCTTTTGTCATGCTTTATTCTAACCTTCCTCTCCCATCCCCAGACAACAAGTGATTTGCTTTCTGTCACTGTAAATTAGTTTGTATTTTCATTGTATATAAATGGAATCATACAGTATGCATTATTTTTGCCTGGCTTCTTTCACTTGGCATAATTATTTTGAGATTCATCCACGTTGTAGCATGTATCAATATTTATTCCTTTTTTATTTTTAAGGAGTATTCTATTGCATGGTATACCACAGTTGTTGGCACTGTTGATGGACATTTGGGTTGTTTCTATTTTTTGACTATTACAAATAAAGCTGCTGTGAACATTCATGCACATGTCTTTGTGTGGACATATGCTTTTATTTCACTTGAGAAAATACTTTGGCACAAGATAACTGAATCATATGGTAGGTGTACTCTTTAATAAATTCCCCAATATTTTTCCAAAGTGGTTGTGCCATTTTACATTCACTAGCATTGGATGAGATGTCCAGTTTGTTCATTTCCTCACCAGAACTTAGTAGGGTCAGACTTTTTAATTTTATCCATTCTAAACGGTGTGTAGTGATATCTTATTGTGGTTTCAGTTTGCAATTCACTAGTGACTAATAATGTTGAGAGTTTTTCACACGCTTGTCATCTATATATCATGAGCTCTTAACAAATCACTCAAAATATTCTCGTTAGCAAAATTTCAATGCTCCTTTCATAATGAAAATCTATAGTTCTGTGTCACAATACCCTATCTTTTGGGGGATGGGTGGGTTAAGATGTCTGTATTTTCTGTTTCAAACCATCAGTACTTGCCTCTCTACTGAATGGTTGAAAAGCTGGAACACCTTTCTGTTTGATTCCTTCAAAAGTATAGTTATTCAAACATAGAAAACCTTGAACATTTCCCTCAAAGTATTTTGTATGGTGGTTACATCTTGTTTCTGTTTGTTTACCTTGGTGCTCAGAGATTACTGATGGGAAGCAGCTATGTTTCTCAGACACACAGAAGTAATAACAACATTTCACATGTACTTTGTTGGCTTTATTTCTCAAACAGTGTGTTTTTTTTTTTTTTTAGTCAGGGATTTTTAACTTCTGCAGAGATATTAAATTTCATGCTAGGTGCAAAGAAATGATTCTAGAAATAAAATATCTAATTAATATTATATGTACTTTGGGATACAAATAATAGCATCTTAAATATGAACTTCCTGTTTCTTTTCTCTCCCTTGCACACAGCTCAACTACACTCCCAGTCACCCCTTGGAGTTAGGCGTGGTCATGTCTGATCAGCTGAATAGGAAGAAACATAACACGTACCATTTGTAGATCTGGCTCATAAAAACCCATCCCATGAGATCCTCAGCATTCCTTCACCTTCTGGAAGATCTTGTGACAAATATTGAAAATGGTAGCTCAACAAGATGGAATATTGGGTACTGGAATCACCATTTGGAGGAGAACCACATATGCACCAGGAACACTATTTTGGTAGATTAGGCAAATAATGTCCATTGTTTTAAGACACTGAAATTTCGGAATGTGCCTGTTACAGCAACTAGCATTGCTCTTAATAATACAGATGTCATTAGGGTCAGAAAGATATGCCAATAATATTTCTACATTTTTCTACTGATGTTCTTCCTCCTTGTCTGGACTTCAGCTTCTAGCTCTTGATGGAATACTGAAGCCCACTGAGACAACAGTGCTTGGAGTTTAATTGAAAAGAATGACTACTGTGCAACAGTCCTTTTAATCAAGATGTTAAAAGGAAACTTTATTAAACTGTGATTGAATATATAAAATTAAGATGTAATGCATTTAAAATATATTAGTTCAAATTATAAAATATTAAATTAAGACTTAATATATTAAATTAAACACAGATTAAACTAGATTGAAAAAAATACTTTTAAAAATCTCAAATACACCAGAGGAATTACTAACCATTTTATTTAAAACTAAAATTCTATCAAGTTCCAGAGCAATAAAATGAGACTATTGACGGGAACCTAGCACATTGGGTATACAGCAGTTGTTCCCCTAGGTAAATGAGATTATTAAAAGACCGAAGTGGAAATTTTGTTCTGGTTTAAACAGTGTGAGAATAAGAGCAATATGTAACAACATGTTGAATCCACCAGATCCCAGGAGATCCCAGTAGCAGTGCCAACACTGATGGTAAGCACATGGCTCATCTATTTAGAGCTGTTATCTTTTCCCACGCCCAACATAAAAGCTTCTTGAAAGTGATTTTGTTGTTTGCACTTATATATTTTCGTGAGACAGTCTGGCTCTCTACAGATATTGACCCCTGGGTCTAGTGAGAGACTTTTCACAGGGAAAAATATATATATAGAAAGGACAAAATATCTTCAACCAAAAAAGTGTCAACTGAAAAAAAAAAAAAAGGAAATGACTTAAGATCCCATTTTTCATGTTTAATCCTGAAGATAAATGAATGCAAACGTATCTTTGTATTGAACTTAATAAGTGCCAGTACAAAACCCTTCAAATAAACGTTGCTTCATACAATTTTTATAATGGTCCTATAAGAAGAGTGTTATTTTTCCAATTATACAGATGTGGAAATTACATACCAGGGAGGATAAGACATTTTCCAGGGATGAAACAGCTAGAAAGCAATGTAACCAGACTCAAGATTTTATCTGTCGTACTCCAAATCCCATGCTCTTTCCATTACTGCAACTCTGTGTGTGTGTATGTCTATGCTGGATGACAACAGTGATCTCTATTTACGGCTAAATTATTGTACATCCATGAAGGAAATCAGTCAGTTTCCCAGATGACAAGTCACTATGCATAATCATAAGGAATTAAGTGAAAGTACAGATGATAATAATAATAAATAATTAGAGCAGCTGCTATTAATTAAGCACTTAATGATGTGAGACACAATGATAAATACTTTGCTTGCAATAGCTCGTTTGATTATCTGAACAACTTGTGAAATAAGCACTATCACTACCTCCATTTTATAGGTCAGAAGCCTGAGACTTAGCTTAAGAAACATCCCCAAGACCACAGAGGTTTTAAGTCACAAGGCTAGATTCAAACTCAGAGTTGCCTGCACCTCCCTCCACCCAGTAAAGCAATCTCCATCGACTCTCTGTTGGGATATTTAGAGGGACTGAGATGAGAGAACTGTGGACCATCTTGGTTTCTACTCTAAACCACCTCAGGTGGCTCTTTCCCAAGTCTTAGAACCTATAAGCAACAATAGGCCGATGCCCATTGGGGGTCATTACCAGGCTGACATGAGGTTTTTGTCTTAATATCGAAATAAGCAATGAAAACATTGCTGGGTGACGTTACAAGTACCAGACAGGTGAATCAAGTGTGTTTTTATTTAATATCTTTTTTTTTGGCCGTGCCTCGTGACTTGCGGGTCTCAGTTCCCCAACCAGGGATCGAGCCCGGGCCCAAGTCAGTGAAAGTGCCGAGTCCTATAACCACTGGACCTCCAGGGAACCACAATTTAATATCTCTACTTACTTCCTTTCACTCTTCAACCAATCTGACTTCAGTCTTTTCCACTCCACCAAAGCTTACCAATGACAACTAATTATTAAATTCCAATGGCCTCATATTAGACCTCATTGCTTTTGGCTATATTGAACAAGTCAACCACCGTATACTCCTCAATATTCTTTCCTGAATTGACTTCTAAAACATTCATTTTTCTGGTTTTCTTCCTACCTCTCAAATTGTTCCATTTAACTTTTTTCATCCTTTTCATTTCCATCTCAACCTGATTGCTAAAGTTCAATTCTTCTGCATTTGGTTATCGCCCTGAGCTGTTCCATCTCCTACCATGGGTGTCATCTGTAATACTAAAGACACCATTTTTTTTCCTCTGGTGTGTCTTATTTCAGTCAAAAGTGTAACCTTCTAGACAGTTTTTTGTGAGAGCTCATCCACACTCATGCTTCCAAATCTATATCCAGATAATATATCTATCCTAAGAGACAGATTTCTAGCTCTCTATATCTCAGTATATCTGGATATCTATAACAAGATATCAAATGCAATGTGCTGCAAACTGAACTTATGCTATGTGGTAGTTAAGAATGTGCCTTCTAGAGCGTGATTCTTCCACTTACTAGCTGTGACTTTGGGCAAGTTATTTAATGGCCCATGTTTCATATTCTTACTCAATAAAGTAGAGATGATTATATTACCTTCCCCATAGTGTGACATGACTAATCCTAGTCCAGCCAGGTCTTCTGAGTAACTTGTGCAAAGAATACAGTTACATGCACAGAACTAAAATTTAAACCCAGTCTCTCTGCGTTAGCTCACACATCCTCTTTCACTGCCATTCTTCCCACACGTTCTAATAAGTATTTCTCTCCTTGTCTATTTCACCTAATATTATATAACCCCAATACCAGGCATCATTTTTTAAATTTCCATTTTTCCAACACAGTATCTATTATATAAAAAGAGTTTTAAAAATATTTATTGAATGAATGAGTCAACCAAATAGTAATCAAATGTCGCATTTGCATTGAGCATATTTTGACAGTAAAGAATTAATGCCAGGAAAATGTGCTCTCAATTTCTAGTAGCTTACACTCTTCCAATTTAGTAGCAATGTGGACCAGTGTAAAGTCACAGGAATAGATATTGGTACGTTCAAATTTGTAATTCTGACTTTGCTAATACCAGGATTGAGAAAGTCATGCAATTTCCTGTTGCATGACTTCATGGCTTCTCGAAAGACAAAAGGTTACACTATGTAATCAAAAAGCCAAGTTCCCACTCTAACAATCTATACTGCCCTCTAGAAAGTCACTCTTTGATTGCAATACACAGTACATATGTGTAAATCACTGGCATTTAGCAAAAAATGACTTAAAGGCTTAAACAGATTCCACTTCAGGAAGCACAGGTTTATGAATCTGTAAAAATTTTTGAATGATTATGAGTAGCAGAAGGGATGATCTAGGCATTTTACTTCTGTTATTTTATTTCATCTTGAACCCTGAGCTTCAATATCCTCTCTTTATAATGGAGATTATGTGAAGATGTAAAAAAGTCCTGAGCAGGAATGGACACATAGTAGGTACTAGGAAAATGTCATTTTATTTTCCCTTTCTGCCTCTAACCATTTCTCTTCCCACCTACAGACCTTTAATGTCTTTCTTGTTCATCTAGTCCATTACACGCAGAACTGATCTTCAAAACACATTTACATTTAATAGAGCACCAGAAGTGATCAATCAAAACAGGTCTCTGCTTCATTATTAGGGTGCTCTAACCATCTGCAGGACCTAGACAGGTGTGTTCTGGTGGATTATTAAGGCTGGTCCAGATTATTTGATTCTCACAGTCAGAAGTGCAGCAACCTGCATTATTCAATTTGGGTTTGTCTAAAAATTCACTGGAAACACGAATTTCAACTTTTAGCATTATCCTGTACTTGATACATTCCTCAACACCAACTTTTAACATATTATTTCCTTTTAAAAATGAGAAGTAAACAGGAAAAATTGCTTCTTCAATGCAACCATGATGAACTAGTGAAATTTTCATCAAGTGCTTATATTGAACAAGGCATTATAAAATTCACTACTAGAAAATATGAAAACAAGTGGAAAAAAAGAACCCTCAGAATCAGTAGTTTGATTCTACTGTAGTAAAATAAGAAATGTTAGCATCTACAAATTAAGATTGAGAGGTAATTTCATGAAATGAAATAGCTGTTAATGGTTCCCAATAACTTTAAGTACAGATTATCCAAATTTTGACTAACATCTCCAAGATTTGAAGAACTTAAGTTCTTAAGATCATTTTTTTTTAGCTACAACATTGTCAAGTAGGTTCTTAAACAGTGTAGATTATAATCCTCTTGATTGATTGGAGATTGTATGTATTTGGCTCCTTAGATTTTAGTGTCATCCCACAAGATATTGTTTCAAAATATTTAGACCAATTTGTCCAGGATATTTTTGTCCTGCTTCTCCCCCAATAATGTAAAAACTAAGAGTATAGTTAAGGAACTCACCCAAAGTCCATTTCTGATTATAACTCGAAGACATTTCACATTTCTTGAGTAAAGAAATGATAGGGAAAATTAGTCACTAGTTGATCATAACTTGGCAGAAAATTGCTAAGTATACCAAAACTATATAAGAACAGAGAAAAAAATCTTATTAATGAAATGTCACAAAATATCATGGTTCATTAGTCCTAACTTCCTCATGCATACTGAACTGTGGGTTTTTACATAAATGGTTTCTTTTATGCACACATTTAAAAAAAAATACCAAAAAACCTTAATCAACAAATTCACTAAATACAATTAACAACTATTGAAAAAGTAATTTTAAAACATATAAACTCCTTACTTGAAGATTACAATGTACAAAATATCTAAATTCAACCAAACTAATTACTATGTAACAGATCTAAGCTTTAATTTTAATTCTTGAATTTACTGAACTCAAGAAAATTTTTAGCAACCTGTTTATGTGTTATGTATGTTGTAATTAAAGCTGTAAATGTATTCATAAGCACATTTATAAAAATTATAATGGCATGTGTTTAGAATTTTTAATTTTGTTAATCTTAAAGTTGCAAAAAGTAAATAACTCTTGAAAGTGCAGTGTCTTTATATTTTAATTTTATCTTTCATTTCCTTGTATTTACGTAAGAATATTTTTGGTTAAGTGATATCAAGATTTTCTTATTGCACAAGTTTCCATATGGGTGAGACCTTCTTAACTCCCTAAGTTTAGATGTCATACACTTACTTAAACTATTAGATTTCTGATGTTGACATTAAAATTAAGTAAACAGTGGAATTTGTGTGTGAAAATATCCAGGTCTGGTCACACCAACACCATTTTCTTAATTTGCTCAAAAACAATAAGAGGAATATAATTTATTAGATTCCCTTATTTTGTATTTCTCTTTCTAATATTCTGTGTGTCTACGTCATCTGAAATGAAATCAAATAAACAGTAAGTATTCTTCTAGCTACAACATCAAAATTAAATATTATTGATTTTTATAAATTATTTTGTAATCAACTCCCACAACATTATTCTCATTTTAACATATGTTTGAGAACTAAAACATACTGGGAATAATAATATTTCCTTTGAGGAACTTTCTACATCTATTTTTTTTTAATTAATTGTTATTGGAGTATAGTTCCTTTACAATGCTGTGTTAGTTTCTGCTGTACAGCAAAGTGAATCAGTTATACATATAAATATACCCACATTTTTTAGATTTCCTTCCCATTTAGGTCACCACAGAGCATTGAATAGGTTCTCGTTAGTTACCTGTTTTATATATAGTAGTGTATATGTGTCAATCCCAATCTCCCAGTTCATCCCACCCTCCTCTTTCCCCCGGACTCTGCATCTACTTTTCATAATGATTTTCTCATATATATCTCTAGAGACCATCCTGCATATAAAGATTACAATTATAAGCGTTTGCTTATAAATATTATATTTTAAAGACTTAAATCATGCCTATATCTCTTCTTAGGCCATTTAAATATACTTATTATTGTATATTGATATCACAGTTTACCAGTTGCTCACTTAACTAGAATATTTTTGTTTAAAACAGCACAAAATCATATATTCAGAACTTAGGCCTGAATTACTATAGCTTAATGTACAATTTAATTAGTAGAATTCAAACTTTTCATTTTATTTTATTGGGAAAGTTTTTGTGGTCTATAGTACAGCATTTGCTTAGCAACAGAACCTGCTTCCATTTCATTTCATAATGCCTGATCTAGCTTAAACATTATATATGTATTGTGACTTCAGATTACAATAGTGCTTGCAAAAGTGGGCTATCTAAACTAAGACCAGTATATCAGATAATGTAGATCATTAAATTTTTTCCTTTGTATTATATTCAGATGAAAATCATTCTTCCATGTGAACATAAGAACCAGAGTCTTAAGGGAAAATTGAGATCAGGAAAAGAGCCTTCACAAATTCAGGTTTGGTTCAGAGGTAACTGAGGTTAGACCAAATAATGAGTTACCAAAAATCAGATATCAGTGATCTGAAAAAGTAATGTTTACCAAGAAATCCCAGGGGACAGGCTGTATTAGTAGGTGCTCAACATTTTTCTGTTGAATAAAGGGGCAAATAAATACTCAGGGTCAAAGCAGGTAAAGTTTGATTTATACAGGGTACTTGTCCCTACTCTCTCTTCATACCCTCACTGTTGGAAGGATGTAGTACCCAGAGGTGGATAAATGTAGCAAAGAGAGAAGTCACAGACTCACAAAGCTCCTAATTGTTCAAAGGCAGAGGTGCTAAAGATTACCAGAGATTTGTATGTGCAGGTTCAGTACCTAAAACTGATATTTTTGTAAAGGCAAAAGAAAGTTGTTCAAAAATTCTCAATTGAATTCCATGCTACAAAAATGAAAATGATTGTTGAAGTCTGACAGAAAATCGTGGGTGACAGGATAAACATTGCCAACTGTTACCTTGCCTCTGGGAAGTTTGATATTTACCATGACACCAAAAAAAAAAAAAGAAAAAGGTGGAGACATCTTACATAACTTTGCACAACCAGCTCAAGGCAGCCAGAAACAGAATTAAAACGAAGAATAATTGCATTTTCAAAAATGCAAAAAAACCCAAAAACAGTTGGGAATTTGCTGTGGAGTTGAATGATGAATAAGACAATATGTTAGAAAGTGAGTTTGCAGGAAGGTGAAAACCAAAAGAAAAGGATATATTTATAAGTGTATAAATTTGGAGCACAAAATCTAGGCAAACATGAAAAAAATGTACTGGCTGAGTCTTTTTTTCAGTTCAAAACTTCACACTTACTATGAAAGGAACAAAGTGAGTGTTTTGATTATTTAAGCTAAGAAATAAAGTCACATAAAAATAGTTATCAAACACTGAAACAACACTACGCAGGAATTTGAGACACAAAGTGAAGAAGAGGAATGTATTCAGTTGAAACTTTAGGGGGAACTGAGGTGATAGAAAATAATTATACAAATTGAAGTCTATCAAAAATACTAAGGCTGGAAAAGAAGCCATGTGGAGTTCATCACGTGGAGTTTGGAGAAGATATATACAGAGCCTACGTGTGGGATCACGGAGTGAAACACACATGTATAAGTGCTTAGGAAAAGCCAACATTTTGTGTAATTCCTTAAGAGGAGGTGATGTTGCAGTCAATTATATTTTGACTCAGAAGCTAAAAGATCAGCAATAATAGTCCCAATCACTATTCAGTAACTAAAGAGTCATCTAATAGTGACTGCCCCTTATAAAATAAGACTTTATTTCTTAGCTTAAATAATCAAAATACTCACTTTGTTCCTTTCATAATGTGTGAAGTTTTGAACTGAAAAAAAGACAGCCAGTACATTTTTTTTTCATGTTTGGACAGATTTTGCACACCAAAATTATACATTTGCACTAAAGTTATACATTGACTCTCTCATAAAAGTCACCAGATATTTTTTGAGAGATCAAATTTTCTTACTAAATACCAAGTTCAGCCTCAAGCTGATTTCTCTTTGAATAAGCAGTCAGATCATATAAGGGGAAAAACAGAAGGATTAAAATAAAATGTTCTCAAAAGAGCAGATTTTTTTTTCAATTTTGCATTGTTAGATACTTCATTAAAAATGAAATATAAAATAAGATTTATATGTGTTTTTCAACATATTCAGCAATTTTATGAAGACAAAAACTTTGTAATTTTTCTTCAGTTTACCAGAAGATGTTTTGATGTATGGGATTCACTTCTCATGTTCTC